>NC_062568.1:61455000-62065000 GCF_022837055.1 Prionailurus viverrinus | reverse complement strand
TTTTGGAAGTGCATTCAGAGGTGGTCACACATTATTTTAACTCCCTCCATGGAGGCAGATCTCCAGTCTGATAAAATGGTGACTGAGAGTGCTGGGAACACCAGTTTGGGCAGAAGGCAAATTTTGGCTGTAAAATAGCAGTGACAATTTTCCCATGAACTGGCCCCGGAGGCAGACTCCAGGGAGTGCCATGTCCATAAGGATGGAATATTGATACACCATGTTTGGTGAAAATGACCAAATTGAAATGTCTGGATGGGAGATAACTTGTAGGAGTCACCCACACTTGGTTTCCCTCTTTTTGGATGGATAGTTCTTCAGTATCCCTCTCACATCAAGCATAAGGCTGGGCCTATACCAGGTTTAGGTATAAGCACTGGGTGATTGACTAAGCCAAATTCCTAATGACAGCTATCGTTGTTGAACTTTTACTAGTGCCAGGTGCTTTACATATGCATATATTTTCTTTTCTTTCTTTTCTTCTTCTTCTTCTTCTTCTTCTTCTTCTTCTTCTTCTTTTTAAGTAGGCTCCATGTCCAGTGTGGTGCTCAACTCAGGGCTTGAACTCACAACCCTGAGATGGGGACCTGAGCTGAGATCAAGAGTCGGACATTTAACTGACTAAGGCACCCAAGTGCCCCTTCATGTATTTTCTCATTTCACACTGTCAACCATCTTCTTCTTAGTCTCATTTCAAATGTTAGGAAAGAGAGACTTCAAGAATTTAAGAAACGCGTCCCTAAATTCCACTGCTAACAAGTGGCAGCACGAATGTGGTGAAGCCAGGTTGTCTGACCCCAGGCCCACTGTGCTCTCCTCCCTCCCTCTTCTCGGCCATAATTGGAGGCAAGTGAGAATGGCACAGGCACAAAGACTGTCCATTACATAATGTTGATCAGAACGAGAATATTCTCCTGAATAGCATTGTCTGCCTAGAAAATAAAGTTAGGGGTCGTAAATGGTTCAAAACGTTGTGTATAAGTATTTTGTTCAAAACATTGTGTATATGCATTTCTAGCTGTTACTTTTGCTTTGTGTTTTCAGAAGGTCTGAAAGGGCAGCGTATCCTGTATAATACTCTTCTCTACATGTCTCAGCCGTCCATGTGGCTTTTACTGGCATGCATTATTGTTCTCTCCTTCTCCTATATGCCTTAAGGTAGGGCAATTCTGCCACCCACTGAAGTTCAGTTCTAAAAAGCTAATAGCTTTGGCAAAATAGCAGAGGGGTTAGTTATTTTTTTCAAGTTAGTGTGGAGAAAAGGGAATAGAACAGGTTCTTCCCAGATGCCTGATTTCTAGTCAGCATGGGGCATGAATCCCTGGTTGAGCACGTTTCAGCCATCCTGTGCCTCAGGAGAAAACCACCACTCCTGCCTGCGTCGCTATGGTAACTGATGCTCAGCAGGCAGTTGCAGTTTCATTTAACATAACTGGCTTTTAGAACTTGAGGGGAAGCATGCTTTCATGTAAGAGAAAGGGAAAGGCAAGTGGTTTAATTAATGTGTCTCAATTTAACATAGGGATACAGGTCACTTCCACTGTTTGACCATACCGTGTGCAGCTCTGTTTTATATCTGTGTCAGATCTAAGGCATCAAAGGATGGAATATTTCTCTCATCATGTGTGAAGTGTACAAAGTGGGCAGAAAAGGAGAGACAGGTTGTGTTGGACCCTTTGCGAAAGGTTTTTCACTTTATAAAACCATCTCGGTTTGAGAGTGTATAGAATTGCTTCCTCTTCTCACATCCACAAAGGAGGCCTGAGAGATGGGTTGCTAGGCAACCTCACACCGAAGACTGGGGCGCTTTGAAATTAACATAGTTGACCTCCCCGTCATCTCTGCAGCTCTGCTATTCAAAACCATTTGGTGAGGTCCTAGGACTCAAGAAAATAGATACAAAACGTAAATACAAAAATAAAGAAAGGGTGAAACACATCTAACCTTTTCAAGCAAAGATCAGGATTCTCTCAGTGAAAAAAGGCAACAGTATGAAAAAAGCAGGTTGAGGGGAAAATGGTATTAGTCGCTATAAAACTAGAAACTTATATTTTGAATAATCCAGGAAGCAAATTTTCCTTGCTATGTTTTTAGAGATGTTTATAACTGCCATGTAAACTATCATAGCAAAGAGTCTGAAAACACTTAAAGGGCAAACAAAAAATAAATCAGTTTATGATAATAAGATCTACTACATATTTTTGATGAAAAGCTCAACTCTCAATCCTCAGCACGTGATGTTTTGCTTAAGCTCCGGAGTCTCCTATTCTCCTTCCTGCCACTACATCATTAATATGACACTAGTTGGTGTGGGAAGGGATGGCATTTATTTTGCAAGTAGATGAATATTTGGAAGGAAATTGCAAAGCTGGTTTATGGAGCAAAGCATACACTCTTGTCAGCAGTAAATTATTTAGTTTGATTTTTAAAATGCTTCATACCACTGCAAAATGGTTATGGTAACATTTTAAGATAGGCTGTTAAATTTATCAACATTAATATCAATCAAAATTGGTGGTGCTGTGGAAGGTGGGGGACAGTAAACAAACCTTGAGGTCTTTTAGTAGATTTGTTTTTTTATCATGAGTGTTAAGTGAAGCAATTCTGAAGCTATTTTAGATGGATTACAGGATTGAAGAAATGAACAAATATGTTGAGGTTTTTGGGACACAGGGTCTCCCTGTGGAAGAAGGGATGTACAAATGAAGACTGGGGAAAAGCAAGAATGAACCTTAAGATGATAAATTGGAATTTGAGAAATGGATGTAATTTTGTGATTCCTAAAATATGTGTCAGTATATGAGTATGTGTATTTATATGTGTGTGCATGTGTATAAATGTGTATGTACACATATATATACATGCAAATGTTTTTTATTTGCTCAATGTGTTTAGAAGCAATTCACCCTGGTGCAATGAGCACTTAGCAGTAAGATCTTGATCTCTGATACCATTCCCCCACTAAAGAAAACCAGGGCTGCTTGTAGAAACTGCAGCTTGCAGGGCTGAGGCAGGGTAATTAGAAGTTCAGCCTAACACATTGTTATGCTGAAAAGCAGGGAAGTGCTCAAAAAAAAAAAAAAAAAAGTGATGGGGGGATGTCACAAGCCCACAGGGGCCAGCTTAAAGCAGTTTCTGCTGGCCAAAACTGAAACAATTTGAGCACCAAAAAAAGAACATTAATGACTTATGAATCATTGGTGGGGGGAGGGGAAGGGAATTCATGAACCCATATGATATTAAATAATAGATTAATACTTAAGTAAAAAAATAGAGGAAGGGGCTCTTGCTTACAGTAAAATGCTGAGTACTGACTGGTTGGTACATGTGGAGAAAGTGCTGATGATAGATTGTATTTAAAAATTTTTTTAATGCTTATTTTTGAGAGCAAGAGTGCATGCATGTGAGAGATTATGCAGGGGAGGGGCAGAGAGGGAGAGGGAGACAGAGAATCCTAAATAGGCTCTGCACTGTCAGCACAAAGCCCTATATGGGGCTCTAACCCATGAATGTGAGCTCATGACCTGAGCCAAAGTCAGACACTCAACCAACTGGGCCATCGAGGTGCCCCTAGACCGTCATCTTTTATGACCATCGTGGTAAAGAAGAGATCAGGCAAGAATCATGCTAATCTAGGGGGTATTTTTGAAGAAGAGTAGACTATGTGTATGATCTAGAAGTGTCTCCTCACAGATTGATTGCTCATTACAAGGGAAAACAATAACAACTACATAGTGGAAAAATTTGATTGGGCAATCAAAATTAATGTCACCAGTGAGGACAGATGGACATTGTGTGCTTCCAGAGGACACTGGGAGGACACAGCATTATCTGGTATTATGGCCAGGTATACTCAGTGTGGATCTAATCATTAAGAAATATCAGACAATCCCCAAACAAGGAACAACTCTACTCAAGAAAAGGAGGGGCTGAGTGGATGGATTCTTCAAACATGGCTGTGTTATAAAGGACAGAGAAAGGCTGTGGAATTGCTCCAGGTTAAACAAGACTAAAGAGACATGACCAGCAACACGGTTGTATCTGATCCCACAGTGGAACAGGTCTGGAGGAAAAGGATGCTATAAAGGACACTATGGGATCAACGGACAGAGAGTGGAAGATGAAAAGTACCGTGTCTATGTTCAATCTCCTGAAGTTCACAGCTGTACTGTAATTATATTAGAGAATATCCCTATTCTTGGGAGATACACAAGAAAGTACGTAGGAGGACAGAGGCATGTATGCAACTTACTCTCAAAAATGCTTAGAAAAAAACATTTCATGGGGTGCCTGGGTGGCTCAGTCGGTTGAGCGTCCGACTTCGGCTCAGGTCATGATCTCACGGTCTGTGGGTTCGAGGCCCGCGTTGGGCTCTGTGCTGACAGATCAGAGCCTGGAACCTGCTTCCGATCCTGTGTCTCCCTCTCTCTCTGCCCCTCCCCCGCTCTCACTTTGTCTCACTCTGTCTCTCAAAAATAAATAAATGTAAAAAAAAAATTAAAAAAAAATTAAAAAAAAAAGAAAAAACATTTCATGTATAGATAGGCGTATATATGTAGTGTATATAAATGTATATATAAACATACGTAAACACACAGAGAAGGCACAAATGACAGCGCAAATGAGGTAAAATAATGGCAATATTTTAATATGTATCTGAGTAAGTGGCATGTGGGCGCTCTCTGTACTTTTCTTATTCATGAAACTTCTGTAAGTTTAAAATGATTTACAAATAAAGTCAACCAAAAAAAATTTTTTTTCTCTTTTTGTGAAAACAAAAACAATTTGTACTGGAACTAAAATAAGGACTCTTTGATACTTAATTTGTGAAAACAACAACACATACAAAAAAATGTTACACTGTAACCCAGGGTTGTGTGTTTAGCACAGAGAAGTGATAGCAGGATACAGACACACCCTGGTTGTACCATTTCTTTCTCTTGCCTCTTTGTGTGGCATATGTTTAATCACTTTAACTTTGCTCTTGGGTGTTCTCAGAATCCTGGACTTGCCCAACTCCTAAATTCCCCTCAAACTGTCCTCTGCCATTTGTGACTTAGGTCAATGTGAAAAATTGACCAGTTTTCAAGAAATTATATGTCAAGAAGTTTTTATTCATCAACTAGAGTAATTTCAAGTATTTCACGTAAACTGTTTGAAAAGAGCATTTATATGACTGTTTAGCATTTTAGCAAAAGAGTTTATTTTTTCCCTTCCAAGTTTTTAAACGTAGTGTGTTTTTCAAAGAAAGTTTAATCTATAACTGTGGGGCAGGACCTGTTACCCTGACCCATTACAAGTGAGGATACTACTGACTACTTCACAGCTGTTTGTGATTCAAAAAACTTTTTTTTTTTAAGCTTCTTACATCATTTACCCATTAAAAATAAAAGTAGCCTGCCTTTGGCAGAAACTGAAATAGTAATTATCTTCTTAAAATACCCTTGTTTTTTTTAAAAAACAGAGTTTCTTTCACATTGCCAAAACAATTTGTTTGAAGAAAGATAAAAATAACATGCACACTATTTGAAAACAGCTTGGTTTAAAGATTGCCATAGATTCTAAGGTTATACCGCTCGGAAGGAAGACACTTAGAACCTGCTCATTACTCAGCTTTCCTCATTTATGGGATCAAATTGCTTTTATGGGCATTGTGCCAGATGCATTTATGTGCACTGTAAGGCAGATTGTAGAGTGAAGCATTTTTCTAGAAAACATCTGGCTCTTAAGAAGAGTATTAAAAGGTGTGTAGCACTTTTTTTTTTTGCTCATAACTATGATTTATTATGTTACGGTAACCCCCCTCTAATCTGGCGGGCAGACTTCCAGCAACCACAACCAGGAACCTGGAAGTAAGTGAAAAATATTTTAGAACCCAAGGAAAACAGAGGCCCCCAAATTCCATGCATATGAAGGAGAGGTACTGCATTTAGGTCAAAGTCCATTTTCTTGATTACAAAACTACTGGAGCAAATTAGCGTAAGGGCTCCTGAGGCCACCTTATATGTTACACCTCTTTCTACAGTTATTTTGTTCCTTTACTCTTATAAAAATCGTGCATGCCTGCAAACTCTTAATTTTTCTAAACACCCCCTAGAAACCTACCCTTTTCCTTTTCGTTTTTCCCTCTTCTCTTCTACCTTCAATATCTATTGGCTTTAAATATTCCAAGATGTTCAAGCAGCTCCTCCCTTGGGGAAAAAAAGCAAGACACTTGTCATATCCCTCTGCAGCCAGCACTCCGTCACCCTTACCTTCAGTCCTGTATCTAAACATTCTCCTGCACTGTATTTCCTTACCTTCCATTCACAGGGCTGTCACTAACCCACCAGGACCTTTTGTTCAAATTAGAAGAGGGGATCCTCTTTCTCCAAGTGGGGGGCAGTTGCAGGACCTAAGACCTGGATGCTGGATTTCAGCCTCCACCCACCACCCCCGTAGCGGGGTCCTTCCATTCAGGACACGAGCTACACAACCACACTTTGTGGCCTTGTGTGATTTCAGTTATTTCCACTGGCAAAACTCTGCTGCTAGAATATGGGCTAAAAGTGCAGAGGACTGGTTTTGCTCTCCATTTTCCCGCAGTCGTGGGACTGTGCTCTTCACCCATTTTGACAAGAGAAGCTCCTACCCTCCTTAGTAATTCCATGTTCTATTACCGGCTATTACCCCTCGGGTTAACATTTTCCAGCAGCGTCTTGTTCTAACTTCTACATCCTGAATCTTTTTCTCTGACAACTGAAATAAACCAGATTACATTTTGCATAAACAATTAGTAGTAGAGTGTGGGTGTTAAGAGTTGAAAGAATGCTAGCTTTTGTGTAGTTTTTTCTACTCATCTTTGTTCAGCTAAACAGCTTTAAACAGGCAGCAAGAAGCAAGCTTGAGAACGTTATTCTCTAAAAAACAAGACAAAACCAAACCAAACCCGAACTTTTTTAGTGTAGATGTTCACTGCAGTGAACTTGAATAATAGCAAAGAAATAAATTGCTGATTATTTCAGCACTCAGATATAACTAGCTATAAATTGGGTTAACTTCATCTAGTTTTGTATTTACATCTATACATCTTTTTTTTGCAAGTTAATATATGAAACTATGTTTCTTCTTTTTTACTATCTCGTGAGAATTTAGTAGTTAAAAATCTGAAAAAAGTTTCAAAAAACACATAAAAACATCTTCGAAAATAGTTTTTGATGACTACATAGTAGTACTCCATTATTGGGTACACTTTTCATGTATTTGACCACTTCATTTATGTTGAGTGTTTTTGGTAACAATAAAAAAAACAAAACAAAACTCAAGCTGTTTGCTATCACATTTTTTTAACCGAAATTTCTGAATATTTCCGATAAATTTTCTCCAAGTGGGATTAGTCAAAGGACAAAGTCTTAATCCACGTTGCCAAAATGCGCTTGAGTAAGGCTGCACTGCGCTCTGCCAGCAGAGTGTGAATGTGGGTTTCCTTGCACCTTTGCCAATCTTTCATTTCAAACAAGGCATTTGTTACTTTATCAGCACTAGTGCTGCTATAGGATCCTGTTCTAAGGCTATTCACTTGTCGTCTCTAGTCCCAAACTCAAATCGTTTCTGTCAGTCTTAACTGGTCATTTGGTTTCCATGATTGTTAGCTACTCCTACCCTAATGCAAAGTTCAACCTAGCTTCCTCAGCTGTGGGTGCATAAAGCCCTTCCAGAATGGCTCTAGGTTCTTGACTTTTGGAAAGAAAGCGATTTCTTCTTGGGACCCAGTTCATCATACTAGCTGATTTAAGCTCAAAGTGCATTAAACTTTGACGGGATGGTATTCTGATCCTAGGTTGACAGAAAATTCTTCCATGCTGTGCTCCTCTCCTCTGTCCCGAGTGCAGCCCCCAAACCCTCATCTAACTTGCTTCCTTCAAGCAGCAGTTCAGAGCAGTCTGAGCTCCCGCTTTCCTGGATGTGTGATCCTGGGTACGGCACATAAGCCGTGGGCAGAAACCATGCCGTAGTGAACAAGAAAACATCAGAGATTGGTTAAGTGCTAAGTGGAGTTTAAAAAGGGTGATATGGGGGCGCCTGGGTGGCGCAGTCGGTTAAGCGTCCGACTTCAGCCAGGTCACGATCTCGCGGTCCGTGAGTTCGAGCCCCGCGTCAGGCTCTGGGCTGATGGCTCAGAGCCTGGAGCCTGTTTCCGATTCTGTGTCTCCCTCTCTCTCTGCCCCTCCCCCGTTCATGCTCTGTCTCTCTCTGTCCCAAAAATAAATAAAAACATAAAAAAAAAAAAATTTAAAAAGGGTGATATGGTAGAGTATGACAGGACCGCTACTTTAGATCATGGGCCTGGCCGTGGACATGGCCTCTGAGGAAGAACAGGAAATGGATACCTGAAAGAAAGAAAGAATAAGCCTAGAGCAGGAAGCTTGGAGGCAGGAAGCAGGGTAAGGGAGAGGAGTAGGGAAGAGAGAGAGAATCCTGGGTACAGGAGGTGAGGGCAAAAGCAGAGCTGGATGAAATGAGATTATGCATGTAGAGAATACAGCATAGTGTTCCTGGGGGGAGGGGAGAGGGACAGAGGGAAAAAAGAAGAGACAGGGTGGGGAGGAGGGAGAACGTGAATGAGAACCCTGAATCCTGTCTGATTGAGCTGTCTTGGGGAGCTTACTTGTCCTCTTTATCATACCTTGGACTGCATTTTTCTCTTCGGTGAAGGTTTTTCTCAGTTGCAATTACTACTTGGCCCCGTTCCACTTATAATAAGTACAGCCACTATTTATTAAGAGCCTAAGTGAGTCAGATTCATTATAGGTTTTATATATGTTCTCTCATTAAATCTTACAACAACCTGAGACAGATTTATTCTTATATGCTTCTTTATGGATGGGAAACTCAAGGCTCAGAGAGCCCACGTAACTTGAGAAAGACAAAACATCTAGTCAGGGGTAGAGCCAAATGTAAACTTAGGCTGGTCTGACTTCAAATCCATGTTCTTAACTGCTACACCACACTGCTCCTCAATTAGACTTCTCTTTGGTAGTTTCCACGTTTGTAAGAACTGTGCATTCCACTCAGTTCATCTTGTTCCTCATTACTTGACTATCTCTGTGACAGAACATCTAGTTTCGTCTGCTAGCCAGATGTAGACAAGATAATTTGCTCTTATAGACACAATCTCTCTAGCTCTATAAGATGTCTTACTATGGCAAATAGGGTATGAACTTCGAAGCTGTCTGGGTCAGTATGGAATCCAGATTCTGATGCTTTGTCTGTGACCTTTTGCGCAAATCATTTACCTGCACCTCCATCTTCCTCACCTGAAAAATGCGTATTTTTCCTCTGGAGAGTTGAATGAAAATTAAAAGACATAATGTAAGTAAAGTTCCTAGAATAGTACCTAGCAAATGGCAGGTGCAAAATATTCAGTGGCTGCTGAGGAAACAAAAACAAACTCCTGATTTTACAGAAAGGAAGACTGATTTGGAAATGTCTTGCTGGGAGAAGAGATGTTCTGCTGTCTCTATTCCAATTTCCAGGACTCTAGCATCCCATGATGCAAATTCACTAGAACTCCTAAAGGTATTCTGTTATATAATGTCCTTAACAGTATCCGTTCAGGCTGAAATACAAAGAAAGAGATAATCTGCCACAGTTCCAGAGTTGTAAACAGGGATAATGAAGCCTATGTCCTAGGGTTGTGGGGTGATATTAACTGTACTAAGACACGTGAAAGTGTTTCAAGACATACGAAATGCTTCATAAATGCTCTTATTATTAAATAGTTTCATGAAACACAATAAAGTAGGTGAAAAAGAAGAATGATTAGGGACGCCTGGGTGGCTCAGTTGGTTAAGCGTCCAACTCTTGACCTCAGCTCAGGTGGTGATCTTGTGGTTCGTGGGTTCGAGCCCCATGTCAGGCTCTGTGCTGATGGTGTGGAGCCTGCTTGGGATTCTCTTTCTCTCTCCCTCTCTCTGGCCCTCCCATGCTCATGAGCTCTCTCTCTCTCTCTCTCAAAAAAAAGACGAATGATTAGAATTTTATAAAATATAATTGGAATTAAAAGGACTCTGGAAAATTGCAGAAGTGATCGAAAAGAGATATAAAAAGAAATAAACATAGGACATTTAAAAGCAGCAAGTGACTAAAAAATACTCTATTTATTGAAAATGCAAATGACATAGAAGACTATGATATTTTTAAAGACAAGTGAGAAAGAGGTAGACAACAAATCAGAAATAATGCTAAAAATTGAGTTTCTTAAGATTAGGTTAAACTTAACCTAAAAGACTGAGAACTGCTGGGCCAGAGGGTGTTAGGCACGGTAAGGTAAGCAGTTGCTTTCACAGGGTGTGCTTGGTGAGTCCCTGTTGACCAGAAATATTGTCACCCTTCTCTGCCAGATGTTAGTGTCTGAAGTCATCTCAAAAGACCGAGTCTTTGGGATAAGGTTAATTATTGCTATAAGAGCTTACCTATATAAATGGATTTCAGGTATAGATTATTTCTTAAGATCACATTAGCATCAAAAGCAGAAAGAAGGAGTTCAACGAAGGGAAGGGAAACTCACATTCTTTGTATTTTTCTAAAAAGATTCTTTTAGGCAAGTCACATATTCTGTGCTACTACTCACTAAACATCGTGAATTGTACAGGGAGCTTACCCTGATTCTGCAAAACTTACCATGTCTCTTGAGTTCCAAGAGCAATACAAACCATAAATTTGTAAAGTCTTTATTAAAATAGACTTTTTATTTTTCATACATTATTAACAAGAAAATTTTTTCAGGCCTTTGAAACAGCAAAGAATGTTAACAAAGAACAACAGCGTTTTAAATATATTTCCTGAAATAAACAACTAATGTTCCTAAGAAAAGGTATAGGATACTTAATGACCTAGTATTTAATAAAATGTTCTTTATAGAAATGGGTTATAATCTTTACCACAGAGACACCAAATCTATTCCTAATCAAGACAGGCAATCAAATAAACCAGCTCTAAG
Organism: Prionailurus viverrinus; assembly: GCF_022837055.1. Lineage (NCBI taxonomy): Eukaryota > Metazoa > Chordata > Mammalia > Carnivora > Felidae > Prionailurus > Prionailurus viverrinus. The sequence continues at coordinate 62,054,019 of NC_062568.1, read as the reverse complement.
TCACTTGCTCCATTAGAAACCATCCATGTGACATAGCATTTCTCTTCATATACAATAGCAGCCTCTGCTGGAGAAAGAAAAGGATGCTTCTGTTATAGAGCTTTAGCTCAAACCTATTTTGACCCAGAAGAACTGATTCCTTCCATTTCCTGCTGCATCAACAAACTAAATATTAACAGTTTTCAAGGTCTCAAAGACATGCGGGCCTTATCAAGTATATCCTTTCTGATTTTTGGATAAGTTGGATGTCCTTCAAGAACCTGCAAAAACAAAAAACAAAAGCACAAGAACTTGTAATTGATTACTGAGAACTAGAGCTATAAAACTTACTGGAAATATGCATTACAGTTGAGATTTCATTGTATTAATATTACACATATAACAACACTTCTTAAAGGTGACATTTGAAATGTGACATAACTCCTAGTAATAGTACTTAGAAGACAACAATAGAATACATGTGAGAAATACAACAAATATAATTACTTCCTTAATGGATCAGTTGCAAAAACCAAGTATGCATCAATGATTTTAAATATTTAGAAAGTTTAGCTAATCAGGGCGCCTGGGTGGCTCAGTCGGTTAAGCGTCCGACTCTTGAATTCGACTCAGGTCATGATCTCGTGGTTCCCAAGATTGAGCTCTGCATCAGGCTCTGCACTGAAAGTGCAGAGCCTGCTTAGGATTCTCTCTCTTCTCTCTCTGCTGCTCCCCCGGCTCAAGCACATGCTCTCTCTCGAAATGAATAAATAAAAACTTAAGATATTTTAGCTATTCATATGATATTAATAAACCCTCACAAAGTTAATTTTGACCAGTAGCACATATCAGATATACTTGGAGTTATTTTGAAACATACAAATTTTTAGGCCTACTGAGTCTAGTAGTGGGGAGATACTCATTTTTTAAAAAAGAATTCCACAAATGGTTCTAATGCATAACCTTAATGTACAACCTTAACCTTAATGTGAAACACTGCCTTACAGAGAGGCTCAGCAATCAACAGCAATCACTGAAGCCAAGTATTTGCTATAATGATGCTGATACAGCTATTTAGGATAGGAGACATTACATAATTCCTTTCGAAGGAGCTGCTTTTCTTGGAGCTCCTAACAATATAATGCCTTATCTGGAACAATGGTGCAGTGCCTTATATATCAATGGGACAATGTACATATAAGGAAACTGCAAATTCTAAACCTGCAACTTAAATATTTGTCACTTGCTAAGGGATCATTTAGTTAGGGATAGATTACAGAAATGTAATTGAATGACTTCTAAGTAACAGAAATACCTCTTATCTCCAATTTATAAATCTGAATTCTGCACTAACCAGACTTAGACACATTCACAAGAACTTCTATTCAGAAGAATGGCTTGGAGAATCAATAGTTTTAGTTCACATGCTTCTCCCCTTGTCTCTGTCTTTAACGTGACACAAACATTTTATTATTTGTAAATTATTATTTGTAAATTTATTATTATCTAAACTTTGAAAAGCAGAAATCTCTCCCAGATGTATTTGATGAAGCCATTTAATCCAAATACAACATTGTCTACCTCTACCATTGCAGTAAGATGTATTCATGTACATCTTGAGATTAACTAAAAGTAGGAAATTGTGTATCTGAAACATTTTAAGAAATCTATATTGAAGTATTACCTGGTGACATACGTCAATTGCATCCACATATCTTTTTGCTTTTAAGTAATTGAATGCCAATTTGTACCCTGTTAAGACAAAAAAAAAAACAAAAACCAAAACAACAACATAATGATGTAGCACTATTTATAGAGCACACTGCTAGCATTACCTTTTTTGCCCCCTCCTTTGTTTGCTTACTAATTTGAGAAGTCTTAACGAAGGCTGGTGACTACAGTGTAAAGAGAGAAGGGATGGGATAATGGAAGGTGGAGTGGCTCAATGGGAGAACAGGTAGCGAAAAAAATGGAGTTAGAAAAAGGACTGCAGTGAATACCCTGTTGGGTTAGAAGACTGCTATCCTACAGGAGTGGCTTTTGTAACTTACTAAAAAAATCCCATTTATTTCAGATTATAGTAATAACTCATCACAGGGCAGTAAATGATAACACAGCTATGCATTTATACCACATAGGTTTATTTAGCACTTAACATGTCAGGAGCAGTCAGGAGGTTTACATTTTATTAGGGAAGGAATGTATATTATTTAAGTAATTATGTAAGTATGTCACCAATTTCCAAAGTGAGATAAATGCTATGAAAGAAAGGTACAGGACAAGAGAGCTATCATAAGCAACCTGGGTGGGGAGGGGGTGGGTATCAGGCAATGCCTGGAATCTGAAGGATGAGGGGATAGGCCAAGGGAATTGGGAGCAAGATGGCAGAAGGAGCTGACCAGGCAGCAGCAGTCATGGGACCCACAGGAACCAAATGGATTTGGAGTACGACAGGGCAGAGCAGTCGGGAGGGTGGCCCAGAAGAGGACAGAGCAGTCACCAGATATGCCACATCAATGATTAGTAACAATTATCACAATTACTGATACCGAAATGTCATGTTTCAAATACTGACAATTTAAAACAAAGTTTTAAGACATTCTTAAATGATTGCTGCTTTTCTGTAAGAATGCTGTAAGAGTTAGCAAACAGGAGATAAGACAAATAAGATATGATGTATACCATGATGTAAAATAATATGTAATTAATACATTCAATATTTCACTTTACCTCTCGCAAATATAAATCAGGGAAATTTAAATGCTGCTCTTGGGGTCTAATAAAAGTACCAAATTTTTTTTTTAATTTCAAACAAATATTTGAAAGGAATTACTGGCTAATGTAATCATAAGGTAGTAAAAAGTAAGAAACAGGACTTATCTGAAATTCATAGTGTTTGATAAAAACACACATGAACACACATGCCTATAAAACCATCAAAGATGAAAACAGTAAGTTTAGGAGAGTTAAACTTGATATCATTACAAAGGAATTGTAAAATTGGCTAATAAAGTTGGTGACATTTAAAAAGAAAAAAAATTTAAGATGTCACGCCATGTCAAACATACTTCACATGAAAACTAGAGCCAAAAAAGTTGGACTTCAGTTTTGGGGTCTGGCTTCCTGACTGGCTTTGAGACCTCAGGTGAGCTGCCAACGTCAAGTTTCCTCATCAACTCCTCCTCCCCCCAACTTTTAGTGTACTTTTAAGATCAAAGGAAATACTTGCCGTGAAAGGATTTTAAAAGTTTTAGAGCACCATACAAATAGGACTAATAGTAAAATAGAAGAACAAAGTTTTAATGTTGGAAGAAACTTGATAGATCATCTTGTTCAAAATATTTTAGGGAGGACATAAAGGGCCAGAAATGTCAAAGGATATGTACACTGAGGCTGCATTATACCTGTCAAGCTTACAAAAATTCAACTCTGTGTAATGAGGGGAAAAAAGGTAGCATGGGAGGGGAGGGGGGGGTGGAGGAACATGAACAATGTACACAGTCTAGTGAGTGTCATATAACCAGAGAATGGATGTAAAGGGGGAAAGAGAATTGTGTTTTCTTTTTGGATCTCAGTTCCTGGTGCCTTTCATAGTGACAGTACTCAAGCCTCAATCCTTTGGAAAGAACATGACCGTGATTTTAAGGATTTCCTGACAATTGTAAAAGTGAAAGGCAATTGCAGGTGTTGGATACAATGACAATCTGAAGGAAGAAACTAAAGAATGAACTGGGAGCCTCAGAGAAAACTTACTAATGAGAAGTCAGGGAAATTGACAAAATCATCTATAAAATACATAGATGACACAATGAAAGAATGAATGAGTTGGAATATTTGCTGACGTCTTCCAAAGAACAGAATGTTTAAATAATTTAACTTGTAAATGTATTCCTTCTGTGGAATAAAATATATTTAAGGAATTTTTATTTTACAAGCTGACTTTATTGTGTAGGATACATGATCTTAAGAAGGAAAAATACTATCAACAAATGGTATGGTATTAGTTCCTGTGCCGTATACCAGTCTAGTAAAATAACAAACTCAAGAAAAATACAAGGTGGGGGAAGTCCTGAACTGACAGCAGTTAATGTAAAGACGACCTATCTAATTGCAAATTAAATCTGAGTCCATACCATGACATAGCTGCTCAAAAGACTGATGCCACCTTAAGGCTAAGTTAACAACTGCTAAAATGCTTAATAAAAAAATAGCTTGATTACGCATATAATTAGATTCTTAAATTATACTTAAGAACTTGTTAATTTCTGGTACAACATTTTGGGAGGGACATGGACAAACAAAAGAGCCTTTTCCAAAGTTATCTGGCCATGAAATCTAATCTCTTTATACTCAATTCTCTTCATTTTTTTTCTGTTTTTAAAGAAGTAACTATTAATACCTCACCAACTATTCCAAAGGACAGAGTAGGAAGCATTACTTTAGAGTTTACAGGAGACAGGAACAAGAAGGCTGAAAGATTTGGAAGCAAGTCTCAGGAAGAATGGACAAGTAATTGAGATAGTTTGAAGAGATGTCTTGGGAGAGACAGGACAGAGGTTGAATTAGAATGCCACCATCGGTAAGAGGGAAGAGACTCTGTGGGCTGCTCCAGAGAAGAGACCTGACCAGTTTCAATGCAGCATATTTCAGCTCAGTACAAAGAAAGGGAAGAGCACAGGAATGAGCTCCTCGCAATGTGGAGGGAGGCTAGTCACTAAATATATTCTAGATGCTGTCCATCTGGTAGGGATGTTGGAGACTGCATTCCTTGAGTCTACCACTGGAACAAATTGATGTTTCTGGATGCTCAGTAAAAATAAAAAAAATGTTCCAGGGTCATATTATTGTGGGAAACACGTCCCTCTGTGATATCCATCACAATGTACATTAGTGTTTAAAGGCATAAGAAGTTCTGCAGTAAAGAGACCTGCAGGGGCGTCCGGGTGGCTCAGTTGGTTACGCACCTGACTCTTGAATTCAGCTCAGGTTATGATCCTACAGTTGTGGGATTGAGCCCCACACCCCTGAAATTTATTTTTCAGAAGGACTGATAAAGGGTCCATGTCCTGCATTCTCTCTCTCTGCTTCTCCCATATCCCTTGCCACTGAACTTGATCTTGATTTAATGAAATGTTTTCCTAACTGATATGACATTGGAATACTTTTTCCCACAGCATTATCATTTTAGAAATAGCAGAGGGTTAAAGGGAGAGAAAGGGGCAGAGTTAGATTAGATGCAGGGGCGCCTGGGTGGCTCAGTTGGTTAAACATCTGACTTTGGCTCAGGTCACAATCCTGCGGTTCGTGGGTTTGAGCCCTGTGTCGAGTTCTGTGCTGACAGCTAGGAGCCTGGAGCCTGCTTCAGAGTCTGTGTCTCTCTCTCTTTCTGCCCCTCCCCTTTTCATGCTTTGTCTCTCCCTCTCTCAAAAGTAAACATTAAAAAAAATTGAAAAAAAAAAAAAAGATGTAACTGAGGACCCGTCTGAATCTCAGGACATTATACTTAGTAACTATTAAGCTAATAATCTATTATGAACATAAAATTTATTTTTCAGAAGGACTGATAAAGGAAGTTGGCTTTTTATTTAGGAAGCTGACTGTTTATTTTGTTCTTAAAAAATATTAAATGCATTTAAATGGAGATTTACAAATAAAACCCAAGTTTCCAGAAAAACCTAGTATCTAATTTGTTAAACTCACCTACTGTTGGATTTGTCTGATTGCCATGTTTCCATGCCATCTCATAGTTTAAGGCAGCGTCTGTATATGCTTGCTCTTTTTCCATAATGTATCCCATGTATTCATAAGCTTTGCAGCAAGACTGAAAAAAAAAAAGGAAGATGTTATCAACAGATATCACTTGATTTTATGGGGGTGCTTATGACTCTAGAGGTTGACCATATTAACTCATTTAATTGGCATATAAAACAATGTTTTTCAACCTTGGCTATGCAATTAAGTCATCTATGGGACTTAATGAAAGATTCTGATCAAGTCCCACTCCTATTCCCCCCAGAGTCAGGAGTTTTACATGCTAGGCAATGGACTGTGTATTTTACACATATACACAGTTTTTATTACAAATAGTTTTAAGTTAAAATTAACAGTGTAATGAACCCCATGAACCTCTATCTTCAACAATTAAATCAGGACTAATACTGTTTTAACCTCTACCCCCCACACTTGTCCTTCTGTATTATGAAAGAAAAAAAAATCCTCAGATATTGTATCATCTCATTCATAAATATTTTACTTTAGTATGCCTCTTTAAATACAAGGACTTTCTTTAAACATAATGACAATTTATCATACCTAAACGTAACAACTCACTGATATTACCAAATATCCATTCATTATTCAAATTTCAAATGGTCTCAATATCATTTTGTTTTGTCTTGTTTTTAGTTTGTTAGGAAGATGATCCAAACAAGGCCCACGCATTGTAACTGGTGGAAATGTCTCTCAACTTTCTTTTGATCTAGAGGTTTCCTCTCCATCTCTCTCTGTGTCTCTTTTTTTGCAATTAAACGTAGCAAAAAAGAATTTTTATCCTAGAGTTCCTCACAGCCCAGATTTAGTTGAATGCATCCTTGCAGTGCTTATGTAATATATTCCTATATCACCAATATTTCCTGGAAATTGTAATTAGATCTAGAGGTTTGAATTTGATTTCAATCTTTGAGGACAGAGGTAAAAGTACTTCTAGGTCAGTGCCCTGGTGAGCCACATTGGAGCCTGAGGCAAAAGGAAAAATGCACAACTCTGTATACATGTTTTTGTGATTTAATTGATAATTTCCTCCCCAGATGTTAACATTTTACAAATCAAATTGACAAGTTGAGATATTAAAACTCACATTTAAAATTTAAATATTTCTTTATACCCAAACTAAATTTATTATAATTTTATTTTCCTGACTTTAATGGGAGTAAATATATTAACATTTTCATTAAAATCATTACCCACTGAAAAATATATAGGGGCACATGAGTGGTACAGTCGGTTAAGCGTCTGACTCTTGATTTTGGCTCAGGTCACGATCTCATGGCTCATGAGTTTGAGCCCTGTGTGGGGCTCTGTGTGGAAGTGTGAAGCCTGCCTGGGATTCTCTCCCTCCCTCTCTCTGCTCCTCCCCTGCTCGTGCTTTCTTTCTCAAAATAAATAAGTAAACATTTTAAAAAGGAAAAATACGTAAAAACATGGATATGGAGGCATAAATTTTCCCCTTTTGTTTCAGGCTTCAATACCACTCAGCACAGCACTGTCAGATGCTATTTAACATTTTGGCATTTTGGTTAAAAAATACTGCATTAAATTATTCATTAAAAATTTTTTTCCCCAATGTTTATGTATTTATTTTGAGAGTGAGACAGACAGAATGTGAACAGGGGAGGGGCAGACAGAAAGGGAGACACAGAATCCGAAGCAGGCTCCAGGCTCTGAGCTGTCAGCACAGAGCCCGATGTGGGGCCTGAACTCACAAACTGTGAGATCATGACCCGAGCCGAAGTCAGATGCTCAACCAGCTGAGCCACCCAGGTGCCCCTGCATTATTTACTGTAATGATATTTTATTATAATTTATAATAGGTACCTTGATTAAATGATAATTTATCTACAATGGACTGTTTCTATTCCCCCCAAATCCGTACACGGAAAGCCTAACCTCTAGTGTGATGCTACTAGGAGATGGGATCTTTCAGAGCTAATTAGGTCATGAGGGTGGAGCTCTCATGAGTGGGATTGGTGTCCTTATAAAAGAGACCCCAGACAGTTCTCTTATCCTCTCCTCCCACCATGTGAGGTCACAACAAAAAGTCAGTGGTCTGCAACCCAGAAAGGTGCCCTCACCAGAACCCAGCCATGCTGGCACCCTTACTCCAGACGTCCAGCCTCCAGAACTGTGACAAATCAACTTCTACCGTTTATATGCCACCTGGTCTATAGCACTTTGTTATAGTAGCACCAGCTGCCTAAGATCATTACTGAGATGTAAAGTGCCCTTGGAAATTTTGGACCCCAAGTGAGGGTTTCACTCACTTCACCCCAGTTCAGCCCTGTCATAGATGGCGTGATCTTCCCTGAGGAGGCACATAACGTCAGATTCTCTTTTTATGATGTTATACCCGTTCATCAATTTATCAGGGCTGGAAAATGATGATAGTCTATCACTCCTCATTTATTATCTGGAAAACATCTATAATAAGAGATGTCTTTTATACTATATTGTTTCCCAGTAGTGTAGTTCATACAGAAAAGGTAGGCTAAGTGCTTAACGCCTTCCCTTTATTTCCCAGCTTCAGAAATATAGTTCATCAGTATATGCCAATGGTGATTAATTAGGTTTTTCATTTTTTTTTCTTTTTTGGATCTTTGTAAACCCATGGATTTAAACTTTTTTGGTGTGTTTCAATCCACTGCAGTTACTATTCTTACTGAGAGTTAATGTGTTCCAACTCTGGCTACTGTGAGTGTCTTCAAGTTGGCTCCTGAGTCCTTGACATGACTCTAATCATCTTCGATAGCTTCCTTGCCATCTGGTATGACAAGATGGTCTAGTGTCATCCTGTACATTTCTGTCCCAGATCTGGATGATCTCCATCTTTTAATTATACAATTCAAGGTTTCTAAGCTCTAGTTCCTGAATCTCATGCTTCCAATATTGACATGCCTAATCAGCCAAATGGTGCCTCTAAAGTAGCCATTGTGTTCAGCCATGCAATATATTGCTGTCAGTGTTCCAGGAAACTGAAATTCTATCTGCACTGAAACCTTAATTTCCATGTAATCTCACTTAATCCTAGACGAGGCGTGTAAGGGTCAGCCATTTGGCTGTTTACATTTTTCTTTTTCTTTTTAATTGAAGTATAATTGACACACAATGTTACATTAGTTTTGGGTGTACAACATAGTGACTTACCAAGTCTATACCTTATTCCATGCTCACTACAAGCATAGTTCCCATGTGTCACCATACAACGTTATTACAATATCACTGACTATATTCCCTATGCTGTACCTCTTTTCTTTTTTTAAATGTTTATTTATTTATTTTGAGGGGGGAGGCGCAGAGAGAGACAGAAAGAGAGAATCCTAAGCAGACTGTGCCCTGTCAGCATAGAGCCCAACTGGGGGCTCAAACTCATGAACCGTAAGATCATGACCTGAGCCAAAATCAAGAGCTAGACACTTAACTGACTAAGTCTCCCAGGGACCCACCCACTCCATGCTGTACCTCTCATCCCCATGACTTTTTCACTCCATAACTGGAAGTCTGTATCTCCCATTCCTCTTAACCCACTTTGCCCATACCCCTACGACTCACTCCTCTGGCAGCTATTAGTTTGTTCTTTGAGTCTGTTTCTGCCGTTTGTTTGTTTAGATTCCACATATAAGTGAAATCATATGGTAGTTATCTTTCTCTGACTTATTTCACTTAGTGTAATACCCTCTAGGTCTATCCATGTTGCACAAATGGCAAGGACTCATTCTCTTTTTATGGTGAGTCATGGTCCACTGAATATATCTGCCACATCATCTTTATCCATTCTATCAATGTACACTTGGGTTGCTTCTTATCTCAGCTATTGTAAATGATGCTGCTTTTTAAACATGGGAGTGTATATAACTTTTTGAATTAGTGTTTTCATTTCATTTGGGTATATACTGAGCAGTGAAATTTTTGGATCATATAGTCTTTCTAATTTTTTGGGGAACGTCCATACTGTTTTCCATAGTGGCTGTACAAATTTACATTCCCACCAATAGTGCACAAGAGTTTCCTTTTCTCTACATCCTTGCCAACACTTGTTATTTTTTGTCTTTTTGATCCTAGTCATTGTGACAGGTGTAAAGTGATATTTCACTGTGGGTTTGATTTGCATTTCCCAGATGGTTAGTGATATTGAGCAACTTTTCATGTCTATTGGCCATTTGTACATCTTCTTTGGAAAAATGTCTATTCAGGTCCTCTGCCCATTTTTAAATTGGATTTTTGTTTGTTTTTGGTATTGAATTCTACAAATTTTTCATATACTTTGGATATTTTTTCACTTTTTTCAAAAATTTTTAATGTTTATTTATTTTTGAGAGAGAGAGAGAGATAGAGAGAGAGCGTACATGCTAGTTGGGGAGGGGCAGAGAGAGAGGGAGATACAGAACCCGAAGAAGGCTCCAGACTCCAAGCTGTCAGCACAGACCCAATGCTAGGTTCCAACCAACGAACTGTGAGAACATGACCTGAGCCGAAGTCAGAGGCTTAACTGACTAAGCCACCCAGGCACCCCTACATACTTTGGATATTAACCTCTTATCAAATATATCATTGCGAATATCTTCTCCCACTTCTGCCCTTTTGCTTTGTTGATGGTTTCCTTCTCTGTGTATAAGCTTTTTATTTTGGTGTAGTCCCAGTAGTTTATTTTTGTCTTATTTCCTTTGCCTGAGGGGTCTGGAGGCAGATTTTTCAAAACCTATTAATTAGTATTACCTGTTTTTCAAGTCCAACTTAACTTCAAATTAGATGTACAGACTATAAATTGATAAATGGCTTGATATTTTGGGTTTTTAAAGTTATTAAAGTAACTTAATAGCATTAGATGATCTGTTTTATAACTTAATTTGCTCAAAGAGAATAAGACAGATTTACTATGATTACGATTTTGAGGTAACTGACATGAATCTGTAAAGATAAATATCCTTAAGTTTCTAAGTTGATTGCAATTATTTCTCAACAAATAGTAACAAATTCTTTAAAAATGTTGTAAGACATTCTTTTTTGTGTGCCTAAAAACCAAAATGCGCTATTACTGAAATATGGTGGAATTGTATAGACTTAAAGATTTTCAGCTTTATACCTAAAGGTAAGAACTTTTTAATAAGCAAATTAAATGCTGGAAAGACTTTTCCCCACAAAATATATTATGCATAGTGGATTTTAATAATGTGAAAACAACATGCAGCTGCAGTAAATTTATCTAGAGTATTTCTTAATAGGAGGGACAGACGTCCGCAATTAACGTTCTTCTGCAATTTTCATTAGTTCTGGGATGAGCTGGATAATCACAAATGCTTGACATTCCATAAACACTTTCTGTAAGTGGGGCGTAAACCACAGCTGAACCCTGAAATTGCATAAATCTCTATTTTTCTTTATTTTCAAAAGCAAATGGCTTCTTTCTTCTCATAACTGTTTATTTCCTGATTGTGTTAAGAATAAACATTTAATTTTCAAAAAATACACAAGAATCCTTAGAAATGGACCAACATTCTATAATAACCTGTTACGGGAAGCTTGTAAGTGAAAGGTTAACAATGATGTTTTATTCTTCAATCACCTACCCTATTATGACGCAGGCACCGTTTTAATAGCTCTTCTGCCATGTCGTATTTTGCTGATTGAATATAAATATCAGCAAGCAGCAGCCAACTCTTCTCAAAGTCCTCAGCATCAATAGGATTCCAGTTCATTTTCGCAATCCGCTTCAGCTGGTTTCTGGCCCTTGGAGTCTGTTTCAAGATCATATAAGCTGTTGCCATTCCCAAAAGTGCTGGAATATGATCCCTCTGTAAGAAAGCAAAACTTCAGATGCCCATATACACAAATATACATGTTGTATGTTTAAAAGGAAACAGGGAAAGTAGCAAGTGCTACACAATGTGAGAACTGGCCTGTGAATTCTGTAACTGGCTCCACAGATATAACTGTGACATAGTCATTATTTAATACATCGAGTAAACTCAAGCTATCATGGAGAAACCTGGTCAGGCACCATGGGGTCAAAATAATTCAATAAATACACAGATGCCAGAACCACATGATTCAGACCATTAAGGCGACTTGATCTTTTGGGGACTAATTAGTTTTTATGGTTTTATACAGAAACAGGAAAAAACAAAATTCTATTTCAGTATAATACTCATGAAACATTTGCGTTTCAGATTCTGCATTCAGATTCCTTAGTTCTTTCACTTGTAAAACAAGAATGAGAATGATTTACCTGCAAATGATATTCCTTCTCTATGTGAACTTCTACTGACTTATCTATATTGACTTTTTATCGATATGGACTTTTATTGCTTGTTTTCCCTTCCTTCTTGTTTTATTTGAAAGCCTCTTCATCCAATTAAGTTTGACCAATGAAATCTTATAAACAAGGCATGCGATTAATCACTTAGAAATTATATGAAATAAACTCATGCCTTAAAACACTCTTTTAGACTTAGAGTCTGCTGCTTGATAGTGTCTATAAAACACAGTGTTCTTTTAGAGAAGAGTTCAGAGTCAGAAAATGTCACTCTGTGAAACCTACAGACTAAAAAGAATTGGTATGAAATGGAAGCCATTAGTGATCTACCCAGAAAACCAACTTACCTAAGCAATATGTGTATATCCCTGATAAAGCTAGGGGGGCTTCTTAAATTTCAGCAGTGGGATCATGATGTTTTAATAGAGAGAAGGCTTCAGGTTAAAATACAAATAAAAGATGAGAGACTGTGCTTTAGAAATTACAATATCATGACTATAATAAAAGTACACTGTAAGATAGCAAGTTTGGGTAACCAATAAGGAATACTGCCAAAAGGAGACTAGAGGGGCATGTTCAATGTCCAACCCTGATCATGGTTGGAAGTCAGAAATAACCCTGGAATATGGGGTGCCTGGTGGCTCAGTTGGTTGAGCGTCCAACTTCGGCTTAGGTCATGATCTCGCGGTCTGTGAGTTCGAGCCCTGCGTTGGGCTCTGTGCTGACAGCTCGGAGCCTGGAGCCTGCTTTGGATTCTGTGCCTCCCTCTCTCTCTGCCCCTCCCCTGCTCATGCTCTGTCTGTCTCTCTGTCAAAAATAAATAAAACATTAAAAAAAAATTAAAAAAAAAAAAAAGAAAGAAAGAACCCCGGAATAGAGAAGGACAGTTCCTTAGAGCTTGATGAAAATTTTTTGGAAGATAAAATTTCTTTGGTTGTAATTCTATACCTAGCAACAAACTTCCAATATGTAATTTGCTGTTGTAATTAAGGGATGGCAAAAAGGTTTGAGTGCCAAATTCAGCCAATTGGTGGTAGATTTTGGAGACATAAGGGGCATATTATCAATTATGGAGCCCCTCCCCCCTTCTGTAGAAAGGAAAGAAAATAGAGGTCTGCTCTGAATTTGTCAGCCTGGTCCTAGGACAGCCCAAGACAAGAAAGGTTCTATAAAAATGTCCAGATCTAGGGGTGCCTGGGTGGCTCAGTCGGTTAAACATCCAATTTCAGCTCAGGTCATAATCTCAGTTTGTGAGTTTGAGCCCTGCATCCGGCTCTGTGCTGACACCTCAGAGCCTGTAGCCTGCTTTGCATTCTGTGTCTCCCTCTATCTCTGCCCCTCCCCTGCTCATGCTCTATCTCTCTTTCAAAATAAAAAAAATTTTTAAAAAGTCCAGATCCAGTCACATGCTAAAAATATCCCACACTATACCTTTAAAAATAATCTCTCTGAATCACACACCTTGAGTTTGATTGGAATTAATCAACTTCTCACCGCTTGATCACTCCTGAATGAACTCAAGAATGGTTTCTAAAAGTGCAAACCTGAGTTACAATCCCTGCATTAGACCCATATGTCTTTTCTGGTGCAGACATCCTAAGGTGTTCAGCTGGCTTGTCAATGTCTTTCTCAGTCACTCTGAGCTGCAGCAACTTTAGATCACAGAAGACAATATAGCCATATTGTAACCAATGCACCCTTATGCTTCAAGACGACAGGATGAAAGCAGGTGGAAACAGTTTGCTTGGGTTTAATGTGTCTTCTACCTTTTCCTCAGGTGACTTCCTGTTACCTACCTCTTTTTCAATCAATCTGAATGCTACAGAGTGTCATAAATATACCCCATGCTTGTCTGCCTCCTTGCCTTTGTTCATACTTTCCCCTTCCCCTAGAATGTATGTATCGTCTGTCTCTGCCTGTGAAAATGCAATTTATCATGGTTCTTCTTAAATCACACCTCTCCACAAAAGGGCCTCCCCACTTTCCTTATACTGTTTCCTACACCACTTTTACCTGTAACTCTAGGACAGAATGTAATAGATTTTGGTTTGTACACAGGCAGTATGCTTTGCCTTATCATCCCTAGATTATGATAAACTCGATAAAAGAAACTATACACTTTTGTGATTCCCATTTTGCCTAGCACCCACTGGCTGCTTAGTGAATATTCATTTTATTAATACATGCAGCTTATGAGTTAAAAGAAAAAAAATGCCAGATAAAACTCACTGCTGAAACTTCAGTTCATGCATCAGTCTTAGGCTGGAATGGTCAGTGAACAGATTTGAGGGTAGTATATTAGTAATCACACATATATGAATGGTAAAAAACAATGCAGTCTCACCAACACAAAAAACTGGCACAGAACTGCTAAGAAACAGCCGTGATGTCACTCACTGATTTTGGTGTTCTCTCAAACCTCATGACTTAAACTCTCTCCCCTACTTCTGCTCTCCATTCATCAGCCGCTGCCGTCCATCTGCTGCCACACGGCCCACCCCTGACAGGGTCACGTCATGGTGAGCAGAAGGGTGCTGCTCTAGAATGTCACTGCTGCTGATACTACCTTGCTGTTAAGTTCCAAGGGTGGCTTACAGGGGTGATAAAGTGCCATCCAGGATGCTTGTGCACAAATGGCAACAGGAGCTATAGGTTCCCCAAAGCTCTCCTCGGTCATGGGAGGCAAGAGGAAGGGGCCACTGCAGGAGGGTTTTGGTGGCTTACTGCTACCACTGTGATCTCTGAACCACAAGAAAACACAGCAAAGTTCTGTATGTCCTCTGAGAGACATAAATTATGAATTTTTGGTGGCCTACAACACTGTTGAATGGAAGAACATGAAATCCAATGAGTATGCTTAGAACTAGCTATCACCCACTGCTGATGAGTGGGGTCCCTAGAATTCCTTCCTTAGTATCAAGCAATTGAAGAAATACAGCACTGTGTGAGAGAAGGCAAAACCAAGCACCCAGAGTGAGAAGGTGGATCTGAGTGAGGTGAAAAGAGAAGAAAATCTCTGATCTAATTATTATTTGCTCTAATCATTATTATTGTTGTTACTATTATTATTTTTGCAGGGGGAAACAACACCATTATTCTCACGACTGAATTATAAGCGGTCAGTACTGACCTCATTTAGCCTTAGATTTGGAAACATTTCAAGTTTGCATAAGTGAAAAGGTGAGCTATCAAGGCAGACAGGTATTTATTTTCACTTAGCAAGTTAAGTGAAAAAACACAGAAACTTTCCAGAAAATAAAGCCATTCCTTTGAGTTAATTTATGCCCTTTTGAAGAAGAATTTCCTTTTCTTAGAATTTACCATTCTAATAGAAATAAATATAAATACATATATAAAGAAATACAAATAAATACAAATATAAATAAATAAATAAATATAAACAACATATCAAAATAGTAACAAAACTGTTTCTTCTGGAAACAGAGGTATATATATATATTACGTAGAATTATGCCGAACTACAGAGGCAATTTGTACTTGTAATTAAGTCAATCTTCAGAAAGTAAACAACTATTTCTATACCACCAAGGAAGGATAATATAAAGCTGAAAAAGAAAATCTAACCTCAGATGTTGCTATTTCGGTGAAGGTATTCAATGCTTGTTCAACATTAGACTTCTGTTTGGTAGCGACTAGGCAATAGTTTTCCATTATGCGAAGCTGTACATGACCCTGAATGGTCTGAGGTTTTAGCTCTTTAAGGAGTTTTTCTGCTGTTCTCACTGCTAATTGCACAGACTCTTGCTTCTCAGTTGAATTCCTATATACAATTAAAAATAAATCTGTCTGTTACTCATGAAGTAAAATTCACTGATTTTGGAATGAGCCCTAGGGTACACTGGCTTCTTTGCTGTCACTTATTTAATGTAACCCTTTTGTGGAATGTCACTCATTCTCTTCTAATACAAGGTGAACCACGGTTACAATGCATTAGATTTAAACAATTAATACAGCTTTAATGAAACACCATTAAACATTTATTCACTTTAGACTGAAGACAAAAATTGGACAATATCTGTATGTGGTGAGTGTGTTCATTTCCACTAATATAAAACTAGAATTCAGGAGAAGTAGAATCATACAATTATCAAGTGGTACATATACTCAGAAAATGAAAGGAAAGAAAGGAGGGAGTAAAAAGTAACTAACTTTGCTGAAGCACCTACTATGTGCCAAGTACTGCAATATTTTTACCTATCGGTCTCTCAGAAAAGAAACTATGTATCTGTCAAAGGCTGTAAATGTCAAGTGTAAAAACAATGTGGATATGTGACATCAATTTTCTTATTTTTAAAAAAATATATAAATCAATTAATAAAAGGAAATTAAATTCTCAAAGCCCATTCACTAAACCATTGGTTTTTTTACCTCAGGCTTCAGGCTTTACCTTCTCTAAAACATTTCACATTGTTGAATACCTTCTTCAAAGTTTCCCTCCTTTGCCTTCTGTAACATTATGGTTTTGGGTCTCTTGCTACCATGCTGACTGTCCTTTTCTGACTTCCCTTCCTCCTCCAATCCCCTTAAACGTTAGCCCGAAGTTTAGTTTTCAAACTTATGTTACTGCATTCTATTTGCAAAGAGGTCATTCATTGAGCTCCAACTGTCTACTCTGATCACACATCCCCCACACCTGTATCTCCAGCTGGGACCTCCCTTCTGAGTTCTAGTTTTATATTTTCAACTATTTGCTAAATATTTCCATGAGGACAGCCTATAGTTGCATAACAGTATGTTACCTAAACCTTTATAAACAAACAGAAACATGCCTCTCCTTTGCTCTAAAACTTTTAATGGTCTCTATAACCCAAGCCTTCAAATCTGTCATTAAAACCTCTCAGCAGTCTGTTCTCATTTTCTCTCACACCCCTGTGCATCTTCCCCTGACTGCTTTGCACTGCTAGGATTTCTATGAATTCTTGTAACACTTACTATCCATTTCACCCATTTCTGTTTTGTCAAAGATCCAATGGTTTCAGATATTGTCTTGCCTCCTAAGTAAATTACATGCTCCTGAAGGCAGAAACTACCTTATGTACCTTACGCATTTACATCCTTATATATCCCATACAATGCCTTGCCCATTTCTGAGAAGCAGCAACTAACACAGGTTGATAGCAATAGCACTATTTATCTATCAGCAGTGCACCACAGTGGCTATTAGCAGGAACTTTGAGGTCACGTAGAACTCAGTCCACATCTTGCCCCCACCATTTACTATCACATTAGATAGGTTAACTCTGAGCTTAGTTCACAACACTGTTGCAGGGAGTAAATAAGACAATACACATAAAGTATATAGTATAGCACAGGGTATGGCAGAGAACTACCATATGCTAAGGAGTTACTGTTACTGTGTGGACAGCTTTTGCTAAAGTAATCAAATTCTACAATTTATGCTGTTTCAACAAGTAATTAGGGAAACGTCTTTGTAGCATGCTTATTCTGATTTAGGAAGCCTCTTAAAAGCATTCCATGCTTGTTTCAGAGAATGGCTATTCTAGCTATGATTTTTTTTCACCTGCCTTTTCATTAGTGCTCTCCTAGAGTTTAGCCCTCTTTTAGAAGGTATCCTTGCTTGTTATCCCTAGTGTTTCCAGAAAAGGGATAATTTGTCAAATGATAACTCACCCTAGGTCTCCATCCAGATTTTCAAATACTTCACCTCCAACAGTTTCATTATCTGGATTCAGACAGATTTCTATCATATTATAAAGGGCATTTTGGCCCCAGTCACTGTCTTTCCGAGCTTTATTAAAGTGTCGAAGGGCATCATTTGGTTCTCCAGTATACCTTGTTAGATATTAAAAAAAAAAAATCACTTATTTCAATTGTCGACTACAAACTTTAAGTCATTTATAATATCTTTGGTAAAGATTTGGTTAAAATTATTAACATGTTTTTTTAAAGTTTTTAATTTGAGAGAGGAGAGAGCACAACTGGGGGAGAGGGGCAGAAGAAGGGAAGGAGGGAGGGAGAGATGCAGGGAGGGAGGGGGAGGAAGAGAGAGAGAGAGAGAGAGAATGAATCCTAAGCAGGCTCTGTGCTCAGCCCAGAGTCCGACTTGGGGCTGGATCCCATGACCCTGGGATCATGACCTGAGCCGAAATCAAGAATTGGATGCTCGACCCACTGAGCCACCCAAGCGCTCCATAAAATGTAGATCTATCTTAAGACAAAGGAAAGTTTATTCTACTTTATTCACAATGAGAAAGAAAAAAACTATTATGTAGGATTTATTCACCAACAGATTTACCAAAGATATAGTCCTTTACAGTATTGAAATCCCGGCTCCAATTTTGCTCTGGAGTTACGTTTTTCAGCCATTAAGAAAAATCTTGGAACATCCTCAAGTTTTCCACATCTTCTCAGGAAATCAATTAAACGAGATAATGTCATGTAATTATCTAGAAACAAAGAATATTTCAAATATAGACAACATTTTATATCTCTTGTTTTTGTGGTTATAATCCTGCTTCATTAAAGTACAGTTTACTTTAAGTGATGTAGAATTTAAATACAAGCAAAAGGAATGCTTTAGGTATTATAAACCCTTAAAAAGACTGTATGAGTAATTGGATAAAGGTTTGGTTGGTCTGGGCAGTGGGAGAAGGTTCTATACAAGCCAACGTATAAAAATGTACATTTGTTATAACTTAATTTTCAACTGTTCCTGGGACCAAAATCTAGAAACAGTCTCTGCATTGATCATCTAAACTGTAACTGTAGAATTCAGGAGGGTTGATGTGATTACACAGGGTTAAGACTATCTCTGACCTCCTTTCTCCTCCGCCCTTAGCTAGGAACAGGGTGAGAACAGTACTTTTTGATGATAATGTTTGGGGTGGGCAATTAGAAATTTTACTCCAGGTTTTTCTTAATATGTATATGTGACTAATGTACTAGACACTAGCTTACCATAATACAACTGTAACAAATCAGTCCTAGTATTTTAATCCTAATTTGCCTTCTCCTAAGAAAAAAGAATTAATTTAGTTCTTTGGTATCAGGTATAATTTACTGGCAGGTTCCTAGAAAGCCTTCTCCCAATTCTACCTAGTTCTTTTATATCATTAAAATACTGTTTTGAGAAAAATTTAATAAATATTTTTCAGATTGTAAAAATAACGCATGGACATTTTAGAAAATTTGGAAAAGTATAAAGAAGAAAAAGAAATCACTCATATTCCCACCAGCTAGAGATGACCACATTTTGGTACTTTTCTTTTCATATATTTGTGAGTGAAAATCATTCTATCAGTATTTATGTATCTACTTTTATTCTATCAATATTTAATATATATAAAATTAATATGCAATATTAATATACAATATTAATATATACAAAATTGAAGTCACACTTGGGGTTTTAATTTTGGTTCAGCATTATACAATAAACATTTCCCAACTCATTAGTTTTCAAAAACATGATTTAAATGGCTGCATAATAGTCTATTATATCAATGGCTTATATTTTATTTCTCTATAGTTGTGCTTTTTAGATGTTTGGACTCTCAAGTTTCAGTGAGCACAGGACTCATAGTAGGGGATTTGCGAAAATCATTGTATAAGCTATGGTGATCTTTTCTGTTGAGTGAATTAGAATTAAAACACACAAACAAAAACTTTTAAAGAAATTTTTCCTTGATTTTATGTTCTAAGGAGAGAAAATATATGATCCAGCAAGTCCACTTCTGGGTATATATTCCAAAGAATGGAAAGCAGGGAATCAAGTAAATATGTGTGCACCTGTGTTTACAGCAGCATTACTCACAATAGCCGAAAGTGAAAACAACCTAATGTTCATCATCAGATGAATGGACAAATAAAGTGTGGTATATACACACAATGGAGTATTACTCAGACTTAAAAAGGAAGGAAATCCTGACATAGGCTACAGCATGGATGAACATTGAAAGCATTATACTAAATGAAATAAGCCAGGCACAAAAGGGCAAATATCATATGATTCCACTTATATAAGGTATCTACCTACAGTAGTCAAATTCACAGAGAGGTAGAATGGGAGTTGCCAAGAGATGGGGGAGGGGAGCATGGGGCGTTAGCGTTTAGTGGGTACAGAATTTTAGTTTAGAATGATGGAAAAGTTCTGAAGATGAAAAATGGCGATGGGTACAAAATCATTTGAATGTACTAAATGTCAGCGAACTGTACACTCAAAAATGGCTAAAATGGCAAATTTTATGTTATGTACTTTTTGTTATGTTACCACAATAAAAATACTTAAAAAAAAAAAAAAAAACTTCTGTAGGCTTGGTTTCTACTCTATTACATGATGTTAACGTAATCCAGGTTGACAACATCATCACTTGCCTTTCTTTACCTAATATCTTGAGATTTTGTTCTTCCTGTTTTTTGGCATCACTAAAATACAGAGCATGGTTTCAGAGAAAGAGGATTCAACTAGTGGTCTTGTCTTTTAGCTATGGAAATTCAAACAAATTACTCAAATTCTCTGAGTCAAGGATTACCTATTTTCTTAAAATAGGAATATAATATTGACCCTCAACATGTCATAGAGACCAAATAGAAAAAGGTCATGAAAGAGCTTTAAAAATACAATGGTCATTAGTGGGGAGCCTGGGTGGCTCAGTCAGTTAAGCGTCTGGCTCTTGGTTTTGGCTCAGGGCATGATCTCACGGTTTCGTGGGTCCAATCTCCGCATCGGGCTCTATGCTGACAGGACAGACTCTGCTTGGGACTCTCTGTCTCCCTCTCTCTCTGCTCCTCCCCAGCTTGCACTGTTTCTTTCTCAAAAATAAATAAACTTAAAAAATTAAAAAAAAAAATTACAATGGTCATTAGTAATACTTACAACTCCAAAAGTGTGGATAGAAACTAGGGATAACTACCCACAATAAAGTCACAGGACCTAGAAGCTGTCTTGGATTAGGCAGGATGTGAAGGTGAAAATTTCTGGCCAAAGTTTGTTTGTATGATGTTGCTAATATGTGCGATGCATGATATTGCTAATATTATCTAAAGTCAACATTGGGAGGCCAGTTTCTTAAATAATTACCACTTTCCAATACTACTGAAATGTATTATTAGTTCAAATTATAATTACCACTGATACTGACTTGCCTTTTGGTTAACCATGAAATCTGACAAACAGGCAAATTTCTGTACTTAGGGAATCCACTGAAAACTGGAATGTATTATATATTCTGAAAAAACTTAGCTCATACCTATTGAGGGATAGGGAGAAGATACCAAATGATTATAGTGTGATGCGATGCAGCATGAATAAAAGTGCTTTGGAATTACAATGCACAGAATTCCTAACTGCCCGAGGGAGGCGGGAGGTTTCACATGGAATCAGACCTTTGGGCAGCATGAAGGCTACGAGGAGGATCTTGCTAGACATACCAAGACATTCCAAGAGGCATATGGCATGTGCAAAGACAGAGCAGAGCAGTGTGGGGAGTGCTGCTAAGTCCAAGGTTACCTGATATTAAAGTGGAGGAAGAGGGGTAAGAAATACAAACGGACCAGTAATTTAGGGCTGCCTTATTACCAAAATAATGCTATGATTTTAGAATTTCCCCTGGAGGGCCATCCTAAATTGTACGCCAAGCAGCAGTTTTTGATTTACAGAAGTGCTATGAAGGTGTCAAATGGCAGGAGCCTAGAGACTGGAGGATGAGTGCGGGGGCTGCATTGGTCTGGGTGAAAGGGGATAAAGGCGCTAATTCGAGCAGTAGGCTTAGCAGACAGCAGCCTGGATGTGACAGCTGGCTCTTTAGCAGACAGAACTGATGAACCCTGTTAAGAAGTTACTGTGAGGGAAGGGACAACCCAAGATGATGTGGAGATTTTAAGAGTTAAGAGGTGTAATCTGTCAAGAGAACAGTGATTACCTCTATAGGAAGGATTGTCTACTAGTTAGGTTAACTCAAATTAGACAGTGCATTTCTGAAGTCAGCTAAAATACAGCATTAATTTAAGGTATAACATGTGTTACTTAGGATGACCTATAATTCATGCAGAGAGTAAGTATAGATACTCAGGTGTTAGAATGATTCTGATAGAACAGATCTGTGAATAGAGTCCTATTAGGAATAAAGAATGCAAGATTAAAAACCTAAAATATGACAGAGACCACAAAAATTTTAACATTTTGTATTTTTAAATGACTGGGTATTTTAGTCATGCATTGATCCATTCAACCAATAAATATTTATTTTGCACCATCTATGTGCTTGGTGATTCGTCTGATGCTGGGGATGTAAGATGAATATGACGTGATCTCTGCAAACTTGAGGAGACTGTTGTCCCATGGAGAAGACAAATGTATGCATAAATATTTTCAGAAAGATACTAGAAGAGACGAGACAAAGAGGTATGAGTGAAGTCATCCAGGATTTGGGTGACCAATTCATCCCACTTTGTTGAGACTTTCTTTTAGCTTTGGAAGTACTGCATTCCAGGAGATCCTCTCGTCTCCGGCAAATCGAGGTAGATGGTCCCCTTGCTCAGCATCACGTAAGGCATCTTAAAACATAGGTGGTGGTAGTAAGGTACAGGCTTTTGTTTTTGGTAAAGGGTGAGTATATTTTGGATCATGTGTTGGGAAAGAGAAAAAGAACAAGGAAGGCAATGTGCATTATAGGCAAAAGGAAAAAGAAACATGCAAAGATTTGGACATATGGATGTATGTGATTTGGTATTTCCAATGTACAAAGTCTGTACACTGAATTTACAAATAATTTATTTTATATTTGTTTATAAACAGACAGTCCAAAGCTGCCAGTCTACTAAGCCAATTTGACTATTATCTCTTTCAACAAAATGCTGATGCCAAGTTACCTGACTGAGACCAAATTCACATGACAGATGAGGGCTTCTTCAAATCTTCTATGTGAGGGCACTAGCATCATCAATGGCTTAAAAATATTCCAAGGGCAGAGGTTTGTTTTTTTAAAAAAGTCAGGTTTGATTATTCACTCAGAGGGAAGTGCTACAATATGAGAACAGCTTGAGACAGAATGAAAATAGTATGTGTGTCCCTTAAACTGGCAGTTCATAGAAGGAGAAAAGGACAAGCAGAGTCTAGAACCCCGGACAGAAATGGCATGACAAAAATAACTTAGGCTTGAAGAAAGTAAGAGTAAGCTTTGGGCAACTGAGGTGGGAAGATGTACTCAGAGTGAGTAGAAGAGGTAAGATGTTAATATAATTAACTGCACTCTTTTATTTTTTTAATGTTTATTTATTATTTTTGAGAGAGAGAGAGAGAGAGAGAGAGAGAGAGGGAGGGATGGGAGGAAGAGAGAGACGAAGACAGAAAATCTGTAGGGGGCTCTGTACTGTTGCCAGAGAGCCTGATGCGGGGTTTGAACTCCTGAACTGTGAGAGAGATCATGACCTGAGCTTAACCGACTGAGCCACCCAGGCACCTGGATTAACTGAACTCTTTTAAATAACACCTGGGTAGAAGCTGGGACAGACTGGGGAAAGAAAGAAACAACAACAGAGCATGAGGCAATCCAAAGGTGGGAGAACATTTAAAAAGATAATAAAAATAGTAGAAATAAAATAAAATGTTGTTACCACTATAAAGACAGAAAGGACTTATTTTCTTTCAACCTTTACTCTAACGAGGGGTATTTTGTTTGTAAGTAGAAAGTGTTGTTCTCAAACTCAAACTTTTTAAAAGTAGAAGCATTAGTAACTACAATAGTAGAGTCTATAAGGTTCTTTGAGTTGCCCTACTTGAAACTGCCTACTTGCCCAAACCAGGCAGTTCTGGTTGCCGTGGTGGCATCCCGCCATGAAGGCATTAGGGTTTACAAGAACTGAGTGACACCTCTAGGAGTCCTCTGAGATTTCAAACTCTTTTTGGTAAAAACGTAAGTAACACACATTACTGTTTCCACTTTCCTTTCCTGTTTTCCTTTTCCTCCCCCCCTTCCCTCTCCCTTGTTCCCTTTGCTCCTCCCACTCTTTTTCTATCCGATATTTACTGAGCACCAAGTTGGCCAGATACTGTTCTAAATCCTGGAAACACAGCAACAAAGACAAAGTTCCTGGCCACTTGATGCTTACATTCTATTATTTAGGGTGATATAAAAAAACCAAACACAAGATAGAAAGATAGAGAGCAGTAAGAGGTGTCATTGATACAGGATGGCTGCAGAAGGATGCTCTCAGGATGTGGCCATGCTGGAGCCAAGTCCTGAAGGCGTGAAGTAGCCGCCACCAGAATATTCCAGGAAGAGGGAAGAGCAATTTAAAAGTGTCAGGGCACTAAGCTGCGAGGACTGTTGCCTACCTAATGTCTACCATCACTTTCTTCCTTACTATCAGAATTCTGATTTTATACTACATGGCACTGGGTTCAACTAAAAGATGACCTTTCCCACCATCTTTTGCAGCCATGCAGGTGCTTCCAGAAGGGAAATTTTTTACAGAAAAAAAAAAAAAAACGATGGTTCACTAGGGAGGTAATCCCTTTTAGCCACCTCCACCCCAACCTTCCCCATCTGGGCCCTGGAACGTTGATGCTAGAGCTGCAGTCATCCTGGACCATGAGGTGATACTCAGAGTGGAAGTCAGGCTGATGAGGGCAGGAGAAAAAGGCAGAGGACTCAGATGTCCTGATGATACTGTGGGTCCTCCATGCCACTCTCCGCATAACCGACTTCTACATTTCTTTTACGTAAGAGGAAAATAAAGAGGCCACTGGAACTTTGAGAGGGTCAGTCTCTGCTACTTCCAGCTGAAAGCATGTCTCGACTGTCTGGAGGCAAGGAACAGAAACAGGGGTGAGTTTGAGAACAGAGCATTAACTATCTACGTGAGAGACGCTGATGCCTGAGACCAGGTGGCAGCAGCACAGGAAGTAAAAGGTGATGGGATTCCAGGTATGCCCTGAACGTAGAGCACACGGGGATATGCTGACAGATGGGATGTGGTAGAGAGAAAGATGAGCCGAAGGTAACTGTAAGGTTGGGGGCCTAAGTGGGTAAATGGTGATGCTATTTACTGAGGTGAGAAACGGAGGAGTAGATTTGGAGGGACAGAGGGAGAGATCCATTGTTCTACAGAAACATGTCAAGCTGGAGACCCCCCAGGACAGCAGAGTGGGAATGGGTCAGGACTGGAGGAACATGCTTGCAAGACACCAGCATACACGTAGGACATACAGCCATGGGCCTGGATGAAGTCACCCAGTGGGCTGACTATATTAAAAAAAAAAAAAAAAAAGTTTGAGAGCCCAGGTCTAGAACATTCTGATATTTACAGGTCATAAAGAGAAAAGAGATCTAACAAAGATGTAGACAACAAAAAAAGAAAAACCAGGGAAGCCCAGCGCCCCAGCAGGCAAGTGAAGAAAGTCCTTCACGAGGGAGGGAAGGACCTGTGCTGAGCGTAAGGACAGGCCACGGAAGCAGACAGCTGAGACATGAACGCAGGCTCTGGCAGCTTGGAGGTGGCCGCCGGTCCTGCAGAAACAGCCTCCCTGGACTGCAGGAGCGGAGCAGATGATGTGGAGACAGCACAGATGGAAACCGTTTAGAGGAGATGTTCTATCCGGGAAAAGCGAAGAATGGAGCATTAATTGGCAGGAAGAGTAACTGGACAGTTAAGAATTGGTTTTTAGTTAATATATTTAGCAAGGGGCTATCACGCCATACTTGTGCGTGGACTTGGGAAAAAATGGTGGTGCAGGAGAGACAGATGTGCCTGAAGAAAGCCCTCCGGGAGGACAGGGGTGGCATCCCGGGCCCACAGGGAGACACTGGCTGTGGGAAGGATGGCAGATCCGGGGAGGACAACGGCTGCGAGAAGGCAGACCTGCCGAAAGGCGAATGGAGTTCTTCCAGTTGCTCGTATTTTCCTACTCAAGTGGGCGGCAACATTTTTAGTTGAGGACAAGGAAGGGGGATGAGGGGGCTAGAGGTTTGAGGGGGGGAGGAGAAGGTATAAAAAGCAGCTGGAATGAGTGAATTCATTAGAGAAATACAGCAGGATTGCCAGGCAGCCTCTGAGGGCCCACTGGGGGTCTGTGGTCATAATTTAAAGTGAGGCCAGTCAAAGGTGCTGCATTTTCCTTACAGACATTTCTGCTACTCAAAGGCAGGTGTGGAATAGATTGTTGGATTTGACTGAGGTTTTCATAACAGTCAAAAAGAAGAGAAAGGAAGTTGACTGCATTAGTAAAAACATAATTAATGGATATTTACCTGGTTTGCGTTCTAAAAGCTGCTGTAAATGAAACACTGCTTGTTCATAGTCCTGTTTCCTGAACATGAGATCTGCCATCATCTATAAAGGTAAAAGTTGGTTCTAAAAATATTGCCACATATTTTACAAAGCATACCTTTCCTGTCAAGATTTAGGGCTATGAAAACACCTATGAAAAACATGAAGAGGGCAAAGTTTTACAAAAAGGAGCCATTTAAAATTCAAGTATATCGAGGAGCCTGGGTAGCTCAGTTGGTTGAGCATCTGACTTCGGCCCAGGTCATGATCTCACCGTTAGTGAGTCTGAGCCCCACGCCGGGCTCTGTGCTGACAGCTCAAAGCCTGGAGCCTGCTTTGATTCGGTGTCTCCCTCTCTCTGCCCCTCCCCCATTCACGTTCTTGTCTCTCTCTCTCTCAAATTAAATAAACATTAAAAAAATAAATAAAATAAAATTCAAGACTCAAGATATGAATTACACTAATTCATATCACTGTAACAGAAGATAATTAAGGATGTGAAACAGATCACTCTGTTCACAAAACTTTATTTTTAGCAGAAAATATGTTTCAAGTGGCTATTTTAAAAACAGAAATTTGAAGGGAATTGCACACTCTATGTGCCGTGATAGAAAAGATGCCTCCCTGGATTTGGCTAAAAGGACGAGAAGATTTAAAAAAACCCAAATACTCTTAAACCCTAAATATTCCAAAGCAATTTAAAATACACAAGATCTACTGAGCTTTTCTTACTGTGTTTTAAAAGGGATGCTTTTTATACTTCTTTTTTGTTATAATAATAATTTTCAGTGAACCTCACATACTATCATCTACCTAGCCATTGGGAAACGAACTCGTATCTCAACCCGGGTAAAAATGAGAAAGCAAAGCACACCATCTTAGAACAATACATCAAGGCTTCTCTCTGTAACTACAAAAGTCCCATGGAAACTTTTTAATTAGTCCTGCATGTCTGGGTAAGGACTTAAAAGTCAGTCGTTAGCAAATGATAGCTTTGTCACATCAACTCTTCCTGATCATGTATCCTCTTCGGCATAAAGACAAATTAACTAGACCCCAAAGGGAAAGTAAAGGCCTGACGTAGGTTTGCCATTCTTATAAAACAAAAGGATTCTTGGTCTTTATTGGTAAAATATGCTAATAATGTTAAAAATACTGTTTCTTCCAAAAGTCAACATGAGCCAGGCCTCTCATCTAGTATTAGTTTTACGGGGTAAAATTTGAAACTTCCACATGGAATATAAAACACAACTGCCTTTCCAGCACTGAAGTCCTTTGCACTGACCATGGTGGCAGCTTCATTGTCCTGGTCACTCTGGAGAAGCAGCGCACAGTGCCGCAGGCAGGCATCAGGGTCGTCCTGTGCCAGGTACAATCGAGCCAGCTCCAACAGGATCTGTAGAGAAAAAGCGCAAGATTAGTCAGAAACTGTATGGATTAAAAAGTGCATATGGAAAATGTCTGGACACAGATTACACTTCAGTTGACCAAAAGCGATTGCAATAAAAATGCCAAGCATGATCGGCAGGAAAACTATACACATACCCCCCTCTATTTTCTCTTATACTGGAAGAAAGGGGGAAAACAAGTAGTAACTCACTTGAAAGGTATACAGACACAAAGCACTGTGAAAAGAACACTGGTCTTAAATCAGAGAGAGATTAGATTCTAGTCCAGGCTTCTCCATGATGGGGCCAGGTCCCTGTTATCCCTCTAAACCTGTTTTCTCATTTGAAAAATAAAAACCTTTTAGCAGATAATTTCCAAAGTATGCTTCAGATTTGAAAACATGATTCTAACTCCTTTAACCACCACTATACAAGGTGCTTATTTGGCTATGCCTTAAGGGTTATTTTTGCCTTACATCTGAAAGAGTTGTATTCATTTTACAATGTTCAATTCAAAACCATAAATTTTGGGGCATCTGGGTGGCTCAGTTGGTTAAGCAGCTCAGGTCATGATCTTGCAGCTCAAGTGTTCGAGCCCTGCATCGGGCTCTGTGCTGACAGCTCAGAGCCTGGAGCCTGCTTCAGGTTCTGTGTCTCCCTCTCTCTGCCCCTTCCCAACTCACACTCTGTCTCTCTCTCTAAAAAAAATAAACATTGAAAAAAAAAATAAAACCTTAAATTCTAAAATATAGTTGTCTTTTCTCCTGCATCATGAAATAAATTCATCAGAGAAAGACAAATACTGTATGATTTCACTCATGTGTGAAATTTAAGAAACAAAACAAATAAGCAAAGGGGAAAAAAAAAGAAGAGAGATAGAGGCAAACCAAGAAACAGACTCTTCACTGTAGAAAACACACTGATGGTGACCAGAGGGGAGGTGGGTAGGGGTATGGATGGGGATGAAGGAGGGTACTTGTGATGAACACTAGGTGTTGTATGGAATTGCTGAATCACTATATTGTACACCTGAAACTATTATTATGCTGTATGTTAACTAACTGGGATTTAAGTTAAAAAAAGAAAAAGAAAAAAAGAAGTATTTAGCCATATATTAATTTTTTTAAATTAATCATCTATCTAGATTTGAGAGAGTAACAGCATTTTAATTTACTAACCAGACACGTATAGAAGTTTTCTTTACCAGTATTATCCTTACAGGTATTCTCATGCTGTGCCACTTTAGGTAAGAGATTCGTCTAGTCACTTTTCTGCATATCCAGCACCAAATAGCAATTGAAATACAGAGGTGTTCAATAGCAGTTTAGTAAACTGAACTGAATCATGAAGATCCAGATATTCGAGACTGAGAAATTGTTTTAGAGTGATTATTAAAACATAGATTAATATCAAAAAAACCAAAGACTTACTGATTTATTTTATGTCACTTCTTCCACGATAAGTTTTAGACTCTGACATTATTTCATAAGGCATTTTGAAGAATTTCTAGAAACAATATTAATTTTTTAGCTTGTATTTTTATTACATTTATTTTTTTACAAACAAGCTGGTAAGAATTTTACATCTGGGGCAATTAGATGACATCTGGAATAAAAGGCGGTGAAAATTTTATAAAGGTTCTGACCTTATTATCTGTTTCACAATGAACAAGAGCCTCTCTATAAAACTTAATTGCTTTTTCATAGTCTCGCTGAGCAACAGAATGTTTGGCAATCCCTGCACAAATTTCAGCTGCTAAATGCTTCTGTGCAGAAGCTGCGTCTGGCTGTTCCATCTGAACACGTTTTAGTATCCGAGATTGTAATTCTCGAGCCTAGAAGAAAATAAGGATAAAAAGGAATTTAAAAAAGAAATGGAAAATAAGTTAAACAATTATCAATAACTCACACACGGCATACATTTACAGAAGATATATTTAAGCATTATTGGCCTTAAATCTAACAAAGCCTGATCCAAAGAAAATGTCTTAATTGAGGTCTTAAACATGTGCTTGTTTGCAAATGAGCCAGCATGCACATATCTTTCCAAACAAAGTATAATAAAATTACTGAGTCTTTTCCCACTGTTATAAGGATATGTACAGAAGGCTCACTAAGGAGGAAATGCAGGCATGAAACAAATATATGGAAAATAATCTAGGTGCTGCAATTAAATACATGGAAATATAAAATGTTTATTAAATTAATAAAGTAGTATCTAAAAATTATTAAATCAAATATTGGAAGGTTTCAGGCAGTAAGTACATCCATATATCAGTGATGACAAACGAATGAGTCCAAACATTCTTGGAGAGCATCCTAGCAAAACATGCTAACTTGATAAAACAAATCAAACTACTGAACTTAGATCCACTTTTGGGAAGGTATTATGGATGTTACTTAGAAGAAAAAAAGGAAACATGTTATCTGTTAAAAAAAAAAAAAACAATCTCTGTTATTTGTTGTGAAAACAAAAAGAGAAACAACAAAAAATAAGAAATCTGAAAGCAACTCAAATGTCTAATGATGGGGAAATGACCAACGAACTGATGGTGTATATTTATAAGGTCCAACACTATACACAGATACCCAGAAAGGAGGTAGGGGCCTCCGTCAAGGTAAGAATGTAGAGCAGGTTGTTAAACTAGAATATCAGCCTTATCACCTACCTACATGTTTGATTTGTGAAACATTGAGACCTTCCTTTTGTAAATGACAGAGAAGTCCTACGTTTTAGGCCTTCACAATAAAATTTAACTTTGAGCTATAGATAACCATCCACTAAGGCATTCATGCATTCATTTAACAAAGAGTAAAATGCCCACCATCTGCCACACATTATGCTACACACAGGGAGCCCTTCTGGGGACTCCTGTCAGAATGTTGGTTGACAACTGGTATTTGACGAAGATGGTCTAAAGCAGAGTATTTTTAGAACCGTAGGTCGTAACATTAATTTAAGGTGTCATAATAAGCATTCTTTTGGAAATGAAAGAGGAAAGATTAGAAAACATGGGTATATATAGCATGTGGTAAAGGTTAATATTGTTTCATGAAATTTTTATTTTGCTTATATGAATGTATGCTTAAGTGCAGAGGTATGTGTACATTTGTGTATTTGATGTTTTTTATACATACA
The DNA here is from genome assembly GCF_022837055.1 of Prionailurus viverrinus. Taxonomy (NCBI): domain Eukaryota; kingdom Metazoa; phylum Chordata; class Mammalia; order Carnivora; family Felidae; genus Prionailurus; species Prionailurus viverrinus. The sequence goes on along the minus strand of NC_062568.1, from coordinate 62,023,239 downwards.
TATATTGGTGTGTATAGTTTTGCACACATATTCACAAACACACACTCATAGACAAAAAACTCTGAAACAACTGTCTAAATAGAGTGAATGTATCGTTCCATCTGGCAGTACCTTTTATATCTGTTGTGCCAGGTTATTATTAATTCTGCCTTCTTTCTCTCTCTATTTTGGCTAGAATGATAAATTCTTTGGTCATCCAAGGTCTAAACGGTATACAATTCATTCTCGAGATAGCCTAAGTTTTATCTCTGCATCAATTAAATTGTTACAAAGTCAGATGAGTGGACCTCATTAGCTTAACTTCTAGAGAAACACTTTATTTATCTACTTATTTATTTAGGAGGGAGAGGGAGAGAGGGAATCTTAAGGTGGCTCCATTACATGGAGCCTGAGGTGAGGCTTGATCTCACAACCATGAGATCATGATTTGAGCTGAAATCAAAAGTAGGACGCTTAACCAACTGAGCCACCCTGCTCAGTGCCCTGCTTTGCATTTTCCTGAAGGCAAATAATCAGGGCAGATTTTTTGAGCAAAAGTTTTTGCATTTCCTATTAAAGTCATTTCATAAAAGAACAGTCAATGATTGTGAGTATATAATGATTAGAAAATATTTTCATACAGAATAAAATTTTCTTGAAGAATTGATACCATTTCCTATGTTTTTTCCTTGGGTTCCAGAAAGATTAAAGATAAATTTAACTGTCTGTTAAAATAACTATATTAACTTTGATTGTCAACGCATTTACTTTCTCTCCTTATTTTATAATATTCTTGTAAATTCCATAAAACCCTTGGGTAGAATGACATATAAACATCTTATTTCATAGACTTCTTAATTTTCCTTTTATATTTCAATAGCCTTGTTGTATATGTATCTTAACTGAAAGCCATATCAAAATAAAACTTATCAATAAAGTCAGAATGTCACATTATATTTTATATGAGGAAGATGGAGCTACATAGACATCAGGGAAAAAGCCACACGAACGTTAAGCGAAAATCTGTTCGTAGTAATTAAAGCTACACTAAGTTAAAAGTCACAAAATTGTTAGTGTTTTATGACATATAGGTTGTTTGTATTTAATTTATTTAGATTTTATTTTCACAGAAAAAATGGTTAAGATGATAAAAAGTGATTTTTTTCCCCTGTAATTGTTCCTGCAATTAAATAATTAAAATAATGTATGGTTTTCACGGGGCGCCTGGGTGGCTCAGTTGGTTAAATGTCTGACTTTGGCTCAGGTCATGATTTCACAATTCTTGAGTTTGAGCCCTATGTCGAGTTCTGTGCTGACAGCTCAGAGCCTGGAGCCTGTTTCAGATTCTGTGTCTCCCTCCCTTTCTACCCCTACCCTGCTTGTGCTCTGTCTCTCTCTCTCTCTCTCTCTCTCTCTCAAAAATAAACATTTAAAAAAATTAAAAAAAATGTATGGTTTCCTTTTAGTCATTCAACTAAAATTTCAAGCACCTGTCATGGTGGACAGATTTTTACGATGACTCCCATGATCCCCACCTCTTGATGTTCACTTCCTTGTATTAATCACCCCTCTTTGTGTGAGGTGTGGCCTATAACTTACTTGTAGCCAATAGAATATGGCAAATATGATGGAATGTCACCCCCATGATTACATTTCATAAGACTCTGTTAGTAGACTTATTCCATGCTGGCTTTGAAAAACTAAGTGACCCTATTAGCTGGTGTACCAGGCAAGGAGCTGATGAACCTCTAGGATCTGCAACAAGAAGCAAACAGGAACTTGGAGCCCTAAGTCTCACAGCCTTGAGGAAATGAATTCTGCTAACAACCCATTTAAGCTTAGAAGTAGATCCTCCACCTGACAAGTCTCCACATGAGAACCCAGCCCTGGCCACACCTTGACTGTCCTGACACCTTTTAGAGGACCCAGCTAAACCATGCCCAGAATACACACCCACAGAAACTGTGAAAAAATAAATGTGTGTATTGTTTTCATTGACTACAATTTGTGGCGATTTGTTACACAGCATAGTAAACTAATGAAGCAAGCATTTGCTAGGGTCACAAAACATGGAACTACACCTACACTCATGGAAATTTTAATTTTAGCATGAAGACAGATAATAAAATAATTACGGCAAATTATGAGGGTCCTGTTTTATGGCTGGGAAATACCAGTTGCATTGGGATTACATAATAGGAGACCTGACCTAATCTTGGAGATCAAGTGAGACTTGAAGAATTACTGGTAGTACTCCCATGTGACTTTGAGAGAAGGAAAGGAGATGGGATGGATTACAGGCATTAGGAATGACAGGTGAAGGAAGAAGGTGCGGGATACTATTGTTTGACCAAAGAATTAGAAGGAAAAATGGCTAGAAATACAGAGATAATTTACATCAGGTAAGCTTGTTAAATAATTTGCTTTTTATTCTAGAGGGCAGTTTTTAACACAGGGTAGTTACTACTACATGTTTATAAGCAACAGGGTGACAACATCAGGTCTGCCCTTTAGAGCAATTATTCTGGTATTGTGGAGAACTGGAATGAAACAAGATTGGAAGGGGATGGGGATTAGTTAAGAGGCTCCTGGAGTCTGGGCAAAAGATAATGCTGGATAGGGCTAAAAGGTAACAGAAAGATGACGAGATGAAAAAATGTGGAGTTATTTCAGAAATCTGAAATCTTCAGAAAGTACAACTGGGGCACCTGGGTGGCGCAGTCGGTTAAGCGTCCGACTTCAGCCAGGTCACGATCTCGCGGTCCGTGAGTTCGAGCCCCGCGTCAGGATCTGGGCTGATGGCTCGGAGCCTGGAGCCTGTTTCCGATTCTGTCTCCCTCTCTCTCTGCCCCTCCCCCGTTCATGCTCTGTCTCTCTCTCTGTCCCCAAAATAAATAAAAACGTTGAAAAAAAAATTTAAAAAAAAAAGTACAATTAAGAAGACTTGGGGTTTCCCTAAATGTAGCAGTTCTGCCATGGCCTACAATGTTTAGCAATTATGCAAAAATACTATGATGGGACTCCTAAAGTTCCATAAGGTGGAGATTAGGCTCAGTAATGGGTCCTGAATAAATGAACTTAAAATATCAAAAACTTTGATTATATTTATAAGTTTCTGTTTGAATTATAACTCAGGATTTATCTTTTTGGAGATCAGAAAGCATAGAATGTTAACAACTGGGAAGAAATTTAGGGCTCTTTAAATTTTATTAAAGATGAATAAGCTCAGTGCTATAACATATAAACTTAAAATTATTTAAATTTGGCCCACTGGCATTGTCTAGCCATGTATACTGTTTCTCAGTATACTGAGTACACTGTTCTCAGTGTTGCTTGATTTATCTGCTCATACAACACAAGAACTCATATAACCAAGGCAGCTGTGACTAATAATACTTATAAAAAAGTAAAATAAGCCAAATTCACTTCTAAAATATTTTAAAAGTCTAAATTTACCAAAATTACACTTTTCTTGTAGCTAATGATAGCTAACCTAGGGTTAGGCGAAATTCTCTTATCATGTGATAGAAAAATAGGGATAAAACCATACCAATTAAGGATAAGATATTAACACTTTAAAGATTACATATTTTAATGAAATCATAAACTTAGATGGGTATCACAGAAATTTAATGAGTATCATAGAAATCTAATAGTCCAAGATCAATTCATTCATAACTAGAATAAAAAAAATTATTGGACATATTGGGCAAATTACTGAAATATAGGTTATTTTACACACACACACACACACACACACACACACACACACACACACACACACCACTGTTAGCTAAACCTCAAATCAAAACATTTGAGGGGCGCCTGGGTGGCGCAGTCGGTTAAGCGTCCGACTTCAGCCAGGTCACGATCTCGCGGTCCGGGAGTTCGAGCCCCGCGGCGTCGGGCTCTGGGCTGATGGCTCGGAGCCTGGAGCCTGTTTCCGATTCTGTGTCTCCCTCTCTCTCTGCCCCTCCCCCGTTCATGCTGTGTCTCTCTCTGTCCCAAAAATAAATAAACGTTGAAAAAAAAATTAAAAAAAAAAAAAAATCAAAACATTTGATAAATTATTTGGAGAATGGAGAATTCTTCTGGGTACATGAAAATTAGGTCAAAAGGTGTCAAGCAGTATGGGATTCTAGAAAGCATAGAGGATTAGTAATGAAGTACTCTATGTTCCACTTCAAGCTCAGCAAAGATGTAGGATAAATCAATTAACAAATCTGACCCAAATGACATATGTTGAACTAAGTGCTCAGTAATGCCAGAAACACATTATTTCAAATCCACACGGAACCTATACCAAAACTGATTATAATGTAGGACACAGAACAAGCTTTAACAAATATCAAAGGATTGAATCATTCAAAGTATGTCTTTGACCACGGTGGAATTTAACTAGAAATCAATATCCAAAAGATAATACTCAAATACAGAGAACTAGTGGTTGCCGGAAGGGAGGGAGTAGTGGAATGGGCAAAATAGGTGAAAGGGATTAAGAAGTATTAAAAAAAAAGGTAACAAGAAAATCAGAACTGTTTGGAAACTGAATACTACGCTTCTAAATAACCCATGGTTAAAGAAGTAATCAAAGGGGAAATAAGGAATATTATGAACTGAATAATAATAAACTTGTGAGAGGTAGCTAAAGCAATGCTTTGAGAAAAATTTTTACCTTAAATTAGTAAGAACAGAACTAAGGCTAACTAATCCATTATCTAACAATAATTCATCAATAGGCTAGGCAAAGATCAGCAAACCAGATCCAAAGAAAGTAGAGGAAACTAATTAATGAGATAAAGGGAAAACATTTAATGAAGCCAGAAAAGGGGAAAATTGGTTCTCTGAAAATATTAATAAACTCCTCATGTAACTGATCATTAATAGTAGAAGGAAAATAAAATCATCAGTATCGGGGCCATAAAAGAAGATATTTTTATAGCACTTGCAGACATTCAAAAAATAAGATACAATGAACAAATCTTAGTCAATAAATTTGACAATTAATGAAATGAACAAATTACTTAAAAACATAGCCATTCAACCTCACATAAGAAATCTAAAAATGATCAGTCTGAGGGGCACCTGAGGTGCCTCAGTCAGTTAAGTGTCTGACTCTTGATTTTGGCTCAGGTCATGATCTCACGGTTTGTGGGTTCGAGCGCCGTGTAAGACTCTGCACTGGCAGTCTCCCTCTCTGCCCTTTACCCGTGTGCTCTCTCTTTTAAAATAAATAAACTTAAAATAAATGATCAGTCTGAAACCCTCAGTGGAATCCTTTAATAAAAAGTTGCCATCAACGAAGCCTTGAGGTAGAAATGGTTTTAATTTTGAATTACTCCAAATATTAAAGAAACAGCAACAGTCTTAGAGATCCAATCTCCCTTACGAACATAGATATACAAATTTTAGACCAAGTATTAGTGAGTATCTTTAAATCCCAGCAATATCTTTAAAAAAAAATCACAACAAAGTGACATTTATTTAAGGAATATAAGGGTGGTTTAACATTTGAAAACCAATTTAATACACCACCTTGACAAGAAAAAAAGGAAGATTCATGCGACCATCTTGATTAATGCAGAAAGTGCAGTAGATAAAACTTAAGTCATTTATAAAAAAAAAACTAATAGCAAACTAGAAGTTGAAAAATCATCCAAAACCATCAGCTGCCTAGGAATATATCTAAGGAAATGTGTATAAAACCTCTCCTCTGAAAACCCCCAAAATATTAAGGGAAACTAAGGAAGATATAAATAAACAAAAGTAGAAAAAACTGAATTCAAATCCTGCCTATGACCCTGGTCATGTGATTTTACACAAATTATTAAATCAAGCTTCCTCAGCTACAAAAGTGGATTAAAAATATTAACTTGCTGTAATTGTTACAATGATTATCAATAACACATTTAAACAGTACAATCCATTGGCATTTGATCATTATTTCTATTTTGACTTATTTTCTGTGGTAGTTGGGCCAAAATAACTGGTCTTTCTCCTACCCGTGATGTATTCCCTTCTCCCCTCCCCTCCGACACCCCACAAGCACTCACAAGTACATATTTACCTGTTGTAATGAAGCTATGGCATCACCAGGTCTTTCCACTTCACTATAAACTTTTGCTAGGAGAACATGAGAACGTCCATCCTCCATGAGAGCTGACAGTTCATTTACTATGAGAGAAGGTATTGGGAACAAATAGTCATTTTTAAATAAACATTTACATTTTTCTACAAGTTTTGAAACAGGTCTTTACAAAGAATGATTTTGAGAAATAGTGAATAAAGTTGAAAAACTTTCAGTCAGTTAACTGAGGGATGGCCAAATTAAACAAAGAAAAAAGATTAGGATAAAAACTAGCTGGAAGAAAAGCTAAGGAACTGGATAACAACAAGGTTTTTCTTAGACTTATATTAAGAGATAACAATGTAACAATACATGTAAGAATTTCAATTTTCATTTTTAACTGTATAAATATTTATGTTGATTGAAATCATTAAAAAATGAGATAGAGTAGTTGCTACATGCAATTAGGAAGATAATGGCTGTTTTTAAAATAATAGACACTTGATAAGCAATGAAGTACAGTCACTAAGAGCACTGACTTTGATGGCAATCTGTCTGGTTTCAAATCTAGTCCTTATCACTTACTAGCTATTTAACTTTGAACAAGATACTTAGACATTTTGTGTTTCCCTTTCATCTGTAAAATAAGGGAAAGAATAGTACTCATCTCATAGGGTTGTTGTAAAACTTAAAAAGTTATGAAACAAGTGTGCATATGCAAAGCAATTAAAATAGTCTAGTACATGGTAAGTGCTATTTAAATATTTGGTATTATTATTTTGTGATTTAAGAGCAATAATAGAACCGTACATAAATAAGAAAATGTTTCTTCTACTATTTGTCAAGTTCATGAAATGAACAAATTACTTAAAAACATAGCCATTCAACCTCACTTAAGAAATCTAAAAATGATCAGTCTGAGGGGCACCTGGGGTGCCTCAGTCGGTTAAGTGTCTGACTCTTGATTTTGTGCCACATATACATCAAAGTGGTTTATATAGATTATTTCTTTAAAACCCCAGCCTAAGGGGAATCAACAGGATTTCCTACAGGCAGGGACAGGGTGATGGCTAGGATCCGGGCTCTCAGCAATGACTAGAGGGATAAAGCTCTTATTAAGACAATGACGGTTGCATGCAGGACAGATGTGGGGAGGCAGATCGGGAATTCTGTTTCAGACATGCTAAGTTTAAGATGTTTATTAGAATCCAGGTGCTGGCTACTTCAGCTAGATTAAGTTAGGTATGTCAAGGAAACAGAGTCTTAGGTTTTAGTTTAAATATGGGAATAATTATAATTGCCTCAAAAATGTGGACATTAATGAAACCGTATATAATGAAATGCACATGAAGGCATCTAAGTGCACAATGGGGTGTGCTCAACAAATATTTATTACACGAAAGCATTTATATTACGTAAGTGTAATAAATTTATACCCATGTAAGTAAAATATGCTACTTGAATCACTCTTCCTCTACAACCTTTTCAAAAATGCATATGCACATTTAAGGCTATCTGTAGTGTTTCAAGCAAGGTCTGACAGACCCATGCAAATATTTTTATGGACTAATACTTTATATGGTGAATAAATCCAAAATTAGGCAAATTTAAGCACCAACCTCATCAAAGCTAAATGAAAATACTATTTTTGAAAATCCTAGAAAACTTCGAGTGGGCTGGCCTTATCATATACCCAAACACATTTTATTTTTTTAAAAATATTTATTTATTTATTTTGAGGGAGAGAGACAGAAAGAAAGAGAGAGAGAGAGAGAGAGAGAGAGAGAGAGAGGAGAGAGAGAGAGAGAAAGCGAGCACAAACAGGGGATGGGCAAAGACAGAGGGAGAGAGAGAATTCCAAGCAGGCTCTGTGGTGCTGTCAGCACAGAGACCAATGCAGGGCTCAAACTCACAAACCATGAGCTCGTGACCTGAGCCAAAATCAAGAGTCAGACATTTAACTGACTAAGACACCCAGGCACCTCTGAAGACATTTTAAAGCTACAGTGGATAGGATACTGGCAAAAGAAAAATAATGCAGGGCAACAAAATGAAGATTCTCAGAATTAGTCATACAAACAAATAAGTTTATTAATGGCATCTCAATAAATGACACAGAAATAAAATTGGGTCTCCATTTGGGAAACTATATAGTAAAAACTGTACATGGACTAAAGTTCTACAAAAATTACAGAAAATATAAAAGAGTATTTTTATGATGTTAAGATGAAGGAAGATAGTTTCTGAGTATGAAAGGAAATTCAGGACTCAAAAAAAGGAAAGGCTGGTATATATAATAATTGACTATTCTATTTGACTAAGGAAATGACAAATTCAATTAAAAAAACAAAAAAAGGGATAGGCTCAGAAGAAAATGTCTGCAAATGACGAACAGGTGACAGATGATTAATCAGAGGTTCAGGGTCAAAGCAAGGGATATAAATGAAAACATCCTAGAAGGAAATGTGATCTACAGACATGGAATGATGCCTAACCTTATCGATTATCAAAGAAATTCAAATTGAAGTGGTTTTCTCCTCTATAATTAACACAACACAATGATGGGACATTTTTGACCTTAAGAAAGAATGATGCGGCACAACTCAACTCAGAGATATATAAACAAGAAGCTTATCTCATATTGTCTTCAACTTTTCTTCAGTCTAAATGTCTATCAATAAGGGACTCATCAAATAAATTATTATATCAAGATATAGAATACCTATACTAAAGAAAATAAAGAAAAGCTATATTTGCCAACATGAAGAGAAGCTATTAAGTGAAAAATGTCTACTGTAGATGTACAGTATAATATGATCCCATTTTGGCAGGAAAAATGTGGTATGTAATTCTGTGTGAGAGAGACAAAGAGAGGCATGGCAGAGACACTAATTAGGATGATACACAAAGTAAATGTGTTTTTTTTTTTTTCTGGAAAGTTGGGACAACACAAATTTCACTCACTTCTGTAATCTTTAAATTTTGACAATGAGTAAGCACTAGATTTTATTTTAAAATAAAAATCTTTAAAAAGCAAATTTGTATAGGGGTGCCTGGGTGGCTCAGTTGGTTAAGTCTCCAACTCTTGATTTCAGCTCAGGTCATGATCTTTCAGTTGTGATAGTGAGCCTGCCATCAGGCTCTGCTCTGGGAGTGGAGCCTGCTTGGGATTCTCTCTCTCTTTTTCCCTCTGCCCCTCCCCTGCTTGTTCCCTCTCTCTCTCCAAAAAGAAAAAAAAAGGCAAATTTGTACCAACTTATAAGAAGGCAATTTAGATAGTATCCAGTTAAATTTATCTTATTTTTATTAGTTTTTTTTAATGAATACAATTTATTGTCAAATTGGCTTATATACAAGACCCAACAACTGCCCTCCAGTTAAATTTTAAATGCACATACTTTTTTGACTTAGCATCTTACTCTTAAGAAATATAAGCAAGTACGGACTTCAAGCTATATTACAAAGCTGTAATCATAAAGATAGTATGGTACTGGCATAAGAACAGACACTCAGATCAATGGAACAGAATAGACAACCCAGAAATGGACCCACAAATGTATGGCCAACTAATCTTTCACAAAGCAGGAAAGAATACCCAATGGAATTGATATTCAGCAAGTGGTGCCAGGAAAACTGGATAGTGACATGCGGAAAAATGAACCTGGACCACTTGCTTACACCACACACACAAAATAAACTCTAAATGGATGAAAGACCTAAATGTAAGCAGGCAAAAACCTCTTTGACCTTGGCCACGGCAACTTCTTACTCAACACGTCTCCGGAGGCAAGGGAAACAAAAGGAAAAATGAACTACTGGGACCTCATCAAGACAAAAAGCTTCTGCACAGCAAAGGAAACAATCAGCAAAACTAAACGGCAACCAACGGAATGGGAGAAGATAGTTGCAAACGACATATCAGATAAAGGGTTACTATCCAAAATCTATAAAGAACTTATCAAACTCAACACCCAAAAAACAAATAATCCAGTAAAGAAATGGGCAAAAGACATGAATAGACACTTCTCCAAAGAAGACATCCAGATGGCCAACCGACACATGAAAAAATGCTCCACATCACTCATCATCAGGGAAATACAAATCAAAACCACAATGAGATACCACCTCACACCTGTCAGAATGGCTAACATTAACAACTCAGGCAACAACAGATGTTGGTGAGGATGCAGAGAAAAAGGATCTCTTTTGCACTGCTGGTGGGAATGCAAACTGGTGCAGCCACTCTGGAAAACAGTATGGAGGTTCCTCAAAACATTAAAAACAGAACTACCCTACGGCCCAGCAATTGCACTACTAGGTATTTATCCAAGGGATACAGGTATGCTGTTTCAAAGGGGCACATGCACGCCCCAATGTTTACAGCAGCACTATCAACAATAGCCCAAGTATGGAAAGAGTCCATATATCTATCAATGGATGAACGGATAAAGAAGATGTCGTGTATACATACAGTGGAGTATTACTCGGCAATCAAAAGGAATGAAATCTTGCCATTGAAACTACGTGGATGGAACTAGAGGTACTACGCGAAGCGAAATTAGTCACAGAAAGACAAATATCATATGATTCACTCACATAAGGACTTTAAGATACAAAACAGATGAACATAAGGGAAGCAAAAATCATATAAAAACAGGGAGGGAGATAAAAACATAAGAGACTCATAAATATGGAGAACAAACAGAGGGTTACAGAGGGTTCCCATAACAGGGGTTATGGGAAGGGGATGGGCTAAATGGGTAAGGGACATTAAGGAATCTACTTCTCAAATCATTGTTGCACTATATGCTAACTAACTTAGATGTAAATTAAAAAATAAATTAAATAAAATTTTTTTAAAAAGAGTACTAAAAAAAAAAGGATATAAGCAACTATATACCAAAGAATGAAATACAAGGATACTCACTGTAACATAGTTTATAAATATTAAAATAATGGAAAATCAGCTAAATATCTAATAATTGGGGGCATCTGTGTGGCTCAGTTGGTTAAGCATCCCACTCTTGCTTTCAGCTCAGATCATGATCTCACAGTTCATGGGATCGAGCCCCATGACATGCTCAGTGCAGAGTGTAGAGGCTGCTTGGGATTCTCTCTCTCTCTCTCTCTCTCTCTGTCCCTCCCCTGCTTGCACTCTCTCTCTAAAATAAATAAATAAACTTAAAAAAAGTCCAATAATTGAAAGAAAGTTAAAAAAGAAAAACATGGAGTCATAATAAAAAAAAAACAACTGTTGAGTTATAGAATATTATGATGCCATTAGAATGATACGAATGTACTAACAAACTGTATCTGGGATATGCTATCTGTGGAAAAAATTCCAGAATAGGAAGAACAATACATTCAAAAAGAAAAATTATGCATATTATACTTATGTACTTACATATACACTGAAACACAAAAATGGTATTACCTCTAGGAAGGTAGTTTGAGAACAGGGCAAGTAGAATTCACATGAGAAACTGGAGACTTACACATTATATTCTTGGATTGTGTTGAATTTAAAAAAAAAAAACTTAAGAGGAAAGATTATAAAAATGTCTACTTGTCTAAACATCAGATGTAGTTTCATATTATTCTGGAAAGTAAAGTATCTTTCTATGGCACAATTAACTATTTCATAAACCTGTTATTAGATCATTCAAATATCCTATTTTAGTAGAGTGACATTCTGATAATGAATTAACCAACCTCACATATATAATACCGAGAATACAAATGAACATTTATATAATATAAAAATAAAATAGATCAGACATATCAGATATGGTATACTTTTTTTTCAAATCAGAAAGACTTTCATACCAGGCTCATGAGCTAGAGCATGTTGAAGAACTTTTTCTGCTTTGTCATACCATTTCAATTTTAATAAAAGCTCAGCCAGGTCATAGCAAAGATAATTTTGTTGTCCACTTTTCAGAGCGGCTTCATAGTAAGTGATTGCCTAAACAAAATCCGTTTCAGTTAGGAAAATAAGGCAATGAGAATGGTGTTCAAGCATAGATATTTTATACATTATAGATTTAAAGCATAGAAGAATTGGAAATAACCTAGCAGAAACTCAGGCATGTACCTATCAGTTAATATGCCATTTTTTAGACAAACATCACATAAGGCAACTGGCATTTCTTATGAAAAGCAGTTAATGAAAACTGCTTGGTGAATTTTTTTTTTTACCAGTTTTATTCCAGAGGTCACTGAATGCATTGAATGCAAATATATATGTTCAGTAGTTACCAGGAATAGAACAAGAATATAACAACTAAAGGAAAATCCATTATCCCTACTAGAGGGAAATAAAAGCACATGGCTTACCAAAACTGGTTCATTAGAAAGGACAGCTATTATGCTTTGTCCTATAATGAAAGAGATATAATGTTACCACAATTGACTGGTTGCAGGGTTTAGGTGCAAGATGAAGCCAGAAGTAAACTTTAGGCTCCAGTCTTTGCAAAATGCAGTGGTCAAGAATCTGAGACATTGACAAAATCTTTAACATAAATTCCAGTTTGTGAATATAAATTTGGAGTTTATAACCATCAAGATACAAACAGTGCTTGCTGTAGACTTCTCAGAGAGCAGGGTTTGAAACATTTAGTCCAATAGGCATATCTCAAATACACAAAGTACTTACCTTTGAGTAGTTGTGAGTTTTGACAAGTGCTTTCCCAATTTTGCTTGCCAGTGTTCCATCTTTGGGATTCTGATTTAATGCTTGCTCATACGCTATTATGGCTTCTTCTGGCTAATGTTGGCAGATTCAAAAAATAAGCAATGAATAAACAGCTTAGCTGGATCCTTTTTTTTTTTTTTTTTTTTTTTTAAATTTTTTTTTTTTCAACATTTATTTATTTTTGGGACAGAGAGAGACAGAGCATGAACGGGGGAGGGGCAGAGAGAGAGGGAGACACAGAATCGGAAACAGGCTCCAGGCTCTGAGCCATCAGCCCAGAGCCTGACGCGGGGCTCGAACTCACGGACCGCGAGATCATGACCTGGCTGAAGTCGGATGCTTAGCCGAGTGCGCCACCCAGGCGCCCCAGCTGGATCCTTTTAAAGGGCAACATTTCTGTAATTAAGCTCTGTATCTGTAGTACTCACTCAGTGAGACAAATAAAGTACATAGTTAAGTCTAGAAACATTACCACTGTCAGAGAGGTGACAGTCACTTGTGTAGGTGTAACTCATTACTGGCTCTCTTCATTTTTCTGTTTAAAAGAGACTCTTACCTTGTTTCTGGTATCCTATCTATTTCAAATAATGATAATGCTGAATTACTGGATCTCAGTTTGAAAACAACTTTTTTACTGTGATGGTTATTTCCTTTTTACTGTAATGACTGGGTCTTTAAATAACACTTAAAACATTCCTTTAAATAGAATATTAGGTTAATCACAAAAAGGAGTTTTTTGTTTGTTTGTTTGTTTTTTAAATCTAAGTTCAGTAGCATCAGAAACTTTACCTCTTGTATATTCATGTATGCATCACCAAGGAGAAGAAAAGAACGAGGGCTGGGCATTCTCTCAGCAATTTCTCTAGAAATCAGACCAATTCTAGTTAGTATCCTGAATATAAATATCTTCTTCTAAAAGAATTAAATAAAAAGTAAGTTTACTTATTTCAATTAAGCCATAGCTTTCAGAGTATCTTCTACATTGTAAAAGAAAAAAAAAACAACCCATTCATACCCAGATTATTTATGCTATACCAACTTTTTTTTTTCCATTAAATCTTTCCATTTTTTAATATGCAGGTAACAAGAGTACTGGTAGACAGTAAACATATAAGCTCTCATTATATGAAAATACATTTTTTACCTTTAATTTTGAAATGATGTGGGAGCGAAGGCACCAAAACGGGATGTGACGCTATCAGTAATGTACAGCATCTCACTCACTTGGTCCAAAAACTATATGCGAGGTATAACTTTATACATGACACTAAGAATTGAAGTCTATAACTAATGTGTCAGATCTGCCTGAAACAAGACCTATGCTTTTAACTATTATATTATAGGGCATCCAAAACAAATCAATCTTATTTTTAAATATCTTCTGATCATGAGAGATGACAGTGCTGATCTTTTGGAAACATCACAGGGAATAAGATCTAGGACCTCCAGTTCATCCACCCATACACAGGTGCTGCTCAGTTTCTTCGAATCACTCAGCACCTACAAAGAACCTGAACAGCTTTCTAAGTTTTGATATTTACATGATATAGATGAGCCAATGAAATAATTCATCAACACTGTGCTATGTTCTCAACAGATAAGAATGTTGATCTCTTCTTACATGAAGTGTGTGCTTGTATGTTTATAAGAGTAAGAACAACCTGTGTGTGTTGTCGATCCCAGTAAGAGCACCAGTGTATGACATAATGCACCTGCCCTTTCACCAAGGAAAATTTGTAATCCATACCTTGGCGTGGTGTATACTAAGTCCTAATTTTCTATTGCTATAACTATTATGCTGAGCATTACATATGACCATTTAGCCCCTGAATTGTTGTTATATTATAGTTTTCTTAAGCTATTAGAATATATGTAACAGTTGCTTTTCCCCTTCCCAAACAGAAAGGTTTAAGGTCTAGAAATAACATCTAATGAAGGAGGAGAGTTAAGAATCTAGAGTAAGCCACAAAATAATCATCATCATTAATGATTTATGTCTTAGGAGAGTGAGTTGCTTGGTTAGTGTGACTGTGGTTGGTAGTAGAACATATTAAGGAAAGGGTCTATGAAATATCTCTGTAAAGCAGTTAAAGAAAGAAGAAAGAAATCTGGGAACTAATTTTAAGAAGTAAATGTGTCAAAATACAATGGGTTGAAATAATCATTTACCTGTAACAAGTAATATATAACATTTTCTCTTTTCTGTGTTTCAGATAAATATCTGCCATTTTTTCTTTGGCCTCTATGAAATAAGGCTGTTCAGTGGTAACATTCCGAAGCATACTTAAAGCTCGCTCAACATCTCCCTGGGCCAGAGCTAGGTCTGCATTAGCAATAGTAACACGCAATTCTTCAGATGTCCCAGAAAATTCATGGATGGCATCTTGTATAACTTTCGCTGCCTCATGCTATAAAGATGAAGTTAAAATAACATTCTTTCAAAATATTCAACAAATTACATTAGAAATGAAGATTTTCTACTAATCCAGAATGAACAATAATTATAGCACAGGTATGATGAAAACTGACAGATTTCTGAAAAGTACAAAATTTTAAAACTAAACTCAGAGACCAAATTCAGATGACAGTATGAATATTTTTTAGGTGAAAAGTGTTTTCATGACTAGGACAATGGCAATTGCTATGAAAGAGCTCCTGCTACTGTAATTTAATAAGCATTTACTTAGTATCCAGCATTATATTAACCCATTTAATTCTCACAAAACCCCTCTAAACCCTCTAACAAAAACTCCCATCTTGCAGCAAGGAAAATGAAATTTGGAGAGTTAAGAAGCCATGTTCATTATTGCCCCCTTGATGGGATCCAGTCCACAATCATCCGCTGAACCAAATGGCTCTTCACCAAGTAGCAGATTTCTTTATTCCCTATACCAGGAGCAGTTCTGTTATGCCTCAGCTGAATACATTACCTCATTTTCGAGTCTGTACCTCAATGAAACTAAAATGTCTTTTTTATTAAAAAAAATTTTTTTTTCAACGTTTATTTATTTTTGGGACAGAGAGAGACAGAGCATGAACGGGGGAGGGGCAGAGAGAGAGGGAGACACAGAATCGTAAACAGGCTCCAGGCTCTGAGCCATCAGCCCAGAGCCCGACGCGGGGCTCGAACCCACGGACCGCGAGATCGTGACCTGGCTGAAGTCGGACGCTTAACCGACTGCGCCACCCAGGCGCCCCGAAACTAAAATGTCTTTTAAGATCAATATCAATTTTAGAGAATATAAGACATTCCGATTTCAGAAACATTAACATGAAAAAAAACAGTGCATTTTAGAATCAACTATCTGTGGTAGAACTGGTTCTTGTTATGTATTTATGTTATATATTAGTGAAATAGAAATTATTTTGCAATTTCGCAAGTATCTAGACACAGCCTTCTTCATTTCCGCTAAAATATGAAAATAACTGACTAGCAACTGTTGCAATCTAAAAAACAGACCTAAATGATGTTAAGTTCTTCATTTTCTATAAGGCTTTAACTCCTCTCTCAGAATTGCATCCTTGCCTGCTTCCTGTCTATTTATTATTATATTATATTATATTATATTATATTATATTATATTATATTATGTTGTATTATACTGTATTATATTATTGTATATATTATTTTCAGTATTTTATTTTATGACCACCAAAGGTATATTCATTAAGTGTTCGTTTTGTTTTCTCAACTATTAGAATTTCAGATTGGTACTTTCATTTGATTCCAGTAGTACTTGTGTGCACATGTACATACGTGTATGTGCATGTGTGGGAGTCCTTTCAGGAATTCACAGAATGACAATTATATTATTACCTTTCATGGTAGCTGAGATCATCACACATTATATTGCTATATACGTTATACTACATACATTTCATGGTACGTATTAAATTATATTATTACTCATATTATATTACACATATATTATTCTATTGCCTGGTAGCTAATGTAAGTACACTGATACCTAAGGCCATCCAGGTACAAATTATGTTTAACTTCAGGGACTTGAAGAAAGGACATGATTTGGTTCAAATTAATGAGAAATTTTCTAAACTTTATCATTTGGACAAGAAAACAATTTTAGCTTTTCCATTTCCTACTAATATGTACACTTGTATAACAAAGTTCAGAGCTGAACTACTGAATTAAAACTTGACTTACCTGTTCTCCATTTAAGCGGTGAGCCTCTACCAACTCAAGAAAGATTGATAAACGATGGTTTGCATCAACTTCAGTTTTTCTGTGTTTTGATTTTGAGGAAGCTCCAATTCTCCTCATTCCTGGTAAACTCATTGCCATATGCAGGGTTTTAATTGCTTCTGCTATTTCTCCCATTTTCTTTTGTGACTGAGCTTTTATCAAATGATACAAAGGGCATTCTCTCACCTGAAAAAATAATATTCAGAAATACTTCCTTAGAATATACATACAACATCAACACATAATTTACAATCCACCAAACATTAAAATAACAGAATCTCTGAGGACACTCAGCCTGTATTATGTACCTGAGGTCTATTTCTGCCCTCTTCTTAATTTTCTGATCATTTACTGTGTGATACCAGATTCAAGGAAACTGCCATTCTCTAGCATCCTTCTGGATGACAAACCAGGTGATAGGCTTTTACCATGATAGAAGAGAAAATACTTTAAAAAAAGACTAGCCAATATATTCTTTAAAAAAAATTTTTTTTTAATGTTTCTTATTTTTGAGAGAGAGAGAGAGAGAGAGAGAGAGAGAGAGAGAGAATGAGTGGGGGAGAGACAGAGAGAGAGGGAGACAGAGAATCTGAAGCAGGCTCCAGGCTCTGTGTCAAGCCAGAGCCCGACATGTGACTCAAACCCATGAATCATGTGATCATGACCTGAACTGAAGTCAGACGCTTAACTGAGTGAGCCCCCCAGGTGCCCCAAGGCTAGCAAGTATATTCTAAGAAATTTAGTTTTCAGGCAAGGCATTTATCTGGGACTTCTAGTACTGATATAAAGTCGTTAGATTTCTAGAAACACAGTTTTTCCCTTTTCTTCTATTTTTTAATTTTAGGATTAAAAATTTCAGAACATTTTAGTCAAACTTGGTGTTACCCCCTGATACTACTCTGAAACCTGTAGCAATGAAGCTTCTATCTTTATTTTGGCTATCCAAAGTGTTTACAGAAAAAAATAAGAGAATGACAAAATGAATGAAGGAGTCAAAGGAAGGAGATGATCCAGAATGAGGCAGTGTGGCAGTCATCTAATGTCTAGGATGGCTACAATTGCCCTGGAGGCTGCAGCTCTAAGCCTTAACTAGGCATCACATTTGCTGATGGGCTTTGTGTAAATTTACTCATGCTTCTATTCTTCTCTCTGAGATTTCAATTTCTTGGGATAGGGTACTAGCATTGGGGTCATAATGTACTACCCGTCTTGAGAACTAGTAACATAAGAAGCAGGCACTGCCTTCTGCAAATCTTGAATTATCCAGTCCACTGAAGGGTCCTCACATAATAGGGTTCAAGACCCTGTGAACCAAAGCCAAAGTTTGAGGAGCTCCTCCATGATTCTAGGTAGTTAGGAAGCACCTGAACCTATGATTTTCCCCAATGCTTAGAGATATGGGATGTAACACAGAATATCTTGGATAGAAACCTAGTGTGTTTATATCCTCAAACCATATATGAACTTCCAAAATGACTAGGTGTTCTTTGATGATGACTCTAAAAAGATGTTATTAAAGCCACAATCCAAGAAAGAAAAAAGCAGTAAAATAAAGTTCTTACACATAAAAATATTTGGCGTAATGTTCTATAGCTTACAATTATTTTTATATACATCCATTATTGCACTTAATGTTCATTATAACTGTAGGGTGTTATTATATGAGTTTTATAGAAAAGAAAACAGGTTCAGAGAGAGATAAATGACTAGACACTGACCCCCAGGTATTCTGTGTCCAACTCCTTACAGTTTTTTAATTATACCACAGCTGCCTCCATGTTTTCTCCCACTGCTTGTGAATCCAAACTTGTTTCCATTAAAAATACATTTATTAGCAAAACATATAAGCAAAAATGCAAGATAGCTGAATATGTAAGTATCTGCTAAAGGTTCAAGGAGGGTGATATGTCCCTTCCCACGTGAATTTGGAATACTTACCTTAAAATTATAGCTCAGGCAAAGTTCAAGTGACTGAGAACACAATTTGAATTTTTCCTGAGACAAATAAACCTGAGCTATCAGGAGATGCGCATCTGCATAAGAAGGATTGTGTTCCAGGCAATGCTGCAGGTAATTATAAGCTGCTTCAATGTCACCTAATGACAGAAACAAAGCATTGTAATTCAAATGGTTAAGAGACAGAGATGTGAGAGAGAAGAGGGTCATGAGGAGTTTATGGAGAGTTCCAGTATTTAAACTAAAGTTCTCTATTCATAAGGCAGTATAACCTCTCTACCTGCACCAGGTAGCTAGCCTCCTTCTTGACTTCATGAAAGGATATACCTGTAAGTCCATAAGGAGCTCCATAAGGAGCAAGGCAGAGAAAAGCTGTGAATGGATGGATCAGAGTCCGTTACTGTTGTTACCGAGAGGACCATAAATGTACCTTTATTTATTTTCCTGATCAAAAAAATTTTGCTTACAATTTTATTACAGTAAGTTTTGCAAAACATAGACATTTAAATAGGTAGAATTCTGTAACGTCTCTTACATTAACAAAGAAGATCTAGTCTTGGAATCATTCTTAGCTAGAAATTTTATCACTGTATATAGAATAACAAAAAAAGCATAAGGATATATTCTAGACGTTCAGAAATATGAACTACTGATTTAATATGCTTTTAAATACCAACTGAAATAGTCAGTGTTTTGCGCATACATACTCTGTATATCTGGGGGTCTTAGATGGAAGAAATGATCAAAATTAAAGTGACAAGAATGGGTGATTCGGAATCTGTTAGGCTCGGCTGGTACTTGGGGTCAAAAGAGGCTCTTCAGAGAAGGAAGGACATGAACTCTAGGTCCCAGAAGAACTTTCTAGTGATGTAACCTACAGTGATCTGCCCAAAGTCATCTCATAGACTGGCTTTAAGTAGTAGGTATAGGAGCCCAACTCCCCATTCAACCTTGTTAGGAGCATGGGGGAAGGGCAAGCCCTAAATTATTCTCTGTTCCATTACTCTCCTTAACCTTACATGATACCTCAATAGACCAAATAAGACTTACACTTAGGGCTTCCCATTCCCAAAGGCCTAAACTACAATGACAAAATCCACATAAACAGAAAACAGTTTTCTTAGAGACAGAGTAACTGGCTGAGGCTGCACAATAACTTAATAAATATAGTATCAAAATTTGTCAATCAACCATCAAACATAATAAATAATATTGGATTATTTTTTGTTGTGATAAGATCTAACGCTCAAGAATCGAACAGGCAGAAAAGGAAATGGAAAGGTTAAGGATAATAACCTGGTGTGCAAATTACCACCTCCATGTAGAAGAATTAAGGAGATAACCTGGAGGTTACTGCTAAGGGGGAAAGTACATAGGAAAAGAATCAGGATTTATAAAAAAGAGACTGAAGAATATGAGGACTGTATGAATAATTGAGATCAGAATTTTTATTGTTTTGTTTAATGGTGATGAGGGGGAAAGATGTGTGGAGTTAGTATTTAGAAGGTCACTAAATATTTAAAAATGAGAAATGGGTAATCACTGTTGGGGAAAATAGCCATATAAACAAAGAACACATCAACATCACATTTTTATCGAAGAATGGCCCAATTTTCCTTAAGGAGAAAATGAAAGATATTTCTGTCCTACATGTATCTCTTTGTTAGGGTCTGGTGTAACACAGAATTTGGCTGGCCTTTGTCCCATTTCCTGGGAAGGAGTCTTGAAATCATAGAATTTCCCAAGTGAGAGGGAAATCTTTCTTGTTTGAGGTCAGCTCTGATCATTTACCTAAGTGAGAAGACTCATGGTGAGGCCCTAGATAGCTTATGTTAAGGAGATGACTCCACGGGGACTATCCCCGCCAGAAAGACCAACCAAGTACTTAGAGGGTTGGGGCTTTGAATTATGTTTTCTACTTGGACTGGGGAGCAGGATCCTGGAGACTGAGTTCAATCACACACCCAATGATTCGATCTGTGCCTATATAATGAAACTCTAATAAAAAACTCTAAACCTGAGTTGAGTTTCCCTGGCTATTAATGTTCTTTATGTATTGTCATATACGCATGTGTTGGAAACTTTATGTGCGCTCTATAATGAACAACGGCAGCTTCACATTTGGGACCCTCCCATACCCCACCCCGTACATCTCTCTCTTTTGCTGGTTTGGATTAGTATCTTTTTTTCTAAACTAAAACTCTAATTAAGTGGTTTCCTCAGTTCTATGAGTCATTCTAGCAAATTTGAAGCTGAGCAGTCATAGAAACCCTGAATCTGTAGTCAGCTAATCAGAAGTTCAGATGGCCTTGGCAACCCCTGAACTTGTGGCTTGTGTCTGTTCCCTTAACCTGTGAAGACTGGTCCAACTCCAGGTAGTTCTCAGGTCAGAAGTCATTGCATTTGGCAATTTATCAGGATACCATATTTTGGACACATGCCAGCGTTACTTCAAATGCTCTTTTTATTTTATTTTTTTAAATTTTTATTTTTTTTTAACGTTTATTTATTTTTGAGACAGAGAGAGACAGAGCATGAACAGGGGAGGGGCAGAGAGAGAGGGAGACACAGAATCTGAAACGGGCTCCAGGCTCTGAGCCGTCAGCACAGAGCCCGACGCGGGGCTCAAACTCACGGATCGTGACATCATGACCTGAGCCAAAGTCGGACACTTAACCGACTGAGCCACCCAGGCGCCCCAAGGCTGCTCTTTTTAAAAAGAGTGTCCATCTATGAGACTTTGGCAAGTAAGTAATACTCTATTGAGAGTGATTTATATCAATTTTCAAAATAAATCGTAAGTGTTTAATAGATTAATCACAGAACTCAAAGTCTGTTTAATCACCTAGTAGATAATACTGTTTCAACTGAGAGGAAAAGTAGAAATATCATGTGGCTCAATAGTAGAACTTAATCAGAAGAAGGTATTATAAACCCACTTCTTACATATAGAGTATTTTAGAGATACAAACTTTTGAGATCACCTAGTTCTTTTTTTAACAGTTAAAACTGAGGTCAGATAAATTATAAAGTCAATCTTCTCTCTCCATTACATACAAGAAATAATTGTTTACGGTAATATCTTTCAGCTGGTTTCTACTCTTAATGATTTTACAAACTTAATTTACTTTGTGTGGCAATTCATCTACCAAAGGTACATAAATATAAGCACAAAGAATGATCTATTATGTGTATAGTCACACACCTGTTTGTGTCCTAAAAAACTAAGGTTATAAACCTGGGGTTATTTTTTTTAGCTATACATAATCACAGAAACTAAGTAGGAATTAATCAACACATTTCATAAAGGCCTGAAACCTGGTAAACTTTGCATCTGGCTATACCAATGAGTCAACTATGGATTAATGGCTATGAATTCTTCTTGCCATCTAAGTACCATCTGATGGACTTTTTTGTAAATGGTACAACTGCTTTTTCCTGGCAATTCACTTGAACAATGAAAATTTATGCTGATTTATAAAGAATTAAACACAAAATAATTTAATGCAATTTTACACAATCTTATTTTGGACTAAAATTATTTGTTTGTGCACAAGTAAAATGCATCTTATGTGACTATTCTCCAAGTATGTGGAGTACTTAAACATACCTTTGTTTTTATCAACATCAGAATTAAAAGGTTAATTTAAGTTTTTAAGTTATATTCTACCTGATAAATATTTCACTTTTGCTATAAGGAAGACAGCTTGCAGTAGACCTGGTACAGTTCTTACTATAGTCTCCAGGATTGAGGTACAACGTCTGAGAAGTGGAGAAAGAGGTTGCCCAAGACTTGCAGGCTAAACAAAACAAATTAGCACATCATTTTATAATTATATTAGTATTTAGCTAAAAGTAAACAAACATACTAAATTTTAGTGTAACTAGCAAAACTACCTATTTTCCCAAAATTTCTCTTATTCTATTTTTGCAATAATATCTTTCCTATAACATGACTAATACTAATTTATCCCCTTGGGATCTGTGAGCAGACCATGTAATGGCTTTTATTCAGCAAAACAGTTATGAGATTATTACACAGTTACTGATTTGATAACATGAAAGGAGCATATTTGTTCAAAAACTGTCAAGGAAACATACTCAAAGGAAAGATAACTGAGAGACAGAACTTCTTGCTGGAAATGAGAGTCAAGCAATGTAGTTCTAATTCTAGACCTGCCTATGATTTACACAGTTCAGTAACTTGCATTACCCCCTAGAGTACTGTAAGTTCAGTTTCTAGAAAATTATTTTTCCTAGAAGTCAGAGGGTAGAACACACTCATGTGTATTATACCAAATGTCTCACACGTTCACATTCTCTGCTTCTCTGCCTGGCATGTCAAAGGCTTTCAAAGGATTTTTTTTCTCTTTTTATTAATACATAGTGAATATGGTAACTAAAACAGTACTAGAACATTTGTTTATTGTTTTAATGGCTGTCTACCCAACCAATCTTTATCCAAGGGTTACCCACTCACAAGTTACAAATGTGATATTAGTTTAAATATCAAACGTTTATTCTCCCTGCTTTGACCTACTGATGCTGTGTCCTTAATTTGAAAAATAATCTTCCCCATCGTCCCCCTACACTCCATACATATATACTTTTTTAATTTTAAGTTTATTTTTATTTATTTCAAGAGAGAGATAGAGACCAAGTGGGGAAGGGGCAGAGAGGGAGAGAGAGAATTCCAAGCAGGCTCTCCACTGTCAGTGCAGAGCCCCATGCAGGGCTCAAACTAACAAACAGTGAGATCGTGACCTGAGCCAAAGTCAAGAGTCTGACGCTTAACTGACAGAGCCACCCAGGCGCCCGTCCACACATATATATTTTTAACTAGAGTATAGTGTCTTACAATCACTCCTACAATGAGACGTTACTACTGAAAAGAAACTACCACATCTCTTCACTATGTTGAGTCACAAAAAAATGTGCACTCAAAAATTATTTCAAAATATGACCACTGATGCCTACAATACATCAACTTCTTTAAATTTCTACAGCACTTATAAGTCATGTAATAAAATTTAGCATCCTACTTTATCTTATGCAATTCCAAAGTAGTTTCATGTTTTGTTTTGCTTCTTTTATAGGGTTAGGGTCTTTATGTGCCTTGAAGATCAGAATTTTACACTCTTTCACATAGTATGAATACAGAGTAAATTCTTCAAAAGTATTTATTTTTTCAGTGTAACTGAAAACAGTGAAAGTGTAGGTGATATAGGTGGCAAAGGTTCTTTACCACCTGCTAAGAGTTATTTATTGAGAACAACCATCATTTTTGCTGTAAACACTTTCAGAGTGAATTGTATGTGGACAATCTCTAAAATAACATCTGTCTGATTAAAAACCAAATATAAAAGGGGCAAGGAACAGAACTGGAGAGGCAAGTCTGCCTTTCTGATATTTCCCCATGAAAACACCATTATGAATGTTAATTAGGTGCTGCCATGCTGACAAAGGTTATATGGGGGGGGTGGGAACACAAAATGTTGTGGACTAGGGACACAATTGCCACTTAACACATTATTTCTTGCTCCACCTACAGTTAATTCTTAGCACAGCTGCCAAAGAAATCCTTTTTAAATTACTGAGTCAGATGACGCTGTAAACCCTCTGGCGGCTCCCCACTGTACTCAGAATCGATGCCAGGGGAGGGACAACACCTCTAAGGACCTACGTGGTCTGGTTTCTCTGTTGTGACCTCCTCCTCACTCCATCCCTGTCACATTAGTCTCCTTGTGGCCTTTGGGCCACTGCACAACTGTTCTCTGTGCCTGAGACAATCTATACCATATCTCCACATGAACACCACGTTTTTGTTCAACTTTTACCACTTAATGAGGCCTAACCAGATCATCTTATCTAAAATTATCACCTAGGGGCACCTGGGTGGCTCAGTTGGTTGAGCGTCCAGCTTCAGCTCAGGTCATGATCTCACAGTTCATGGGTTCGAGCCCCGCATCGGGCTCTGTGCGGACAGTTCAGAGCCTAGAGCCTGTTTCAGATTCTGTGTCTCCCTTTCTCTCTGCTCCTCCCCTGCTTGTGCTCTCCCTCTCTCTCTCAAAAATAAACAAACATTAAAAAAATTTTAAAAAAATTATCACCTATTTCTTCTGAGATTTTCTAATACACCATATAATTGGTTGTATTATCTGTCTCTTCCTGCTAGTTATATATATGCTTCATAGAGGACAAAGGCTGTACTTTATCCTTTCACAACTACTTCCCCAGCTCCAAGCAAAGTCCTGGGTACTCTACAAGTATTCATTGAGTGAATTCTGATTATTGCACAAGTACTGAAAAATGCATTCTAATTCTAAGCAACTGAAAGCACATCATGACAGGGAAGACTTAGATCAACTCTATTCCAGAGGGGTTAATTTATTATTATTTTTTAAGTTTATTTATTTTGAGATACAGCATGAGAGGACAAGCTGGGGGGGGGGGGAAGTGGGGCAGAGAGCGGGAGAGACAGAATCACAAGCAGGCTCTGCACTATCAGCATAGAGCCCAACGTGGGGCTCGATCCCACGAACTGTGAGATCATGACTTGAGCTAAAACCAAGAGCCAAATGCTTAACCAACTGAGCCACCCAAGTGCCCCCCAAAGGGCTAATTAAAAAAAAAAACAGACTTATACAAGTTTGGAAAATGACATAGTGATCAACGAAAGTCGCATGGCTTCCTTAAAGAAAGGCCATTATCTTCATTTCCTTATTAACACAATTATGGAAGCTGTAAATCAGGGAGAATGCTAAGAATTATGCTTTTAGCAATGAAACATCTGACACTTCCTGTTATGATATTCCTGTGTTGAAGCATGAGCTGAATATAACGTAAAGTCATCTGCTTACTGTTGTAATAAGAAAGTGCTGACTAAACGGATCCACATCAGTTTGGAAACAACTCTCTGGTAGTTCAATAAAAGGCTCCATTTTCAGTTCTACTCAGTGCTACATAGGCAGATAATGGATGACACTAAAGATCTGTATAAAATGACAATCAGGATGACAATCAGGATCTAAAATAATACGGTAATCTGGAATTATGAGAGGAGTCTGAGGAGATAAGGTTTCACAGGGATAAATGTAGAGTCTACAGTTTGGTCCTAAGTTACAGTGAATAATAGATCAAAAGACTTTAGTTAACTATTAATTCAATAGGGGTCGATAATATCGTATGATTCACAAAAGAAGCTAGAAGAACATTTAGAATTAGGCAGAAGAGGATCTGCCAGGGCCAAACCCACATTTGGACTAGTGACCTTAAGGAGAGCTTACTAACAGAAGAAAGGCTATCCTCAGGCCCACGAGCAGGGTTCTAGCTATGTCATATAAAAATAAATGGCTAAAAACCTGGACTTGTTTAGGGAGAACATGAAAACTAATTTCTAAAATCTGAAGGTCTGTTTTATGAATGAGGAATAACCCTTGCTTTGGCTAAGTAACTGGACTTGCCCGTGCCACTTCAGAGAGCAGGAGGATGACTAGGACACAGGTGAATTTTTTTTAACATGAAGTTAAGTCTGATTTAACACAGGAAATGCAGTCTAACAGTTATAGTTATACAGTAAGAACTGCACTTTTAAAAAAAAATTTTTTTAACGTTTATTTATTTTTGAGACAGAGAGAGACAGGGCATGAACGGGGGAGGGTCAGAGAGAGAGACACACAGAATCTGAAACAGGCTCCAGGCTCTGAGCTGTCAGCACAGAGCCCGACACGGGGCTCGAACCCATGGACTGCGAGATCATGACCTGAGCCGAAGTCGGACGCTCAACCGACTGAGCCACCCAGGCGCCCCAAGAACTGCACTTTTGAGTGTACCCAAAGGTTGGATGGGCCCTTAAGATGCTATGGAGTGGATTCAGGGGTGCCTGGGTGGCTCAGTCGGTTGAGCGTCTAACTTCGGCTCAGGTCATGATCTCGTGGTCCGTGAGTTCAAGCCCCGCGTCAGGCTCTGTGCTGACAGCTCAGAGCCTGAAGCCTGTTTCAGATTCTGGGTCTTCCTCTTTCTATCTCCTCCCCCACTCATGCTCTGTCTCTCTCTTCTCAAAAACAAATAAATGTTAAAAAAAAAAAATTAAAAAAAAAAAAAGATGCTATGGAGTAGATTCAAGTATTAAATGAATGAATGACTTAAACAACTTCTAATATTTCTCCTGAAGTGAAGATATTAACATTCTATGAACTACAAGTGAATATTTATAAACCAATACATTACTTGATAGCAGTCACTGGCATAAATATTCTGACTTAAAAACTATTTCAACTAATATAGATACGAATACTACCATTGTAAGATGCAGATATAATCTAATATGTGAAAGACGATTTATTAGCACATTCATAAAACACTGTGTAAATGATGTTGTAAATATTTTTATTGAAAAAAAGTCCCAGAATTACTTACCTGCATTGGGCAGAAATTCAGATATTCTGTAATAATTTCTAGTAAGAAATCAGGATTTAAGTTCTCAAAATATTGTATGCCAAGTGGTAAATCTTCTAAATGTGAAAAATGAGTGTCCAGAACATCATTTAACATATTAATAACTTCTTCTTGTCGCTTATTTTTCTTCATAGCAAGAATTGCATGTAAATAAATTAATTCCTACAAATTAAGCAGTTGCCATTAATTATCCCATTCAGTTGTAAAGCCATTTATTTCTAATTAGATTTCAAACACATATGAAGTGCTATTTATGTGCAATATTTATTCAAATTTAAGTATTAGCTTGGACAAACTTTTAGACTCTTTTTAAAAACAAAATTTTTTTTAATGCTTATATATTTTTGAGACAGAGACAGAGCACGAACGGGGGAGGGTCAGAGAGAGGGAGACACAGACTCTGAAGCAGACTACAGGCTCCAAGCTGTCAGCACAGAGCCTGATGCAGAGCTCGAACTCACAGATTGTGAGATCATGACCTGAGTCGAAGTCGGACGCTCAACCGACTGAGCCACCCAGGTGAGCCAAACTTTTAGACTCTTATACAAGATTACTTAAAGTCTAATTCTGCAAGGAGGTAAGTTAGTAAATGCAATCATACATTAAAATGATCATATATTAGTCTTGTAAAGCCATTACTATTACTAAAAAAATTTCATATTTTATAAACAGTAGCTAGGATCTATACGATCTGATAAAATAAAATACTGTACCGCAGATTTTCCAATAGACTGCTGAATTTCACTAAGGAATTCAAGCTGCTGATCTGCATCCTGTAACTGCCCTTCTATTAATTGACATCGGATAACTCCTAAAGCCAAACAGGACAAAAATAGTCAAAGTCCACATCCATTCAGGTATGTACACTTCAAGCTAACAACACAAGGATTAATAAAATAGGTTTCCCCCCCCCCATAATATGTTAAAGTATTGATACACTATAATAAAATACAAAGAAGTCATAAATACTACATCAGATTTAAAAAAGAAGAAAAAGAGAATAAAAGGAAATAAAATTGCCAGCTTTGTACCTATATAAAATCAGTTACTAAGGACTTCAGAATTTATGGGAACTACCCCCATAAAAGTTTATTATCGCAAGATACTATATAAGAAATGAAAACTTTAGGGGCACCTGGATGGCTCAGTCAGTTGAGCATCCGACTTGAGTCGGTTGGGCATCCGACTCGAGTCGGTTGGGCCCTGGGTTGGCCTCTGTGCTGAGCATGGAGCCTGCTTCCGATTCTCTCTCTCTCTCCCTCTGCCCCTCTCCCCAGTTCATGCTCTGTCTAAAACCAAGTAAAATTAAAAAGGGGCGCCCCAGGAAATCAAAGGCATCAAAATTGGCAAAGATGAAGTCAAGCTTTCGCTTTTTGCAGATGACATGATATTATACATGGAAAATCCGATAGACTCCACCACAAGTCTGCTAGAACTGATACATGAATTCAGCAAAGTTGCAGGATACAAAATCAATGTACAGAAATCAGTTGCATTCTTATACACTAACAATGAAGCAACAGAAAGACAAATAAAGAAACTGATCCCATTCACAATTGCACCAAGAAGCATAAAATACCTAGGAATAAATCTAACCAAAGATGTAAAGGATCTGTATGCTGAAAACTATAGAAACCTTATGAAGGAAATTGAAGAAGATTTAAAGAAATGGAAAGACATTCCCTGCTCATGGATTGGAAGAATAAATATTGTCAAAATGTCAATACTACCCAAAGCTATCTACACATTCAATGCAATCCCAATCAAAATTGCACCAGCATTCTTCTCGAAACTAGAACAAGCAATCCTAAAATTCATATGGAACCACAAAAGGCCCCGAATAGCCAAAGGAATTTTGAAGAAGAAGACCAAAGCGGGAGGCATCACAATCCCAGACTTTAGCCTCTACTACAAAGCTGTCATCATCAAGACAGCATGGTATTGGCACCAAAACAGACACATAGACCAATGGAATAGAATAGAAACCCCAGAACTAGACCCACAAACGTATGGCCAACTCATCTTTGACAAAGCAGGAAAGAACATCCAATGGAAAAAAGACAGCCTCTTTAACAAATGGTGCTGGGAGAACTGGACAGCAACATGCAGAAGGTTGAAACTAGACCACTTTCTCACACCATTCACAAAAATAAACTCAAAATGGATAAAGGACCTAAATGTGAGACAGGAAACCATCAAAACCTTAGAGGAGAAAGCAGGAAAAGACCTCTCTGACCTCAGCCGTAGCAATCTCTTACTCGACACATCCCCAAAGGCAAGGGAATTAAAAGCAAAAGTGAATTACTGGGACCTTATGAAGATTAAAAGCTTCTGCACAGCAAAGGAAACAACCAACAAAACTAAAAGGCAACCAACGGAATGGGAAAAGATATTTGCAAATGACATATCGGACAAAGGGCTAGTATCCAAAATCTATAAAGAGCTCACCAAACTCCACACCCGAAAAACAAATAACCCAGTGAAGAAATGGGCAGAAAACATGAATAGACACTTCTCTAAAGAAGACATCCGGATGGCCAACAGGCACATGAAAAGATGTTCAGCGTCGCTCCTTATCAGAGAAATACAAATCAAAACCACACTCAGGTATCACCTCACGCCAGTCAGAGTGGCCAAAATGAACAAATCAGGAGACTATAGATGCTGGAGAGGATGTGGAGAAACGGGAACCCTCTTGCACTGTTGGTGGGAATGCAAACTGGTGCAGCCGCTCTGGAAAGCAGTGTGGAGGTTCCTCAGAAAATTAAAAATAGACCTACCCTATGACCCAGCAATAGCACTGCTAGGAATTTATCCAAGGGATACAGGAGTACTGATGCATAGGGCCACTTGTACCCCAATGTTCATAGCAGCACTCTCAACAATAGCCAAATTATGGAAAGCGCAGAAATGTCCATCAACTGATGAATGGATAAAGAAATTGTGGTTTATATACACAATGGAATATTACATGGCAATGAGAAAAAATGAAATATGGCCTTTTGTAGCAACGTGGATGGAACTGGAGAGTGTGATGCTAAGTGAAATAAGCCATACAGAGAAAGACAGATACCATATGGTTTCACTCTTATGTGGATCCTGAGAAACTTAACAGGAACCCATGGGGGAGGGGAAGGAAAAAAAAAAAAAAGAGGTTAGAATGGGAGAGTGCCAAAGCATAAGAGACTGTTAAAAACTGAGAACAAACTGAGGGTTGATGGGGGGTGGGAGGGAGGAGAGGGTGGGTGATGGGTATTGAGGAGGGCACCTTTTGGGATGAGCACTGGGTGTTGTATGGAAACCAATTTGTCAATAAATTTCATAAAAAAATAAAAAAAAATAAAAAAATAAAAAGGGGCGCCTGGGTGGCTCAATTGGTTAAGCATGCAACTAGTTTCGGCTCAGGTCATGATCTCAGTTTGTGAGTTCAAGCCCCACATCTTGGGATTTCTTTCTCTCTTCCCCCCCTCCAAAATAAATAAACATAAAAAAATTTTTTAAAAATGAAAACTTTATTTTTAAAGATTTATGTTTTTTTCTATTGTGGATAGTGGAGGACAGTTTGATTTTGGAAAACTACAACATATTTTCTTCTTTTTTTTTAAAAAAAAATTTTTTTTTAACGTTTATTTATTTTTGAGACAGAGAGAGACAGAGCATGAACGGGGGAGGGGCAGAGAGAGAGGGAGACACAGAATCGGAAGCAGGCTCCAGGCTCTGAGCCATCAGCCCAGAGCCCGACGCGGGGCTCGAACCCACAGACGGCGAGATCGTGACCTGAGCTGAAGTCAGATGCTTAACCGACTGAGACACCCAGGCGCCCCCATATTTTCTTCTTTAATAGCAGGTATTAAAAGGAATTATTATGTATATATATCTGAGGAACACTTATAGAAACAGTTGTCATACCAATTAGTGCGGGGACACTAGTTTCATCCAGTTTCATGGCGGTATTGTACCACTTCAATGCTTCTTTCATGTCTCCTTGTAAAATCATTTGGTATCCAAGTTCTGTAGCAAATTCTGATTGCTCAGGGTTTAAAGCAAGAGCTCGTTGTAGTAATGTCTGAATTTTTCTAAGAATGAGTTGACTTCGTCCACACTAAAAAGAAAAAAAAATTTAGAAGTCAAACGCTTCTACTCAGGTGGGAGGATTATTTTTTTTCTAAATATACAAATTATTTGTACTTCATAGAAATAGAATGAAAAAAAAAAGATTTAATAACCAAAGGAAAATAAAACTTCTCCATTTACTACCTGGACAGTGCAGCAAGAAAGAGTTTACATCTAATCAGAACTTAAAATCCTAATGAACACTGCTTTTAAACAACAGCTTCCTGGAAAGTATACTCTAAAGATGCTACACAAGTGTATTTTTTAGGACTGTTTTCAAACTGTCTTATCATTGTTTTATGAATTAGACGAGGAAATCATTACTTTAAGGTTACAGATATGTATATGTACATATATATGTAGTTTATCAAATCAAAACCTAGGACAAGGATTTGCTTTCCCCCTAAGGAGAAGGTATACCACCAGGGCAAATATTTCATTTTTTTATTATTTTACTTTATAATATCATCTCATTTTATTAAAAATTGTGTATATGTGCAGAGAAAGGATAAACACTTTAATGTTAAACATGTTAAGTTTTCCGTGGTGAGATCATTAGTATTTTTACTTTCTTCTTTGTATTTTCTCCTAATTTATTTTTTTAATGGGAAAAAGGTAGTATATAAATATTTTTAAATATAACTTATTGTCAAGTTAGCTAACATATGGTGTATAGAGTGTGCTCTTGGCTTCGGGAGTAGATTCCCAAGCTTCATTGCTCACCTACAACACCCAGAGCTCCTCCCAACAGGTGCCCTCCTCAATGCTCATCACCCATTTTCCCCTCCCCTCTGTTTCCTCCCCTCCCCATTAACCCTCAGTTTGTTCTCTATATTTAAGAGTCTCTTATGGTTTCAGGGCAAATATTTTTAAAGATCGTGCATTTGGGCTCAGCTGGGTAACTCAGTTAAGCGTCTGACTCTTGATTTTGGCTCAAGTCAGGATCTCCCAGTTCGTGGAACCGAGCTCTGCACTGGGCTTCACACTGACAGGACAGAACCTGCTTGGGAATCTCTTTCCCTCTCTCTCTGCCCAACCCCTGATCGTGCCCACACACACACTCTCTCTCTCAAAAATAAATAAACTTAAAAAAAAAAAGATCATGAATTAGAATCTTTGTTATAAAAGCTTCAAAAATAGTTCAAGAAATGGCTACTCTACTAAAATAAGTACATAATGTTCTAACATAATAACTTAAAAAAAGTTTATTTATTTATGTTAGAGAAAGAGTGAGATCGCAAGCAGGGGATGCGCAGAGAGAGAGAGGGAGAGAGACAATCCCAAGCAGGCTCTGTGCTGCCAGCACAGAGCCAGATGTGGGGCTCCAACTCACAACCCGGAGATCATGACCTAAGCTGAAATCAAGAGCCGGGACACTCAACTGACTGAGCCACCCAGGTGCCCCTACCACAGTAACTTTTAAGAGTAAAATTTCAACTGCTTCAATTTTTTAAGCTTAATTAAAAACTAATCAAAATAAATGATCTGGCAATAAAATAAATAAAAAAAGGTAAATATCTTCCTTAACTCAAACTTTTATAATAGCAGGGATTTTTTTCCCCTCTAAATCTCACACAATCTGACAATCTGTTTTTTAACAAAAGAATCAGTTTCTTCATGGCATTTAACAATTGATATCCTTGATTTTTTCTTTCAGTTTATCTATTATTTCATCTAGTTATGTGTACCTTTTCCTTATTTTTTAAATAAGGAATTAGTTTAATTAACTTTTCAATCCTCCATTCCTTGTATTGATTTTGAGATTCTGCTGTATTTTTCTACTCCATTCCTGATTATCTTCTTCTTATTGGATGTTGTAATAAAAACATTTCTTTATTATTAAAAAAAAAAAAGATCCCAACCATTTCCCCCACCAAAATTGTCTCTTACCTATGTTAAAACTTTTTTTCAAATACAACTGACCCTTGAATAACATGGGGGTAGGGTGCTGGCCTCCACCCTTCACTGCACAGTTCAAAAGCTGCATATAATTTTTGATTCCCCAAATATTTAACTATTAAAATATCCTACTACTGACCACACCTAATTGATAACAATCTATTAACACATATTTTGTACATTATATGTATTATATACTGTATTCTTGTAATAAAGTAAGCTAAAGAAAATTTTATTAAAAAAATCACAATAATAAGGAAACTACATTTACAGTACAGTACTGTATTGACTGAAAAGATCTGCTTTAAGTGGACTCATGCAGTTCAAACCCATGTCAGTCAAGGGTCAACTGTAGTTTTAAAAAACAAAACAAAGAATAACTCTAATCATAAATCTTACGCTCTGATTAAAATACATGATTTCCCATTTCCTTTGGAATTTACCACTTTCCTATCCTTAAAGGCTCAACAAAGCCTTCCATGAAGCCTTAATGATGTCTTCTTTTGGTTGGTGAGAAATTATGTTATCTCCTCCAAACGGATTTTCTTAGGAATGTTATCACATATTTATATATGTAGGGTATTTTCACTCTAGACCATATGCCTTTTGGTGCCTCAACCTTCGTGAGTTATTTTATATTCCCAGCTACAGATATAGAACTCTGGTACATTGTAGGCACTCTTACAGTTCTGCTGAAGGCTACTGTGATCTTATAAAAAAGTTGAGCATTTTGTGGTTCCGTGGCATCCAATGCATTTTCTAAGTTTTCCAGCTTGGTGGCAGCCTAAAACAAAAGTATCCAGTATAATTTTAAAAAAAACAAAGAAAAAAA
The DNA here is from genome assembly GCF_022837055.1 of Prionailurus viverrinus. Taxonomy (NCBI): domain Eukaryota; kingdom Metazoa; phylum Chordata; class Mammalia; order Carnivora; family Felidae; genus Prionailurus; species Prionailurus viverrinus. The sequence continues at coordinate 61,989,038 of NC_062568.1, read as the reverse complement.
GAATACATGACATATACATGAATAAATATTATGATTTAAAAAATGTTTGCTTTTGCAAATTCCCTCTTGACTCCAGTGAAATCATCTATGTTGCAAAATGTATTGAAAGTTCTTTTTTTTAATTAAAAAAATTTCTTTAATGTTTATTTGTTCTTGAGAGAGAGCATGAGCAGGGGAGGGGCAGAATGAGAGAGAGGGACACACAGTCCAAAGCGGGCTCCAGGCTCCGAGCTGTCAGCACAGAACCTGATCCGGGGCTCGAACTCACCAACTGTGAGATCATGAGTGAGCCAAAGTCAGATGCTTAACTGACTGAGCCACGCAGGTGCCCCCAAAATTCTTTTAAAAGGCTCAAGAATTATGAATAAAGAATTGAGTTTCAAAATATGTTTTTAAAATATCTGTTATTGAATGGAATTCTTTGGGTAGGTAAAGATACCCATAATATTCAATTAACTATATATGCCAAGCTCCCTCTCCAATAATTTATTCATGACACACATGAGATATGAATAATAATGTAAGTATAAACATTACTATTGTATGAGATCGGACTTCAAATTACTTATATAGTCTGGTTTATATTTAAAATATTCTCTAGATTAGAAAAATCACTAAGACACTTATGGTAAGTAACTTCAATGCCAGGAAAATTTACTGAAGAGGCACCCCTACTAAAATTCTTATGGTATTTACTGAAAAATTTATTAGTTGCTATCATATTAACCGATTTAACCAGACTAAACACAATTCAAATCTATTACCTGTTATAATACTATTTGCTTCAAACTGGATTTTGGCATTCCATAATTCAGTATATAATCAATGTGCTCATTACTAGAGAAACATGTACCTTATTATAAGGTCCAATGGGATTTCATCCTAAGCCCATTTAAATAATGCAAACACAGTTAAATTGTAAAAATACTACAAATCATATTTTGTATATATATTCTTCCATACCTAGCACCACCAGTTACATTAATCATGTATATAATACTGTATTGGGGTTTTATGTGGAAAACCACATATACTATAATTAATGATTTAAGGAATTTTTAAGGTAGTTTTAACTATATAATATTTTTGCTTTACTAGTTGATTTAAGAAGCTCATCTCTTTGTTAAGGTGTATTTTTAGGAATCAAGTAAAAAGTACCATGTAATACATTCTAAAAGAGCTCTTGAAGGCTCTTATGTATGTGCATATGTGTGTGTGTAACTATAGATTTTTTAATACAGGAAACTTAAATAGTACAATACAACTTACCTTCTCTATGTCCCCCTCCCTACACAAATAGTAAAGAGCCAGGATTCTTAGAGCTTCCACATTTTGATTATCTTGAAGCATTAACCTGCAGAAAAACATTTCACTTAATGTTGAAATAAACTTAATGTGCTTTCTTTTATTTGAAGGTTGAAAAAGTCATTTTGCTGGTCTGACTACTCCATTATCTAAGTAAGAATTTTAGGTAGTAAAATAAAATCTCCTTTATGAAAATTATCAACCTCATTATTTAAGCTAAAAAAAAAATCTCTGACACTATCTCTGATAGTGCGTCTTTATGCACTGCTGGAGTGAGTACTGATTCTTAGTCTTTAATATGTTTTAAAAAGATATGAATAGATTGTACCAGTCTCATTAAATTCTTCGGCAATCCTAAATAAAGTATTACTTAATCATGCATAACAGTATATTAAAAGAATAATTCACCTTGACCAGCAAGATTTATTACAAGAATTTCAGGAATGAGAAGACTGGTTAAATATTTAAAAGTCTCTTAATGTAATTCACAACATTAAAACAGATTCTTATGTGACAAAAAAAAAATTGAAAATATCATGGCAAAATATCTGATTAGTAATAGGAACAACTCCCCTTACCCTAAAAAAGATACAAACTTAGTAAAAAATATGCAAAAGCTATATAAATTCCTATGAACTCTGCTCAAGGACATTTAAAAAAGAAATGAACAAATGGGGTAATACACCAGGTTTCTTATTATGGATGATGTGGTACAATGAATTATTAGCTTCAATTTTCCACCTTCCAAGAATATATACCTTCTGCCACGAAAGTGAGTTCTTCCTATAAATGCTGACATGTACTTTGTTGCTCCTTGGCTGTGGACTTGGGACATCTTCCTAATGTTGGCCAATGGAATGTGAACAGGACTGGCAGTGTGCCACACCAAAGTTTCAGAGGTACTGGATACTTCTGCCTGTCCCTTTGCATCTCTGCTATAACCATGGAGACGAGCTCACCTCTGGGTAGCTGCTGCTCTCTAGCTTGAGCCCAAAGAAGAACACCCGTAGAGCTGACCAGAGACCAAACTGCAATAAAGTGCCACACCACCCAGATGGACCTAAAATCTGAAGCAGAACACCAGGTGGGGCTGGTGGAGGCCAGCAGATCCCAGATGATCCCTACCAAAGTGAGGAATGAGTGCTTACTATCGTTAAGCCCTGAGATTTGTAGCTGTTTGCTATGCCCCAATAGTTGCCACATGATAACACCCATTTTTGGTTAAAAAGTCCCCCCCCCCAAATAATCTATAGATTCAGTGCATTTCAAACCAAAATCTTAGAAGGTTTCTTTTTTTTTTTTTTAACTTGGTAAGTTAATTCTGACAGTCGATTAAAAAAGAGCCAAGAAAACTATCAAAAAAGAAATGTGATGGAGAACATGCCCCCAAAATATAAAAATGTATTTGAAATACAGGGAATAATGGGGAAAAAATGACCAGTCATTTTACAGGGGAAAAAATAGCCTTAGCAATATGAAGGTGCTCAATTTCAACATAATCAAAGAAATGAAAATAAAAATACGGTTTTATTCTACCAGATACTACCACTTTTATTCTACCAGATCATTAAAAACAAAACCACCACACTGATAATAGCCAGAGCTGACAAGGATGGGGGAGGGGCATTCTGGAGAGTACTCATGGGAGTATAAATTAGTACAATTTCTTAGAAGAACAATTTGGTAGTGTCTTTGCAAATTTCAAACATGCAAACCCGAGATAGAGACTGCCATCTGTCTCCTCAAATCATTCTTTCCTCATTTGCTTGGGCACATAGCTAGCTGACATGTTCCTGCTACCTTTGCAATTAGATGTGGCCCACGGGAGACAGCCCACTTCTAGGCCTGGGCTTTAAAGGAAAGTGGAATGATTCCGTCACACTCTTACCCTTTCTACCAGCTGGATACCAACGTCATGAGGTTTTAGGACATCGCAGAGTTGCAATGTGGAAAGAACCTAGGTCCCTGAATGACAGTGTGGAGGAAGGCTGACTGATCAAAAGTTACACCCACTCAAAACAATTACATATGGCAGAAAAAATATTCTATTATGTGTTTAGATCTATTTTATAGGAGCTCGGCCTACCCTAACAAATATGATTCCCTTTAATTCAGTAATGCCTCATTTAAGAAATGATCCTCCAGAAATATACCTATATGTGTAAAAAGGGGTGTGTGTGTGTGTACCCCTAAATGGCTATCAACGGGGAAAGATCAACTACTTATATGTTTACTTTATGGATGTGTACTTTGTTAAAAAATAATTACGTATATCTGGCTGAATGGATATAAAAGAATATCCACAAAATACCAAGTAAATAAAAATCAAGCTTAAAAACTATATAGTCTATTTTTTCTTTTACAAACATCCCCAAATATATATGTGTATATATATATACACATATATATATTTAATATACTATATCGATACTCCACCACCTCCCACTCATACAGAGTGCCTAGAAAAGAAATCTAGAAAAATATAAACATCAAAGAGTTACTAATGCCCAAATTGTGGCCTCCAAATATCACTTCCCACTAAAAGGGATTATATTGCACTCCACAACAGCTAATTCCTGTTTAGGGCAAAAAATACACAAAATGACCCTAGTGCGTCTTGCTAATACACCAAATAGCAAGGAAATTACTGAAGACTACTAGGATCCCGTCAAAAGGACCTAAGAACTAACTTGAAGAGGCTACTAACAGCCAATAGTGAGACAATATGAGCAATTATAACAACCAAAACGGTTAGAAGCACACAAGTTTAATCCATGTTATATAAACAAACCCAAACTGCTAATCAATCACTGAGACAATATGAGCAATTATAACAACCAAAACGGTTAGAAGCACACAAGTTTAATCCATGTTATATAAACAAACCCAAACTGCTAATCAATCACAATTCGGGGATGCTAGGGAACTTTCTAATTTTTTTGGTTTTTTGAAACCCAGAAATAAAAGATTCAAGCACTTATCCAACTTTTCTTATATGAACTATACCACTGGATAACCGACCAGTTGATGCGAAATTTTTTTTTAATAGTACTCCAGCTAAGAAATGCAGAATGATATAACCATATTGTAATCCTAAAGCACCCAGATACTGAGCACAGATTTCTGATATTACCACAAAAAGACAGCAGGGGATTATGTCCCTTCGATAAAAGAACACATCACCACTTATGAAGTAACTGCAAAAAAAAAAAAAAGATTGAACATGTATCTAACCAAGCCTCTATATCCAGTACCAATTTACAGGAAATTCAGAGGATAAGCAACAGTACATGGCATGCAATCAATAAAATTCTTATGGAAAACCTACTGGATACAAGACTGGTTTCTTTATCGTAAATATCAAGAAAAAGATGTGGGAGAAGTGGGAGGCCAGTGGAGAGAGAAAGTAGGAAAACGAGGAAGGAGACGAGGGAGAGAGGGGATCCTCCATTTTATACTTCAGAAGAAAAATCCAAATCCTCAAGATGACCAACAAGACCATTTATATCCTGGCTCCCCTGCTCCCTCCTACCCTTCTGCTCTGACTTCACTGTCTAGTCATCTTACCCCCACTTCATACTCCTTAAAAACATGACACACACCCTTGCCTCAGGTCTTCACACTTGCTTTTCCGACCTTCTGCAGTCTTCTCCCAGATATGTGCATGGCTTGCTCCCTGTGTTCAAATGTCACCTATTCAGTGATGCCTTCCCTGACCATCCCATAAAATGGAATCCCTCCTCCCACTCCCTATTTCACTTTCCAGCTTTATCTTTTTTCCATAGCACTTAAAACTTTCTAACATACTACATAATCTTTTACTTGTTCTGCTTATTATATGGTTCCTCTCATTTGAATATAAGCTTCACTAGGGCAGGGATATTTGCATAAAAGATTATCTGTCTTAGAACAACTATTCAGATATTTATATAAATCAAAACATTCAGTTGCTAAAAACAGTGCAATGTTAAGTTCTCTTTCGATTCTATATTGCTTGAAAAAAAATCAAATTAAAAAAATCTTATAATAGGGGTGCCTGGGTGGCTCAGTTGGTTAAGACTCTGACTCTTGATTCTGGCTCAGGTTATGATCTCGCAGTTCATGGGATCGAGCCCCATGTCAGGCTCTGTCTTGACAGCGTGGATCCTCTCTTCCTCTCTCTCTGCCCCTCCCCTGCTCATGCTCTCTGTTTCTCAAAGTAAGTAAATAAACTTAAATAAAAATAAAAAATCTTATGATAAAAGAATACAGATTTTTTTTTCCCCTGAAATTATAACCAGAGCCAAAGGTACTTGTATTATCTTTTTTTACTTAACCTCTGTGCTGTTTCAACAGTCTGGTCCCAATCCTGTAAGGCGAGCTGTAGTTTCATTTTCTTTACAAAAGCAGGAAGGAAACTCGGAAAGTTCACTATTATCTGGTTCACAGTGTCCAGAGCACCTGAATAATTCTGGCGCATCTCAAGGCATTGTGCCTAATAGGAGGAAAAAAGTGACATCAAAACTCCAATCATATATACCGAGGTTCTCATAACAGTTACCCTTGAGAGGTAGGATACTAACGTTTAACATTTTCTGTGTTTTTGTTTTCTGACTTTCTGTAAGGAATAGTTATCACTTTTATAATGAGAAATATAAAATAAGTTTTTAACAAAACGAAAATTTTAAAACATCACAAAACAATAAAAATATTGTATGTAAGTGGCTGTGTTATAAAATCTACTTTTAAATAACTAGAACAGAAAAATTATCTTTTAGAATAAAGTATTTCCAAGATATTTGCAAATAGCATCTAAAATGAAGACATTTCAGAGGCACCTGGGTGGCTCAGTCCATTGGGTGTCTGACTTTGGTTCAGGTCATGATCTCATGGTTTGTGGATTTGAGCCCTGTGACTGGCTCTGTGCTGATGGCTCAGAGCCTGGAGCCTGCTTCAGATTCTGTGTCTCCCTCTCTCTGCCCCTCCCCTGCTCACGCTTTCTCTGTCTCTCAAAAATGAATAAATGTTAAAAAAATTAAAAGTAAAATAAAATAAAATGAAGAGATTTTGTATCTTTAAAAAAAAAAAAAAACTACTTTCAGGCTGGGACACCCGGCTGGCTCAGTCCATAGAACATGCAACTCTTGATCTCAGGGTTTAAGTTCAAGTCCCACGTTAGGTGGAGAATACTTAAAAATAAAATCTTAAAAAAAAATAAAATAGGGCCCCTGGGTGGCTTACTGGTTAGGCATCTGACTTGGTATCAGCTCAGGCCACATCACAGTTGTGAGATTGAGCCCCGCATCAGGCTCTGTGCTGACAGCACAGAAGCTGCTTGGGATTCTCTCTCCCTCTCTGTCTCTGCCTTTCCCTCGCTTGCATGCACTCTCTCAAAATAAATAAATAAGCTTAAAAACAAAAAGAAATAAAAAATAAGTAACTTTAAAGAAGGTAAGACTTTAAGAAATAAGCAAAATAAAGTTCAAACAACTCCCTCTACCTTAATATTTTCACTTCTAGGATGTATCTTAATGAAATAATTGAATAAGACCATAGGAAAAAAAAAGATTATATTTATGGCAGATTTATATTAGATATAGTAGAAAAAAAAATAACCCAAAATGTCCATTCAGGATCAAACTATAGCATACCTATTTAATCAAATTTTAGGTGGCCATTAAAAGTCATTATATAGATTTATAGATCTATGCTTAATGACATAAAGAGATGTCATTTATAATATAATAGTTTAACTGGTTATCTTCAATGGTGATATCTATTCTTAATTCTGATATTACTGCATTCTATACAGTATCCATGTATTACTTTCATAGTCAGAAAAAATAAAGCTATAGAGTTAGCACTTTAAGAGCAGACATTAGGCATATTTATCATATATCAGATTTTTAAAAATTTGCTTCTGGATCTCCTTTAGGAATAAATTTAGTCCTGGAATATCTCAGTTCAAAATGAGTGTCCAGTCTCAATACATGTATAGTAGAATTACAATATAATCCTGAAATAGGTTTGAGATTATATTCTCATCTATAGTCCCATATAACTCCCATATAATTAAAGCCTGAGAACCACCCGACCCTGCTACTATGCCAAAATAAATTATTAAAATTTCTAAATAGTTGACAATAATGCATAAAGATTAATGCTGAGAATGTTTTCAAATTATATATACCCTTGGAATCTGCCTAAATAGCTGATAATATAAAAAAAAGAAAATCATACTAAAGGACCACATCTATTACTTCCTTAGACCATCACCTCCCATATGATGCCACATAACACATTAAACGAAACTAAATTTGCTGTGTACTTGGTTCCTATCATTCCTAGTTGGAATTAGGCTAATGTAAACATCCTCTATTGAATTAACTGAAAAATAAATACATAACTGGAATGGGTTGTATCAGAAAAAGAATTTAAACAAATCTTAAGTATTGGAGGCAAAAGGTAAATCTCTCCTAAGCTGCTTATACTGACACCTGAAATAGCCCTAGACCTTAGTAGATTATCAACTAGCTTTTTTTTTTTTTCTTTTGAGAGAGAGTGAGAGAGAGCATGAGTGCAAGCAGGGGAGGGGCAGAGGAAGAGAATCTTGAGCAGGCTCCGTGCCCAGCACAGAGCACAACCAGGGGCTCCATCTCAGGACGGTGAGATCATGACCTGAACTGAAATCAAGAGTTGGATGCTTAACCAACTGAGCCACCCAGGTGCTCCTCAATCAGCTTTTCTTTAAGAAGAGGGTGGAGTTGAAATGATCAAGAAAAACTTTTAAAAGCTTGATAAATGCTCAATTCGTCTAGCAGTGCCATCAGGTAAAACTTGAGTGCAGTCAGAGTGAATACTATTTGTACCAGAGGCGAATATCCAAACAAGTTCACTAGCCACAGAAACTGGCAAAAGCCATGAGGGGATATTAACAAGAGTCAAGACACTAATAATCCTCTCTTCTTTTTTACACCTGCAAATTACTGCTTATCTAACAGGCTGTTTTCCTAACAAATAAATTTAATTTTCTTTTGCTGAATCAAAAACTTTAAATATTTTAAGACATTCAGAAGCATCAACGGAACTGAAGAAAGGACCCAAATTATACATTTCTACCCACCAATGATTTCTAATGACTCATCCTTCACAATGTAAGTCAGGTCATGTTGTTTCTCTTATCGTTGGCTGCCCATCCATCTGGTTCAAAGTAAAAGCCAAAGGCTTTACACAATCAGCCATGGCTCTCCTCATCTCTCCCTCACCACCCCCCCCTCCCATTCCTCATACTCACCTTCTTTTCCTCAAGCCTCCACTTCTACCCTCTGCTTAGCTCATTCCACTTTCGTCTCCTGGCCTCCCAGCAATGCCCTGAACATGCCTTAAGGTAGTTCAACTTGTTATCTCCTCTATTTGTAAATGCTTTCCCCCAGGTGCCCACAGAGCAGTAACTCTCACTTCCTATAGGTCTTTGCTCAAATGTCACTATCTCTGACCACATGATTTAAAACTATAGGTTCATACTCCCAGCTCTCCTTCTCTCCCTTTATCTGATTTACTTATTTTTCCATTGCACTTATTACCTTCCAATATACTATGTAATTTAATTACTTATTTTATTGTCTGTCTCCAACAATAGAGTATAAGCTCCATAAAAGCAAGAGGTTTTATTTTGCTCAGGGTCTCCCTGGTATCTACAGTGATGCCTTGCACATGTTAGACAAACCATAAATGTTTGGTAAATAAGCAATATAGGAACCACCGGAACCAGCACCACCACCACCACAAAACAAATTAAAACCAATCGGGATTCAGGAATTTGGTAAGGAAATACCTTTCTCTAGTTTGTAGTTCACTGTCCTATACAAATAAAATGCAAGTTCCTCTTATAGTTGAGAGCTGATAAAAGTAACCTAACAATTACTATCTTTTTTGAACTACTCAGTTTTGTTGGGTTTCAAATATATATATTATGAATAAATTTTAAAATATGATTTATTTACCCTAACTTCAACTCACCTTACCCAGCAGAGCAAAAATATCATTTCCATCTTGTAATCCCTCTTCAAAATATCTTAGTGCTTTTTTAGTATAAGGTTCTTTTCCTCTTGTGATATCAAGCCATGCTCTCAAAACCTGTCCCTGTAGAATGAAAAATTCTAATCATACTCCCATTTTATTGGAAACAAAAGAAATAAATGTTGATGAAAGAGGTAAAAACTAATGTCCTTTTCTGTAATTACTAACAACAATCACTCTGTCAAAAAATGTTATGAACAATAAAACAGTGTTCAATAAAACTGGTTCAAACCTTTTCCAGCCTAGAGTTTTGGGAACTGTTATGTATTTTAGCTCTTAAGATTATGATGTGTCCAATATTGAGAAACTTGTCAAATATTCCATTAATACTAAATAACCAGTAGTCTCATCTGGGACTTTGCTAGTAAATTATTATTGAAAGTTGTTAAACATGTAATTCAATACATAAACAAGAATGTGTTACTTCTTTTTTTGGGCAAACAGACCAAGTGAACTGAGATGGAAAAACAGAAGTGTCTTGCTTTATATACAGTAAAAGTTAAGATAACCTATCTTAACTTTTAAAGTTAAGATAACTATCTTAATCCTTGTGACTAGTCCAGTGCATTCAAGCATTTATTTATTTTTTTGGGACAGAGAGAGACAGAACATGAACGGGGGAGGGGCAGAGAGAGAGGGAGACACAGAATCGGAAACAGGCTCCAGGCTCTGAGCCATCAGCCCAGAGCCCGACGCGGGGCTTGAACTCCCGGACCGCGAGATCATAACCTGGCTGAAGTCGGACGCTTAACCGATTGCGCCACCCAGGCGCCCCTAGTCCAGTGCATTTCAAATGAAAGGATAAATGGCCTCAGAAATTAAAGACTGAAGAAGTCACAGATGCTTACTTTCAGAAATGTTAGGGAGCCAATGGATTATAAGGTTTATAGAATGAGAAAGAAGATGTCTACAGGTTACTTTTGTTTTTAATGTCAAATAAAAAGTTGTGAAATCTGTTTTTCTATCAAAAAATTTCTAGGGGCACCTTGCAGGCTCAGTTGAAAAGCATGCAACTCTTGATCTTGGGGTTGTGAGTTCGAGCCCCACATTGGGTGTAGAGATTACTTAAAAATAAAGTCTTAAAAATTTTTTTTCTAGTTTAATTCATAAACTTATAAATCTTTAAGATTAGGGGCGCCTGGGTGGCGCAGTCGGTTAAGCGTCCGACTTCAGCCAGGTCACGATCTCGCGGTCTGTGAGTTCGAGCCCCGCGTCGGGCTCTGGGCTGATGGCTCAGAGCCTGGAGCCTGTTTCCAATTCTGTGTCTCCCTCTCTCTCTGCCCCTCCCCCGTTCATGCTCTGTCTCTCTCTGTCCAAAAATAAATAAACGTTGAAAAAAAAATTAAAAAAAAAAAAAGATTATATTTACCTCCCTATATTTCACCTGAAAAGACAGAAATGAATACTAAATGCTATTTCTACTCACTAGATCAATGTCTGTATTTGAATCGTTTCAACTATTATTTCTGTGTGGATGATTCTCAACCTTTATTTCTAGTCCAATACCTCTTTCCAAACTTTTCTTTTCCTAAGAGCTCATCTACTATCTCCATCTCACTGTTCCACCAGAGGTGGAAACATAGTATGTCTGGAACCAAATACATTACCCTCTCCAAGACTACCTTCTCGTCCCAACATATTCTCTGTTTATGTTAACTGGGATCTGGACTCTGCAGACTTAAGACCTCAGAGAGACATCCTTGATATCTGACACCTCAAAATCTTGCCCCTAATAATTTTAGAGTCATTGCTAATTTTTTCAAGCCCTGTTGTTAAAAAATTTGCATCTAATTTAGCCCGTATATCTCAAGAATGATATAAACTATAAAGCTTTCATATGCATTACAGTGGTCATATATGTACAATACTTTAGTGTATGCCCTTAAAAACCTTCTGCTGGAAAGTATGTACTACCATTTGGGGGCAGCACTCTAGTTTCTCCTTAGGCCAGTTCATCCTATAAACCATACTTAAAACAGTCTTCAGAATTTGTACTCTAATAATACCACTGCCACAATTAAAAGTCTCAATGACCTCTCCATGCCCACTAACTTTCATAGAAATACTTGTAGCTAGCTGTCAAGGCCCTTCAATTTGTCCCAACCCACCTCTCTAAGCTTTTCTTCCACCCTCTTTTTCTACAGTGTTCCCGTCAAAAGCGAGCTTCTTACTGTACACAGAACCAACACATCTCTCTGTTTTTCTCATTTCCATTTATTATGCCCCACATTGGGAGTATCTGTTTCCCTTTTCCATCATCTTTGCATGTGGAAGCTGTATCCATGTTTCAGGTTTTACCTCAAATGCTACTTCCTTCAAGAAATTCCTCCTCATTCTCCTAACATTTACAGATGTGATCTCTCCTTAAGTACCAAAATAGTGCCTAGCACAAAGTGAGCAAGAACTGTTAATTACTCTTTTCCTGAATACTTCAATCACACGTCTCTCACACCATTTATAAATGTTCTAACAGTATTAGCTGCATAGGTGCTCTATGACACTACTAGATTGACCCATCCATGTAAGTAAAGTTTATGTATTCCTGATCTTTGTATTATTAACAGTGCAAACAATGGTATCTTGTACCTAGAACAGTTCAATAAGGAGAGTGAGAGAGAAAGATAGAGATAAGGAAGGAAGGTAGGGAAAGAACCAGGGAGGGATTTTTTCAAGAGTTAATTAACAGCATAAAAATAGACAATTTTAGACAACCACAATTTTACAAAATAATATTAAAATAAAGCTGTTATTTATAAATTGAGAATAGAACAAATACTACTTAATATGTAAGCTTCCTTTATTGTATCTATTTCAAAATAAGAAGACCAACTACCTCTTTACTGCCATTTGACATTTTGATCATTCTGTCAATATATTCTCTCGCCTTATCATGACGACCAATGTGCCATAAAAATAAGCCTGCGTGGTACAGAGCTTTTGGCCCAGCTCCTTTACGCTGCTCTTTTACTCTAGCATCTGATTCCAGAATAGCTTCTTTATCTAGGAGGGGAAAAAAGACATTAAATAAAAATTAAATTCTAGATCAAGTGTTCATAATAGGTCAGATGATTAACAGAGCATAGAATATAGTTCTCTCTAGAACACCACTGTCTAACAGAAATAAAATATTAAGTCACATATGTAATTTAAAATTTCCTAGTAGCCACACCAAAAAAGTAAAAAGAAACAAGTAAAATTGATTTTACTAACATATTTTATTTAACTTAATTTATCCAAATTATCATTCCAACACACAATTGACATGAAAATTATTGAGATACTTTTTTTCTTATTAAATTTTAAAAATCTGATATGTATTTTTTACAAGGTACATCTCAGTTATAATGCTAAATTCTCTTCAAAATTATGTGATTTGTACTTAGCTTCCTTAAAATTTATAGATGAAAACAACAGATTCATGTATTCATTATTCCAAACATTCCTTTTCTGATAACTGAATCAAGTATCAGTTTTAAATTTAAAATTAATTAGAATTAAAGTTAATTTAAAACTTGGGTTCTCAAACATCCACATGTGGTTAATGACCACTGTAATGCATACTACAGTTCTATAGTTTATGTCATTCTCAAGATATAAAGGCTAAATATACACATTTTTTAGCAACAGGACTTGAAAAAATTAGCAATGATTCTGAAATTATTAGGGGCAAATCCAGGACGAGTACTCAAATTACCCAACTCCCTAATCCAATTCTAAAATATGTAAACATTCCTGGCTGCTCTCATTGGTCAATGAAAGGTCGTATAATTACCATTATTTACATGGTTTAATACTGACTGCATAGCAGCTCCCTTAAAAAGATGGCCCACCTCTCATAACTCTAACCTTTAAATCTATTACACGTGTGCTTAGGACACAACTATCAATTCGATCCAAATCCTGAATTGAATCTGAATGTGGATCAACTATGCAATAAGGAAGAAGAAATGTCAAAGCTGAAGGCTGTGATTCTGACTACCTTTCTGGAAATGGCTACTCAGAAAAGGTATTACGACTCTTTCTTTTATCTCTAATGATACCAATGTAAACTTAAATGTGGAACCACCAAGGTACGACTTTGAGTTCATGAAATGGTTTCCAGAAGGCTATACAGATTGCCTGGCAAGAAGACCCTCCAACGCACCCACTTGAACACCTATAGAAGTTTTCATTAAGTAGCCAGGATATAGAGACAGAATTCTGTAGAAACAGAACTCATCAGGGCAGGGGCACGATTTGTACTTTCCTGCCCAGGTATCTATCAAGTCTCAAGTGGGCCACCTGTTAGCTGTGACACCATCTGCACAAAGCTGGCTCTTACCAGATATCAGCTCGAGTTCTTAATGGACCTTTTATTACATCTGTATTCAGGAAGAATGGACATGAATAATCTAAGCCCTTCCTAGGCAATACTAATGGACATCTGGGCCCCTCCTGAGTTTAAGCCCACTCAAAATCATCTATGGTACAAAGTAAAGTCTGTACTCAGGTGTTTCTAAACAATATTTCTGCCTCCATCCTTTTAGTGTCCTGGAAATCACATTTCCCAGCAGAACCAACACTCTTGGGAATAACCAATTAAATGAAAACTTGATTCTAAGAGGCAAATAGTTTGTACGAATCTCTCTTTTTTTTTAGATTTACTGATTACATCTCTCTATGCAAGTTCTGTGTTCCACCTGAATACACTCCTGCTGGAGCACAGAGAAAGGAGATCCATACAAGAGCCTAATCCTGAACCACTTCCACATATTTGCCCATTGATTTATCCTGTACGACACATATGTTTTATATTCAAATCCTACTTGTGCTTCTAAAACCAGATTAAGGCCCCATTTTACACAAAGCGTTTGCTTTGTTCTACTATGGATTAATAGTACATACCATTTTCAGTTAATTATGAACTCATTTGTTTTATTTCTCATAATTTTACTTAATAGTAACATTAGAATTTAACCTTTATGGGTTTTACATTTTCTTTTCTTATCTAGACTACAAACTTGATGTCATGGGTCACTTCTTACAATTCTTTTGTATTCTCTGTGTTTGGCATAGTCTCTTGCAGAAGGTAAGCATCTAGTCATTAGATTTGTTTACTTGTTAAACACATTAATGTTTTAAGTAATTTTTTGTTGATCTGTGCAAGTACATGTAGGGTAAAGGAGATATGTGACACTTTTGCTTCAGAAAAAAATTTTCTAATATTAAAAAAAGACATTCTATGACATCTGGTTATAGTCTAATTATTTGAAACATGATGTACATTTGTAACGCTATTAGCTGTTACTGGATATGTATGAAAGAATACAATACTATTTCTTCTTTATTACCTATAATTATGATATTGTGCTTCAGCCATTAAGATCACTGTTCGTTGACAGTTCGCACAATTTTAATTATTGGCTTATGCATAAGGTTCTTTCTATAATCTAGTTATATTTCCCAACCTACTACTGGATAAAAATTTACTGAATATCTTCTAAGAGCTAGCACCCCTCCCTGCCCTGCAGGGATGTATATGGGCCTTTGAGAAGCTTAAGATACAGTGGAAGGGAGAAACTGCATGTAGCTACAGATTTGCACATAAGCTATAAAGTTGGCTGCAAAATGGGGCACCTGGGTGGCTCAGTTGGTTAAGCATCCAACTTCAGCTCAGGTCATGATCTCACGGTTCGTGGGTTCAAGCCCCGCATTGGGCTCTGTGCTGACAGCTCAGAGCCTGGAGCCTGTTTCAGATTCTGTGTCTCCCTCTCTCTCTGCCCCTCCCCTGTTCACACTCTGTCTCTGTCTCAAAAATAAATAAACATTAAAAAAAAATTTAAAATTTTGCCAATCTGATATGATACATGTAAAATGGTGTCTTTTTGCAATTTTAATTTCCCTACTTACTAACAGAGTTGAACATCTCTTCATATTTGTATCAGCCTTTTCTCTGTGTATTATCTGTTCATATTCTATAACTTTATTACATTGGCTCTTTATTTTTGTAAGAGTTCTTTTTATATTCAAATACTATTTTCTTGTCAGTTAATGAATTGCAAATATTTTTTCTAGTATGTAGCTCATCTTTTCACTTTCACCCGCACTCTGTCTCCCTCTGTCTCAAAAATAAACATTCAAAAAAAAAAATTAAAGTTGGCTGCAATTTATGTGTAAACCCATTTTGGGCTGTCCTTTGTTTAATAATTGCTAATATACAACTTTATATTATTTCAAATGATCCCTATATATTAATGAAACTTTTGCCCTAAGATATAAGGAATATGAAAGTGATAAAAGACACGTATTTCTTGTGCTTGATAAATCAGTAACCTTGTCAGGAAGGTAAAACAAATATATAAAATGGTAACTATAGAAAATTATAATATAGATTATCAGACTAAATGTTATGGTAATTGAGAAAAATCAAAATGAATTGAGTAGAAAATATTGTCCTAAGCTTTATACTTAAATACTATACCTGGATTAGGACTCATTTTATGGGCATATATCAGTGCAATTAGAGAACAAAGTGATACATCTTGTTTATTTTTAATAGCCTCAAATTCCCGAAGAGCTTCTTGAGTTCTACCTGAAAATCAAAATTATAATGTGAAAAACTTCATAGTACAAAACAAGAATTTAAAATTTATGGAACATGTTTAATAATTAGCACATACCTTCCATTAATGTACCATAGGCATGATAAAACCTGAAGACTGGGTCACTGCCATACCTCTTAACTCCTTCACTGGCAGTAAGTAATACATGATGGAAATATTTCTCCTGACAATAGTAATTAATCAAAGTCTAAAAGGAAACAGGGACTAAATGTTAAAAGAGATTTTGGTGTTCAAATACCTTAAGAAGCAGATATTAATCTAAAATTTTAAATAATCTAAAATTAGATAATGTGGTTCTTTTTTCCTTCCAAGTTCCTGAAAATATTGTTAAAGGCTAGCACTTAACAGTAACAAATGCAAAACACAATGAACACAAAATTTTTGAAAAAACTCAATGTTTTCTAATAATTTCCATCTTTTTTTTCTAAATTATTTAACAATACTGAAATTAGGCTACTATTGCCTCTTTCCTTTGCCCACATTTTCTTAAAGGTTTTAGAAAATGGGAAAACAGGGATGCCTGGGCTCAGTTGGTTTAGCGTCAAACTCTTGATTTAGGCTGGGGGTCATGATCTCACAGTCTGTGAGTTCGAGTCCCACACTGCTGATAGTGGGTAGCCTGCTTAGGATTCTCTCTCTCTCCCTCTCTCTCTCTGCCCCTCCCCCACTTGCATGTACACTTGTGTGTGTGTGTGTGGGGATTCTGTCTCTCTCTCAAAATAAACTTAATAAAACATAAAATAAAATGGGAAAATTGACAAAAACAGGACTAGTAAGAGCCTTCCATTGCCAGACCACAGGATTCTTTAAAAAAAAAAAAAAATCTTGCTTCTATTTTGTTTTTAGAGCATTACAAAGTAATGACAAATTGAATTCAGCAATTCACTGTCAAATGTCTTTTTTTCTGAGTTCTACAACAAAGAACTGTCAGTAAGAACAAATGATCTAAACTTTTTTAATGGAAATTATTACCTTTAAGCTTTTTTCAAAATTATATTATTTAGATTTACTTGGCAGAAAACTACTATCAGGAGATACTAAGTTCTGATTAATTGAGTCTATGCTTTACACCTTTCTCTCAGGATCATACCTAAGGCTTAGTTGCTAACCTAATCAAAGAAGGAAGCCATATGATTCACCTCCATAAACCAATTTGGACCATCCCATACTCACCTACTCGGACTCTGCAGCCCATATAGCAGGAGGGAGAAATATAGATGAAGCAGTGATTGAAAAGATTGAACTATGAATGTCTAGACTGTTTAAAAAAATTTTTTTAAATTTTTTTATTTTTGAGAGACAGAGCGTGAGTGGGGGAAAGGGGAAAGAGAGAGAGAGAGAGAGACAGAATGTGAAACAGGCTCCAGGCTCTGAGCTGTCAGCACAGAGCCCAACACGGGGCTCGAGCCCATGTACTGTGAGATCATGACCCAAGTCAAAGTCAAACGTTTGACTGAGCCACCCAGGTGTCCCTAGACTGCTCTCTTTTACAGTGTGTTGTTTCTGAAGGGCTACAGTCCACATGCTTCTCTTGAACACTTAGGCAAACATTCCCTTTTAACTTTTACTCTGCTTCCCTCCTTGTGGTTACTGCTCTCTTGTTCCCAGTTACCCACACAGCACGCTTCAGTAAAGCGCACTTTTCCTCCTGTGCCCTTCCCTAAGATTGCAGATGAACTCTTTGTTTGCCACAACTAAGGACAATGTTAATATCATCTTACTTGACTTCTATTCAACATTTACTATCACCAAGCATCTATAATTTTCCTGAAAGGTATCATAAAAAGGACATGGATTTAAGGTGAAAAGACCTGGTTTTAAATTTCTGGTCCATCTTACACACCTTAGTTTGGTCATTTGTAAAATGCCACTAATCATTTATAGACCATTGTGAGAATTAATTAACAGTATCATACTGTAAAACTCCTGTTCTGAGAAAAGTAAGTTCCTCTGAGCCCTATACATTGATGAAATAAAAAAACGTAGTGTCAAGACCTCTCATCAAAGCTCCAGATTTATCTTTCCATTTGCCCCCTCTACCCAAGCCAGAAATCAAGTCATGGCATCCTCCCTTCCAGTTTGCCCAGTCTCACTAATTCTAACCAGTCAGTAGGCTCTTCTGTTTCTCTAGTCTACTTCCTACTCTCACATCTATTACCACTCCTTGGTTTGTTCAGACCAACAAATGTTTACTGACTGCCTACCAGTCCCAGGCACTGGGCTAATACTGTTTATGTAAAGATGAATAAGACATGGTTCCTGACCCAGAAAGGCTTAAAATTTTAACCTGAGACTAGAATCCAAAGACTAATACCATGCCATAAATACAAGCAAGAAAAGAGCTTATAAAGTGTTGTAGGGATGTAAAGAATGAGGTTGGGGTGTGGGATGACAGAAGAATAAAAAGATTCTCTGGGTGGACTTCAGAATTCCCTCTTGAATCATGAACTCCTCACTCCGTCCACATGTACACATATTTCCCCTTCATGATCCTTGAGGAGGGTAGAGGAGTTACCAGGCAGAGGAACTACAGCAACGGAGATAAGAAATCAGCACTGGTAAGAAATCGCAGTGAAACACAAGGATGGAGAGGCGACGGAGAGGACTTAAAGTCATTCTGTATTGTAGAGCAGGGATTGACAAACTATAGCCAGCTGCTCTTTTTTTTTTTTTTTGGTATGCTCAGCAAACTAAGAATGGCTTGTACATTTTCAAACAGCTGGCGGGGGGGGGGGGGAACAAAACAAAACAAATACTCATAACATGCGGAAATTCTAAGAAATTCAAATTTTAGTGTCCATAAATAAAGTTTTACTGGAACAGGGCCATGCTCGCTCATTTGTTTAAGTATCGCCTATGGTCGCTATCAAGCTGCAATGGGAGGTTAGATGCCAGGAACCCTATGGCCTGTGAAGCCCAAGATACGTACTATTTGACCCTTTACAGAGAAAGTTTGCCATTCGCTGTTTTAGAGTCTTATGTTAAGACACAGATTCTAGGATGAGGAGGTTGGAGAGAAAGGTAGGGTCTAGCAGGGCCTCATGTTAAGGACTTGGATTTACTCCTCTAGTCTAAGTGATGAAGAGCCACATAACAGTATTAGGCATGAAAGTGTTTTTATTGAAAAGTTCACTTAGTTCATAGTGCAAAGGACAAATTAAAGTTATGAAAAAAATTAAGGAGATGGGGAGGGCTTTGGAAAATAATGTAACTCAAGCAAAAAATCAGAAGACTCTCCAGGACTCTCTGTCACTGCCAAGTTGTCCTTCATCCACTTTTCACCATCTAACACACTACTTACCATCTGACTCCCCCCACTCAAATGTAAGTGAAGACTGGGAGTGTTTTTCTTAGCTTTAATATTGCAGGACTTATTATTTTCAGGGCTTAGAATAGTGCCAGCAACATAGTGGGCACTCAATAAATACTTGTTGAATTAATTTAAGGTTTTTGTCCAGCATTAGATTGTACAATCTGTGAAGGCAGGGGCTGTTCAGGTCTGCTCATCACTCTCTCCAGCTGCCAATGTACACACAGCGAGCCCTCCATCAACATGTGCTGAAAGAATCAGTGAACAAATGGGAGATCATCATCCTACAAAGAAACTTAATTCTCAAGCCTCATGTCCCTGTTTTTAGATCATTTCTTCAGTGGACCGTCACAAAATATTTGCTTAATAGATGAATCGGTGAAAAGAAGCCCATCACCCCAAAATAAAGACTCCTCCATTTTCAAGCCTAGCACTTTGTTTTCATATAATCTTTCGTGTTCCTGTTCTGTGCAATCGGTTTATTGACACTAGTTTGCTTAATTAAATCCTTAAAAATCGCACCGGGAGGCGCAGTAGGTGTTATTCGTTGACCAAGCATCCGGAACAAACGGGATACAAAGTAAAAGTAAACAACCCAAACGGGGTGGGTACACGCACACTAACGGCAATTCGTTAGCAGCGTGACTGCCCCGGACTTCAAGATTCCAAGGCAGGGCCCATGGAGGTGGCCCTGGTGATACAGCTACAGGCCAGCACCGCCCGACTGGGACGCCTGGCGAACCCGGGCAGCAAAGGCACAGCAGGATAAGGACGCCCTCGCGAAGTCCTCTCCTCCCCACGCCCTCCGGGCCCATGCCGCCGGCAGAGGCAACTTGCGTCCAGGCCCCGTCCGCTCACCTTCAGCCCCTGCGAATCCATGGCTCTCACCGGGAAGGGGTGCGAGCCTCCGGCACTTGCGCCCGCCGCGCCCCAGCGGAGGAGCCAGGGGCTCAGGGTCCCGCAGCCCAGGCCCAAACCCCACCAGAGCTTCTGGAAGCGGCGGGAGGGGCGGGGCGGGGCGGGGCGGGGCCGGGCTGCCATTGGCTGCCGGAAGCAGGGGGCGGGCTCTCAACGCAGGGATTTGCGAGGAGGAGGTGCCGTGGGGAGGAGGTGCTGCGAAGACCCGGAGGAAGGGTTGCGGAAGGGGAAGGGGGCGGCACCGGCTGGTGCGGTGGCTGCGGTTGGCGAAGGGGTCAGAGTGTGGAGCGTAATTAGGCGGGAGGTGGATTTGGAATGACGGAATAAAGGAAATGGGGGCGGTGGTAGGAAAAAGAGCAGTCTCCTTCCGATCACTGGCTACAAAGAAAGACACCATTTTCTGCACGTTTGTGTAGGGGCCGGTTTCCGCAATGCGGCTCTTTGAGGGAAAGGGCCGGAACAACGCAAAGAAAAACTTTTATCACTTTCACTTGCAGTAATCCTATTATCACCGCAAGGTGGCGCAGAAAAATCAGGGTTCTTTACAGAAAGCTCACCTTTACAGGCATTGCAGCGATCCCCTTTGTTGTTAGAATGCGCATTAAATTAATCCTTTGTTTTAACCTTTCTGATAATGGTAGCAAGTTCTTAAAAATATTTTACTTTAATGATACTGCTGATTTTAACCTGATAAGATTAACTCCTATGCATGGGGCACCCGGCTGTGATTCTTTGTCTTGGTGTCCTGCGTTCGGGGCCACACGTTGGATATACAGCTTATTTAAAAAAAAATTAATTCCTATGCATCTTTTTAATTAATTAATTTTTTTAAAATTTACATCCAAATTAGTTAGCATACAGTGCATCAATGATTTCAGGAGTAGATTCCTTAGTGCCCCTTACCCATTTAGCCCACCCCCCCTCCCACGCTGGCTCCAGTAACCCTCTGTTTGTTCTCCATATTTTTCAGTCTCTTATGTTTTGTCCCCCTTTCTGTTTTTGTATTCTTTTTGTTTCCCTTCCCTTATGTTCATCTGTTTTGTCTCTTAAAGTCCTCATATGAGTGAAGTCATATGATATTTGTCTTTCTCTGACTAATTTCACTTAGCATAATACCCTCCAGTTCCATCCACCTAGTTGCAAATGGCAAGATTTCATTCTTTTTGATTGCCGAGTGATACTCCATTGTGTGTGTGTGTGTGTGTGTGTGTGTGTGTGTGTGTATACACCACACCTTCTTTATCCATTCATCCATTGATGGACATTTGGGCTCTTTTCTTACTTTGGCTATTGTTGAGAGTGCTGCTATAAACATTGGGGTGCATGTGTCCCTTCAAAACAGCACACCTGTATCCCTTGGATAAATACTTAGTAGTGCAGTTGCTGGGTGGTAGGGTAGTTCTATTTTTACCTTTTTGAGGAACCTCCATACTGTTTTCCAGAGTGGCTGCATCAGCTTGCATTTCCAGCCTGTGCATTTTTTAATGTTTGTACCCATCAGCCAACCCTGTCAGTTGCTCATAGATTTCTTCAGAATTATTCATAGAATTCATAGAATTCTTCAGAATTAAATTGAAATGTAATGGATTAAGAGATTTCCTATTTCTGCTTAAAGATACTTCAAAAATAGTGGTAAAGATCTGAGGTTTAAATGTTCTTTGCAAAATATTTTTACATGGATTCCAAATTTCCATCCCATTGTTAATTATTTTACTTTAGTTGATATGCTTGTAAATTGTCCTAATCAGATTTTAAATGTGTTGAGTAGGCAATGACCGTTTGCTTTTTGTCCATGCCTAGAGGTTAGGTAATGACAATCTAGAAGGAAAAAAGTGGTTACTTGCCAAGACTTCAAGGCTAGGTAATATTTTTCATTAGTTTCCTTTTAAAGATTGGTTTCCCGAGGATTATTTTCTTTTGGTTCCAACATTCATAGTCAGGCTAAACGGTTGTGATAATGGACAACTTGTAACGGCTGGTCTGATTTTCAAAGCACATGGCATAATCTGCATTTGGTGTGCAGCAGAAAATACCACAAGCCATGGTCCACATCAAAGTCTATAATGAGGACATAAAAGATACGATTGTCATAACTCATTTAAAATTCTACATTTAAAATTCTACAATTTGATTCATTTAAGTTAGGGAGAAGACAATAATGGTCAGACACATGCCTTTTACATTTCTTTTGCTTAATAACACAATGGAGAAAGTTGAAGAAGTGATCTAATTTCTAAAAATGTATTATTTAGTCATTCATTCATTCATGCACCAAACGCTTAATGAATGCCTACAACAGCAAAATTCTTGTTCCTGCCTTCCTGTACTTTAAGGTCTAGTAAAGGTAGATATTGAATAGATATTCACAAAAGGAAATGAATAAATTATAGATAGTGACAGCTTTGATAGCTCTTACAGGAAATGCAGTTAAGCAAGGCACTAAATTGAGTGGTCTCTTCCCAGTTTTAGGAATTAATGTATTAAGAATGAAGGGAAATTAACATCACTTGTTACATTCCAGACACAACTCCTACTCAATTCCTTCTTTTTGGCCACTGATTCTTTGTTTTTCTTTAAAAATACCCATGCAGCTCAGATATCTGACGGCTGAAAACTGCCAGATAATAGAAAATTTGCCTTTTGCTCACTATCAGATGTAGGGGCTGTTTCTACTCAAATTTCATGATGGAGACTTACCAGGAAGTTATTTTTTTCTTGGTTTTCTTGATTGTATTTTGACATTTCATCTATGCAAAAGTAGGAGACAGAAGATACAGAAAAATATTTTTCAGAAGAGTCTGGTATTTTGAAATAGAACTAATGAATTATTTAAATGTTTACAACCACCATATACAGAACATCTTCATGAGATGCTATTTGTCTTTCTTTCTACTCCTTTCAAGAATCTGTATCTGGTTGATAAAATAAGAACAAAGAATAATGATAACTCTCCCTTTAGCCTAGAATTTACTCACTTGGATCCATGTTCATATTTTTAAAAATCTTACCTAACATCAGATCCACACTGCCATCTTCCCAGATGCTCTATTATTTCTGGATGTGAGATAACCAGAGGTCTGTTCTAATTTTTACCCTAAGGTTGAGAAAAACCAAGCCTTAGCTTTCTAGGTGTTTGATTCTTGATAACTTTGTTTATGGCAGTATTTGTTTCCAAGTAGTCACCAACATTCCTTAGAGGCAATACATGCTAATGTAAAATGTTGAGTCTGCAAAAATAAATGAGGAACTCTGGCTTCATGCCCAGTACACGTGAAGTCATAAAGGATGCTCTGCTGTAATGTGATTGTCTTCAAGTATGTCCAATGTAATTTTCCTCACAGACCTTCCTTTCCCTGCCTTTCCCACCAGTCTCTCTCTTCCCTGTGCATCCGTTTCAGCGTCTGTATTAGTAGCCACCGTGTGGTAACTCTGCTCCACTGAATTGCTTCCCCCAGCTTGTCATTCAAATGTGTTTGCCCTAAATACCTCTTATTCCTCCAGCTTGACTTTTTTATCTACAAGAAATTAGACCAGAAGCTCATAAGAGTGTCATCTTAAGCCTGAGGCACATGGCTTTCCCTCCATCCAGAAGGCAGCTGACTCTATCTCCCTCAGGAAGAATGCCTTTCCTGTTCAGAACCACAGCTTACATTGCCCTCTGACAGCTGAGACTTTTTTTCTCACCCCAAAGTATCCAGGTTTTCTCTTCACACCCAACTCCTTGCTTCTCATTCACAGGGTCCTCCTCATTGGCCCTACCTCTTATCTGAATTAGCTGAATTAAAACAGTTGGAGCTCACACCTCAGGATCCCTGCTCATAAAACCATTTATACCTGAGCTTTAATTGGTGGCAGCATATTTTTTACCATGTTTTTATTTTGAGAATTTTCAAACGGGTAAAAAGTTGAACGATGTAATGAACACTCCTATACTCATCACCAGAGAACTTTTTTTGAGATGCTATTTTGTATCGCTCTCTGTAGTTTCCATTCTTTGATTTACGTGGATGACTAGGCCATTAGTATTTTGTAGCAGGGTGAAAGCAAAGGTCTCTAGAACTGTACTGTCCAATAAAGTAGCCACTAGCCACATGAGGCTGTTTAAGTTTACATTATGATTAGTTAAAATAAAAATTAAATCATCAATTGCACTAGACACATTTCAAATCCATAGAGGGCAATTTCATCATCTCAGGAAATTCTCTTTTACAGCACTTTAGAAGACTTTTGGAACTTTTGTAAAGTAAAAGTTCTTTTATAAAAGATCAGGGTTTCTTGGTGGGTGAAAGGGGCCAGAGAAGTGCCCCTGAAGCAAGAGGGGAGAAACACTTTCCAGAGACAGAGACAGAGACAAAAGTGAATAGGGTCCTGTAATTTCAGGCATCCACCCCTGATCTGTGGCAGTGCACCCAGAGGGAGGGGAGACCTCACATAAATGGCTGCATGGTGTGCCCAGTAGAACTGATTCTGTAATACTGACATCAGGCATCCACTGTAGTTTCTACAACAAGGATGTCATCAGAAGCTATCACGGACCAGAGGATCAAGAAGTTTCTCCCATTTTCTGAAACACCATATGAGCCTCTTGGATTCCGGTTAAGTCCTGGGAGAGATGAATGTTAATACTGAGTGAGAATTAATTTCCTGGCAATCTAATGAGACTGATACTAAGCTTTGGATTTTATTAGATTTAAAAGAAGAAAAAGAAATGGAAGTTTTTTGCACACACACATGAATTTTCAGACTAAATTTCAAACCCATTAGAAAATAGTGAGGGACACCTGGGTGGCTCAGTTGGTTAAGCATCCGACTTCAGCTCGGGTCATAATCTCACAGCTCCTGAGTTCAAGCCCCATGTCAGGCTCTGTGCTGACAGCTCAGAGCCTGGAGCCAGATTCAGATTCTGTGTCTTCCTCTCTCTCTGCCCCTCCCCCACTCACACTCTGTCTCTCCCTGAAGAATAAACAAACATTAAAAAAAAGAAAAAAAAATGTGAACATTGTCTTTGGTAATTATTTTAAATATACACATGTATTTAAATAGTGTATGGGTTTTTGGCCACTGGGGGACATCATTGCCCCATGCATAAGACAAGCAGTGGTTCTTAAACTTGAGCATACATCAGGATTACCTGGAGGGCTTATTAACACACAGATTGCTAGGGTGTCACCTGCAAAGGTTCTAGTTCATGGCTGAGGACCCAAAAATATGAATTTCTAACACATTCTCAAGTGATGCTGATGCTACTGGTTTGGGGACCATGCTTTCAAAACCATTGCTTTAAGTAAAAATTATAAAATATGATATTAAGATTATTTATTGACCAAACTTGCTTCATCATTAGGGTATTACAATGGATACAGAGAACAATCTAGATGCTAAAATAATAACTGGCCTTAGTCTAGCATAGGAAGGTCATGTGGTATTTCAATAGTTAGTAAGAGCACTTTAGAAAGTCACAGTTTCTACATAGTTGAAGTTCATAGTTCTGTATAGTGCAGTGGATGGAAAGAAGTTTAAGACCAAAAACCTTCATGGCTTCTGAGACTAAATTAGCTGAAGTCTAGACAGAACTTGGTCCCCAATTATTGGTTTAGAAGATGCTCTCAAGATGTGTACCTGAATATAACAGACCCTAAAACCCAATAATTTATTTCCAAACTGTAATTCAGACAATATCAAGGAGACTAGATTTGGCAGGCTAATCCAGAGTTAGATTCTGTTTCAGAGTTGCATTAGAGACTGGGACGTGAACTCCCTCATGAAATACAGCCTTCCACAGCAGAAAGAAAAACATTTTTTATGGGTTCCTAAGAACTGGTCGTGACCTTCTGTAATGTTCGTATTTTTTTCTATCCCTAACAGTTATTGTACCAAAATTAATGTGTGATAGCACCTATCCCTTCTCATGAAGAAACCTTTGTATATTGTCTTAAAAGCCTAGAAAACTAATGTAAGGTTTACTTGATTTACCATATTAATTATGGTAGTTTATTGTTTTATGCTGCCAGAAATTGGTTTTATTCTCCGAAAAATAATGTTTTGAAACTAGAATGGACATTGAAAATCCATGTCTTTTCAAGCCCTTCATTTTGTAAATGAGAATCTAATGTTCAGGACAGATAAATAAGTTCAAGGTGTTACAGATTTTATTGGAACAGTATTTCTGGTCTTCTGGAAAAATGATTGACAAATAGTAGTTTTGGAAGTTTGAAAGGTTAAGTAAATGTTTGGATCTAATGATACATGTAGTAATATTTTATGAAAAAATATAAACCAAGTTTTAGCAGTATTTGTCTTTGGGCTTCTTATTTTCTACTGTGTAAATTTTATAGTCTTGATTTTGTTACGATAATCATGTTTTGCTATTGTCATGAAAAATAGAGATAATTTCTATTTCAGAAATATTCCAATACTTTTGAATATTTTAAATGGAAAACTGTATTGTTAAATGAGATAACTTAAGTATAAATGTTCATAGATAATTAATTTAAATTACATTATTTATCATTCATAGGATACACAGAAATTGAATAGCTTCATATGGGCTAATAGTATTTGCCATAACTCCTCATTTTCATTGCCAAGTAGGCATTTTCTTTGAATAATAATGTGATGATATGTGGCTCCCATCATCTGAAATATGACATTGTTATGTATGCTGCTTTGTGTTGGGTTCACTGCAAAAAAAAAAATAAAATGTGGTATTGGCATTATGTTTTTGATCCTAAATTTGAAGATATTGTGAGAAGAGTTTTCAGTTTACAATATTTATCCATGTTGGTAGGTTATTAACTTACTCAACTTTTAAAAAAGTACAGTGTCCTATACCATGTAAGATGGGCATGGTTTCTGCCTTTAGGTTGTAGAACTGTTTTTCCTGTAAGAGATGTTGAGAGATGAAAAATTAAAGAGTGTCCTTTGATGGCCCCTTCTTCAAGGAGACGCACCTCTACCTAACCCAGCTGTCTAATAGAAACATAGAAAATGTGAATATGTGTGACCTACAAAATCCAATTTAGAAACATATCCAACAGAGACCTATAGATTTCACAAAAATCCAGGAACAAAGATATTCATTACAACCTTGTAACTACAAAGCAAAACTGGAAAAATTTAAATGTCCATCAAGAAGTGGCCCATTAATTTGGGGCGCCTGGGTGGCTCAGTCAGTTGAGCATCCGACTTCGGGTCAGGTCATGATCTCACGGCTTGTGAGTTCAAGCCCCGTGTCGGGCTCTGTGCTGACAACTCAGAGCCTGGAGCCTGCTTCCAATTCTGTGTCTCCCTCTCTTCCCCTAACCCACTTGCATTCTGTCTCTGTCTCTCTCAAAAATAAATAAACATTAAAAAAATTAAAAAAAAAAGTACCCATTAATTAATCTATAGAATGGAACATTGTGCACCATTTAAAAAGAATGAGGTAGATTTATATATGCCACTTGGAAATATATGCAAGATATATTAATTGAAAGGTCAAATTGCAGAACAACATGAAAAATATTATGTTATTTATAATAACAAATAAAGAATATGTTTACATATGTATAAAACAATTCCTGGAGCATTACTCAAGAAACTGTTCAAAGAGGAGAGTGGGAAAATAAGATTTTATATTTTTCTGTGCTGTTTTAGTTCTTTTTCTTTTCTTTTTTAAAATCTTTATTGATTTATTTTGAGAGAGAGAGTGTGTGTACACGCACACACACAAGGAGTGAAAGATCAAAGAGAGAGAATCCCAAGCAGGCTCTGTGCTGTTAGCATGGAGCCTGAAATGGGTCTCGATTCCACCAGTCATGAGATCATGACCTGAGCTGAAATCAAGAGTCAGATGCTCAACCAACTGAGCACCCAGGCGCCCTATTAGCTCTTTTTCTTAAATGAAAGGTAAGTGTTATTTTTATAGCTCAGTCAAAAAACAATAGCAACAACAACATCACACTTCAGTGAACGTTGCAGAGACCCATAGGTACTGGTCCCATTCCTTACCATCACTTTTTGATTTCACATTTATCATAAGATGTTATTTGGGAGAAAAAAGGGTTCCATAGCCTTGCAATATTAGAATCGTCATTGGCCTAAAAGTTAATCATTCGTATGTGGTCTCTCTTGGGATTGGTAGTTTATATCAATAAATGACCACCAGTGGCTCAGATTGTCCTGCACAATGATACCAGTTGAAATCCAGCCCATGTCCCGATTGCCAAATCCTTTATCCCAGTGCAGAGTTGTTTTCCCCAGAGGAGAAAAGGGGATCTTTCCTAATTTTTATAAAGGTCTGTATGAGCTGATTGTGTCTCTGATGTTAGAACTTATCATATGTGCTGAAGATTAAGCTATTTTGTTCTGTTCATTCAGCCCAGATTTCTGGACAGTATTTGGGCACTTCACAGTATCATACTGAATCAAACTCTAACTCGGGGGTGCTACTTGGTGATGCCAGCACATTCTGACCTTTAAGTATTTTATTAATTAAGTAGTATCATCAACTAATGATGAGCTCCTGAGGTCCTTGAACCTTACCAGACTACCTACCCACAAGTCAGGATTTCACAGACTTTCTGCTGATGAGACTCTCCGGGGGGGCTTATTATAGCTTTCTCCCAGAACATTCTAACAGCATAACTCAATAGAAATTTTCAAGTCCTTTTCTAGAGATTCTGATTCACTTGTATTTTTAGCTATTTCCCTGGTAAGTTTCTAGAGTTAGATGTTTAAAAAAGAAAGAAAGAAAGAAAATTGCTCTAAGAGTATTGAAAGATAAGAGAGTTTATGATAGACTCAGTAACTTGGCGCCCACCACCCTGAAGTTATCCTTGCATTGATTTGCCATGGCAATACCTAGACTTTAGTGTGGCAAAGAGGCAGTGTCATAACGTTGTGGCACATACTTGGATGGTACTAAATTTCGTGCAATTAACTGTGTACTGAGTGTTATTTTAACAAATCTAACATATGACAAATAGGACAGACTCTGCTGTGTTTGAATGAATGCATTCATTCAGTTTCCTTGTCTCTGAAAAAAATATTTCCAGGTACTTTCTTCATTCTCCATAAATCCTATTATCCATCTCTTTACATATTTATATGATCATAACCTTATAGTTACTATATTTTGCTCTAGCTTTGCACCTATTTTAGGTTAGCAGTCAGTATAACTCAACAGACTTTTCCCTAAGGTTGGGCAAATGGCTACACTTACAATTGAGGTTGATCAAAGGCACAATCTGTTTGCCTTTAGAAATTTGTGTTTTCTATGCCTGCAAGAAATACTGCTGAACGGGACATTTCTTCACCATCTTTGATAAAAGATGAGCATTAATAATGCAGTTAAGAATCAGGCCAAGTGATGTTGAAAACCAAGGTCCAAAGCCCTAATTCCTTTTAGAGGAATAAATTTAAAATGGCAAGCTCAATAGTTCCACTATAGCAAAGAACGGGGTGAGTATTATATAATCCTTAAGTTCTGAAGAGTTAAAAATCAATTTATGAACTTTTATACCTTGGAAATATTTATGTATATACATATCTATACCTATATCTATCTATCTATCTATCTACCTATCTATCTATGTCCTTTTCTTTACAGGTAATAGAGAGGTAGTGTATGTACTCTTATGGAGGGATATAATGCTCATCCATTTAAATATTTATTATATACATCCAATATTTCTATAATATACCAAGGTTGATATTCATTTATAACTCTTAAGATGTTTTATTACTTCATATGTCTTATGTATAATGACAGCCCTCTGACATAGTATATAAGTAAAGGGGAAAATATCTTAGAGGGGTAAATAACTTGAAAATGGAATAATTTTGAGCAATGCTAAAATTAATTAATTTGTTTATTTGCTAAATATCCACGGAAAACCTTCTGTATGCAAAGCAGTGTAAAGACTAAAAGGTATTTAAGGCCAATCTGTGCCTATCAGACACTATGTGGTGTTTGTGTTCTTGTGGCAGAAGTAGAGAGGGAGGCTGGTCAAAGGAAGCAACCCACATTCCAAAACACTGCATCCTGGCAGTTTAAATGTCACACTAATGGCATATATGAGGTGATCCTATGTCCTGGCTTGCCCGGGAGAGTCTGTGTTTATGCCTCTTGCTTTTGCATGATTATCAATAGTATCCTCCTTCACTCTCAAAAGTGTTTCAGTTTGGACGTATACATCCAAATCCCACGGAAGTTCATTGGAAAGAAATTTCTCTTGCAGCAATAAGAAACAAGGGAGCTGTCACTGAATTCTGAAGTCTGCGTTTGGTTTCAGTGGGGAGAAAATGAGATGAGGAAGGTACTCAAGGCTAATGGTGTCTCATCATTGCTCGCCTGGATTCCCCAGCGGCTTCTTAAATTATGTCACTGCGTTCTGTTTCCTTTCCTTTAAGTCAAAATATTCCCTAGTATCTTCACTTCTAGCTTCACTTCTTTTACAAATGTCTAAATGATTTTCATCACTATGCATTAAAGCCAAAGCCCCGACATGCACTTAGGGCCCTTTGTTATCTGACCCCTGCTTGCCCCTCAGTCACTGTTATCACTCAGTCAGTTATCACTTCATTGTGAATGCTCTGAACATGCCATCCTGTTTCCCATTTCCACATGTGTGTTTGGTCATCTCTCAGCAGGATAGACCTGTATATAGCAATTACTATATGCTTGGAGGTGTTGATATAAGAGCTTTATTTGTATTAATTCGTTTAATCCTCACAAGAATTATCATTACTGTTTTACAGATGACAAAATTGGGGCAACAAAGGGTTAAGAAACCTTTCCAGGTTGTTCAGCTAATAAGAAGTATAGCTGATATTTGAATCCAGGCATCTGGCTCCAGCATCTATGCTTTTGACCACTATTCCATAATATTTCTGCTGTTCATCCTGTCCTGCCCTTCTTATTCTTCAAACTCAGGCCAGAATTTACTGTTGTAATTGTGTCTGTATCCTCCTGTGGAGTTACTCATCAATTCCTGTATATACTCTGTAATGTGTACTTACTTCTTTTGCTGAACTGGAGGGATAGCTTACACAATAACAGATATTGGGAAAGCAGGTTGGCTTCTGGGTAGTTTTGTCGGTGGCTGAGAGGAATGGAATGTAGTCTAATAAGTTTGGACATATTAAGTTAAAGGTAATAGAAAATATGCAAGTATAAAAGATTGATAGAAAGTTGAAATTGTAGTACCAGCTCAGCAAAGAAGCTGATGGTGCTGTATAAGTCCAAAAGGAGAAAAAAAGTGAACAAATGGTAAAGGCAAAGAATCTAAAATATAGGAGGAGACCTAGAATAGTATAGTTTTATGGAAGGCAAAGGAAGATGTGGTTTAATAAAGGTGTTGATGATCACCATCGAATTCTATTTATCTACCAAATATAATAAAGATGGATTAAGATCATTGAATTTGGCTAACTGTAGTCTGACAGGGATAGGCCCCAGATTTGAGAGCACTAAAGAGAGAAAGAAGGTGCTTTGGAAGAATATGTATCACATTGATTTGGTGTTTGAATCTATAAGAGTCACATTTTATATCAGACAGCTTGATGAGGAAGGATACAATCTGTAAGTTAATGCTTTCCAAAAACACGTGCACACATATTATGGCAACTTTAACACATAATAGTGAATTCATTAATAACCTAATGAGCAAATTAAAATTTTCTATAACAATATATTTTTTTGTGAAAAATTTATACTTAAAATATAACTTCCTATAAGTTTACTTTAAGAAGATATTTGCAAGTGGCATATCTGATAAAGGGTCAGTATCCAAATATGTAAAGAACTTCAAAAACTCAACGCCCAAAAAACACACAATCCAGTTAAGAAATGGTCAAAAGACATGCATAGACATTTTTCTAAAGAAGACAGACAGATGGTCAACAGACACATGAAAAGATGCTCAACATCACTCCTCATGGTACAAATCAAAACTACAATGAGATGTCATCTCACACCGGTCAGAATGGCTAAAATTAACAACTCCAGAAACTACAGGTTTTGGTGAGGATGCAGAGAAAGGGGAACCCTCTTCCACTGTTGGTAGGAATGCAAACTGGTACAGCCACTCTGGGAAACAGTATGGAGGTTCCTCAAAAAGTTAAAAATAGAACTACCCTACAATCCAGCAATTGCACTGCTAAGTATTTACTCAAAGGATAATATACAACACACAAAATGGAATATTACCCATAAAAATGAATGAAATCTTGCCATTTGCAATACATCAATGGGGCAAAAGAGTATACGCTAAGGGAAATAAGTCAGAGAAAGACGAATGCCATGTGATTTCACTCATATGTGGAATTTAAGAACCAAAACAAATGAAGATGGGGGAAAGAGAGAGACAAACCAAGAAACAGACTCTTAAGTAGGGAACAAACCAATAGTTACCAGAGGGGAGGTGGGCAGAGAGATAGGTTAAACAGGTGATGGGGATTAAGGAAGGCACTTGTTGGGATGAGCACCAGGAGTTGTCTATAAGTTTTGAATCACTAAATTCTACACCTGAAACTAATATTACACCGTATGTTAACTAATGGAATTTAAATAAAAACCTGGGGGGAAAAAAAGAACTTTTTGGTCTCTATCCCTTATAAACAAAGCCTACATTTTTAGAAAACAACAGAACAAACAAAATGCTACAGTATACAGTTGAATAGCGCTGTGAATAATTTTTCCTTCTTAGCAAACATTAAATAGAGAAGATGTAATTCATGATAACCAGAAACAGAGTATATACAGCTTGCTCCAAGTAGGTAATATTCTTTGTTCCTATATCTACCTTTTGTAAGTATTTTCATCTTTTCCTTATAATGTTACTGATAGTAGCCAGCATAGCATTTTAAAAACTCAGTGTACTAAGGTCAACAAGATTATTCACAGCCAAGTTTTCTCATTGATATCATCGATAACTAAGAGTGAAGGTGGTCAGCATAGAACCCTGATTTCAGAAGGTAATTTTTTAAAGGAATGAGATAATGGGACAGTGCATAAAGATGCATCAGAGTTGAGCAAAATTAGTTCTCAAGATTAGAAGAACCAATTTTGAAAATGTAAATCCGGACAGAATGGATCAATAAAGAAGAGAGAGTAAAGATCAAGAGAAGGCAAACAGCTTATAGCGCAAGGTATCAACATATGTAAAAATGAATGGGGAAAAATGATCTCTGGACAGATGAAGGAAGGGAGAGGATGGAAGAGAGAGGGAGAGAGAAGGAAGGAGAAAGGATGGAAAGCAAAGACAAGGAGCAAAGAAGGGAATGGAAGGGAAGAAAAGGGATGGAAAGGGGAGGGAAGGAAGACATATTTTTCACTGGAGAGGAAAGAATTTGAGGAACTTCATGGCAATGTCTTCATGTTTCTTGGTGAGTAAGAGGTAGAGTTACCTGAAAATATGAGTGTTCTGAGGGGATGATAAAGGACTTGAGCAACACTGAGTACTCAGTTGACATTGAGGATTATTCACCTGTGATGTTAAGCATTTCTTGGTGATGCAACCTCTCCAGCAACTCTTGGTTGCCTGGAATATTTTCTTCCTCCCATGCCTTTGCTGCCATATTGATTGAATCAATGTAAATTGATAACCTCAAAGAATATTCCCATGCACCAGGAAGAACAGTATTATCAGCTGCACCTGATTGAAGCAATATTTTTGACTAAAAACATTTTAATAAATTCTTAGTGACTGAGAAACATTTATTTTCTGATAACAATATGAAATTCGAGTGCACACATGATAGAATATGCAATTACAAGACGTATTTGCTGTCTTTAATACAGTTTATTTAGTTCTAATCTGAACTTTCTGGTATCCACGTACAAACACACACATTTATGAGGTCAGGTAATATTTGTCTACCCCAATGGTTCCTAGATTTTTGAATTCATGTACCAGTAAAATAAAAATGAGAGGACCAACACAAAATTGCCAATTTTTAATCTGACCAAATGAAATACTAAAACAAATAACCTACTATCATTTATTCTCACCATAATTTCTAAAAAAAAAGCATTTTAACATAAAGATGATTTTAGTCTTCAAAAAAAGTATGAGACACAATTTTACAATTAAGTTTTTAAATTGAATACATTAAATTTTATAAATATTTATAACATTATTGTTAATTTTCTGGCTTAAGTGTAGGCATATGAAAACCTTGTCATGGGGGTGCTGGTCTGTGGAACTGTGTTTGGGTTATTGGTTTATACTTAGAATGTCTGGGCCCCAGCTCAGAAAGCCAATAAACTACTTTCTTGTATGATATGGATAGAATTACCAGCATTTAGATTACAAAGCTTCAATTATGTCTGTCTAGTTTCAAACAGATGTCTTAACAACCACTATGTCACATCTTTATTTTAAAGTTGTCCTTTTTTTTTTTTTTTTTTAGCAATGTAAGGATTATCATGAAAGTCAAAGAATGTAATCATTTAAGTAATTTTAGAAATATGACTTCAGGAAAAAAAGAATTGTAGTTAAAATAAAGCGTTCTTTGAAATAATTGGGGATAGTATATCTAATTTTGAGGGTAGAAAATACGGTTAACACACATACATACACACTTAAATAACACAACAGGAACAAAAAACTCTTCCCTTCCCCAAAGATATACCACATCTATTACTATATCTATCTTTTAAGTATACACACATACTCATAATACATTTTCCTTTGAACACATTTTCTTTTGAGAGTGAATTGCAGACATCATCCCATTCACCCCTAAAAAGTATGCATTTTCCAAGAAGAAAGATATGACCTATAGTTATAATAGCTGCATTAGACTTAATACAGTTAGAAAAATCAATTTTCATAATACTAATAATGAATCAACAGTCCATATTCAAACTTAGTTTTCTCAACAATATCTGTAATTGATGTTATTTTGCCAGTCTAGTATCCAATCCAGAATCATTAGTTTTCATAGCTCTTCAACCTCAGGCAGTTTCTGACCTTCCTTTGTTTTTCATGAAATTAACATTATTTTATAGAATGTCCTCAATCTGATTTTCCTTATGGTTAAGTTCGTGTAATGCAGCTTTGACTGGATACCAAGAAATCATGTGTCTTTTTCAGTGTAGTTGGCAGTATAATTGATGATATCTTTGAAGGTAGTACCTGCTAGACTTTTCCACTTATAAACTCTCCTTAAAATTTTTTAAATTAATGCGAAAGAGATACTTTGAGACAATGTAAATTTCTTATTCCTCATCAAACTTTCATTCATGAGTTTAGCATTCATTATTTTTGCATGAATCAATTGTCATTCTCAAGGTTGCCAAATGGTGATTTTCTAACTGTAGTATTTCTTCTACACTTGTTAGTTAAAATTCACAGTAAGGAAGAGGTTTTTGCTTTTGTCCATTTATTTATATCAGTATATACTTATGAATTCTTATTTTATTAAATAGGTTGTAATCTACTACTATCGTTATCTTTTCTGATTCTCAAATTCCCCCAGTTTTGACCAATGGGAACCTCTTTCAAGCTACTGTCTTTGTCCCACTGATGTGATTCAACATTCCTTGAGCATTATATTACTTTTTGGCACCACAAGTATTATGTAAAATAATACCAACATGACTATGGTAATTTATGATTCTGTTTCACTAGTTCTTTTTGTATTTGGAAAAGTACCAGTAACTACTGGTGTGGATGTGGAGTATAAAAAAATCTGTAGAGATTTTCCTATAATCCTTATTTATGTTGGTTGGAAATGGGAAGTACTTTTCAGCCACCAATAAATCGGTATTTATTGTCGTGTTGTTTTAAAGTGATGTTATGAGTGTAGAAGGATAAGAAAAGTAGTGCATGACTGCTCCTTTTCCCATCAAGGCCATGTTCCCCCTTCTAGCTTCATAACTGAGATTGTACTACCTGATGACAGGTGAGGGCTTCTCTTTCCTCATAAATTTAGCTAAGGTTTTTAGACTGTCAATCTTACTGTCCAGACCACTGTAGTAACCTTTCTATGATTTCTATGAATTGAATTCTTTGGTTGACTTTAGTGGAGTTTCTCCAGTTCCTGGTCTTTTATGTATAGCCAGTTAGATTGAGTCTCCAAGCTGACCTAAAGCAGATCTTTGCCTTTTGACCCATTTCACAAGCTATTTAATTACTGTGTCGACAGGACAGGAGATAGGTGAAACAGAGAATGTTGTCATGAAGGGGCTATTTGAAAAGGCATCAGCAAGATTAGGGGAGAGCTACAAGGAATAGAGAAGTCCAGCCACAGGTCTAAGAGAACAAGTAGGGGAGTGAAGACCAGAACCCCAAGTAGCTTTTGTTGTAGGATGGGATTGTCTGACCAAAAGTATAACTTTATGTTGATAAATGCACCCCTGCCAACCCAGAGCAACTCAGCAAAGAAGGAACTGGGGAATAAATACCCAAGTTAGCTCTCTCCCACTGGTGCTTTCCTTGATGGTACTTTCCTGCTGGAACTTTCCATTAGCCAGACCAGTTGGGAGCCAAAGGGTAAGAGAGCAATGTAGAAAATCACCCTTCCACAGAGCAGGAGGAGAAGCCTGGAGAGTGGTTCTAGAGGAGCAAACAAAATATCCTACTCACGCATAGCAACTTTTAATTTTTAAAATACAGATTTGAGGGCTTCTTTTCATATCTCAAGAGGCCATCTACCATGGCTCTGGCTCCCATATTTTTTTTCCAGTGAAAGCTACCAGCTTATGCTCTGACATGAGTTCCTTCTAGCGGAAGTCACTTCCTACTGCTTGTAGCCCTTCGGAGGTCATTCCTCCCAGTCCCATTTCTACCCCAGGGTTTCTGTCAGCTCAGGTAGACTCACTATGTGTTTGTGTCTTTCCCTTTCTCCCCCAATTTGTAGAATAAAATATCTTCATTTTCTTATAAAATGCTGTTAACAAAAAGTAACTAGGCAAACAATAAAATAAAAAATGTAACCTTTATTAGTTTTGCACATTTTTAATGTTGGTTAGCATCATTTAGGGTAATAGTAGCATTTTCCAGCATGCAGTTCACGAATACAGTTTATCTAAGTAATTTTAAGAAAAAGAGGAGCCTATGGTTTGCTTCTGTAAGAAACACAAAATATCCTGATGTAATTGACTATATAAGTTCACTACTCTCTGTTCTTGTGGAAAAAAATAGGTGAAACCTGCATTATATTTAGAGCAATCTAGAGCAGGATGACTCCAAAGAAATGAAAACATAAACAGAAATTAGAAAAAAAAAGGACAAAAATGAAAAATAAGCACTACCTTCAATCAGTTTGTGCAGGCACTACCAAAAATATAACTAAAATGTTATACCCTTTCCCAATTGCAGAGCATAATTTGGACGTGGCTTGTGAACCTATTTTGCCCCTTAAAATTATGAAATAATCTAAAATTAGCAAATTTAATAAAAAAGCAGAAGTCTACAACTACCCAGTCTTGTTTTCATTTCTTGTTTAGCAAATGTCTTCCATGAAAAAGTACTATGGACAGAAAGTAAGAAAAGTGATTGTGATATCAACCCGAAGATAATTTCCTCTTCATATTTATGTACATAATGCTGAAAAATAAAATAAAATGACTTTTTACAGTATTTATATTTGCTTATAAAATTCTAAACACATTTTTAACAGGTTAAGCAGTGTTTGTTTGTTTTTTAAACATGTCTGTACAGTCTGGCTATACATCATATGTTATCCACTTAAAATTTAAAAATAACCAAAGAGCTGTTAAAGTGCGGCAAACTATTGCTTAATGACTTAAAGAAATGAGATCTGTTGAACAATTTCCTTGACTTTACCACTGACATATGGTTTCTCATAAATGAGATTCTGAGCAGTGGGAGAAACCAGATACAGCAGCATGGTAATATAAACATGCATTGATAGCATCCAAACTATCTATAATGGTACAGAATACATTATATTACCTGTGTAAAGCTTGCACTCTACATTTCTTGTGGTACATATTTGATGCAATAAATACTGTGCTTAGGTCATTATTTGTTTGCCCAAACGTGCACCACAGGGTAAAATGACTATTTACATAATAAATAGCATTTCATTAACATATACAGTTGTCAACCTGCTGAGCTGAAGATGGCTAAACGAAGTGCAGGATTAAGCAGAAATTTATAAAGGGTTCTTTTGGTCAATTCAGTCTTCGGGGAGAAGCAATGCTCATTTTTCAGTTTTTTTTTTTTTTAAATACGATAAACAGAAACACAACATTTATGACTCCAGACATTTGAATGAAGTTTGCACCTGCTAAGATTTAATGGCCTACCCCCTCCCCCCGCCCAAAATGATCCACTTGGTCTGGTGGCTGGATTTGATGAAACAAGATCAACAAAGCACCTCCAGTTATCACCCAATTACCCCTCCCAGGAAGATGGATGGAATTTAAGAACTCATGGTTTTCCTTGTGACTTTTTTTTTTTCATGCATGATCTCTAAGTGCAGCATGCCCTCATGCAAACCACACCTTTGTGCAGATGGGAGGCCGTGTGATTGTGATAACCCCTGGTGGCATACCTGTTGAAGAGACCCTTTGTCTATTTCACAACAGAAACCCCATTTACAAAAATAGTCACATATAATAAACAACATATGGATTAAAAAAAAGATGAATCCCCTAACAGATTTTGTAAAAATGTGACAAATGTGGCAGTTGAAATGCAAAGAGTGGATACAATTACTACACTAAAGTGTTTCATGTTAAACAACCCCCAAATTATAGGTTTGCACCCCTTTGAACTGGTC
Organism: Prionailurus viverrinus; assembly: GCF_022837055.1. Lineage (NCBI taxonomy): Eukaryota > Metazoa > Chordata > Mammalia > Carnivora > Felidae > Prionailurus > Prionailurus viverrinus. The sequence continues at coordinate 61,950,107 of NC_062568.1, read as the reverse complement.
CCTACAGTCTGAGTAGCCATTTTGTCTCTTGTCTTCAGCAGTGTCAGCTGGTAGTGAGAGCAGTAACCTCCTGTCAAGGTCGTCTCCCCTTTACACAGAGTCACAGTTTTCTGACAAGGGGTCACTGTCTTATAGTAGGCACTGACCTTAAGTAGATTTGTGTAAAAACAGTCAGTTTGGCATTGACCTCCTAAAGGAGTCCTGTTGACAAAAATACATCACCTTCACAGGCTGTAAACAATTGTCACCCAATTATTCTTATTTATTTTCATTTACTTCCCTTTGGCTTTTTCATCTTTGCCTTCTTGCTCATGCTTTTCCACGATTGGCTTTGTTACCCGATCGTAGGAAGGTGGACAAGCTGCTGTGGACATGGTCAGATCAGTTTTCTCTGTAATAGAGTTTTCATTTATTCTGTCAATTATCATGTCTTCTTTTACAAGAAGGTTAGCCCCACCTTTGATTTTATTTTTATTATAGGTAAATGAAGCTTGTTTTACAGTTCGCTTTAAAAGGTGGCGCCTGTAAGCACGCTGAATAATTACAGCAGACACCTCCTCTTGTTTCCTTTTTAAAGTCGTAGTTATTGGCTGATAAGAGACCTTTGATGGATTAGAAGCCATGAATCGCTCCTCCATCTGTATTCGAAGGGCATCCATCTCTCCACTCTCTCCCAGAACCCGCTTTGTAAAAGCAAATAAGATGTCAAGACAGTGGATCCGGTCCCCACTGACCATGGGCAGGTCCATGGCAATGAGCTGGAGTTTGTTCGGTTGCGGCAAATTGAGAGGGGGTTCAAGAGCAGCTGCAAACTGAGATAGTTTTTCAAATTCCATGAACTGGGTGGCATCAGGATCAAACTTCTCCCAAACCTCATAGAACATCTCAAAGTCATCCTCACTCAGGGGCTCTGCACTTTCCTCAGTAGCGACACTGAAGTTCTCCAGGATGACAGCGATGTACATGTTCACCACAACTAGAAACGATATGATGATGTAACTGACAAAAAAGAAAATCCCCACAGATGGGTTCCCACAGTCTCCCTTAACAGAGCTTCCAGGGTTAACTTTATTAGGATCACAGTCAGGTGGTTTACTGTTGAGAATAGGTGCTAGCAATCCATCCCAGCCAGCAGAGGTGGTAATTTGGAACAGGCAGATCATGCTGTTGCCAAAGGTCTCAAAGTTGAACATGTCATCAATTCCAACTTCCCTCTTAACATACGCAAAGTTGGACATTCCAAAGATGGCGTAGATGAACATGACCAGGAAGAGCAGGAGGCCGATGTTAAACAAGGCGGGAAGGGACATCATCAGAGCAAAGAGCAGCGTGCGGATCCCCTTTGCCCCTTTGATGAGACGCAAGATTCGACCAATCCTGGCGAGACGGATCACTCGGAACAGGGTAGGGGACACGAAGTATTTTTCTATCAGCTCGGCCAGAAACATGCCTGTGGATAAAAAATGAGAATACCAACCATTGAAGTTATCCACTAAGATAATAATCAAAATTTTGTTAAGGCTCTAAGGTAAAGTTCAGAATCCTGAAATTCAGTTGCATAATCTTAAATTTGACATACATATAATATACATATAACTGTATATAATATATATTATTAATGAACTTTAATTTTGACATTCAGTATTAAATTCAACTCAATATTTGTTATAGACTCAATTGTGTCCTTCCTCCTCACTACCCCCCATTCACGTTTTAAAACTCTAACTCTCCAATGCATAGTATTTGGAGAAAGTTTTGAGGGGATAATTACTTTTAGATGAGGTCATAGGGTGGGGCTCTCATGATAGGATTAGTACCCTTGTAAGAAGAAACACTAGAGAACTATCTCCTCTCTCTCTGCCCTATGAGGACATACAAGAAGGTAGTCATCCACCAGACAGGAAGAGAGCCCTCACCAGAAACCCACTATGCTGGCAGCTTGTTCTTGGACTTCTATCCTCTAGAACTATGAGAAAATAAATTTCTGTTGGTTAAGCCACTCAGTGTGTGGTAAGTTGTTATGGCAGTCCAAGTTAAGACAATGTTCAGAAATAATTTTACGGTACTTTTGTCTTTGAGGGATGTCTAAAGACTATCTTTAGCTTACATAAAATCTCAAGACTAAATATAAAAAAAAAATAAGTTAAAAATTACCAAGTCTGTCTGAACAGCAGTGGCCAAGGATATAAGTACATATTTATATGAATACAATTATTTTTTTTTCCTGAAATTGCCTATTCAGTCCTTACCCATCTAAAAGTAACTACCGTTTTTAATACTATTTTCATTTCTCCATGAACTTGGTACTTGCCTGAGCTTCCACTATAATATTTTTACATATTATATATATGTGCTGCTACATTTCTAAAAGGATCCAAGCTGGTGCCCTTTCTGGTCTCCTGCGTCTAACGTTGGTCTCTCAGCCACTTCTTTTAAGATTTTTTCTCTATTTGCTTTTTAGATAATGAGGTAACAATTGAACTAATTTCCTGATTGGTTCAGAAAACCAAGGTCTTTCAAGTTACACTGTCTCATTCTAGAAAAGTGTTAGTCTAAGTGTGTGTGGGTGTGTGAGAGAGGGAGAGAAAAAGGATGATAAAGAGAGAGTGAGATAGAGAGAGGTGAATATAACCTTAGTACCCTATCCACAACTGATTGCACCATAGATTACTTTAGAAATCAAAGGATACCTGCCAAATATAAGTTGGATATAAAACCAACTCCTTAAGAGGAGGTAATGGCATGAAAATCTACCCATCAGAGGTGCCCCATATTGAATGGTAAAATGTTGACCCAATCATATTATCTGGTTTAGGAAAGAATGAATACTTTAGGCCCACAGATACACTTCTCCACTTCCCTGGAGCTAGAGTTGTATCTTTAATGAGATGAGCTGTTACTGATGTGATGTGTTGTACATTCCAGACTTTTAAGTATATAATGATAAAATGATGTCCCATACCACCTCGCATCCCCTTGTGCATCATTACTATAACTCCATTTCAAGGTTATCTAGAAAATCTCTACCTGATACCCTTAAAGAAACTTGCATCTGTATTTGCTAACATTCTGTTCTTATCTTTATTTTTTTTTTTCACTCTGTGCCTTTCTTTATCTTCACACCAGCTTCCACTCCTGTCTACATGCTGATGACTCTGTGTCTCTATCTCCAATGCAGTGTCTTTCCTTAGGACCAGACTAAATTTTTAGTTCTCTTCTCAACAGAATCATCTAGATATTATATAGGCTACTTAATCTAAACATGCCAAAAACATTTTTGATCTTAGTTAATAGCATATTCCTAGTTCAAATTAATGGGAACATACTAGATCCACAAATAATATACCTAATCTAAAATGGTGAACATAGGATACAATATTGTACGTATAGCAGGAGCCTCATTTTGTACGAAAAACAAGCACACCTGGATGAAACATATAGAAAATTTCAGAGTAGTGATTTCTGAGTGGTGGGATGACCTCTAATGTAAAGCAAATGTTACAACTTTTACTTTTATTGAACAGAATTGAAGAGATGTTAAATACTTCTTACCTACAATGGAGAGAATGACGACCACAAAATCAAAAATATTCCAGCCTATGGTAAAATAATAATGGCGGAGGGAGATGAGCTTCAGCACACACTCTCCAGTGAACAGCACAATGAACACCAGGTTGATGCGCGACAGAATGTTTGTCACATATTCACTCTGGTCGTCTGTTTCTACCATCATTGTGACCATGTTGAGACAGATAAGAATCATGATGCTGATGTCAAAGACTTGTCTAGTTACAAAGTCAAAGACCATTCCTTGAAATTTGTTCTGTAGGGAAACAGGAAAGCTTTTTAGCAACGTAGGAGTTTTCCTGTACATATTAGCATCTGCCTAAGTACTTTCTGCATTGGTTAACTTTCTAATATTATACATAGTAACCACTGACTCTGAATGGTGTAAAAGATGGCTTGTAACACATTAATTTTAAAAATTTAATAACCTAAACTTCTATTTACCAATGGGTATTCCGCAGAATAATGATCCCTGTCAAAAGGGTACTTCTGATAAAAAAACATTGCATACTATACTCTTCACCCAGAGGCACAAATGTATATTAACATATTAAGATTATGAGAAATAAAGAAACCTGCCTAATTTTATTTTACTAGAATATCCCATGATCAGTTGGACCATGCAGGCATCTCAAAATATAGTATCTAGCAACATTCCATTTGTCTTATTCTCAAAGAATTGCTAAAGAGAACTTGGGATTTCCAGGACATGTCTATAACATTATGCATTTAAAACCTATGAATGGCGATATTGATGTTCTTCCACCAAAAGTCTTTGTTGACTGTCAGACATAGAATGCTGACCCTACACAGGAATAATCAGACCATAATGACCTTCTTTATACTTTGATGTCAAAAATTAATGTCCCCATCACTGATCTGTCATTCTGCCCCTCATTTCTGCCACTGTTAGTCACTGCAGGCCATTGTCTGGCTCATTTCCTTAGGCTGCTGAGGAATTCTGAGGATATCTTCTATCTTACATTTTTTCTACACATAGTTGACCCATTTCTACTTCCAGGGTTAAGGTTTAGTAGAGAACAGTATGTATTTCTCATCATTTTCAAGAAGGCAACTGTTGGATGGCACAGTATGAATGTTCACTACTATTTTGTTCCCTAATGTGCCTCAGGAATTATTTTAACTTCACAAATCATCATCACAAAAATCAATACAGTGTACGATAAGGCTTCTCCATTTCAGAGGAGTTGTTTGGTTGGTTTATCATGGAAGCATGAGGATTGTTAGTTATCATCATGAATTGTATTTATTGCCCTTGATGGCTGAAGACATTAGTAACTTCTAACTATATAGCCATCTATATGAACAGCAGATACTAGAATTCTTTTTTTCTCCACTCAGTACATCTAACGGACAATACAAGGGAAGTAAGATGTTATTTCACTCAGCACTTCATCACTTTGTTAACCTAGCAGAAAATTGCATGCTTTTTAATCCCATCCAAATTTTATCCCTCTTCTTAAGATGACTCAGCAACTACTTTTGAGTTCTGAACAGCTTTTTCTTGTGCATAACACATTGTTTATGTGCCTTCGCCATTTAGGTTGGATTCTAGTTGTGTAATTAGAAGTCCCCTGAAAACAAGGAGGCATTTTTCTGCTGCTTCTTTTTCTTTCTGGTCTCTTTTTTTTTTTTTTAATTTTTACCATTACCATAAAAGGTATGAATTAATGATATTCTAAAAATGGAAGAAATCTTTGCTGCTGGAAATGTTAGCTGCTATCTCTTCTGTAAGAAAACACATGCAATTTTTTTGTCTTTGTTTATTTTTTTCCCATATCATTTGGTATTTCTTACTCCTGGTCGAGGTATAGGCTTTTGTGGCTTTTTTGATCCCAATTTTTTCATTGCATTATAGTATTTCTTCTGTTCTTCTGTCATAAAGATATCTTGACCTCCAAAGTATAGAAAAGAAAAATAAAAACTGGTGAAAACTGTGCCCCTTTGCGCATAATTTTTCAATGTTAAAACAGGAAATGGATGGTTAAAAAAGGAAACGGATAAAATAATTAAGCCTAGAATTTTAAATTTGAAAAATACGAATTGCATTTTTTAGGTGCTACAGTATTATTTAATTCTCACAGTCATCCAACATTGACTTTATTACTTTCAGTATTATTTTATGGCATAATGAAAACAAGCAACTGAGAGGCTAAGTATTTTACCCAACACCATATAATAAGTGAGTGATAAAATGCGATTTTAATCTTAAATAATAAGTTTCTAATGCTAGACAGACTGCTTTTCAGAAGTTAAAGACAATCATTTTCTTATTGCAGTGCGGCAATGCATTAGAGTATGTATATTGTAGGATGGGTTAAAGTTATTATAATCCACCTTCACTCAGCCAAGAATTGGAACAAAAGGATAAAAAGGAAACTGGCCAAGTTGGTAGAAGTGTTAGGGATCAGAGATCATTAGTATGGCAAGGATGTGACAGGCCAGGAGGTACAGAGGATTGCAACCCAGGATAATAAGTGATATAAAGACCTGACATTGATCGTAGAATATATTAATAACAATAAAAGGGGGTGGGGACAGGAATTTTCTATAGTGAAAACATCTCATACAATGGAAGCACTCATACAATAACAAAATATACTGAACAAATAAGATGAAGGAATAATCAACAAGGAAGAAATATAAATGACAAAAAGCACCGAAAACATGTTCAAATCCACTAGTAATAACAGACATAAAAATTAAAATTAAAAGCAATTTTCATTTATCAAATGTCAAGTATTAAAAACAGAATGTTTGATGCCAGTGAAGCAGCAGTGACCTGAGCACATCCATACACTGTTATTGAGACTATGAGCGAGCATATTGTTTGGAGGAAGCAAAATACTTTGGAAATTTGTCTTAAGAAAATAATTAAATACTAATTTTTATTTTTTATTTTTTGGCACAAAGACTTTTGACTAGGTACTCTTTAAATCATTAAAGATTAGAAACAACATAAATCATCAATTTTGGGGGAAATAGTTAAGTAAATTATGATAATCTATGTACAAAGACTTAACAACATGGGAAAATACTTATGTTAACTCAAAAAGAGAATTTATAACTATAGATAAAATAATTTTGATAACAAGAATATATGTTTGAAAAGCGTGAACAGAAAAACATAAAGTGTGAATAGTGATTACTCCCAAGTAATGGTATTTCTTTACTTTTCATACTTTCTATAATGTGTGTATATAATCAGGATGATAAAATGGGCTTTATAAATGATAATAAGATAAAGAGCTGTTCAATTCAACACTGGGACTAATATTTTATAATTAAATACCAAGGAGAAGGAAATAGAAATTATAAAAAGATCCAATGAAGGAAAAAATGTGAAAAGAAACACTAGGAGATGCTTACGCAAATCTTTTGCCTAATTTATTGCAAACATTCCAAGGGTTTTCACTGGAAAGAATATTTTAAGTAGGGGAATTACAGGGATAAAACAATGAGTTGACTTTGGAAAAGGGGCATATGCTGTGTTCTTTTCTAGTTTTTTTTCTAATTATTCTCTTCAAAAGGACTGAAAATGTGGCCCCTGGCTAAAAAAAAAAAAAAAAAAAAAAAAAAAAAAAAAGAGAGAGAGAGAGAGAGAGAGAGAGAGAGAGAGAGGTTTTGTGAACCTATGTACAGGAATGGAACCCAGTCATTCTTGGCTTTCTATACCCTGAAGGAAATGGGCTGTAGATGGTAGAAGGAACGGATGAAAAATAGATTTTAATATATATGCCCATTTGGCTTCTGAATCAAAGTACTCATTTAGTGGAGAGAATGCTTCAAATAATTTTGCTATCTTAGTGAAAGAGAAAATATTAGAAATACTTATCTTCTTTTTTTGCTGGTTGAAATTATCTATGATGACACCAATAAACAGATTCAAGGTGAAGAAGGACCCAAAGATGATGAAAATAACAAAGTAAAGATACATGTATAGACTGTCCTCATACTTAGGCTGGAGTTCCACCTACCAAAGGAGAATAGTTTGTAAAATGTCACAATACATTTTGATGCTAGAAGTCGTTGGTGCATTTTCACGAGAATAGAAAAGAAAATGCCTAGCAATACTTAGCAGTACTTTTCTTTTTCCCTCTGAATCAGCTGCCTCTAAAAAAAGTCTCTGAAATTAGCCTTTAGAGATGTTTTCATGTAAAAAATACAGTTATTATGACACTTTAGAATCTATGTTTTATAACTATAAATACAACTAGTATCTTGCTATTTGGATAGTAGAGTGCTAAATTTGGTAAAAGATTTTTAGGTACTGAGTTTTAATAATTTAAAAATTATTAATGAAAAATTTTATTCTAGTAAATATGTATAGACTATGCTTAGACACAACTATTTGTGTATGCATGAATTTATTTGGTAAACAAGAACTGAGTTATTCATTTAGAAGTTAAGCATCATACCCTTAATATTACAATAGTCCTTGAATTTTTTAGGACATATTTTAGTAGACATAACTGGACACCCATCTTATGAATCCTCAGTTGATGATTCAGTCTTTAGATTTAACTTCCAGTAAATTATCATTGAGCTACCACATATTACATAGTAAAGGGTAAATGAGTCACAATAGATAGTTCTCTAATAAATTCATGTCCTTCTAAAGATAACACAGTTAAAACCCACCAAACACCCAAAACATAATTGTAAGTAACAAATGAAATGACACAACTCTGGTGGATATCAGGAAAGCACTAAACATGAAACTAAAGCCACTTATGGAAGTGCACATTAAGAAAGTTAAGTGAGCCCTACCAGGTCAGTTTAAAGATTACAGAGAGAGAAGTTAAACTTTATGATAATAGACTAAACAATAGATTGGACTTCCAAACAATAGATTGGACTTCAGAATGGAAAGATGAGGACAGACCAGACTAAATTTTACAAAGTTTTGAAGAGCAGAGTTGGAATAAGCATGGATTTAAGTTCTCTTCTTAAGGCCTGAAAGAGACTATTGTAGGAGAAACCAAATAAAGTAGGTCTTTACTTTGGTGATATAAACTTAAAGGAAATGTTAACCATAGAAGTGATAACATCATTGGTAAAGGCTCCAGTAAATTTATAGATACCGAAATCATACACAAGAATGAATGTAAAAGGGATTGTTATAGAAATCTAAGGCTGCCTGGACAACGTTCATGACTTTTCACACTGTCTACTACTTAATGAAGAGTAACTATACGTTTCAACTACCGATACTGATCATATATTTTTTCACATTTGCTCCCATATGCTGATTATATAATTAGTAGATAAAAAGAAAGCAAAATAGAAAAATATTTAATACAGGGATATTTGTCAGTTATTAAACATATGAATGTATTCATTTACCTTTCAAAATAATTTGTTTTCATTTATTTTAGTAAGATCTTTCTGATAAACACTGCTATATTTGAATATTAATTTGAGCCAATTTTTCCTTTTTTAAAACAATCATCATAGAATCATTCCATTTTGCTGCTATGCCCTGTTGAATTGATTTTAGAACCTAACCAATGTTACAAAAAGGCAGGAGATAAGGAATACTTACATTTCTGGAATCAACTGCTGCATACATTATATCCATCCATCCCTTAAATGTGGCCTATTAAAAAGGACATGCATGCTTTACTTTGGAATAATTCAGACCTAATGTTTAATAAATATTCTTACTTATGTATTTTTTAAAAGGAACAATGTGAAAGACAGTTCAAAACAAGTTTTACATAGATTTTGGACCAATACAATATCTTAGTAAGGTTTTTCATTTCTAAAACACACAACAAACAAAAATTGTTATTTGATATATCCTCCTGTGTGATAACTAACTCACAAATACTTCTCTACTCCTTAGAGTTAATGGAATAATGCAAATTTAAAGTGTTATAGAAATTTGGTGGAATACTTTTAGAAAGCTTTACAAATGCCAACACACTTGGAGATATCTCTAACAGCAAAACAATTACAATTTAGATCTACAAATCAATCATTACATTTAGATCTACTGCAAGGTGATGAAAGTGAAAGTTTAACATTTCTCTTGATCATAACACTCTGAGGATCATACGGACATGTATAAAGTCAGAGTTGCAACTATTCTTTTAAGAATTTTGAAGAATAGCACCCAGAAATCATCCTATATTCTACCTTTTTCCCTGGAGTTTTAATGAAAGTGAGTTAATATGGGTAAAAGTAGAAAATAATACAGTAGATACTTGGCATTCTCAGATTCAAGATACATCCCAAGTCTAGTAGCTTATAGTAACTTGTTATTTGTCCTGGGACATAAATTTTAAGCCCTGAGAGTCTGAGAGGATTGTTTTTAGCTACTGAACAAGTCTAGAAAGCTTTCAGCATCTGTATCCCAACACATCTTCGTTTTCATAACACTAACACTTGTGAAATGGTGGATGTCATGGGAAGAAAGCCAAGGAAGGGTTTGTGTGATGGCAATGGAAAGAAAGTAATGATTCTTAGCTACAAAATAGAAGCTATCTATCAGAGGGGGAAATACTGAATGTCAGTGGCTGAGGTCAATGACGGAACAAGTCCATTACCCACTAGGTACAGGCACAGAAAAAGTGATTCATAGAAACATTTCAATGAGTTACTCATCAACAGAGGTGATTCTGTACAAAGCCAACTATAAAGTAGTACTTTAGAGTTTCTTTAGTGGCAGAATTTATCTAATGGCTGCGTGCAAGATCTTTACCCTACATTTTCAGAATTATTTATCATTTCAAGGACCTGCTTCAAAAATTTTTTTCTTTTCTCAATTTTATGGAGGAAGTGATACATTTTGGTGATATTTACAAGTGTGGTTATTAATTAAGGGTTAGGATAAATTCTCAAGAAAATGTCACCATGTGTCCACTACAATATTTAAAGAAATCATACTTCCAGATTTTTTTAAATCCCTATTTTAATTGCATAAACATTCAGAGTAAGTCAGAAACATCCAGAAGAGAAATAAGAATTTCCAACAAGAAGGTGGGAAGAACTTATAAAGGAATCATAGTACAGACACCTCTGAAAGAGAGGTAAAAGGGTTTTTGACCCACGCAGGTTTGTTTGCTTGGTTAGTCTCTTGGTTGAGCAATTGAAAACATGATCCTGGTGAAGAGAAATAGATTTCTGTGCTAAAGCCTCTGTAGAGAAACAATGAAAGAACTTTTATAGTCTGTTTTTATTCCTTAGGCTGAGTTTGCAGTGGCCAAAATAGAGCAGTATCTTACTATGTTTTTTAAACAATCTGGATTCTGTTTTTACCCACTGCTTTGTCATGATGCAGCTGCTGCCAAAAGCAGCATCAAATGCAGATGTTTATAGGGCCACCATCTTTTGTGTTTTTATAAATTGCAAACGTTTTTTCTTTTGTGCAAATCAGGCTTAGGGGACCCGGTAGTAAAAAACATTAATATTCAGATACTTACGCATTTAAAGTAGTAAGTACAATAAGGATACTATTATTATGTATAGTAGACTTAAGTAATTGTTCTGAAATGTCATTTGAAGTGAGGCCACAGCTGCTTGTATTTCATTTCTGGGTTCAGGCACTACCCTGTATTATTTGTATTTCACTGTGAGGATCCAACCCTAAAACCTCAATATCATTCCCTGGTCTTCAAGCCAAATCATACAACTCAGTAGCAGTTAATTGCCACCAATTACTTATAATCCAATCAGGTTGTTAAGTATGTATGTTTGGGGAGGGTGATCCATCAGTGGAAAATGCTTTCTAATTGCAATAGAAAAAAATAAAGCAAACGTATTGATTTATTCATCAACTTGTTCATATGGGAAGAGAGCAAAATAGGTGGGAAGAGAAAAAAACCTTTGGAAAGAACTGAATTGCCTGGCCTCTATCAACTATGTCTGCACTGCTTGCATGGGCTGAAGTTGCCACCCACCTGGGCTAACACACTTGTGCTAACAAATCAAAATTAGAAAAAAAAAAAGTGTGTTATAAACTTCCTTCTTAATAGCTAAAGTCTCTTCTTAGTAACTTAGATGTATGTTATCACTTTATTATTCCAAACAATAAACAAATTTCAGAGAAAAGAGTGTTCACTTACAACTTGAAGCAAAGAGAGATACCCAAATCCTACATTATCAAAGTTTACTTTCACATTTTTCCATCGGGCAGTCTCATTTCTTTCTATTAGTTTTAGGCAATCAGAATGATTATTCACTTCGGAGATCTCAAACATGTCACCAGTTGTGGTGTTAATACAGTGGTAGAATTTGCCAGCAAACAAATTTACGCCCATGATGCTGAAAATTAGCCAGAATATAAGACAAACCAGAAGCACATTCATGATGGATGGAATTGCTCCTAAAAGGGCATTCACAACCACCTAATACACAAATGGAAAAAAAGAAAAGTCAGAATTCTTGTTGGTTAAAAATTAAAAGACATTCTCCTAGTAATCTTTAGTATTTCTTTAAAAAAATTTTTTTTTTAGTATTGAGACTATTCTATGACACTTAAAAGCAAAGTAAAAAAATCTTAAAATGAAATCCATTCTTTCTTAAGCAATACATTTAGGGAAACAAATATAGATAATATAACAAAGAAAAAGAAAGTTTAACAAAGAGAGGGGGAAGTACCAAAAGGTTGAAGGAAAGGCAAAATCAGAGGAATTTGCTGCCAGATGAATTGAGAATATTTGTTGTTAATTAGAAAAAAGAGAGGCAGGAAATCCTAATACAGACGATAAACTAATTTTAAAAAAGGTTATATATTAAATAATGAAATTAAAATATTTGGACACAAGTCAATTTGACCAATATATTTAAAAAAATTAAAAATTCAGATGTATAAATATAAAATTATTAAATGCCTAATATAGTTTTGTCCTTAATTATTCATGCATTGCTATGACTAATAATAATTTTTGCATAAGAAGCAAGACAATTTAGCATTATGTATTTCATTAGATCATCACATCGTTTATTTCAAGCTCCAGTCATGTCAGTTGTTTCATTTACTGAGTTTAATTCAATAAACTTATTTTAAATGAAACATAATAGAAATTGGTTTCTTAGGAAAATAAGAAAAGGAGGGGTGCCATACATAGTGCCCAACTGTGAAGTGATTAACATACAATGCTGAGCTAAATAATGACCTACTTTTTTTCTATGGGAGCATGTTTTTTTCCCTCTTATCTTAATTTTTGGATCACAGATTAAAAGATCTGAGTTTTCGTATTTGGCAACACTGTAGGGATGGCTGTCCTCGCTCCCTCCTCCACAGTGCCCATTGGAGCTATATTATGAGTCACTAAGAGGGAAGATAAAGACAGGCCCTAAAATGCTCACAAGTGACAGAAGATGCCTCAGACTTGAACGACTGATAGCTAAGTTAATTCTGCCTATGGACTTCTATTATTACTGTCAATCTGATCCAATGTAAACAACAGGCATCAAAATATCTTCCATCTGCCATTTGATGCCAGTGTATTTTTAGAACAATGTTTTTTGATTGCCTGTCTGAAAAAACAAATACACAAGCCAATTCCTTATGCTTCTGAGCCGTGTTTAAAGTTTGCAAAGAACTCTAGGCCGTCTGGGGTTCCAAAACAGTGTGATAAGTGGGCCGAAGGAAACCGTAAAACCACTATTGGCAAAGGTAAGGAAATGAGCATAAACATTTAAGTTGGTTGAATTAGCCAGGCAGATCCAGGTGATACAGCCTATGCAGCCTACCAAACTGAAACATGGCACCTTACCATATCTCATTTGCCTGTCTGCAGTAATACAGTTGATTGAATAAATCCTTCTTTTATACTTCATTTTAAATATGTGGATACACTTAGATTTCTCTTGTATTCAAAATTTAATAGCTGAAAGCAAGTTACTTATTTCCCTCCTTTTCTGAATATTTTGCCTACCATCCAGATTTAAAAAAAAACAACCCTTATTTTTATTGTATATTCATAGAGTACACACTTAAATGCACATTTTTACCTACAATAGCCAATTTAGAGCATGGCAGAATACTGGTGACCTCTACTTCCTGAATTTCTTTTCATGTCAGTCTGCAGGTCTCACACTTCTTCCTTTAAAACTTTTCTCATCTCTGTTACTTCTTTTCACCATCCATCCTAGCTCTGGCCTCCATTAAGTCATACTGGCACTCTTGTCAAAGTCTTCTAACTTTCTCCTTCCTTTGATCCACGTAAGGTGAATTCATTATCCCTGAGTCTCACTTGAAAATTATTTAATGGATTCCCATTGATGATCAAATATTTTCCTTACCTTGGTATTCAAATTACTCCACAATCTACATTTCCAGTTTAAACTTCCCTAGCCGCCTACCCTTCATCCCAACCCAACTAATACAATACCAGACACCTGAGATGCCTTTGGAATCCCTTGCTAAGTATCCCCCTTTCTGGAACATTCTTTCTTCTACAAGGTCTGGTTCATGTAGCACTTCTTTCACGGAGCCCCAGTTCACCCTCCACATTAGCCTCCAAAATAAAGATCAACATTTCCTCTTTTGAATTTAAGAATCAGAATTCCAGTGCTGGCCAGGACCATAGAAATAATTTAGTATGGTGTTTTCTGTTGGCAATGAGAAAATGAGGCTAAAAGATTACGATCAGAAAGTAGACTAGAAGTGGCACCTAGTGCTTTCTCTTTCCATTCTACCTCACTGATTCACCTTGGAGTTGCTCCCATTTATCTGGTTTCAGATTGCTCTGGATTAGAGTTACTTGCATTCCTGTGATCTTGATAGATGAGAGGCTTTCCTTTTTCTAATTTAAGATGCAAAAATATATTATACTTCTCCAAGGCCTTGAATGCTTTGAATATAGGAAACAGAGTGCTTTGGGTATAGGGAAAAAAAAGGTTGATTGAATGAATGAGAGGAGTAAAGATTAACTTAGCATTTATTGAGGAAAACATACTCTTTAATGTTAGTTTTGGTTATGAGATGAGACTAAAGAACCTGACACAACAAAAAGTTGTAGGTTAGCCAATAAGCCAAAAAGAGGTTTACTTTGCAACAGGGGATTTGTTTTGCGTTAAATGAACTCCATGTAATTCATGATCACACGAAAGAGCAAGCAAGGACTCTGAAGCAGTGTCTTTCAGGATATGGTCTGCAATGTTGGCATACGTTTGGTCCAGAGGAAAGGTTTATTTTTATGAAGATAAAAACATTAAATATTGGATAACATTTGGCACAGTATTGGGCAATTTACTGTACAAAGGTCCATCATATCTAAAATTTCATTAAATTAAGCAATAAAGTTCAGAGAAAGGATTGCCTTTTCCCAGGACCCCTAAGCCATTCCTTGGTTCAGCACAGAAGGAGGTGTATTAATTCCTTTCAGGCTCTAGGGATCTGCAGTAATTGGTTCCCATGAGGTGAAGGTACTGGGAAAAGATGGCCTGAATAAATTGGGAAGAACAGATAGAGATTTCAGGATGCAGAAAAGAAGATGTCTAAGGAAGGAACTATCTTAATACTAGAGGTTGCTTCTTCTCACAAATGCTTTGTAAGACATCAATAGAATTTCTCTATTTTAGCACAATCCAATCTTATAAAGACTCTTTCCATATCTAGTTCATTATCTGCATTTTTATTAAATCAACACAAAATGAAGGATTGACAATTAAGTATGCAAATTCATGTTAGGAATTTTGATACATGTAGAAATGTCTTGTCTGAACAAATTATCTCTGAGCTTCAAATAATACTACTCATGGATTCTAATGCTTCTCTAGTCTAAATACAAAAACTACATGAATAAAAATCAAAAGCAGGTGAGGTAAAATCACATCTTTAAGTATAAAGAAGAGTAATGGAATCTTTTAAAAAGCTAATGACTACATTTGTGTTGTGGGGTTTAATTAAGATAATTGTCTTTGAGAGATGTGATACTTCAATTATCTAAACAAAAACTCCAACTTGATCTCTCTCAAAATAGAAACTCTTCTTGTACATTATTTTTAAACTTTAAGAATAAACAAACTATAGATTTATTTTTATTTATGTTTTCATCATGTTATCTTCTAAGATCCTAAAAAGTTATTTGGGAGTGACTTACTCTAAGAACTGGGTTTATACATTAAATTCTATTTAATACACGTGATAAGACATTTCTGTTTTGTTTCTAGGTGGGTATTGTAGTCTGTATAGTTCGAATAAGTGGATTTTTTTATATTAACTTTTTTTCCATTTATAACACAAATCACATGTGCTTACTCAACTCTTAATATATTTTGCCTCATTACATTTTGAAAATAACTCTCCTAAACTTTCATTTAATAAAAACGGAAATGGTCACACAATCAACACCAGTCTTATGAAAGCTGGAATATTGAACCCTAGCATCCGCTCATACATATCAACAAGGCAGGGAATTGCCTGCTGGCATCTGGATGGCAGTTTTCAGGACCCAGAATCAATGTAAAAAATGGCAAGGGTTTTATGTCTCAAACAACACCATCAATTGACAAGTTAAAATTTCCACGCATTCATTCTAAACCAGGTCCCCCACCCTCACCAATCAGATAATCTCCCCATAAATGAATAACTCCATATACACATAACTAAATCATATTCAGTGAAACTTAGTAAAGATATGAACCGTTAGTGTTCAAATCCACACAGGGTAAATTCACAAAGGTATTTTTCTCAAAAGAAAACTTAAGGCAATTGAAAATAGGGGATTCGAATATAGTGTACTTTTCCCTATTGTGGTGAGAGAGTACCGTTCCCAATCCCTCCCTCATCCCACTACACAAAGTCACAGTGAAAGGATGAAAGGTAGCAAAAGGGGTAATACAGTACCCATAATAAAGGGCTGAGGGGAGGAACCAGCGCTCCACCCCATCCAAGTTGGAGCAAGATTATCCTATATAAAATAGAAATATATAGTTTGTTATTAGTTAGAAATCTGATATGACAGAACATTTGGTGTTACTTTTTGTATATGATATGGTCTCTGTCTGTTTCCCTATTAATCAAGACTTGAGTTCTTTTGAAAAAGAAGGTATCTAAGATTTCTTAGATTAGGAAATTAAAATTATTACAAATTTAAGTACAAATTTTATTTTACTCTAGATATTCATGACATCAATTCACTCAGTTCAATTTTACAAGTTGAAAAATTTGGACTGGAAATTTGAAATACAATAAATGTTTAAAAGCTGTCAGCCAGAAATGTGCATAAAGCATGCAAAACATAAAGTGCAACGTGATGATAATTTGTTCCTTTCTAACTTCTTATCAAGCACTATACAACATGCTTTGTTTGGTAATGTTGCATAAAAGCACATGCTTGAAAAAGTGACAAATCAACAGAAATAAAATGAGTGCTTGATTTATACTCTGACACAGCTATTGTGGTTTTATGCTGCTAAGGAAAAGAATAAAATGAGAGTTTCTGAATGTATTCACACTGGGAAATATCACTTCCCAAATATAATCATCATTATTATCTCTATCTTCACCATTATCCATATTTACATTTTTACAAAGTAAAAAAATCCAAGCACCAGAAGCACAAAAATAGAATTAATAATAGGGTTATTTTGTCTCTACAATGCCAAACACGTGTTGAAATGATCAGCCATTTTAGGGTTGTCTATATTCTGTCATTACGAGGCAAGGAATTACATTCATAAATCCTATAATTTAAATGCTGAGTTCATCTCCTATCAGCATCAATAAGAAGTTTATGTTTTTAAAATTCTCAGTTGCAAAAGTCAACCTTTCCTTATAATATAAAAAGCATTATTGATCAATAATTAGAGATAAGGTTATTTCTGTAAATATCAAACATAGACCCACAGGACCAACATTGCTAATGGAAATAAAGTGTTCAACATGGGAACATCTGGCCATTTGATCATGGATTTAATACATTTTAAAAAGGTTAAATTTGGAATGTTTATAACAGCTTCAAATACTTATCATTGTTCAGATTTCAGAAGACTTTCAAAAGATATTACTTTGATTCAGGCAATATGATTTCAATTAGAATGTATAAAAATAATACTTTTCTCAAGAACTGAACCTGCCAGTCTGAAACAAAAGAAAGTGACATTTTAAGTGGAAAATAAACTTAATGTTTACATACCCTGGGGAGAATTTCCTTTTACATTTTAGTAAATATGTGAAGATCTCTGTGAGAAATAAAATAAGACTGCATTATATTGTGTTAAATTGTTTCTAATGAGGAAAAAAAACTTTTTTATATATGTTAGGGAAATTAAAGACAAGTCTCACGTTCTTAAAAGGTGACATTTACAATAAATTCTATTTTAAAAGAACACAGAAGGCCATCAACAAACCTAGAAAATGTAGATGGAAGTCTTCAGTAAAGCTTAGTTTCCATAAACAACTAAACCTTAGGCAGAAAAAAAAAGCAATGTTTTTTGTTTTGTTTGTTTGTTTGTTTGTTTTTTTGAATCACACTTAATTCAGTAGCTTTGTTTTGGTAAAAGAATATTTGATTTTTTTAAAAAAGAACTATTTTTTTAATGTTATGCATCTTATACATCAATGCTTCATGAATTTTAAAAAGGTATGGAAAATAGTATGTCAATAATGGCAACATTTTTAACCTGTTATGAATCATTGGGAATGGTTCAATTGAACTCCTTCTTTAAAAGGAGTAGTATAACATTTTGTGTGACTCAAGTGAAATTTGAGTTATGCTTAATTTATGAATCATCTATAGTAATGAATCAAAATGATATTTTCTGTCCATTATGTTATAAATGTTTTAGTTTTGAAAAATTGTGTGGATTTACATATAATCTTTAAGCTACTATTACTATTTATATAAATTAAAATTATTAATGCATTTATAAATTGAGGCCATATTAAACATAACTTTTTTTAAAAGTTTAAAATTCAGCCAATATTTAGTATCTACCCTTGACTATATTCAAATAATGCAAACTTTGGCATTATACAGACAAAATTGACATTTAAAAATTTTTTTCCTTTATTCATACGTAGGCACATGTGTGATTCAATTATTTTCAATAAAACTTGTTAAGTACAATTTAGTTCATCACAAATGAAAAGCACGTAATGTAGAATTCACTTCAGTTGATTATTATCATATCATTACACCTAGAACTTTAATAGTTCAGCTGCTTTTTTTGTATACAGGTTTGTAAGGAAACTCCCAAAATGGATTAGGAAATAAAGTCATTTTAATAAGCACAGCAGATAAATGATATTGTATCATTTCAAGGGAGGCCTAAATTCTCTTGCATATCACCCAGAAGTAAATATGCAACAGATTAAATGATAAAGTAGCACTTTTGCAAGGATTTGCCATTCCTTTTGCATGCATGGGTTTTCCTTTTATAAAATTTGATTTAATGTAGTTTAATTTAATTTTGACTACATGTAATACTTCAGGTTCCTTCATTTTTCCTTACCCTCATCCCTTCAAATCGTGATAAGGCTCTTAGAGGTCTCAGAGCTCTTAGTGTCCTGAGAGATTTGATGGCACCAAGTTCTGAATAACCCAAGGCATTTGCTGTTAAACTGACCAATGAAACCTGTGTAAGTAAATAAATAAATTAAATCATCATTCAATTAGTATTTGCTATGTAATATAATAAATATGATTTTTGTTTAGAAGATAAATCATTGGGGGTCCCTGGGTGGCTCAGTCGGTTAAGTGTCCGACTTTGGCCCAGGTCATGATCTCACGGCTTGCAAGTTCAAGCCCCGCATCGGGCTCTGTGCTGACAGCTCAGAGCCTGGAGCCTCTTCAGATTCTGTGTCTTTCTCTCTCTCTCTGCCCCTCCCCTACTCTCTCTCTCTCTCTCTCTCTCTCTCTCCCCGTCTCTCAAAAATAAATAAACATCAAAAAAAATTTTTAAAAGAAGATAAATCATTGCACCTTTTAAAATTTTAAGGAAGTACTTTCAGTTTGATGCAAAGAAAGTAGCTTTCAGTATGTTAATTAAATCTAGCTGAATAAAAAACCTTAAATGTCATGTAATTTATTAATTGCTCAACTAATAAATAAGTTGAATATATTCAACTAAATTTATTACTAATAAATTGTTGAGCAATTAGAAAAATGATAAAAATTAATTCTAAAAAAGGAAGAAATTGAGGTATAAGAAAATGTCATTGGTTATCCTTTATTTTATTTTATTTTTAAAATTTATTTATTTATTTTGAGAGAGAGAGAGCAGGGGAGGAGCAGAGAGAGACAGAGACAGAGAGGGAGAAAGAGGGAGAGAGAGAATCCCAAGCAGGCTCCATGTTGTCAATGCGGAGCCTGTCATGGGGCTCAATCTCATGAACCGTGAGATCATGACCTGAGCCAAAATCAAGATTTGGACACTTAACTGACTCAGCCACCCAGGCATCCCATATCCGTCCTTTATTTTATTAAGTTGTTGCTGAATTTGGGGTTTTGCATGGTTAGTAATAAAATACAGAAACTGCTATTGTATCAGAAAAAGCGTGAAATCTTAATCCTGCATTGTATGTTCAACTAATTAAAACTGATACTCTCAGAAAGCAATAACTTGGCACATTGATTTCACAGTTGATTTTTGAAAGTGATTTTTTTGTCTTGCTAAAACCTTCTGTTTTCAATTCCCTAAAGTTTATCCTTATGTAAACAATATAACTTCACATGTGATTCCATCATGAAATTCCTCAAAATTTTCTATGCTAACTTATAGCTTCTGCCATGGTTACCTGGCTGAAAATGGCCACAATAAATCTTTACCAAATAAATAAATCAATGAATTTACATAATTTGTATGAAGTACTAACAAATAAAAATGTTAGGTGTCTAATTCTCTAAATAAAGACTTTATCAAAACTCCATATCCAAACAGAGTTACAATTTCTTTGGTTTGAAAGTGCCTAGTATAGGACAGGTTCAAAAAATTGGACACTGTGTCCAAAATGTGCTATCATTTTTTTAATGTTTTTTAAAGAGGGTTATACTGATCCTAATGAGATAATTAAAATAGAATATTGAAAAATAAAAATATTTTTATTGCAAGATGACAAAATTCTCTATAGAATTTTTTTTAAATATATTTCAGGCTATTGAAACTACCATGTTGTATACCTGAAACTGATGTAACATTGCATGTCAACTACAATAAAAAATAAATAAAAATAAAGTGCTTATAATCTGACAATTAAAAAACTCAAATTACAGTAATAAATATAATCATCAGTCTTTCACTAAAATTTCAGACATGCAATAATCATAATAGAGAAAGCAAAGCTCAGGAAGTTTCAAAAAGGTAAAATTATATTTATATTTAAGATATAGTGTGAAAAATCTGGGGAGTTGAAATATGATATAACTTCTAATGCTTGAAACCTCAATGTTAGAAATATTTTCTTTTGTAATGATGAAGTAATTATTCTTTTGAGGTTTTTCTTAATTTATTCATTTCACAGTAACATTATTAAGCTTTTTAAATAGCTCTGGCTTTGCCTTTGTTCAGAAGTAAAGGGATATAACCTATGAGTGACTTTTAGCTCTAGAAATACTTTCCACAGCAAACCTGCATAGTCCTGCTTTATTATCTTTTATTATCTATTATCTATTATTGTCATTTATTATCTTTTGGGGATAAAACTATTGCCTACAAAGTCTGCGATATTTTGGACACACTTTTCTAAAGCTGAAATTATGTCAAACTGATAGCATGAAACATCTTGCTTAATAAATCTCCAGAGGCAGCCACATGTTTTAGGATAGATGAAGTATTATTAATGATTGGGCATGTAAATTCTGTGAAGGGCTGCTTGGTACATTACAGGCCTGTTGCAAGTTGAGTCTACATCCCACGGAAACTCCTGTTGCTGCATGAAGTAGAGCTTTTCCCTACAGTCTGTACACTTTACTGCCTCTAACAGAGTATCATCTATACAATCTACCCTTTAAAAACTTTGCGTAGATCAAAGAGAATTTTTTAAAAAGTGATGGTAGCTCTCACCATCATCAGTGTTTATTGAGTGCCTTTATTACTGTATGTACTAATATCACCATTTTAGAGTCAGGAGCCAAGTAATTTACTCAGTGGCACACAACCCATCAGCCATGGGGCTGGAACTCAAATGCAAGTCTATCTGACTCACAATATAAGGAATTTAAACAACATACCCAAAAACCACCATAATTCCTTACCACCAACCCCCCCCCCCCCCAAGGCTGAACCAATACTAAACTAGCCTATTTCTTCTAAAAACTACAACACTATGATTCGGTGAATTAGTTTACTGTCTATTAAGTAGCATATGCTGTCAACTCAGCACAGTGGTCAGAGATTGACTGTTTTAGAATCAGTATATGGATTAGACAAACTACCATGGAAGTGAGACAAAGATGTGGAGGATACCTACATCAACAATTAAGAAGTCCAGCCAACACCAGGCGTTCGTGAAATATGTTTGATAGCCATATGCCACCCATTTTAGAAGCATTTCCAGAATGAAAATATAAGTGAAAACCTTGTCAGCATATTCCAACATCGTCTTAATTGTCTTTCGCTGATCAATATATATGTCTTCAAATGCCTATAAAGAAAAGTGATGTATTTTAGCTTTCTAAAACTAGTATACTCTATGAGCTATTTTTCTGATCATAAACATATTTTCCCTGATTTTATATGTATACATATGACATTCTGTTGGACTAGGAGGGCAGAGGAATCGTAGCTATTGCTGTTTGGTTTTTGTTTTTCCCTCTCAAAGATCTTTTAATGAATCAGGGGAAAGTTATACTCTCCGTCAATATTATAGCCAGAAGAAAGAGGTAAAAGCATAATTCTCATGAATTAACTTGACTTGTTCAGGAAACATCTGATGTTATATCCTGGGGATGGGGATGGTGCCACCCCAACTTGAAGTTACATATTTCTTTTGTTTCATTTCTTATGCTTCCTCCAGTTGATTTTTTTTGCCATTAAAAGGTTGAAGAAATAAAAAGTGAAGGCTTATATTTTTCATAAAGCAGAGACTGTAATCAATCATCACATAGCCCAATTTTACTACGTAGTTGGGCTCATTTGTCGCCCTCCCCTACATTTTGTTGATAGTTTATGTTTCTTAGCAGAGATGTAGCATGACCATGATAACAAGATGAAAATATTTCCCATTTATGTTGCAATATGTGTCCTTCTAATATGAACTCTTTATACTTTATACCTGAGTCTCACATTCGTTTCAGGGGCAAAAGACTATTTCTTGTCTAAAGTGACATGCAAAATAAGTTTACGTCATCAGAGAATATGCGGGAGAATATAGGCTTATGTTCTAATTATAAACATAAGCTAAAGAAACTTAAGTAATTGTATTTCAATCAGGCAAGCTCATTTTATCCGTCATCTCTATCTATCTATCTATCTATCTATCTATCTATCATCTATCTTATCAGTCATCTTACGGCTTAAGTATTCTATTTGCGTCAGTGTTTTTCTAAAATGTTATCTATGTGTTATGCTTTATATTTTTGTAAGTGATTTTCATACCAATATAAATTAATTCGATATAAAAAACATCTTCGTATACAGAGAAACAAATCTTAGGCATGCTGCCCAATATTTTTTGATACCAACATTCATTGTTTCTTGAGTAGTGCAAGAACAGTGGACACAATTTAAAAGGGACAGAGAAGTAGTCCCTAAGGACTTAATGACTGTCCATAAAGAAATAGTAAGAATACCATTCAGAAACAAGGTTCGTAAGAATTTAGAAGTTACACCATCACAGGGCTTCCTTTAACTACACTGAAGTTGCCATGTTTACTTTCTTATTAAAATATGAGTAATTGAACATTTATATTCCTTGGTTATAATGAATAAACTGGAGGGACAAATTTTCTAGGCTACTTAAGAATAAGAAAACATTAATAAATAGCTTATCAGAAATTATACATATACATAGAAAAATAAATCCAGAAATAAATAGTTGAAACATTAAGTCTAAAATCTGGAAGATATGATGTGGGGGTAATTAAAAATGTGTTGAAGACAGGTAGAAGAGAGGGGGTGTGTGGGTATGAGTGGGTGAGTGAATGGATGGTTGGATGGATATTGAGATGTATGTGTATTTAAGGAAGAAGTCATAAGTAGAGATAACAGTTTAAGGTTTGCCAAACAGGTGATGGCTGACTCCATGAAAATGAAATTGGATGTAGAATGAGGGTTTCAGAAAAAATGCACTGGATAGTAAAACAGTGTAATAGAAAGATTAGTAAGTCATCAGTATGAGATTATTTTAAACTTCATATTGTACCACTTTTGCTTAATGTTCACTCACCAGAGCACCACTGCTAAGGAGAATCATGAAAACAATGAAGGTCTCAAACCAGTTATGCTCCACTATTCGGAAACACGTTCTTCTCAGGTTCCACCATTGTTTTCCTCTGCCTTCCTCCACACTGATTTGACAACATTTGAATCTTTGTACGCAGCCTGCAAGCATAATATTCAAACAGGAGTCGCTAAAGTAACTTCTCCTCCAATAATATTCTTTGGCATGTCCCTGATTCCTCTTTTCACTACAGTTACCATCTCTACCGTGTTAGGATAATTCTCTAAGCCTGGAGTAATAAGAGCACGTTCGTTAGCTGTGCTCTTTGACATTGTGAAAATTATTCAGCCTCTTTAAATGGTTCCCTGGCTAATAATACCTGCTTTTTCTGCTTCAACTCATTGTCCAAGAGAGAACTTTGTAAAGCACAAATGTAGTCACTCTAGTAAAGGACTTCAAAGTAGAAATTAATAATAAACAGAAAACTTCGTTTTTATTTATTCTATTTATATTTTTTAAAGTTTATTTATTTTGAGAGAGAGTCAGAGCATGCCAGCTGGGAAGGGGCAGAGAGAGAGGGAGAGAGAAAATCCCAGGCAGGCTCTGTGCTGTTAGCTCAGAGTCTGACATGGGGCTCCAACCCATGAACTGAGAGATCATGACCTGAGCCGAAGTCAAGAGCCTGATGCTTAATCAACAGAGCCACCCAGGCACCCCAGAAAACTTCCTTTTTAAGGAGGTTATGGAATAGTAATGTAGATCTCTCCTGACAATGTTTGTTACTGTTTAGTTTTCTTGTGGTGCTCCTAAAAGAACTCATACAATTTCCAACTTAATTTAGTCCACTAAAATGCGGTTGCTTGGTTCTGCTTTGATTTGTCATTTCCTTCTTTATACTGCTTTACTCACTCAAAAATAAGAATTAAATCAACAGATATCTGCGAATACCTTTGTAAGCATCATGAAAGAAAAAAATCACTTTTTTAAAAAAAAAGACAAAAAGAAACAAAAGATACAAAACATGGACCTTGCCACCAAGAACCTTACATTCTTGTTTTCAAGAAAAGATATAAACACAGGAACCCTACCTCAAGACAAAAAAAACAAAAATTAAAAAGAAAAAGTCAAGTATGCTGGAAGAAGAGGGAGATAGGGTAGGAAGAAAGGCAGGGAGGAGAAAAGACAGTAAAGATACATATAACAGTTCAAAACAGAAAGAGGAAAGCACTCATAATATATGAACAATCATCAGGTGAATTAAATGCATATATTTATTATAGCTGTTCAGAGGAATAATAATCTCTTTTACACCATGGTCAGATGAAGGTAGTTTTGAGAAGGACTTTGGGTGACATGTGGAATTTATATAGGAAATAAAAGGAAACAATGTATATCAGGCCTATGAGGAAGAGATCACTATATAGAGAATATGCAAATATATTCATATCTTTAGTATATGTGCTGCCGAAGTGAGCACTATATTCATATCTTTAAAACTCAAATTCCCAAGAAAATCAGACCATGGGAAATACTAGTCACGGGGAAGACAAAGCTCTTAAGCCTATTGTCCATATTGTACCAGGCTCAACCAGCTTAACTGTTCAGGTATCAGGTATGGGGTACTGCTTATTTCCTGCTTCATCCAATGAGCATTGGAAAATGGTGATTTTGTTAAAAAATACAGTTTAGCATTTGCAGCTCATTGAACTTTGTCAGAAAGCTATTTAAAAAAAAATTTTTTTAATGTTTTTATTTTTGAGAAAGAGACAGAGAGACAAAGTGTGAGAGTGAGGGAGGGGCAGAGAGAGAGGGAGACACTGAAGAATCTGAAGTGGGCTCTAGGCGCTGAACTATCAGTACAGAGCCCGATGTGGGGCTGGAACTCAGGAATCCTGAGGTCATGGCCTGAGCCAAAGTCAGGAGCGTAACCAACTGAGCCATCCAGGCACCCCCAGAAAGCTATTTTAAGGCAAATTCTGTGTACGAGAATTTTGACTAGTATTTAAGGTGCCAACTTATTGTGGGGCACCTGGGTGGCTTAGTCGGTTGAGCGTCTCACTCTTGATTTTGGCTCAGGTCATGATCTCACAGTCATGGGATCAAGCCCCGCGACAGGCTCCCCACTGGGTGTGGAGCCTGCTTAAGATTCTCTCTCTCCCTCTCCCTCTATGCCCCTCTCTCTAGAAATAAAAATAAAAAAGATGGCCACTTATTGTGAAATCACCATTTTACTTTTAAAAATATAAATCAGTCATTTGTTTTTATCACATTAAAATATTTTTCTCTATTGTCATGCTCTTTTACACATAGTGGGCAGAGATAACCAAAAATAACAATAGATTTGAAAACTGTTAGCCTATTAGTGGTAATTCAAATAGATCTACTAAGGTTCTATTATATTATGAATGATCC
Source organism: Prionailurus viverrinus (assembly GCF_022837055.1). Lineage (NCBI taxonomy): Eukaryota > Metazoa > Chordata > Mammalia > Carnivora > Felidae > Prionailurus > Prionailurus viverrinus. The sequence goes on along the minus strand of NC_062568.1, from coordinate 61,923,829 downwards.
ATCTTGGGTGATCACAGCTAAAAAAAAACACCCCACATTCTATAAATGGAAGATTAACATGAGGGTCATTTTCTTTACCTTCAGTGAAACAGGCTTCAGGTTCAAGGGTTTCCTCAGGTTCCACTACAGGCTGTTCTTCTGCAGGTGCGCCAATGTCTACAGTGCTGCCTTCAGAGGAGCTACTGCTTTCATTAAGTTTCTGTGCATGAGATAGACATAAAAAGTAAATCACTTTAATTTTAGTAATAGCCTAGGAAGAAAAGATTAGTGCTATGAACTGATGTTGGATTCTCCTTGAAGTGAAGAGATTTTAAGTTTAGAGCAAAAGACGGATTGACTAAGAAAAGGAAGTAAGGAAATGTTATGGTATCCCCTTTTCCATAATTCACATGTAAGCATGAAATCAAATTATTATATTGTGAAGTTACAAATGACCGTCAGAAACATGTATTAAGCAAACCACTCTCCTAAGAATTAGAGAAGCCCCAGAGGGAGGGTGAGGGGTAAGGAAAGTTAGTATAACTGTTCTCATTTTACAGATAAGGGAACTGAGGCCCAGGTGAAATAACTTGTCTAATGTTACATAACTAGTAAATGAGAAAGCCAAGACTTGAGGAGAATTATTCCTGAGCCCAAAGCCCATGCTCTGTCATTTGTGTGACCACACTGTTTCCGAAACAGTGTATTGACACTCTGACAATTTTTCCATCAATTTAAAACTGAAAATAATCCATAGAACAAAATAGCACGATTAGTCTAACAGGTGAAGAGAATCTACAATTCACTCTTGAGGTGAAACACTAAAACAAAATGAAGACACCTGTTAACACCACAAACTAATGGAATTTTATATAATACAAATATAATGGAATTTTATGTAATGTAAGTATTCAGTACCTTCACGGAAGCTTTTTGGTAGCTGTAGACATGAGTTCTATTTGATTCTTTGTTTACAGTAAATCTGCCAAACTAATTACATCCTTTTCCTAGGGCAAATGCCATAATAACTTATGTGCAAGCAATAATAAATCTCTTTGCTATATAGTATTACTTTAACTCACAGGGAAATTTTTTTTTAATATATGAAATTTATTGACAAATTGGTTTCCATACAACACCCAGTGCTCATCCCAAAAGGTGCCCTCCTCAATACCCATCACCCACCCTCCCCTCCCTCCCACCCCCCATCAACCCTCAGTTTGTTCTCAGTTTTTAACAGTCTCTTATGCTTTGGCTCTCTCCCATTCTAACCTCTTTTTTTTTTTCCTTCCCCTCCCCCATGGGTTCCTGTTAAGTTTCTCAGGATCCACATAAGAGTGAAACCATATGGTATCTGTCTTTCTCTGTATGGCTTATTTCACTTAGCATCACACTCTCCAGTTCCATCCATGTTGCTACAAAAGGCCATATTTCATTTTTTCTCATTGCCACGTAGTATTCCATTGTGTATATAAACCACAATTTCTTTATCCATTCATCAGTTGATGGACATTTAGGCTCTTTCCATAATTTGGCTATTGTTGAGAGTGCTGCTATGAACATTCGGGTACAAGTGGCCCTATGCATCAGTACTCCTGTATCCCTTGGATAAATTCCTAGCAGTGCTATTGCTGGGTCATAGGGTAGGTCTATTTTTAATTTTCTGAGGAACCTCCACACTGCTTTCCAGAGTGGCTGCACCAGTTTGCATTCCCACCAACAGTGCAAGAGGGTTCCCGTTTCTCCACATCCTCTCCAGCATCTATAGTCTCCTGATTTGTTCATTTTGGCCACTCTGACTGGCGTGAGGTGATACCTGAGTGTGGTTTTGATTTGTATTTCCCTGATAAGGAGCGACGCTGAACATCTTTTCATGTGCCTCACAGGGAAATTTTTTAAAGGAATACTTGCAAAGTCTTTAAGAATTTTGGACAAATCTACCTTTTAACAATCACAGTTATTCACATATGATGCGAAATATCTGGCTCCATATCAAACTTCATATCCATTACTAAATACCATTGTTAGTTACCTAGATTTCAGATTTACAACGAGCAATTGTGAGTGTTAAGATTAAAAGATGTGAACCTATATAACATGAAATTAATTTTATCAAATGCCCAATGGCTCCCTAAATAGCCTCCTTTGAGGTGACTTGCCTGGATGATGATAAAATAAATTGCTACTTTTTTTTTCGCACAGTTTCTAAAGGTCTAACTAGTTCAGATTTTCTACAGATGAGAGTGCTATTGCCAATACATCAAACTTTATTCTTAAGAATATTCTTTAAAATAAGCTATTGTTGGGGCCCCTGGGTGGCTCAGTCGGTTAAGCATCTGACTTCAGCCCAGGTCATGATCTCATAGCGCGAGTTTGAGCCTTGCTTCAGGCTCTGTGCTGACAGCTCAGAGCCTGGAGCCTGCTTCGATTCTGTCTCCCTCTTTCTCTGCCCCTTCCTAGCTCACGCTCGCACTCTCTCTCTCTGTCAAAAATAAATAAACTTAAAAAAATAAAATAAAATAATCTATTGTTTGACAACTCAACTTTGTATATGGTACCAGTTACTAGGTATAGACAACGATCTTATAGATGCTTACAAATTAGTTTCCAAACACTTGTCAAGCAATGTAAGTATATTCTACAGTCTGCCTGAACTACTGTTAAGAAAGTAGAAGTGTGCCTAATGTTACTCAAAATCAACATGCTCTCAAAGTCATGACTTATTTACTTATTTATTTATTTATTTATTTATATTTATAAGTAGATTTCACACCCAGCACAGAGCCCAATGCAGGGCTTGCGTCCACAACTCTAAGATCAAGACCTGAGCTGAGATCAAGAGTCTGATGCCCAACCAAGTGAACCACCCAGGCACCCCCTAAACTTACTCCTTTAACCAAGTTTCTGATTCTGGTTGTTTGTAGTATCATTCTTTGAACAAACGGACTCCAACTCTCATTTATTCTTACTCTTTTCCAATATTGACAGTAATCTACAGTCAAATTTGTTAAATTTCACTTTTGAAATAACCCTTCTCTCATTCTCATCTTCCAAATTCTTATGAGCTTTCTGTTCATCCTTGTTACCTCTTTGGAAAGCTATCCATAATAATTATCACCCTCATTCTAGCCTCACGTAATTCTAGAACTTTGTGGACCATGAAGCCTGCTCTATGCTAGGTGCCCAATAAATATTTGGTGAATGAATACCTCTGTTTCATATTTTATTGCCAGATGAAGCTTTTTGTCTCCAACTTAGCACTCCAACCAAATTTTCCAAATCTATCCTTCACAGTAGCTGTGCTTAATTTTAGTCAAGGTGAACTTCTTAATGTTTTCTGGCTGTAGCTTATAGTGGTTATTTTTGACCATCATTGTGGAAGAATAATAATTACTCTCATCTAAACCCCCTTTACCACTTTGTTTGCACAACACTTTGGGCCCATACAACTTTTTTTTTTAATCTAACCTCCCTTTATTCTAATTGACTTACTACATTAACAACAGTTGGCATTCTCTATAAAACACAATGACTGATATGCTTGGTGTGCTGAAATTGCTCGGCTGGTTCTATTGTATCACACCTGTGCATTTCTGCTTTCATCAGGAGAGTTGTTTACTTACCAAGAATAAGTTATGTTTGGGGGCACCTGGTGGCTCAGTCAGTTGAGCATCTAACTCTTGATATTAGCTCAGGTCTTGATATTGTGGTGGTGAGATCAAGTCCCTTGTCAGACTCTGTGTGCAGCCTGTTTGGGATTCTCTCTCTCCCTCTCTCTCTGCCCCTCCCTGGCATGCTCTCTCTCTTTCTGTCTTTCTCTCTCTCAAAATAAATAAATAAACATTAACAAAAAATAAGTTATGTTTGTTTTCAAATCAATTTGTACCACTTTAGATTAGCGTAATTGTGTAATTTACTCTTAAATAATTTTATAAAACGAGTGAAAGAAAGTTAGTTGTTGTTGCATCCGTAAATACAAAGTTGAATTCATTGCATAAGTTTAATAAAGGCAAATCTCCCCCAACCATATACATGCAAATGAAAACAAAACTTGTAAAATTAGGTGTGAATAATTGTTTTTTAAAAAAGGAGGGGGTACTGGGGATATGCATTTCTGGAAGGACGCTAAATTCAGGTTGCTTCACAAGGTTCTTAAAATCTCTGTCCTTTTTGAAAAAACCTAAACTGGAAATCCTAGATGATAAATTATAAGTGTGGCCCATGCCAAAGTGATGCTGCACAACTGCCAATGATAGCACAGGCTAGAACAAGAGGCCTAAGGTAACATTTTCATGCAAGTGTCTATCAGTTTTCAAGATGAAGCAGTTTAATGTTTGAGATCTAGAAGGAATTCCTTCTAGTGGGACATGATTGCAAATTAGATTTTATATATTTATTTATTTATATTTATATTTATATTTATATTTATTTATTTATATATATATTTATTTATTTATTATTTAAAAAAATTTTTAAAGTTTTATTTATTTTGAGAGAGACAGAGACAGCATGAGCGGGGGAGGGGGAGAGAGAGAGAGAGAGAGAGAGAGAGAGAGAGAGAGGCAGAGAGAATATCAAGCAGTCTCTGCACTGTCAGCACAGAGCCCAACACGGGGCTTGAACTCATGAAACCATGAAATCATGACCTGAGCTGAAACACAGTCAAACGCTTAACCGACTGAGCCATGCAGGCGCCCAACAAATTAGACTTAAAAAATTGTATTCGTATTTGGCTTAAATAACTTACATAATCAGCATTTTGCAAAGGAAGCCTGGTAAGCCGTATCATGGGAGGATAGTCCCTGATTCCCTTTCTAGTCAGGGAAATTTGCCCCAACTTTCAAGTCAAAATAAAATCGGATAAACTGACAAGTGAATGTTAGCAAGATCAAACCACAGACAGGTGGGTGCAGGCCAGATAATCTACTAGAGATAAACGATGCTAACCAGAGAGAAATGTCAGTGCTTTTTTTTAGAAGTTTACGTATGATGTAAATCAAGGAGTATTTAAATGTGAGAGAGGAAAGAAAAACAAACAACGTGAAACAGATACAGAAAAAACTGAACTGAAGTGTTACATGGGAGGCAACGAGGATTTTGACTGATGAGCTAAATAAAGAACATTAATAAATAAATTTAAAAATTAATGAATTAGATAATAAATGTATTAAATAAAAAATAGATTAGAATACATAAAAACATTAATAAATAAAGGCATCAAGACCTTTCATTCAAACATAAGACCGTTAATTAACAAAGACAAGACAGAAGGGCACCAAGATGAAACTTAAGTATGTAATGCTTTTAGTTCTACTTGGTCAGTGACGTACTTCAGAATTTAGAGAAACGGTGTTTTTGCAGATGATGAATTGTACAGTTAAATTCTCAACCAATAATCATGTAAATGTATAACATTCATCTTGCAATAAAAGGTGAGTGTCTGTCATTCTTACGGAAGAGAGGCTTCCAACCTATGTTCTGAGGAGACGGAGACGTCAACCTTAAGAGGAAGATAAAGGCCAACCAGGCAAGTTCCAGGCAGAGCAGTTCCATTATCATGTGCTTTACACATTCATGATACATAAAAGAATTTGTTTAAAAAACACAATTGTTGGGGTGCCTGGGTGGCTCAGTCGGTTAAGTTTCTGACTCTTGGTTTGGGGTCAGGTCATGATCTCACAGTTCATGAGATGGAGCCCTGAGTCAGGCTCGGTGATGACAGTGCAGAGCCTGCTTGGGATCCTCTCTCTTCCCTTCTCTCTGTCCCTCCCCTGCTGCACATGGGCACACCTAGGTGCTCTCTCTCTCAAAATAAATAAATCAATAAACATTTAAAAAAGCCCACAATTGTTAAAAAGTATTAAAAAACTAGAGTTGAATCAAAACCTGGGAAAATGAATGCCCAAATTTAATAAGAAGATACTGAAATGGAAGAAAAAAAGTGTGGGTGAATAATAGGGAAGATTATATGGAATTTAGTAACATGGTTTTCCATGGAAACAAGGTGATAGGTGGAAAAAATTCCCAAGATCTAAGAATCCTAGATAAAAACAACTTGTATGCAAACTAATGCACAGAGATATAAAAACAAAAAGAAAACATTTTTAGAATTTGTCACTAACACCACCCCTAACTGGGAGGTTATATCAGTTGGAGAGAGAGTATTTTTGTGGTTCGAGAAAATGAAAGCTCTTTCAGAGGTTTTAGTCTAAAGACCTGAAAAAGGATTGGCAATATGACAAGCAATATGCAACAATATCTCTTCTTTATGTCTGAAAAAATACTCCCCTGGCAGTCCGTGGTAGTAGAATTCTGAGTTTGTGTTAGAATTCTGGCCACTGTTGTCATGCCCTCCCAAACTCCCCACGCTTGCATGTGGGCAGGGCCTGTGACTTCCTTCTAGCCAACAGAATATCGTGAAGGTGATGGGCCACCGCTCTCCTGATTATGTTACCCTGAACTATGTTGGAAACATGCTCCTTTCCCCCTCTTTTTCTCTCAAGAAAAAAAGTAAACTGTTTTAACTTCCTTATGCTAAGTACCAACAACCATGCTTATGTGGGCAGCAGAACATGAAAGCTGCACTATGTGGAAGACATACACTTCCAATACAATACATTTTATAAATTATTCTCAAGTTTTTGTTTTTTTTTTTTTTTTTACTAGAAGCTTATAAGAATCAAAATGGAAAATGACCCTGGAGAACTTTACATTCAGATTAGAAAACTGGACCTAGACGGTACAACTGGTATAATCGACCTGGCAAACATACACAGTTAATCTATCGATAAGTTAGGGTTCAAAACTCCTAACTTAAAAGTTCTTTTTAGGGGCGTCTGGGTGACACAATGGTTAAGCGTCTGACTCTTGCTTTGGGCTCAGGTCATGATCTCATGGTCGTGAGTTCGAGCCCCGTGTTGGGCTCTGTGCTGATCATGGTGCCTGCTTGGGATTCTCTCTCTCCCTCTCTCTCTGCCCCTCTCATGCTCACTCTCTTTCTCTCAAAAATAAATAAACTTTAAAAAGTTCTTTTTAATTGGACGTGCTGCCTCTGTGTATATTTCATTATCACACATCACTGTACCCATTATGTACATTGTTTTATTTGCATGCATGCAGAAAATATGCATGAATTGTTACCATGTTGCAAGGTTATTCACATATGAAGTAGGTAGATGTTGTAAACTATTTTACACAGCCAGGTCACATCTGTAATTCTCACCATTTCTCAGCTGATCATTCCAAGAACTCTTAAAACAGTCTATGGCCTTCAGTTGAGCCTTTCTTCAATCCACCTGCCAGCAGAAGCTGGTGTGATGCTTTAAGACAAATCACCTTCTGACTAAAATCTACAAAGACTCCCCCTCATTTCTTTGGTGTCTGCTAAAATTCCCTTGTAGGTAGGGGCTCCAGTGGCCCTGCTGCAGAGACTAATAAAGATGTGGTTGGCTCTTAAAAAAAAAAAAAAGCTAACCTAGTTTTTTAGGTTAGTCACCTGTGGGTCACCAACAACCTCATCTTTACACCCCTCTCCTGGATCAGACCATAGTAGTGGGAAGAAAGCCCCTAATAATGGGGGTTCAACCTCTCACTTTCTGTATGGTTTTGCCCAAATAATTCCCTGGGCCAGTCTCTTACACGTAAAATGATGGAACGATCTCTAAAGTTCTTGCTGTAGTGTTCTACCACTCTGTAGTCTTTTAGGATTTGAAATGATACAAGAGAGATGTGATACTGAAAATGATAAGAAGGCAATGCAGGGAGAAACCTGGACTCAGGGAGAGATACGCACTAAGTGCTCAGGGTGGGTATGGCTGCTTTGTGCATAGATGAGTCATAGGTGCTGGGTCTGTGTCTAGAAAAATCCCATGATCATCTCTGGGCGAGAATGGGAGAAGCAAAAATAAATGCTACTCCCACCTTGGAAACAGAGAAACCATTCACATGTAACTGGGCTTTTAAGTTAGCTTCTGTACTAGTCCTATGTGCAATATTCATGTAATCACTAAACATTTATTGGGAGATACTATATTCTCAGATTTGAGTTAAGTTTCTGTCTCCTAGAACCCCTTCATCAGCAATAGTGAATTATTGCATTATTTATCTTTGTTTCTTTTCATTTGCTACTTTGTCCCCCTTTTTATTGGTCAAAGTGAAAAGTACAAAGTATTTTATGGTTACTTTAATATTAATTTATTAAAATTAAGGTTAAAGATTCTTGAGGTTCATTTCAGTTATGTTTTTTTCTTCTGTCAATCATCCTTGTCTTTTGCCTGTTTTTCTACCGGAGTGTTTGTGTTCTTACCAGATTGCAATTGCACTTTATAAACAGAAAATCATTTGAGTTTCCTTAACATGTAATTTTTCCCATTTGTATTAGTTTTCTACTACTGTGTAACAAATTTCCACAAATTTAGCAGCTTCAAACAATACCAATTTATTATCTCACAGTTTCTCTAGGTCAGAAGTCTGGTCCCACATAGCCGGATTCTGTGCTCAGGGTCTCACTGGGATAAGCTAAGGTATTGACTGGGAATGCAGTTCTCATCTGAGGTTCAAGATCTACCAAACTTATGGGTTATAGGCAGAGTTCATATCCTTGCGGTTTTAAGGCTGAAGTCCCTGCTGTCCTGCTAGCTCATGGCCTTGAACCATTCTGTAAGTGGAGGCCACCACACTTCCTTGCCACATAGGCCCCCATAGGCAGTCTTTCTTCCAAGCCACCCAGAGCATCTCTCTCTCCCCAGATCATCTCTCTCTCCCTCAATTACTCTTACATGACCAGTGGGAGAAAACTGCTCTTAAAGGGTTCATCTGATTAGGTCAGGTACACCCAGGATAATCTCCCTTTGGCTATAAACATAACATAATCACAGGAGTGGTACCTCATCATAATCAGATTTCAACTGCACTCATAGGCTGGGGATTACCCAAGGGCAAGAGTCTTCGGGGTCATCTTAGGATCTTGCCAACCATGCCAAACTCTGTGTGTTTTATTAGTTTTCTTTTCCAAGAACGACTGCTATACTAATATCATCTGCTACACTGATAATTAATTTCTCTACTTATATCCCCTTCATTTTGCTTACATTCTAATTTCTCAAACTAAGTTTTTGGTCATGTTCTTTCATTCTTTCTTGATCATTCTTGTCATCATTAAGACATCCAATGACTACTTGGTCCTATCCCACAGATTCTGATGGAGAATGTTCTTATTCTCCAAACAGCTATTTATGTATTTTATTTGCTCCTTAACTCAATATTTGTTTAGGAGGGAATTTCTTAATTTTCAAATTGTTAGAATTTTTTCTATCATTTTACTATTAATTTGTAGTTTAACTGTATTGTGATTAGATGATAACTCTATATGATATCTTCTATTGTGAATTTATTGAGGTTTACTTTGCTATCTAGTATATTGTTAATTAATATAAATATATACACGAGCACTTGAAAATAAGAAGTCTCAAAAAAAAAGAAAATATGAAAACCCTGCATGAGTAAATTTTGAGATAATGTATACATTCAAGATATATTTACTTTTATTACTTATATTATGTCCCTATTTAATTTTTCTTTGTTTTATCACAGGCTAAGAGAATGGTATTGAAACTCTCACAACCATTTTTATATATCTTTATCAATATATTCTTGTAGTTTTCATTGTTGAAATCAGTTGTTGGCTTTGAGTTCTTTATTTCATTGGAGTAATAACACAATTATTCAAAAATAGAAGGAAATGATTTTTAGATGATGGCAAGAATCCATCTCTAATAAAACCCTAAAAAAATTGGATAACAGCAAAAATGAGTGCAACTGATTTTTCCTTTTTTGTTTTTCAATTCAAATTTAATTTTGTTTTGAAATTCACCATTAAAATAATAAAGCATTAGGTTCTTACAGTTTTTGAGATTAATAGACGATTTAAAAAATCTATTTTCGTGTTTATTAAGCCATTAATCAACCTTTGATTTAACTGATTTCTCAATGAGCTAATTTATTTGAAAATATGTATATTTTCACACATGATTCTCAAGCTAAATTCTGCATTGACCTATATTGTTCATGTATTTTTGGCAGGCTGACTTCATAAGTGAGCCGAGAGAATGCAGGGGCCATATCATATCTGAAGCATCCACTTTGTTTTTTACACCAGGGCATTCAATAACCACTTAATAACTATAACACTGATGGTAAGAGCATTTTCCCTCCTCAATGGATTTATGCAACATTTCTTGCTTTTTAAAAATGTTCTCTACTATAGCAAATGATTTTGACCTTGAGGGTGAAGCAAAACAAAGCACAGCAAATAAAATACTCCATAATATTTTTTAAGAGTAAATGATTAAATGTTTTTTTTTCTTGTTCCCTGACTTGATATTAGGATGTTTATGCTCTTATGTTAGACTTGGTTTGTTATAGGGAGCTCATTTATAGGGTTTAAAAGGAGTTCAATTTATAATAAGTGATAAATTTATTAAAATATAAATCTGGAATTTACGGGTCAAAGGACATGAAATGTGTGTATGTATATATACATATATTTTTATTTTTGAAAAAATACTTATTTTTAAGCTAGGTATGTACTGTTTTAAAGATGGGAATTTTACTGTTGTTATATATACTTATATGTACTTAAATATCTATACATATATATCTTAAATCATACAGAAATGAGATGCTCTACAACGTCAAAAATATTAGTCTTAATATTTCATTGTGTACACTGTGCATATTAAAAATTTAAATGACCTCTATTAAAGACTCTCAACAAAGCAACAATATCAAAGAAAAATACACTGTCCTGAGATTTAGCATTTCCACAGAGAAGCTGGAAAAGTCAAATATTAGTCCATTAATTCCCACATGATCCCTAAAACCCAGATGATTTCTTCATCCAGCTGTATATTTGAAGGACAGTCTTCAGTGCATTTTTCATATTTACTAATTATTAACTTGTTCTTATCAATTGTGAAATCCAGTGTTAGTCAAATTTTTCACCAAGGTAGAGGGGAAGGTCGAGGAATATAGCTCTAGTATACTCCGAATTCTGCTTTAAAGTATGTCAAACATGGACTTTGTATTGATGATTAGATATAAGGTAACAAAAGAAATAGAACATCTCATCATATATTGGACCAACATAAAATTTTTGCAATACAAATAAGTTAGAAACAAACAAACAAAAAAGTCTGCAAAATTGCATTTATAATTCCCAAGTTAGAAGTCAAAGTTGTAAATCAAATGAGTAATTTCCATTGTTAAATTCATTTTGCTGAAATGGGCATAGAGTCTCTAGCGTTCTTTTGACATTAATTTTTAATGATGAATGATAACATTTAACAAATATTTAATAAGTGTCTACTGGCGGGAGGAACTGTATAACTATAATGAAAGGGTTAAGAGTCCTGTTTTGAGCCAGCCAGGCTTGGGTTTGAATCACAATTACTGGTTTTATGGACTTTTGGCAATTATCTTCACCTTATTAAGGTTTAGCTTCTAATTTGTAAAATGGTCCTTACATCACATGGTTGCTATAAGGACTGAACAAGATAACACATGGAAAATGCTTGGCATGTGCTTGCCTGATAAATGGTAATAATTTTCATAACAGTATTATATAGTTTATAATATTTGTAATTGCTAACATTTGACCTTTTCAACTACCAAAAATATTAGTCTATGCACAACAAGATTAGGGCCTGAAGAATGAAATAGTGACTATAATAGTCCTAATACCTGCCCTCATGGGTTCAATCAGATGGAAGATACAGAGAAGCAAACAACTGTCACACATGGTAATTGGATTCGTGTAGAGGATCTTGAGAGCACCACCTAATGCAGTCTAAGAAGGTTACAATAGAAGGAAATAACACTTGGGACAGAAGGATGAGTTGGATGGGGGTGGGGCAGGTGAAGAGGCGGGGGTAAGAGAGTATTCTAGACAGAGAGAACAGGCATAAGGATCAGAACCTGATAGAGCATGGGGAGTTTTAGGAAACAAAAGAGCAGTGTACTCGGATGGGGAGGGGAGGAGGGTACTACTATGTGAGGCTGGAAAGGTCACTAATAGTCATTTTTTGCAAGGATTCATACGCCATGTTAAGTAGTATAGACTGTAAGCAAGGGGCAGCTTCTGAAAGTTTAGAAAGAGGGGAGACCTTTGACCAGGTTTACCTCCTAGAAAGATGACTTATTATGTGGATACTAGATGAGCGAGGAGGAATATTCGTGGGGGTTGCAGCAGTTAAAGCTGAGAGATGATGGAGGTCGGACATTGTACAGAGCTGGTGGGGATGTGTAGTAGACAAAGAAACATAGAGTTGGCACCACCTGGTAAACACTTCGATGTAAGCAAGAGGGAGTTTGCATATCCACTGGCTGGAATAGTTGCCGTCTCATAAAGATCATGGCCCTGAGAAACTATAGCTCAGGATAAGGAAATAGGCAAGAGCTGAAAGGACATCCCCAACCAATGTCCAGATGGGACTCTCCAAAGTGTTTCCTGAGCATCTGTCAGATAATTATATGAGATTCTGAGTGTATTCTTTTCTCCTCCTTCTCTCCTCCCTGCCACCTCCCCGGAGAGGAGAAGCTGCATCCAAAAGCCAACTGCTTCCTTAATTTGACTTAGGAAGAAGAGTCTTGCTTGATTTATTCTATCTGTATACTTTCAGAATATATAACTGATAAAAATGTATGTATTCATGAAAAGCATAATTAACTTATAAAATGCCAATTACCACTGATGCAGCAGCTCATTTGTGCCAGGTTCTGTGCTTGTTACTAGAAGTACAAAGATATATACGACCACAGTTATTCTCAAGCTGCTCACAAGATTAGTAAGTAGGACAGACAGATACGCAACAGAGAAATAAGAGTATAATACACACATTTCATGTTACGCAGCTAGCAATTATATTTGGGGGGAATTGAGAGGGTTTTCCAGAATTAAGAGTTGCCTGATATAGTGAGCAACAAAGCAACAACATATCTTTATTGAGTCGATACATGGACAAAGTCATGAACCTCAATTCAAAGATCATTTTGTTTTGTTAGATTTTGCGGAGAGTGGCAAGAAGAAGAAGATAATTTCTAGCAAGAAATTATAGAGTCAAAACACATAAACTTCATGTAATGATGTGACTAGGACTGGGCTGAGTCCTGGGGAATTGGACAGAAGAAATGAATCTCATCAAGATGGTGCAATTGCCTACGATATATTCAAGACTGCCTTTTCCCCGTCCATGGCAATGTGTTTCAGATGGTAATTCTAGTAATACAGATGAAATAATAGGATAGGAAGCCGGAGGTCATGATTGGAGATGGATTTAGAAGATAAAATCCACAGGATTTGACAGTAAATTTGATGAGGGGTTTCAAATTAGAGAAGTTGAGAATGAATCTAGACTTCTCATAAGCAATTTGAGAGCTTATATGATTGGGAGGAAAGTAGCATGGATTTTTTGGAAGCCAGGGAATGACAGAGCTTAAAGAATTAGGAAATATTGGGGCACCTGGGTGGCTCAGTCGGTAAGCGTCTGACTTCAGCTCAGGTCATGATCTCATGGTTCGTGAGTTCGAGACCCGCATCGGGCTCTGTGCTGACAGCTCAGAGCCTGGAGCCTGCTTCAGATTCTGTGTCTCCCTCTCTCTCTGCTCCTCCCCCACTCACACTCTGTCTCTCTCTCAAAAATAAATAAACATTAAAAAAAAAGAATTAGGAAATACTGCAGACAAACAGGTGAGATAGGGTCACTGAACTTGGCAATTAAGAGAACATCAATGGTTTCTGACAAGAGAGAAAGTTAGGGAAAAAAACAGAAAGGGGATGTTTGAAGGTGACTAAGCAGTGGAAAATGGGAAAACAGTGAGCATAATCTATTTTTCAAGAAGATTGGCAATGAATTTAAGGAAAAAAAAACTTAAGAGATGAGATCAAAGGGACACTTAAAATTTACATGATTTTATTTTATTTTAGAGCAGGAATCTTGTCCATTTATCTAAGTTTGTGGTAAGGTCTTCTAAAGGAGAAACTGTAATACAGGATGGAGGCAATAGTTGCTACATCAGAGACCATGAGGATTTGTGAAGAGACTGTACAGAAAGTAAAGTTGGGGGCATACGCATCTATCTTGCAGAGATTCCTAATATCCCCAGATATTTTGTGCGATGCTTTTCTATGAGAAACATTATGTTATCATGGTGTTCATGAATTTGGATACTTGTAACAATCTTGGTACCTATCCCTTTTGATTCAAGATTAACCAGAGACTTCCTATTTCCTTATTTAACATATATTTACTGGGCACCTTCTATAGGCTAGGCACTATGCTAAATGTGGGCTATACTTTGGTAAATGAAACGGATTAATCCCTGCTCTCAGGTACATTTAAAAAAGGATCAGTTGCCACGTAAGGTGTTCACTGTAGACTTTTCTGTGTCAGTACAAATTTAATCTGCTGAGCAGTATATGCTGAGGTTGGAAATTGTCACATGTTCTTTAACCCAAGTACAGTAAAGGTAAAAGTATTAAATGAACGAATATCAGCAAAGCTGCAAATAAGTTTTATTTTAACACAGATGTTATAAATGAGAGGGCAAATGGAAGTCTAGAAGTAAATATTCATTACCCATTTACTCATTCATTTAATAAACATTTTGTATATGCTACGGCCTTACGGTGACTAAGACCTGGTTAGCGTTTCTCCTATTCTCAAAGATTTCATAATCTAATGGTGCAATCATAGAAGTGCTTCCTAATGATTTTAAGCCTTAAACTCAGAAGCATGTCTTCCTAAAATACAATGTGAAGTAACCATAGCCTAACAGAATAAGTGCTCTGTAATTAGAATTAGAGTTCCACAGGTCAGTGTGAGATGCAGAAGCAGATCAGTCTAACATGCAGGCCATTCCAGAAGAAAGAGGATCCTCCAGGACTGAGGGAGAGGACTCAGGCACTTGTGGCTGTGCCATTAACCTATGCCCAGTGAAGAGGTTTGGTAGCTAAGACCAACTCTATAATGGACATCTATTCTTAGTTCTTTAATAAACAATACATTCATTTTAAAGAAATGCCAAAGAAATGATTTTTTCAGGCACTGTTAAGGAGATTTAGTGTAATGGTTAAGAACATGGACTGTGTTGCCAGCTGCCTGGATTCTAGCCTGGGATCAGTCCTTACTATTTGTGTGACATTGGCAAGCTACTTAAACTCTTTGTATTCAATTTCCTTATCTGTAAGATTAGACTAGTAATATCTATCTCCTGGTATGAAGCACTGGGGGAGACAACACATTGTAAAACCCTACAAACAGTGTTTTCCTACGGTGAGCACTCAACATATGATATCTGTTATTAACATGACCTGAATTACAAAGATCCAAATGTCATTTTTACTCATTCTGGGGCTCACTCATTGCAAAAACAAGTGTACTTTTTCCCTAACTAGCTTAGAATACGTGTTTTTATTCCAAAAAGTAGAAGTTTAATAACTCAATTGATTTAAAAAGTATTTATGAGACAGAATTATGGTATAATTGTGCCTTGGCACCTTACGTTTTTGAGCACTTTTAACTTCAGAATAGCTTTTAGATCCTCATAATATTCCTATAAGTGCTATTGGACAAATTAGGAAATGGGACAATATAGGGTTAGTGATTTGCCCACAGTAGACGTAAGGCCACCAGACTTTTAGTCTAGTATTTAAACAAATCGACCAAAACTCAAAAAGTTCCTGAGCACACACTTGTGCCCAACATTGCAGTAGGTGCCTCAGAAGACTAAAATTATATAAAATACAATCCATAACCAAAGAATATTACTTTCTAATTGGAGAGATATCATCTTATATTGTCTTTTGCACAGTCTCAGCAGTTTTGCCCAGTTTTTAAAGCTCTTTGAAATCTGTCCAAGCCACCACGCTTTATTATTAGTTTTCAGTGGAAACCCATATTTCTAGCTGATCCATTATTCTTACTACTGCATGAGTCAAGAAACATTATGAGGTTTTAATTTTTTTAATGTTTTATTTATTTTTGAGAGAGAGACAGAGTATAAGTGGGGGAGGAGAAGAGAGAGAGAGGGAGACACAGAATCTGAAGCAGGATCCAGGCTCTAAGCTGTCAGCACATAGCCTGATGCAGGGCTCGAACTCGTGAATCACGAGATCATGACATAGCAGAAGTTGGACAGTTAACTGACTGCGCCACACAGGTGCCTCAAAACATTATAAGGGTTTAAAAACAATTCTTTAGATTATTTGAATGTACTTTGTGGGTTGAGGTCTGCTGGGATTTACAGAATGATGAATGTGACCCATGCTATGCCTTTTCTGCATTTGGGAACAAACATGGGACAAGTAGAGACAGATAGCCCATAGATTTGTCCTGGAATGGGTAGGGGTCAGTTGTGTATAAGTGTGCATCTTAAGGGGGAGGCAAAGCAAATACAGGCCTCCATTTTACATGTCCCTTAATATGGAGTCTGTTTCTGGTTTCCTGGAAATTGGGGCAGTCAGTAGCCTCATCTCCTGTGATTTTATATTCCAGAAATACTAAACTATTATTGTTTCCAAACACATCCTGTTGGTTCATGTCTCTAGGTTTCTGTATATTTATTTTTTCTGACTGGAATGCTCTTTAGAAAAAAGGTTTCTTACATTTTTTAAGGAGTCTACCATATCAAGAATTTAATGAGAAATTTAAAAATTAAACAGATAATACAAAATCTATCACTTTCCCCAGATAAACACGTAAAGAAATTTATTACTGAGGGCAGAAAGCAAACAATACAAAAGGACTAACAGTGGAGTATGCTACTAGTACTTCTTACAAGAAAATACTGGGAGCAGATGGGAATGTTACTGGTAATAATAATAATGACAGTTTATTGAATACTTACAATTTGTCAGGCATTATGCTAACTGCTTCGCATTTATAGCCTCATTTAATAGTCCACAGAAAGCAGGAAGTAGATGATATTATCCTCATTTTTGAGATAAGAAAATTGAGGATTAGATAGTCGGGTAAGGTCACATGGTATGTGGCTAAAATGGAATTATACAACACAGTGTCTGGCTCTAGAGCATAATCAATTACCAACACCTTTATAATTGTGGGCCTCACATGTCTACAGACCAGTGCTTAGAAAATGGTAATAAACAATGGGCATTTGTAATTTTAACTCATGCCATTAATAGAATTTCAATCATGATCCATTGTAGATAAGGCTCATTATTGAAATTAAAGAAAGGAAACATTAACATATTCAAATGGAACAGGTAACAGAGACCATGGCCAGTAACATTTTGAGTCAGTAAGGTATTTCCCAACATGGAAATTCATATTTAAAGGTTGAAAGTCATCTTTCTAAAATCCAAATATATATACAGTTGACCCTTGAACAATGCAGGGGTTAAGGGGGCTGATCTCCTGTGCAGTTGAAAATCTGCATATAACTTTTGGCTCCTCCAAAACTTAACCATTAATAGCCTACTGTGACCATAAGCCTTACTGATAACATAAACAGTTGATTATCACATATTTTGTATATATATTACATACTGTATTCTTATAATAAGGCTAGAGAAAAGAAAATATTATTAGATAATCATAAGGAGGAGAAAATACATTTATCGTACTGTACTGTATTTGTAAAAAAAAAAAATCAGTGTGCAAATGGGCCCATGCAGTTCAAACCATGTGGTTCGAGGGTCAACTATATATGTGTGTACATATGTATATATGTATTTGCATATAGGTATATATGATAATTGCCATATAATATTATAATTACTATGCACATATGCAAAACTACGGCTCGTTTGTATCCTCCATTACTAGTACACTCCCTGGCACATGGTAACTGGTGAGTAAGTGAAGGTAGGCAAAAGAACAAAGACTAAAACAGAAAGAACCAAAATGATAAGGTTACTTTAATACAGTATAGACTGCATTCCTAATTTAGAGTAAAGAAACTTCATCTTTTGAGGCATCTGCTATCAGTTTAATTCCACCAAAAGAACATCTTCTAAATTGTGCCTTCCTTTGAAGAGAATACAGCATAAGACTAAGGAAGAATGAAGAAAAATAATTTTAATTGAGTTTATTTATGACCAAGAAGAAAAAAACAAATGGTGAAGGCAAGTGCCAGGAACTTTGTGACGATGTGGTAATTTATAAAAGAATATTTACAGAAATCCTGTTGAAAAATGAATGAAATAAACTGAAATGTAATGGGGATGAATAGAAGGTTCAGTATTTAATATAAATATTCAGCTGGATGATATATAACTGTGTTTCAATAGCAATTCTTGTGAAAAGGATGAGGGAAAATTACTTTCCTAGAAGCCCAATATAAATTGACAAGGCAAATGTCTGATAAAATAAAAGCGATGGGACCTAATACAGCATTAGATTGAATCAAGAGAAAAATGGCGTCTGGATCATGGGAAATAAAACTGTATTTTCAGGTGTGCTTTCATCAGAGCAAGTGTGATAATGAGAATCCTTCAAAATGGTTCCATTAAAAAGAGTTGGAAAGAGATGGAAAAGTTTAATCTGAGTGCCTGCTTTGTGCCAAACATGTTCAAACATGTCACAAATATAGAGAGACAAGAATGCATGTAAGTAGTTATAACAAAATCTTACAATACTTTGTAATATGTGTAAGCCTTGAACATGAGTTGTTCATTGCATAAACTCTGTGCCTTCTGTCTCTGGAAACCAAAAAAAGAAGCCATCCATTCTACCTGGGGTCCAGCAGTTTTCATGCCCACTGCTTTCATTAAACATTTTTTTTAATGTTTATTCATTTATTGTTTTAATTTTCTTCTTTATATATTTGTCATTCTCAAATTCTTTACAATGGAAATGAATTGTTTTTATAATAAAAAAGAATGCAATCCAAGTAATTTAAAAAGGCTCTTAAAGACTATTTCCCAAATTATCCAAAACCCCATGTGGCAGCCTGAGCCTTATTCCCTTTCTGAATGAAGCTTGATTATATCACTATATTCAAAAGTCCAGGGTCCCCCAAAGGCTGGGCCAAACCAGGCACTAATGAATTTGCTATTTTCTAAAAATACAGCGAAATGAAGACAGACTCTAGTAGTGAGCATTATATGTTAAATACTCTGATCATTAATAATACAATTAATTCAATTAAAATGATTATTAATAAAATAAGAATAAATGGGGTTTAAACTAAGTCCCTCTCTGTCTAAGGTTCATTCAGGTCTCAGCTTAACAATTATTTACATTTAGTTTAAACTAATTTACTGTTATCATTTTTATTAATGTCATCAATTTCTCTGATTCACTTTCACACATTCAAGGGGAATCAACAACACTAATTTTCCAGCCTATAATTTGTTCGTTTTTTTCTTTTCTTTTTTTTAATATGAAATTTATTGTCAAATTGGTTTCCATACAACACCCAGTGCTCATCCTGAAAGGTGCCCTCCTCAATACCCATCACCCACCCTCCCCTCCCTCCTACCCCCCATCAACTGATTTCAAAGAGCTAAAACAGTTTAAGAATTCTGAACTTTAGGCACTACAGCCATGGACCTAATGCTTGCACTTTGATTAGAAAAGCAGTGCATTTAAGTTTAGTATAGGCAGCAAAAGCTTAATTTATCAGATTTCCTAAAACACGCAATGTGCAATGGTATCATCTATTCTGTTTAATTACAGTTAAAAAAATTACTGGTACAATAAACTTTTATCAGTTCCTACTGGATCATGACTTAAATTTGAGAAATACTGTATTAAATTATCTCTAAAGTTTCTACTACCCTTACATTTAAATTTTCAATTAATGCAACGATAATCCAAGATATAAAATGACACAGAGTATGCAGAAATAGAACTGCCTCCAGTGGTTCAGTGGATAGTCACTTTTTTATAAAAAGATCAGTTTTTCTGTGAACTAGTTCTGAACAATACAAACAAAAACAGTATAAATAATGTAAAATTTTTGCAGCAAAATTATTTGTTATGGATGGTCTTTATAATAAAAGTTTCATTTTTTCCTAAAGTTTCTTTCTTTTTTTCTTAACGTTTATTTATTTATTTTTTTTGAGACAGAGAGAGACAGAGCATGAATGGGGGAGGGTCAGAGAGAGGGAGACACAGAATCTGAAACAGGCTCCAGGCTCTGAGCTGTCAGCACAGAGCCCTACGCTGGGCTCGAACTCACGAACCGCAAAATCATGACCTGAGCCGAAGTCGGCCGCTTAACCAACTGAGCCACCCAGCTCCCAGCTGCCCCTTAAACTTTCTTTTTTTTTTTTTTAATTTTTTTTCAACGTTTTTTATTTATTTTTGGGACAGAGAGAGACAGAGCATGAACGGGGGAGGGGCAGAGAGAGAGGGAGACACAGAATCGGAAACAGGAAACAGGCTCCGAGCCATCAGCCCAGAGCCTGACGTGGGGCTCGAACTCACAGACCGCGAGATCGTGACCTGGCTGAAGTCGGACACTTAACCGACTGCGCCACCCAGGCGCCCCTAAACTTTCTTTCTTAATTCAACAGATAGCATGTAATAGCTATTAGTCTTCATTAAATATTAAATGTAAACCTAAAGATTCAAGCCAAAAAAAATCAGACTGGAAAAAATACTGCCAAATTTAACAGTACCTTAGAACCAATTTTACAAAAATAAAGATCATTAAAAGAAATCAGCTTCCATTGGTTCTTAGCAAAAGCCAAATATTTAATGAAACTGAGATACTACTCAAATTAAAATCCTGAAAAAAACTACACAATGTTTTACAAAAATGAGCTATCATTTTTTTTTTCCTGAATCCATTTCCATGGACATGTGAGATGAAATGAGGATCTACCCACCATTCTATCTCTGCACTCTTTCTCTCCTCATCTCATTACACAAATATGATTTACCCAAGGCAATAATATACAAGTATATATTTACATACAGGCAATAATACACGCATGTACATATACATTTATACCTACCCACACGTATAAAATCTTACCTCTTTGCTTTCTTCCAGATCTGATTCACTACTGAAGTCCTCTGTGTTTAAATTTTCAAAGTCAGACTCTCCTACAGCAATTGGTACAGTCACGGTAAGACTGGGATTGTTTATGAATGACATGTAATCGCTTTCATCAATAATGTATTTTTCAACACTGCTGCCGGTTCCTATTCCACTTGTGGTTCCATTCACATCTTTAATATAGTCCAGATCTTTTCCAATTTCTGTTGTATGATTGGACATACAACTGTCTTTCTTATTGTTTAGATCATCAAGTGGTTTAATTTCATCTAGAATCTTTTGTTTTCTGACAAACGATTGTTGAATAAATTCATATATTTTTCTCTTCACATAAGCTACTCCTTTGTGCATCCTGTCCACAGCTATTTGGAGGTTGTTCATTTCATTATCATCATCTGTGGCTGCAAGATTGTCTGCACTAAATGAGCTCAGAAGCAAGGCCAGAAAGAGGTTCAGGACCTTAAAAATAACACAAACATGATTATAATTTCACCCCAATGTAAAGAGCAGATTGTGATCACTTATTCCTCTAAGTGTAGAGGAAACTGTAAATTCTAACAGCTAGATTAGAAAGAAGCACCATAGAATAGTGATTAGAAGTTGGGTAATCTGAATTTGTGATCTGGCTCAGTAGCTACTACACTCTACATCCTTGGGCAAAGACATGATTTCTATTGGTCTCACATTCTCCCACATATAGAACAAAGATGATGAATGAGTTAACCTAAGGTTTAGCTATGTTTAAACTTGTATGATTATAAGAAAACAGATTGATATATGTACTATGCACAAGTTCTAACCTTAAAAATCATTAGTGTTTGCAATTATACACTGAAATACATTCTATAGTTTCCCTTATGATAAACAGAGATATTGAGTTAGATATTAATTAAAAAAATAATCATTATGATCCAGAATGAGAATAAGTATCTTAACACAGGTATTGACACTTATTTTCTTAACCCATTATTTCTCATGCTCCACTATTGATTAATTAGAAGAACCATTTATAAATAATTTCCAATGCTTCCATAAGACTGATACTTTATATATATATATATATATATACTTTATCTATCTATCTATGCATCTATCTATCTATCTATCTATCTTTCGGAATATATTAAAATTTTCTATACCTTAAAGAGTAATTAACGTTTCAAACTTAAAGAGAGAGAAGAATTGATCAGTTATTCCATTTGGGGAATCTCAGGCATCATTAGCCAATCCTTATTTTGACCTAGCACCACTAGAGAATTGATTAACCTAGGTTGGCTAATGCATCTGCCATATGACATAGAGTGATTGAACGGTATATGCCACGAAGGGGCAAGGAAATGGTAAAATCACTATGAACACTTAAAGACTCCACTCTTTAGTCCTATACTGGCAAGTAACATTAGGCTTTCTTTAAAAATTTTTTTCAGATTTCTCCCTCTTCTCTGAATTTGAAAAATGTTCCCAATATATCCTTCTAGGCATGTCTTCAATATGATACTCTATTAAAATTCATATAACAAATGTGATGAAATGATTGACAAAGTGGATTCGAATATAAAAACTATAGGGTCACTGCTATATTACTGTGTTGTGAAAGTGAGACATATCTATCTATATCTATATCTATATCTATATCTATATCTATATCTATATCTATATCCATATCTATATCTATACATCTATATTTATCTCCAAGGCAAGAGACTTTACAAATTATTAGTCATAGTTTTTGATTGGGCAAAATGGTCACTAT
This sequence comes from Prionailurus viverrinus, assembly GCF_022837055.1. Taxonomy (NCBI): domain Eukaryota; kingdom Metazoa; phylum Chordata; class Mammalia; order Carnivora; family Felidae; genus Prionailurus; species Prionailurus viverrinus. The sequence continues at coordinate 61,901,070 of NC_062568.1, read as the reverse complement.
CCTATTATGCTCTTAATCTATTTCTGAAATATATATCTTAAATGGGTACATACCACCAGGTTTCCAATAACCATAACCATCATGAAGACAGTAAGGCACATGGCTTGACCAGCAACCTCCATACAGTCCCACATGGTTTCTATCCACTCTCCACAGAGCACACGGAACACTATTAGAAAGGAGTGGAAAAAGTCATTCATGTGCCAGCGTGGAAGCTGACAGTTGGTGGAGATCTTGCAGACACAATCTTTGTAGCTTTTACCAAAGAGCTGCATGCCAACCACAGCAAAAATGAAGACGATGATGGCCAACACCAAGGTGAGGTTACCCAGAGCCCCCACTGAGTTGCCAATGATCTTTATTAGCATATTTAATGTTGGCCAAGATTTTGCCAACTTGAAAACTCGGAGCTGGAAAATAAAAAAAAAATTATATAATTATTATTATGATCTTTAAAAGCATTGCATATACTGAGGTTTACCAAGAAATGATGATTAATATAGAATCTCTTACATCTGCCCTGCCCTTGAAACTTCTCAGGCTCATTGTTAATTTTTGGACCTTCTAGGAAGAATTTAGTTCTTCCATATTTTAACCATGTAGATCACCTTCCCTAAGAGTCAATTTCTGAAGATCACTTGGGGCCAACTGTCCATAATTTGTTTTGTGAATGTGGTTCTAAGGCATACCAGGCCCAACACTAATATTAACATCTGATTCACAATAATCTCTGTTGAAAAGATATTCATTTTGCCAATCGAATGCAAAACAACATCATACTGAGGTCCTGCTATAGGTGGAGAAAAATGTTTATTATTCATTAATGCTCCTTTAGGGTACTGACATAGCTGTGCCTGCATTTAAAAATTTGGAGTATTTCCCATACCTATAATTCTTCCCCTGATTTGCAGGGACATATATGTAAACCAATGAGCATGTTAAGTAATCCTACAGATTTTTTTCCTCTCATTTAGAGAAGAAGCATATTATCCAGAGGTAGAATTAGGAATTTTCTGCATGCCCAACTGTGTCTGATCACTATTTACCACTACAAAGGGCTGTTTATATTTTTAAGTGACTATTAAAATGTGATATATTTCATTACAAGTATTTTCTTAGATCCAGAAATATTAACTGTAGTCATCTCTAGAAATGATAATTAGTCACAATTGCAACTGAGTAATATATTAAACTTTACATGACTGTACTTTTTTTTTTTAAATAAAGGTTTTTCTAAACACACGGAGATAATTTTTTTTTTTTTCCATTTAGGGATAGTTTTGATGATGCAAATGTACACAAAGATTTAAAATGTTAATAGTTGTGTAGTAAAACCTATGACAGTACTATATACGAGCTCTGATTGTTGGACAGGTTTAGTTTTTGTTGCTGTTTTGTTTATTTTTTACCAGTCGGAATGAACGGAGAACTGATAATCCTTCCACATTGGCAAGGCCGAGTTCTACCAGGCTAAGTGTCACAATAAAACCATCAAAGATATTCCAGCCTTCTTGGAAATAATAGTAAGGATCCATGGCAATAATTTTCAGAAACATTTCTGCTGTAAAGATCCCAGTGAAAACCTAAGATCAAAACAAAGTTACTCTAATTCCATCAGATAATGATAAAGTAGAATGACATAGTATTTGATAGCAGAACAAAATGTTAATGCTACTTTCCCCATAACGATTCTATTATGAGCTCACATTTGTGTAGTAATGTATAGCTGATAAAAAGGCTCTTATATACTTTATTTCATTTTATCGTTACAGAAATTTATTGTTAGCCATGGACGTGGCTAAGGCAGGCAATATAAATATCACTTTACCGGTGAGGAAACAGGTCTTTACATGGGTGCAATGGTTTCTCAGATATCACACAACTAGAAAATGCCAAAAATTGGACTGGAATGCAAATTTATTTTGAACTAGTATTCCTTCTGTCCCATCAAACTGTCTGTCCCTCCAGACTTTATACAACACAGGTACTGACAAGATCTTGCCCATGATCACTTTTAATTGTCTATAAGCATATTCCCCTTCCCTCAAATCAGATCATTATTATACATGTACATTTATTACTATAATACATGTGTTATATTATCAATTTGTTATGCACGTGAAAAAAATAAATTTACTTCCATAATATAAAAAGCAGACCTTTAAAAATATAAATATTACAACTCAGGATGCTTTACATGTCTTGCTTTTTACCATCAAAAATCTTATACCTCAAAACAAATGTTATGAAAAATACATACATTACTTTAAAGTCTGTTTTCTTTCATCAAATAAAAGCTAATATTCCTAAATTGAGTCAACTGACAAACACTTTAATAATTAATGTTTTTTAAGCACAGAGGAGAAAGAATTAAGTGGCAACCTTTACCAAAAATGGCCTTGCTAATCATATAATACACAAAATATACTAGAGGTTTTCAATATTTGATGGTTTTGATATAGAATGGATGGATAAAACAATACATGTCCTACCTAGCTGCTGGAGGTGGAAAAGCTAAAGACATTTTTGAGATGTTAAATTTTTGCTTATACTGATGATGATGACTAAGCAAAATGGAAAGATCTACTTTTTTTGTTTTTAGTCTTCTACAGCTAGGGAAACTGTGATAATGTCTTTTCAAGAGGTGTGCCCTTAAATTGCTTCTGTATCTTGAAAAATTATAAATATCAATATTGAGTTTCCAAGTAGTACTATAGGCCTATATATTGCTCTCTTTCTTAGCTTTTGCTTTGACATTAAGGGCTATTTATTGTTGGCAAAAGTTAAGGTATAGCCAGCTAGCTATAATTCCAATCTTTTGGGAGCCAGGAGGTAAGAAGGTGGTGAAAAGACTGTGTTAAGCTATAAATGGAAACAGTTTCTCAAACAGAAAATTTGAAGATTGAACACATTTACCTTCCAATATGCTTACCAAGTTTCCTACTGTAAGCACATTATTGAAATGTTCCGTCATTGGATAATGCTCCATGGCCATGAAAAGAGTATTTAAGACAATACAGATGGTGATGGCCAGGTCAACAAATGGGTCCATCACGACCAGGTTGACAATATGTTTCACCTTTAACCAATATGGTGAACAGTCCCAGATTAAGAATATGTTGGAAAATTTATACCAACAGGGTGGGCATTTCTGTCTGGATTCTTCAAGTTCTAGATTAAAAAAAAAAAAGAACCACCAAAAGATATATTTAATAGATACATATATTTATTTCAGATCCACAAGTCTTCTTTTTCAGTAATCCACACATTTTCATTTGGTACAGAGTCAGCCTCATTTGTATCTAAAAATACTATCGCATTTATTCTTTAGACCCCTGAAGATATTTTTTCAGACATACACATAGGGCAGAGGGAGCAAAGAATAGTTTTTTTCTTGTATGTATTGACAACATGGCTCAATGATTGGCCTGAAGTGAATGGTCTTTTAAATGAAGTTTTTCCATAGGAAAATGAGTTGCAGAAATGTAGATACTGTGTGTAATCCTATGTTAATGTCTGGCTAAGCTGTCATCCTAAGTCTATAAGAGACAGGGTAGGGTTTGATATGAGCCAAGAATCATCTTTTAAATTTGTTTTTGTTCTGTGAAATGACCTGCTCCTCTCCTCCAATCTTGAGAGTATTTTGGATACTATGTTGAAGTCCTAAGCCTAATGGAACAAAAGAGAGGGTCACTGTGACTAATAAGATTAGGAACCTCTAACAAATGCTTTATTCCACATTTTCAAAGAATTATCACACTGGAAAACATTCTTTAGATTTCTAATATCATTGCATTTAAGTAACGTTTTTAAAGTTCCAAGAATATATGAGCAGGTGTAACAAATAATAAATCTTAAATAATACCTATTATATTCTCTTTCTAACATACTGTTTCCAATTTACAAATAGAGATATTTGTTTCAAGTGAGAAAATATAAGTTTACTGAAAATAATTGAACGATAATGGGATGGGTAACAAACCTTCTACTGTATTTGTTAAAATGCTGGCTATACTCATTGCTCTTTGCCTTTGGGAAGGATCTTCTAGAAAGTCCATGGAAACATGGAAAGAACTTGACCTCTTCCTCATCTCAGTTTCGGTGGTTGTTCCCTATAAAGAAAATTCTAATGTATTAAATGATTAACTTGAGCAATATGATAAGCAAATAACCAGATGTGACACAGTGAATTTCATGAAACACATGCATCATGCACTTTCATATTTAGTTGGTGATGGCAGATATTGCTGACTTATTGTATCATTAACCTGGAATATCCAAACTGTCAACCATTCAGTCATACAGCAAAAACTGAGTTTTTTAACCCTCTAATTTCATAATTTTATGAGACATGATGCAATTTTGATACAGTTAATAAATCTATTGAGAGCCATATTTAACAGTTAGCACCAGTTCTGAACTACTAGTAAAAAACTAATAACTTGAAAAGTCATATAAATGATCAGGCATTTTATGTTGAGAAGGTAGCCATTTATTCTTAAAGAAATACAAACGATTGCAACACATGTAGCTGCCATCTCATTACCTGTACACAAGACATAGATGGTCATTGACAACACAAACTGTATGTTAAAAAAGTCACACATGCTGCATGGACAACAGTTTCATCCAGGGTACCAAAGCAATAAGTCATCTAACTCTGACTTAGTCATGCCTCATCATGCTGATATATTTCCAAGTGGTTTCACAGTCTAATAAGAGGCAGCATGTGTTTAGAAATTCCTCATCCTGTATACATTCACAAAAACATAACATACGTTTGTACACAGACAATTCTTTTATCTGTATTAACAATTTGTGTCTCATCATTTAGATTCATTTTGAGAAGACTTATATCAGCATTTATTTTTTAGAAAGACAAATGTGAATAGTAGAAACTTCAAGATAACAATGAAGCTATCTATTGAGGCACAGTGTTCTTCAAAATCTTCTAAAATAAGGCAGAGCTATATTGAAGAATCTGTTGGAAAGATTTATTATACACCCTTTATACTTAAACATAGGAATCATTCATTTACTTTTATACCAAACTTTAGAGGATGGCCTGCTATCTAATCTCAGCATGGGTATATAGCAAATCCTCCAACTGGAGGCAGTAATTTATGATTGTGCCTAAGTTATTCTTAGCAAATTTAATAATTAAATGCATTCGGTGTTATGCAAGAGTGTTGAGGCCTTAAGTTTTAGTTGGTTAGTCTATTAAAGATATTACAAGATGCAGGTGCATTCACAGCTTGACCAACCAGGAATCATTCTCAAAGGTTCCATTCTGTAGAAACACTGGCTGGTGCAGCAATAATGGGCCAGCCATGCCTGAACTATTTAAAACTTCCTTACATTGTCATCAGTAGCTGGCTTATCTATTATCACCTCTGGCAGAAGCTGTCCAACAGGCGATGTAGGAACTGAAGGTCCACCAACCAAGGAAACCACACCATTGCAATCCACAGTGCTGTGCATCTTCCCATTCACTGGAAACACTGCCAGCATCCGGGAAGACCTACTGGTCTGACTCAGGTTACTGTTGCGCCGCTCTCCATGTCGTCGGGGCACAAACAAGGAGTCTCTCCGGCTCTCATTATCCTCAAAGGTGCTGTGCTCATCATCAGCAAAGTCATTCTCTGATCCCACATCCTTTGCTCGCCCTCTAAAGCTGAAAAGGCTTGTTCTGCTATTTCGCCTTGGGGAAAATAGGGAGCCACGGATGCTCAACAAAGACTAGAAGTTTGAAACCAAAAAAAGTACAAGCATATTAATATAGACACTTGGAATGTGCTTTTATTTTGCAAAATTAAGTTGAAGGAGATTCAGTATTCATAACAGGATGTGATTTGTTCCTTTTCATTAACATTCTCATTTTATGTGCTCAAATTAAGTTGGTTTTATAAGAAATTTCTAGACCTTGAGATTATGAATGGGGAGAAGGATCACAATTTAAAGACACTGAAGAAAACTCAAACCCTGAACCAACATTTTCAAGTTCAAAAGCAAACATCCTTAGCACATTACTTTGGACACCATAAACATTCAATAAACATTGGCAGCGTGACCTTCACAAGGCCACATTTGGTCTTATTGCTTTTTCCTTCAAGGAATGCCAACATTTTTCACAAATTGTTTTAGCGCATCTATCTAAAATCACTTTAAATTAATTATTACCCCTATTTCATCTATAAAGCACAGACTTCTGAAATTCAGAGTCATGTGCTTTTTCATAAAGCATATCACAACTGAAGTTTTCAGAAGCACGAATGCTGGTTTATAAAGAAGCATAAAGGCAACATAAAATAACCAAAAAAAGTACTGATCAGCTAGGGGGAAAAGGCAACATAAAATAACCAAAAAAAGTACTGATCAGCTAGCCCTACATCCAAATTTTTTTTTTCATTAAAAAGGTCAAGGAACAGAAAGATTAAATGTCATTAGCTTCAACAGGTATCAGCAGATAGTATCAGGAGGAGAATCCAGTCTTCTGAATTTCAACCCAGTGTTATCCCAACTACACAAAGCTGCAGACTTACATATATGTGGAGTAAAATTTTCTCATAGCTATCTAAAGAAAGGGTAGATTTAAATATAAGAAACATGGCAGTCAATTCAGTTGATGACAATTCATGAATCTGGTTTAATTCTCCCCCTCTTCAGTGTTCTGATTTTCAGTCATGCATCAATGAACTCAGCAGTGCCGTACCTGGTGTGGGGAGGAGTACCTCTTTTCATATGTCAATCGATTCCCTTCGATGGAGAAGCGAAACCCTTTCCTTCTGATGCTGTCTTCAGACTCAGATTTATGGAATTCATCCTCATCTTTCTCTTCCCCACCAGACTGCTCTTTCTGTTTTCTTTTCTTTCTCCGATTTCTTCTTTCCTTAGCACTCTTGGAACTCAACTTGGAGGCTTCAGATGAGCTGTCGGAGAGCCCACCTGCGGCGCTAGGTTCTCTGGAATGCTCTGAGGCAGTTACAGCTGCTGCCTGCTACATTAAGGAGAAATGATTTTAGTATGGCATTAGAGAAGACTTTATCTTCTTAAGCTCAAGTGTTTGCATAACATTTAAAAAACACATTTAACCTGCTGAAGCTGATCTTCCGTAGAAGCAGCTCTGTCTGCAAGTAATAAATGGGACTTTTCCCCCTTTCTATCTAACGAAGGCTTTCAGGGTTAACGTGGTTTTATCTCTGTTAACATTTACTATGTTTATATTATGCTGTACAGGCCACATATTCAAAAGGACCAATCAGGCATCGATAAGAACATAAACTCATATTACTTTTTGGGATTTGAATTACTCTAAAAATTGGTATTTAATTAGCACTGTCTTCTCTGAAAAAGAAACTGTGGCATGGAAGAAAAGTTATTGACTTACCTGAGCTCATACCCAAAGGGAGTAGGAATGAGATAAAGAGCTGAGGTCCTCTCCCCAGTTATTGAAGTTGCGTTATCAAAATATTATCAATGAAGGTGGTAAAATCCCTTTCTTGCCCTCCCCCCCATAATCTTCTTTAAATATATTTTTTTAAATTTTTTTTCAATGTTTTTATTTATTTTTGGGACAGAGAGAGACAGAGCATGAACGGGGGAGGGTCAGAGAGAGGGAGACACAGAATCCGAAACAGGCTCCAGGCTCCGAGCCATTAGCCCAGAGCCTGACGCGGGGCTCGAACTCACGGACCGCGAGATCGTAACCTGGCTGAAGTCGGACGCTTAACCGACTGCGCCACCCAGGCGCCCCATAATCTTCTAACCAGAACACTGGAGAAAAGACAGTCAACATTTTCCACTAAACAAGCCAAGACATTTAGTTCTCCAAATACCAACCCCAGCTTCTTTCACTCAGCACCGGTTCTTGCTGGATACGTGGGCATGGAATGAAAACAATGCTTTTGATCATAGCTTATACTGGTGCTCAGTCAGTACGTTTTGATATTACCTTTGTTCCCAGAGTGCCCTCAATACAAGGACTCTTGCAAATAAATTAATATTTCCCAAACAGCTTTATTCTAAAGTAAAATCAATGAGCTTGTATGTTAAATGAAAAGCATGAGAGAATATAGAAGTGATAGCACAGGCATTTCATTATACAATGAGTATCAACACCTCTCTATAAGAACAAGAAATCCTTAGATCACCTGGTCTCCATAAAATTGGTGACTTTCATATGCCTACTGAATGTTGCTTTGTCATAGAACATTATATTATTTCATCACTTCCTCATTTATTATACAAGGCAATTAAGCCACATTAAAAACAATATATTTTTGGTTAAAGAAAAGACTAGATTATCTTTTAAGAGCCAGATGAACATCTTTATATATAATAACCAACACATTTTTTTTCCCAAGAAAAGATGACTTCTTAGGATTTTCTCCTATACCCATTCAGTGTTTTTTCCTCGAGAAGACTCAGAATCACATTTTCCCTTTTAAAAATCTTAAAACATTAAAATAGCATGAGAGGGTTCCACTGTGGTCAATATTGCAGACATCTTAGAAAAAGAATGAAACTAAATGATCTATAGATGATCAAAATGTAGAAATTATTACTAATCTGCCATCATTACCAGTTTCTCTTAAGTAGAGTCAGTTATCTGTCTCTCACTTTCTCTCCAGTGTTTTTGCAACAACCAAAACAATAAAAAAGAATTGTACCATGAGACAGGACATATTTGATTTTGATGAATTTACCTGAGCTGCCTCCTGTTGCTTTTTAAGCTGCTCAAGCATCTGCTGAAATTCAGCCTCTTTCTGTTCTGCCTCTTCCAAGGTGGCCTGATTCTGTTCCTCATAGGCCATGGCCACCACAGCCAGGATCAAATTTATCAGATAGAATGAGCCCAAGAAAATGACCAGCACAAAAAATATCATGTATGTTTTTCCAGCAGCACGTAATGTCTGAAAATAAAAACATTAGAATTATTTTTTCAGTATTATTTCACTGACTAGTGGCTTTAACTTTTACTTGTATGTCATGTAGGACCCTTGACATAAATAATAATTATGATGGTCACACCCCCTTCTGCCTCCTTGACTGTTTCTTTAACCTCATCCTTTTCCTTCTCCTCTAACTCATGCATTTACATTCAGATCTCCTGGAGGGAATTCTTGGATGCACCAGGAATAAAATGGAATCAAACGAAATACCATAGAGATTCCATCAAAGAGCTGAGCCTGTGATAAAAGTCAAGGAAGACATCAAAGTTATCTTTCTATATCTGCTTATTGATTTTCATCACCTGCCACCTGAGGAATAATATTTGAGTGGGCAGATGGAGCTGAGGGGAAGGTGTGCCTTCTGTTTGAGAGGACCTGTGTCTGGAAATGGTGGAAAATAAGTTTTGAGCCAAAGGGAAACGAGAGGGAATTGCTATCCTGTCATCACTATGCTTAATGTGTTATAATCAATAGGATAAAGAAATTCAAATCTCCCAATTTCAAGTTCTGTTCCTTCTGCTATATTATGCTGTGACTTGGAAGTCAGCACTAAGGTGTTTTTCTTATATGTTTCTACTTAAATGCAGTATGTATCTCTTCAGGTTCTCACCAGTTGATAAAGATTTTCCCAGAAGTCCTGAGTCATCAGTCGAAACAGAGACAAAAAAGCCCAGCTGAAGGTATCAAAGCTTGTGTAGCCATAATTAGGATTTCTACCAGCTTTCACACACATATATCCTTCTGGACATTGGCTATAAATGGGACAAAAGAAAGTATACGAAGTTCTGTTGTCTTTTTATTCTGATAGCATGCTATACTTATAACATTGTCTAGCCAGGAAAATTGGCTGTTTCAAGGGATAGAAGTTATCACAAGAGATAGAGCATGATAAATAATACACATTTCCCAACTTCTGACAACATAATTTTACTAGCCACTTGATGTTATCATTAAAATATTACCTAGCATTTTAAATAATATTTTACAAAACTACTTTCTGTTGGTAATTAGCATTTTAACATATTCTAGTTCATTTTCTCTACTGGGTAGCCTCTAGAGTCATCTGCTAGTTCACATATACTCATCTAAGGGACACAGCATTAAAGCAAAAGTATTATTCCTTGTTTTATGAAACGTAAAAACTTGCCTAACCTTTAAATAATCCCTCACCTTAGAGGTAGCCTGAATTATAGCAAATAAGTATTAATAAAGTATACACACATACACAAACACACACAGATTATTGGCTTACCCTGCATCAGAGCTGTTTCCACATAGTAGGGCATCCAAAAGACCCTCCAGAAAATAATGATACCCTGTTTAGGAAAAAGTAAGTCATATGATGAGTATTTGCATTACACTGCAAAATGAAAGCAAGATGAGGCCCCAACTTTTAGGATTCATAGAATGATTTAAAATATGTTATATAATTCCCTGAAAGACATTGGGATTTGCCATTTCATTTCTCCCTCAAAATACTAGATATTATAGTAAGGGGAATGATTACTTAAGAGAAGAAAGCATTTGTTCTTTATGAGTATAAAATTAGCGATAATTTAGGTGCTAACCTAAAAATTTAAAAAGCATCAAATGTTTTTTTTCTCTTTTTTTTTTAAATTTTTTTTTCAACGTTTTTAATTTATTTTTGGGACAGAGAGAGACAGAACATGAACGGGGGAGGGGCAGAGAGAGAGGGAGACACAGAATCGGAAACAGGCTCCAGGCTCCGAGCCATCAGCCCAGAGCCTGACGCGGGGTTCGAACTCACGGACTGCGAGATCGTGACCTGGCTGAAGTTGGATGCTTTACTGACTGCGCCACCTAGGCGCCCCTCAAATGTTTTTTTCTATTACCCTCGTGAAAAACAAAAATTTCATTCTGTAAAAATAGATAAGCATGACAGAGATTCCTTTGTTTTTCAAAATAGCCACATATTTGAAAACAAAGGGATTATATATTTTCTCTCTACTATGTTTTTAAACACTATTTATAAATGTTTAACAACTGATTATGATTTGCATTCTATCAACTTCCAGATATATTCTGCTTACAGTAAAGGTGCATAAATCAGGTCAGCTACTAAAAGAAATGAAACAAAAAATAATGTTAAATAGTAAAGCTAAAATAATTACTAGAGGTGAATACTATAGTATCTCAAAGCTTTCTTTTGCTGGCAAATTCTTTAGATTCTTTTAATATCCAGTTGAAGTGTCACTTCTGTGAATTGTTCCTTGATATTCTCTATTTCCTGCCCACTAAAGATTGGCAAAATTAAGAACTCCTCTCACTGTGTTACCAGTAATATGTAGCTACTTATATTATTTAAACTCATTGTCCTATATTGTAATTATTTGTTTATAAAAATTATTACTCCTTGAAAGAAAGTTTAATCTGATTATTTCCATATTACTATTGTTGGGACTCAGGAGTCTATCAATAAATTTTATTGAATAAATAAGGACAGGGAAGACAAAAAGAGAAATGTAAGGAATTAAATCATCATTTGAAAAATGTATTCGAATATAGTTGACAATGTTACATTAGTTTCAGATGTACAACATAGTGATTCCATAAGTGTATACACTATGCTGTGTTCACAAGTGTAGCTACCTTCTGTCCTGATATATTGCTATTATGATATCATTGACTGTATTCCTTATGTGGTGACTTTTATTTCTGTGAATTATTCATTCCGAAATTGGAAGCCTATATCTCCCACTCCCTTTCACCCATTTTGCCCAACCTGCCACTCCTACCCTTCTAGCAACCATCAGTTTATTCTCTGTATTTATGCTTTTTGTTTATTTATTAATTTGTCATTGTTTTTGTTGTTTTTTTTTAGATTTCACTTATGTGTGAAATCAGATGGTATTTGTTTTCCTCAGTCTGATTTATTTCACTTAGCATAATACCCTCTAATTGCACTATTGAGTACATACTCAAAGAAAGTGAAAACACTAATTTGAAAAGATATATGCATCCCTATGCTTATTGAAGCATTATTTATAGTAGCCAAGATATGGAAGCAGCCCAAGTGTCCATCAATAGATGAATGGATAAGGAAGATGTGTTGTGTGTATACACACACACACACGCACACACACACAATGGAAATATTACACAGCTATAAAAAAAGGATGAGATCGTGGCATTTAAATAATCATTTTTTTAAGAAAAAAATTTTTGGATTTTGTAAAAAGAAATATTTCCTAGATGTTAAATTTTCAGAGAAATTTGTTCTATGCATAATTCTATAAGGTATACAAAAACCACATAATGGGAAATAACTTTCATTTCCAATGTCTTACTTCTTTGAACATCGACAAGAAAATTTAGACAGAATTCCTTAATTTTTAATTAAAATTAAATGAAGTGAAAAATATGAGAGTTTCTGGATGAATTCTTGATATCAGGTATTTATAAATGAAGTTTTAACCATTAAAGTCAATGATCTAGAAGCTTAATCTGAAGAAAATACAACTTTCAGTCATAATATTTATCTTTAATTTTAATAAATTTAATTTTCTATTACTTTCAAAGACAAACATTTTATTTGTATTTGCATTTAATTAATTAATTTATTTATACAAAATATTTAATATAATTTATTGTCAAGTTAGCTAACATACAGTGTATATACAGTGTGCTCTTGGTTTGGGGAGTAGAATCCCGTGATTCATCACTTACATACAACACCCAGTGCTCATCCCAACAAGTGCCCTCCTCAATGCCCATCACACATTTTCCCCTCTCCCCTGTCCCCCCATCAGCCCTCAGTTTGTTGTCTGTATTTAAGAGTCTCTTATGGTTTGCCTCCCTCTCTGTTTGAAACTATTTTCCCCCTTCCCTTCTCCCATGTATTTGTATTTGCATTTGACTTAAAACAATCTATTCAACAAATGGATTATCGTTAGGCAAAATGATAAGTATGGATTTTTAGAGCTGAAAATAAATCTGATATTTATGATTTCTTTTACTTTGACTCTAAGAGAAGTGGAGTCCAAGTACATATTCACTAGAGAATAAACCTTAAATGACATCTTCATAGTCAGTTCCTTGATCTTAGCCAAGAGAAAAAAATAACAGATTTCAGGGAGTTGATGACAGCAGTAGACTTATTGGCATCGTATGAGTGAATAAAGAACAATTTTATGTATTGCTTTGACACACAAATTCTTAACCTAGAGGTTTCCAACATGTGCAAATTACTTGTTGGCATATCACTAATGTCATGAAAGAGTTAATCTGTATGAATCAAGGTATTTTATATATCTACAATTATAAAAAGATACTGATTTGTTTTTAAAATTATGCTGTCATTACTTTAAGAATTATCCAACTACCAGTAATTTTTTTATGACTAAGTCTACTTGTTCCACACACCCAATCACTAAGGTTTTCTTTCTTTGATTTTTTTGTTAAGAATTACTCATCACCTTCAAATAATAAACACCCATCTAAAGTCTAAGTTTCATATATTTAATATTTTTCTTTAAAAAGGACATTCCTTTTTCCTGTGAATCATGTTCTGTCTCTGCTCTTGTAACATTGCTACTGGTGAATACTAAAACCAAATAAAAGAGAAAATTTTACTTACTTTCTTTGCAGCTGAATTCTTTAGCTCCCATATAATGATATAACACACAATGGCACTTGGAGTCAAAATTAGAATAGTTATCAATAAAATAATTAAAGGTATGTGCAAACCAATGGTCAGGTGATTACGAGATCACAACCCGCTATGCAATCATTTTAAGAAAATCTTTCATGCCTTGGTGGAAGGCAGGTCAACAATGAAAAAATAAATCTACATAACAATTCTTACTTGAATCTTGAATATACGATTTCCAGTCAAACTCAGTGTGAGTTTCATTGACAAGTGTGCCATTGTAATTCATGGTTACATTCTTCTCTATAGTGTGTTCCTCCAGGGAAGCATTGGTGGGAGGCCATTGCACACATTTATTCCGCAGGTTGCCCATGAACAGCTGCAGCCCAATCAGTGCAAACACGCTCAGACAGAACACAGTCAGGATCATGACATCGGAGAGCTTCTTCACTGACTGGATCAGGGCCCCCACGATGGTCTTCAGGCCTTAAAGAAAGAAGGCTATAACTATGGAGACTTAGAACATTGGAAATAACAAAAGGCCCACACAGTTTTCTTGAAAACATAGATTCCATGCATAAATTTGAACATAATTGCAATGCCAGTGGAAGAACAACACTTCCTGGGAGGCTGAAGTGCTAAGGAAATGAACTCCAGAAACATAAAGATCCAAACAACAACATGAAGATCATCTTCCATTATGTCGAGAGAGAATAATGGGAGGTTTATGATCTTCATGAAGGGTTTTGTATTTCTCCATTTTGCTAATGAAACTCACCCCATACTTTCATTAGGGTTAGTTATCCATTTTAAAACAAGTTACCTGAATACATATTTTACAATGCCTATTTATAAGTAGGAAAAGTTTTGCTATAACTCGGGAGGAGGTTTAGGATATAATTGGACTTGAAGATAATAAATCCTCCGTACAGACTCATGCTATTCTTCATTATCTTATTTCCTTGCCTTTTAAAGCATTATTAGGATTTACATTGTACATACAATATCATCAATACCTACAATGAACAAGAAATTACAAATTGGTACATTCAGTTGGGACCAAATCCCTGGTACAACTGACAATGGAGAGAAAAATACATGACATCTCTAAGGGCAAATCACACATGGACTATATACTGCATTATCTCATGCTAAACTCCTACGCTGATAAAAAGTGAAAAAACATAAAAACTTATGTCCAATAATAAGAATCATTTCCTATAAAACACTTGATTTTGATAATGATTTTGATTATTTTATTATGACTCCTGAATTTCTGTAATGTTGACTGTCAAGCAAAGAAGATGTTGCTGAAAAGACATAATGGATAGGCCCCGGATGTTTAACCTAGCTCTCACCTGGAATGACTGAAATTGTTTTCAGGGCTCGGAGAACTCTGAATGTTCTCAACGCTGAGACATTGCCCAGGTCCACGAACTCTGTCACGTATCTGTAATAGGGAGTTCACACACAGACACAATAACAGGATACAAAGAAAGAGCTGTAGGTACAAGGAGCCTTATGGTTCACACCAATCACTCCTTACCTGGAGTTACAGAAATAGTTTTCAAAGCTCTCAAGACTCTGAAAGTTCGAAGAGCTGAAAAATTGCCTAGGCTTACAAATTCTGTTACATACCTGTAGAATTAAATCAGAGTTATTCAAGATTTAGGCAGGATTTATATTATTTGCTTGGGTCTTTTATAAAGACCTTCTTGGTGATTCTAAATGATAATATCGTATGTAGCAATTTAGAAATTAGAGTCAACTGCTATGGTTTTCTTTACTCACATCATTTAAGGCCGTTTGCTGTACGTAAACTTCATAAAGTGTATAATCCTGTTGCTACGTTGGCTAGCAATATAATCAACATCTTGTGTAACTGAGGAGAATTAAATCAATAGAAAATTAAATCTTGGCTGTTGTTTCAGGGTTTCAGTTAGAATGAACTATGTGAAATCACCTAAGAGAAATTTAGGCAGGAAAAGGCAGATTGCCTTACTAACTATCTGGACATGAAAAGGTTTTCCTAGTGTAACTCCTAAGTGAAAGTTAGGCAAGTTCAGAACAAGATCTTATGATCTGCTATTATTGCTACTTTGTTTTCAAAAAACAGTTGTCCCAATATGCTGTCTTTTGAACGGTGCCCCGAGGGAATGGTGAAGAGTTGGCTCATCTGGACGAGACATGGAATTAAAGATGAGACAGGCAGCATTTGTAGACCTCCGTATGTCATTCCTACTTCTGATCCTATCTACCTCGCTGTGCCTGTAGGAGGCCAAGAAGTCAGCTCCTGAAGGAACGCTGAGGGCAAGTGGGCATGGGCCACCATCCTCCACACATATTTCACCTACTTCCGAATGGCCTTCGATTCCTTTTCTGAATCTCTTCTTCCTTGGGAAAGTTTACCACAAGAAAAAACAAGGACAGGGATGAAGAAATTGTGCATATTACCGAGTGTATCTGGATGGAAGATGAGGATAAGAAGGTTTATGTAGAGGGTAATGAGATGAAGAAAATCATAAAGGGAAAGAGGAGAAGAAGAAATGGGATCAGGTGAGGAATAGGAAGAGACAGAATGTGTCTGCTCATAAGTCTTAAAGATCAATTTGCTGATGAAATAATAATTTACTATATTAAATACATAATATATTAAGGACCTCATTTTTTCTATTAGTTTGATCTGTCAGAAATTTTGGATGCTCAGAGATAGTTATATTATTCTACCAAACTAATAAAAGAAGACAGAGAGAATACGTAACACGGGTAAGCTCAGTGAAAATTTGTGCAGCCAACAGAGTGGTTTCTGACTCTAATTTTTAAAAGCCATTTTCACATATGTATTCTGAATACACCTGTGCCTTCAAATTGTGTGCATGTGGGAGGGACTTGTGTGTCTGTTGAACAAGTGGCATGTATGAAATCTGCTGACATATTTCTTACATGTGGAAATTGTAACTTCAACCGCTGCAGAGGCTGTGTGCCCAAGTGAAATGTCACTTGGACCTCTGTTGTGCTAAACAAAATCAGGAGCTTAAATGTATACATCACACCAAAATATTTTTCGGTTAAAGCAAGCTTAGTCTTTAAAAACATAAGCACTCATAGAAAGCCCAACCATATTCTGCCTTGAAGATTCAAAAAGGCACTTACGCAAATGTAATGACAGTGAAGTCGAGCCAGTTCCATGGGTCCCGAAGGAAAGTAAAATCTTCTAAACAGAAACCCCTTGCAATAATTTTTATAAGTGATTCAAAAGTATATATTCCTGTGAAGGTGTACCTGGAGGCAAGCATCCAAAAAAGACTTGATAAAGCAATAATTTTCTTTTATAGCATATCAATTTCTTATCACTCTGTCAGTGGAAGAGATGAACATTAAAAAAGGGAATCTAAGTAGGTGGATGTTATTTTCATGAAAATAAAACATATCCCTAAATTTAAATTCCTTCCCTCCCATATGAAGGGTTGTTTTTTGAGGGTCCTAAAAGTGGAGTGAGAAATACAAGCTGTATGAAGTCTATGTGGCTACTGCTTGAAATGTCTTGGTATTGACATAAGTGAATAGAACCTCCTGAGAATTATCCAGTACATTCATGTAATGGAGTAGCCAATCAATACTATTGCAGAAGCATAAAATGATATTCCTTTAGAAAGTAAAAAACTAATTTCAATCATGTTTAATGAATGAGAGAACATTGACAAATTAGCAAGTCTTGTGGTTTTCCCTTTCTAGAAGATAAGACAGTTCACTAACTTGGAAAAAGGATTTTGTTAACATCCAATAGGATAATTCTAGGGTCTTATGAGGTAAAATTTAATTTAGAATAAAATGTTGGGCTAATTCAGAAATGTACATGTTTCCAAAGTTTTAACCTTCTACTCAGAAGTTAGAGAACAAAATTACAGAAACCAGTGGGACTGAAGACCTATGGGTCTAACATGTTAACTTCAACACCTTAGGAATTCTTTGTATATAAATTTTATTACATCCTGTTTGGATCTCTGTTTCTTTTATAATTGGTTCCAACCTGGAAGTGTCCAGGTAGAGAAGAGGCTCTTGGGAATACCCTCGTGGTTTTGTTTTCAGGGTCAGCAGCCACAGAGCAAAAGAGGTTACAACCTGGGCAGGATGAAGAGCCCTGGCAGAAATTAACACAAATCCAGCCTCTCTGCCATAGAGGTAACCCAGAACAGAGTCATCAGTGCAGTTAGTAATGCTTTAAGTTTCCACAAACACTACCCTTTCACTTCAGTTAGTTTAACCCTCAGTTTAAATGGAATTTTCAAGTTGTAAAACCCCAAATTTGGGGATTTTTTTTTCAGTGAATTTTTTGATGACAGCACTTGAAACTGATTTAGGCCTGACAAGAAGTAGATGTGCCTGATGGAAATGAAAACCCAATGAGGATCAACATTGTCTTCTCACGGCATGTGTAACATTCCCTTGTAAATTCTGAACTCATTGAATTCATCTGGAAATTTAATTGGAGTCAAGGTTTACCATATTGGCTCTCTTCTGCAATTGCTTTCATCACATTTGCTTTGGCCACTGTAGATCCTAAAGGAAATACGGTGAGTGTCTGAGAATATTGGCCTTCTGATAACCATCAAATACAGGTGAAAGACAGATATTAGATCCAACAACACCACCAGGCCTGAAAGCAAATGTCATTTGTCTTCCTGCTTTGTACTTGTGCCTAGAGATGGCTTTAATAAAAATATTCTTCAGTTTTATTTAGAAGGTACACTGAGGCATAGTTTCAAAATCTGTATCTATATATAGATATAAATATACATGTCTATATGTCTACATATCTATATAGTCATATTTATAACACACACATACACATAGTAGGTGGTTTCAACATAAATTGAACTTACTCTACATTCTTTGTCCAGTCAGGAGGATTACTCATTGTCATAAACACACAGTTCGTCAAAATAGTGCACATAATTAGCATGCTGAATAATGTAGATTATTGTTAAGGAACACGCAAAAGAAAATCCAAATTCACGTATTATATTATATAAAACAAACATTGAAAGATTAAACTGCAGTTTAGCCAGGATACAGTGACTAATACACTGTGGGTAATTATCTAATTTCTTCAAATTTCAGTTTTGTCATTTGCAAAATGTGGGTAATAATATCAACCCTCAGAGTAGTACTATAGATTAAGTGAGATAGTGTACAGTGTGTTGTATAGATTAAGTGAGATAATGTATAATGTTTATATAAGTATAAAGTATTGTTTTGATACTATTACTGAACCAATATATTTGCCTCCCAGAGGAGTTTAGTGGGAAAGCTGTGCAAAGTGGAGTAGTACAGTTTTTGGGCAGAGAAGCCTGATTTGAATTAATTCAGGTGGCTAAAATAGCAAATTGTTAAGGAAGGCACATATAAGCAATACTGTAATTTCTTAAGTACATATTATATATATATATATTTTTTTTTAATGTAAAAAAACCCCACGTAGTCAGAGTACAGCATGGTCCTGGGTCAGGTTGCTCTATTTTGACTGAGTTTGAACAAGCTCAGCAGCACTGAATACAAGTAGAAGTGAAAATCCCCAAAGGCCAGGACTTAATGTGACATGAATGTAATTAAAATTCAACATAAAAGTGATCTTGGGCAATTCACTCAGCCACTCTTGCCACGGAATCTTATGTCTCCAGTGACTTTCATACAAGGTAGCTAATCAAGTGTAGACTTGGCCGGTTTCAGGTGCAGATGAAATTTGTTAAAATGTGGAAGGTTCTTGGAACAGGCCTATATATTAGTAAATATGATCCAAGTGTTAGCTAAAACAAATGACTAAGACATAACAGAGCTGAAAGGGACCTTGAAAAAAACAACTAGTCTAATCACTACATTTCAGAAATCAAAGAAATAAGGCCCAAGCTCAAGGGAAATTAGATAACTTGGCTGAGGACTAGAACACAAGTTTCCTGCCTTCATATCCAATATTCTTTCCACTACAGTTAACTGCCCAAATAAAAATTTTCCAGAAGTGAAAAAGGAAGTTTTCATCAAATGACCACATGATGGCACTAGGAATACAAACTAGGATAAGGTAACCTCCATAAACATAAGAACCTTGAACATATTATTTGTTTCAAATCTTCTAATAATTAAAAATGGCATATTTATGCCACTAAGGAATCTCTTGCCATCAGGTTAAAAGTAGAAATGGCCTTTTCAGTTTTATAATCTTTTTTTAAAAAAAATCAGGTATCATGCATTTATGAAAATTATAACAGTATTTCTACATTTATCATCACCAAAGCCATCAAATGAGACATAATCAGAAATAAAGTTTTTGCCAATGATATGAATACCTAAATTTAGTTGGAGTCCTTTTTAACACCAATGGAAATTGCAAAGTCAAATCCCTAAAGATCGTTTGGTAATATAATCTCAGCTTCTTTCATTAACTTCCAGAGTCGTTACTAAGCAATCCGTTTTACATGACAGAGTCATAATTCAATGACTTACATTTGAAATTCAGCCAATATTTCCATATTTCCTCATGAATTTCATTTGGAAAGTTCAAGAATTAACTAAATATTGGCCAAAGCCGCCTGAAATTCTCCCATAGAAAATATACTTAAAGGTTTATTCTAAGGTAAACTAAAATGCTTTATCTAATAGGTATGTCTAAACTTGGCTCTAGAAATATATTTCTCTGTTATTATATAATTACTTATTGCAAATTCTAGATAATCACAAATTTTGTGGTAAAGATGGTAAAGATACATACGGCCATCTAAAATTAGATTTGTAAGACTCAATCCATACAAGTATTTTTAGGAAGATATATATATCTGTATATAAAGTGTTAAAGGCTAGGTATAATATATATTTGAAAGATAAATATATATGTGCATATATATATGCATATATATAATGTTAAAGACTTTGTAAGTTTCAGTGACATATCTATGACCAATAAACTGTAAGAATAAGGCTTATATGACAAAAGATACAAAATGAGAGTAATAAAAGCCACAGAACATGGACATTTCCCAAGCTAATTTTATATTTAGCTACAAAGCACTTATAGATTACACACATAGTTACTATTGATCATTTCAAAAGGATATGAATGTACCAAAATCTTAATAGCTATTTTCCTAAGAGGATTGAAGGGAGTTAAAATGTACAGGGCAGAGGTGGCACTGAACCGGAAGATGGCCTTCCCTTTATTCAATACTATAAAAGTCTGTAAGACAGGAACACAACATACAAGTATAAAAGTATAAACCATTTAAACTCTATTGCCTACTTCTGTTATTTGTCATAATGAATTATTCCAATGTTGCAGCTTTTAAAGTACACCATGCAGACAAACGGTTACTTTTACAGGACTGTTAGAGTCCTTTAGAGAGGACATTCAATGGTGTCATCTACCTTTTACCTGATACTTACCTGCAATTTTATCATACATAAGGTATTTGGTCAAGAGAATTGGTTTATTTTGTTAATATCTTAAACATCTGACTTGAATGAAAGTCTTAAATGGGTGCGTATTTTATTTTTTTCTAAAATTCTTAAGACACTACATTTCTTTATAGTGATTTCAGCTTTCCCAATTCGAATATCTTGAAAATTAATCCTATAGAATGCAAAATCATTCAATAGAACTAGTACTTTTTTCAAAGTTATTTTTAACCATTTATTCTTAAAATAAATCTTATCATCTATTGGTAATAGGAAATAAAAACAGCCACCATAAGACCCGCTCTTGAGCTAGATGGACACAATCCAATAATTGATTTTTGGAAGCCAAGCTCCTTGGAGAGAATCTGTTGACTGGGAGTGCTAAATTCTGTATTGGGATTTCTGAGTTAGCTGACACATTGAATTCTAATCCCAATTGACTGCTCATCTCATGTAGTGCTTTTTTAGTATGAAGGAAAAGCTCAAAGCCCCTGAAGAATTTAGGATCCATGAACGTGAATGGAATTGCATTCCAAATATTAGATATATTTGAGAGCAATTAGCAATGTTCAGGCAAAAAAAAAAAATAAAGTAACAATACACAATAGCATAAATAACATAATGAAGGATTCTGACTCAGTGTTTCTTAAGGCATTTACTAATAATAACATAACATAAAATTTACCCTCCTAATCATTTCTAAATGTATTGTTTGGTACTGATTTTTAAAAAGAATGTATTATATGGCTTATTATAGTAAAGTACCTTAGCATCTTTTAAATCTAATTAGTTCAATAAAAATTTCATTACTACAACTCCTCAGGATAACATTCACTGCATGAAGTGACTTCAAAACCGAAGAAAAAGTTCAAAATTGGTGGTGGAGGAGAAAAGGCTGATAAGTAGCGTCTAGTTTGAAACAGTCTTCTCTTTACAACCCAAGACTGTAGAAAATTTGATTTTGTGCCTCAGAACATATTTCAAAACATAACATTTTGACTGGTTCAGGAATGAAATTCTATATATGAAATATCACTTTAAAGATACATTTATATGAGTCTAACTCTTCATACATTAGTGCTGGTCATAATTATCACTTAGCTTTTCATATATAGTTACCAAACTCAGTAACATTTATTGAGCCCCTATATGATAAGGTGTTAATATTATGAGCATTGCAAACACCTGGACGGTAGTATGGAACTAGTTTTAGGTCCAACTATTAACTTAGTTTATTCCAGTGCAAATAATGTATATTAACTAATTAGCACAATACTTGCAAAGCTCTGTACTAGAGTTTACACAGAAAACAAAGACATGTAAGTCATGACCCCACGAAGTATATATAGTAGTGAATGTTCAACTATCTCAGCTAATAGAAGAAAGTCTAGAAGGATAATTTATGTAGAGCAAAGCTGTCCATTAGAAATATTATGTGAATTACAAATTTGAGTCCATACGTGATTTTAAATATTCTGATAGCTATATTTTTAAAAAGTAAATAAGCAGGTGAAATTAATAATTTTTAACCTAATATATCCATTATATTATCATTTTGTGCAACCAATATTAGAAAATTTGAGATACTTTACATCCTTCTTTTCATACCAATTCTAAGTCTTTGAAGTCTGTACTCACCACATTTAAAGCACTAGACCCACACTGGGGCAATGTCTACTGCATTTGGCAGCACAGACCTAGATGTAAACCATGCATTGTAGTGCTAGTTCAGACTCTCTTCAGCAAGGTAAAAATCAATTCTGATTTTGTTTTATTTTATTTTATATTTTATTTTTTTAAATTTTTTTTAACATTTATTTATTTTTGAGACAGAGAGAGAGCATGAACAGGGGAGGGTCAGAGAAAGAGGGAGACACAGAATCTGAAAAAGGGTCCAGGCTCTGAGCTGTCAGCACAGAGCCCAACGCCGGGCTCGAACCCACGGACTGTGAGATCATGACCTGAGCCGAAGTCGGACTTAACCGCCTGAGCTACCCAGGCGCCTCTCAATTCTGATTTTTTTTTTTTAATTTTTTTTTTAACGTTTATTTATTTTTGAGACAGAGACAGAGCATGAACGGGGGAGGGGCAGAGAGAGAGGGAGACACAGAATCGGAAGCAGGCTCCAGGCTCTGAGCCATCAGCCCAGAGCCCGACGCGGGGCTCGAACTCGCAGACCGTGAGATCGTGACCTGGCTGAAGTCGGACGCTTAACCGACTGAGCCACCCAGGCGCCCCTCAATTCTGATTTTATTTTATTTTTTTTTCAACGTTTTATTTATTTTTGGGACAGAGAGAGACAGAGCATGAACAGGGGAGGGGCAGAGAGAGAGGGAGACACAGAATCGGAAACAGGCTCCAGGCTCCGAGCCATCAGCCCAGAGCCCGACGTGGGGCTCGAACTCACGGACCGCGAGATCGTGACCTGGCTGAAGTCGGACGCTTAACCAACTGCGCCACCCAGGCGCCCCTCAATTCTGATTTTAAAGGCAAACCAAGAAAAACAGGCAAACACCCTGCTATTCAACAGCTTGACAATCTGGAAAGTAACAGTAGGAAAATATAAGTAGATTTTTTTTTTAAAACTTAAGTAGTTATTAAGAGTGTAGACTCTGGAGTCAGGGGTCTGGCTCAAGTGTGGCTCCATAGCCTTCCAGCAGTGGGATCCTAGACAAGTTACTTCATTTCCGTGACTCATTTGCCTCATTTGAAAAAATGGGAATAAATATACTTAGCTCACAAAGTTGTTGTGATTCCAATTCAGTAGAGATTCTGATGCCTAGTATTGTGTATTTTTAGTAAATAACTCAGGTGATTCTTCAATAGCAGGGCTGTGAATCTGTGTTTGTTAACAGGTAATTTTTAAAATTGCCCGAATTGTCAATGATTATGTTGTATGCATGCGTTAAAATCCTTCCCCCTGACCTATAATAACAATATATAATAATAACAATTATAAAAGTTTGGTAGGAATTGCTATTTATGAATCTGTGCTTGTTACTATCTAGTGATTTTGTTTCTGAGTTTTTATTTTATTTTATTTTAACATGAAATTTATGGTCAAATTGGCTTCCATACAACACCCAGTGCTCCTCCTAACAGGTGCCCTCCTCAATGCCCATCACCCACTTTCAGCTACCTCCCACCCCCCCCATAAACCCTCATTCTCATTTTTTAAAAAATGTTTAATGTTTATTTATTTTTGAGAGAGAGAGAGAGAGAAAGGGAGAGAATGATCAGGGAAGGGGCAGAGAGAGAGGGAGACATAGAATCCAAAGCAGGCTCCAGGTTCTGAGCTGTCAGCACAGAGCCTGATGCGGGGCTTAAACTCACAAACTATGAGATCATGACCTAAGCTGAAGTCGGCTGCTTAACCAACTGAGACACCCAGGCGCCCCTATTCTCAGTTTTTAAGAGTCTCTTATGGTTTGGCTCTCGTCCTCTCTCTTTTTTTTTTTTCCTTTCCCTCCCCCATGGTCTTCTGTTAAGTTTCTCAGGATCTACACTATGACCCAGCAATAGCACTGCTAGGAATTTACCCAAGGGATACAGGAGTGCTGATGCATAGGGGCACTTGTACCCCAATGTTTATAGCAGCGCTTTCAACAACAGCCAAATTATGGAAAGAGCCTAAATATCCATCAACTGATGAATGGATAAAGAAATTGTGGTTTATATACACAATGGAATACTACTTGGCAATGAGTTTTTAGATAGTTGATTTGTTTATAATTTTTTATCCAAGGTGGACATTGAATTTAACAAGCCATACTTTTCCAGTCTCCTTTTCTTTTTTCTTTTCTTTTCTTTTTTCTTTTCTTTTCTTTTCTTTTCTTTTCTTTTCAAAGTTTATTATTTTTATTTATGTTGAGTGAGAGATAGAGAGCAAGAGGGGGAGGGGCAGAGAGAGAGGGAGACAGAATCTCAAGTAGGCACTGCACTGTCAGCACCGAGCTTGACACTGGGCTCGAACCCACGAACTATGAGACCATTACCTTAGCTGAAGTCAAGAGTAAGATGTTTAACCGACTGAGCCGCCCAGGCACCCCTCCAGTCTCTTTTTCTGAAGATGTCCACTACCTTTTCTTTCAATCTAGGGGCCATGTTACTTAAAATAAATAGTTCAAATTTAAGGTCCAATTTCATATTTATCTAAACATTATCAAAAAATTACCAAATAACAGGACTGCCTCTAAATATACAGCATTTGCCTGCCCTTAAAATAAACACAGTGGCAAAAGTAACAGAGGAAGGTTAGCAATGATCATGAACAAGAGAAAATGTAGAAAACACTATTGGTTGATTGAATTTATGCGTTAGCTTCAAAATTTAAAACAAGCAATTTCAACTTGTATATATACTGGGCTCCAAAAATATATTTGGAAAACAATTATTTGAAACTTTGAATATATTTTCCCACAGAAGAATATATACATATACATACATAGACACATATACATGTATATTTACATACACTCAAAAGCCGATGTAACTCTTAATGAAATGGAATTCTGTATTAATGGTACTGTGAAACTTTATCACTGTGTATAAGAAAATGTGACTCTGCAAATGGCGAAAGAATTCCAAGTTGGGCTGCAACTAGCCGTCACCCCTTGGCTCTGTCTTCCGCGAGAAGTGGAATCAACCTTCTTATAGTTCTAAGCTGCTAATTTGAGAATGGGTTCTAGAAAGAGAACTATGTGGCAGAGGAGATACGTTTCAGAAGTTTGGGGTATAAAGAACTTCATAGAAAGTCAAGAGATTTCTATTAGTGTGCAGCTCTGGGAACATTTCTCATCTGGATCAATGCCATGACATCTAATTGTTCTTTTTCTCTTGTGGGTGTTCTAAACGATCTTACTTACTTCTCTGTCTATTTTGTGATAACCTCTAGATTCAGGCCAAGATTTTCCTCCTTTTCTGGCTCACTGGGGAAGGGGAAGTTTTCATACAGGTTTACCACCTGACTGAAGGGAGCATGTAATATTTAATAATTATTTTCTCGGGGTGCCTGGGTGGCTCAGTAAGTTAAGGGCCCAACTTTGGCTCAGGTCATGATCTCACAGTTTGTGAGTGCAAGCCCCAGTCGGACTCTGTGCTGACAGATCAGAGCCTGAATCCTGCTCCAGATTCCATGTCTTCCCTTCTCTTCGCCCCTCCCCCTCTCAAGCTCTGTCTCTCCCTCTCTCAAAAATAGGTAAACATTAAAAGAAATTTTTTTCACTCCTGGTCTTATTCTATTTTTCCCTTTAGGCTAGGGATAATCAGCTTAAAGAATAGCCTGTGGCACCTGTCCGCCTGTGGCCCACCCAAGCTTCAATATCTGGCCTTCACCTGATTACACATGTGGTCTTTAAGCCAGGGATCACAAGCCAAAATGCCCACTGAGGCTGGGTGGTGGGAGGTCCCTATCAATTTTTGATGTGCGAATCAGTGATGCCACATATTATAAGAGAAATCCTAAATATACATGATTATAAATGCATGCATGTATGCATGAATGTGTGTGTGTAATCTCTTGGTTTATACATCTTGGAAACTAATTCAAAATAAACATTATTGCATGAGTCTAGCAAAATCTATCTGTGGGCTCAATATCTCACAGTCAGTCAGGTTTTTTAAAAAAATCTCTGCTTTAAGCCCATGCAAAACAGAAGAAGAATTTGTACCCAGGAAAGAGTCTGTAAAATTGCTTGTCCCTTGGCTTTAGCTCCATGGAATAATGGGGGTGGGGCCAGTGCAGGAGATGACCCTACAGGAGATGCCCAGCTGGGCTCTTATCAGCCAGGTTACAGCTGCCTCTGCTTCTGCCTCAGAGAAGAAAAACTATAACACAGGCGCAAATAAAATCTGGGGGTCAAATATTTCCCAGTCCGTATCTTTAGCCTATACCATGGCTGTGGTACCTTATTATATGCTCAATTTTTCTTTGACTAGAGGGGACTAATTTGAGGTCCAGTTTTATCACAGACTTGCTATGTGAGAACTATGAGCAAACTGTTCCCTGCTGATTTCTACATCTGAATAGAGAAGATGTGAGTGCCCATAATCAATTCTAAAGTGCCATATAAATACAAGAATTAAAGGGTTAAAAGTGTGTGTTTGTCTGGTTCTCAAATACATACATATACTAACACTTGAGCATTTGAAAGCAAGATCAATTTTTATATTGGAAGTTTGTTGCTCCATCTTTCCTCCCAAATTTCATATTCAGAAAACAATGCCATCAGCTTATTCTTGTCTGACACTTGGGCACCTCCAAAATAGATTCAGCTCCCACCTATTATTCTGTCTTCATTGTAAAACATCTAGACTAAACCTTCATCAAGACTCCCAACTTGATTGGGGTACCTGGGTGACTCAGTTGGTTAAGCATCTGGCTTCAGCTCAGGTCATGATCTCACAGTTCATGACTTTGAACCCCGCAATGGGTTCTGTGCTGACAGCTCAGAGCCTGGAGTCTGCTCCAGATTCTGTGTCTCCCTCTCTCTCTGCCCCTCCCCTGCTTGTGCTCTCTCTCTCTCTCTCAAAAATAAGGAAACATTACAAAAATTTTTTTAAAAAAGACTACCACCTTGATCTTTAAAAACATAAAGTGGACCATGTGACTCCTCTACCCAAAGCCTACTTAGAATTCATTTTGCCCTTAAACTTCAAACTCTTTAATATGCACTACAAAGTACTTTTTTTCTAACCCTGGCCCACCTGCCCAACCACATCTTATTCTCTTACTACTTATTATAGAGGCACATAATTTAAGTTTCCTGAATCTGTCCTCTTTGGAAAAAAAATAAAAGGTATTTATCACCCTATATTATCTGGTGGGAAATATAATTGTCTAATTATTTTTGAACTTGATCCAAACCTACCGTATCTCAGAATTTTGGTTTTTACCAAGGCAGGGGATGTCCCTGATTGAGAAGAAATAGTGAAGTGACAAGTCAGGTTTGGGAAATACTGCCAACTGAAGAGACGAGGAGTCCAGCTTGCAAAGTGGCATGAGTAGAGGGCAGGAACAGCAGTGATGGGCTTATATGTATTCCATAACAGACTTCTCTTTTCCATTGGTATTATCAGTGCAAAGACTGCAAACCAGAAGCAGCATGGCAATGGGCCACGGAAGCTGACAGATCTGTTTTAAATCTAGTGTCTGTTACTTAATAGCTTTTGTGATCTTAGGCAAATTACTTCACCTCAGTTTCATTATTTTAAAATAAAGACAAGGGTTATCTGGGAAGGACATGGGGATTAAATAAGAACTGTAAATATCCTGATACATAGTGCATAGAGTACAGAGCCATTATTTTTGCCTGCCTGGCACGCCTTCTTCTGTGGTCTACACCTCTTCCTTTGAGAGAACACCTCTCCACTGCCTGCCCACATGACTTGGGTGGAGCCGACCCACCCCTTAGCATGTTGACCACCCCTTAGGTCAACATGTGGCACTAACCTGGTCAATGAGATCATCACATACCCTAGGCTACAGTAATTGATTCAGAGGAGGTCATGTGAACTAACTACAACCAATTCCAGGACTTCTGCTAGAGCTTTTGAAGAAAAGTGAGCTCTTTTTCTTGGGGTTATTAGGCTGTAAGCTGTTAGCTTGGTGCCACTGGTGGCTATTTCTGTCATCTTGTGGGAAGAGCCAGCCTGTGAATGCAGCCAGCATAGGAAAAAGTAGAGCCAAAAATAAAAAAGAACTGAGTCCTGACATTGTTCTTTCAGGTGCTGGATCCTTTGATATTAACATGAGATTTACCCCACAAATACATTTATTGATTGATTAATTAGTTAGCTTCTTTGTTTTCAAAAACTAGTTTTTGTTAGATTTTTATCACTCTCAGTTGAAGGGTTTCTTACTAATATAGCTGGTACTTAATAAATGCTAGCCATTATTTTACTACCACCATCATCTGGGATTGTTTCTGAGACAGAGATGGGGAGATGACAAAGAAGAACGGGGCATAAGGAAGAAATAATGGATGAGGAGGAGAAAGATTTGGAAGTCAACTATAGTGCCTTGGATGTAAGAGAGAGCCTTGGATGACTGCTAATTCTAAAAGACCTAATGACGTGCAAAAAAAATACATTAATTGGGGGGGCTGTCCATAGGACGATTTATGGAATCATAAGCTTTTACTTACCATCTACTTTTCTGATTTTCCATTCAATTACTTTTACAAGAAAACTCCCTGATTTCAGTTAAAAACAAAGCAAACAACTCTCTCTACCCAATATAACAATTTAAAACTCCTGCAGCAACAACAGACTAGGCATTTATTTGAAATCACAAGTTCATATATGACTCTTCATGCAGCTCCAATGAAGAGGAAGTAGGCATCTTTTTAAAAAGAGCTGATAAAAAGGGAGGATAAGGTGTTCATAAATGGCCCGTAAAATAATAAAGGAAAGAATACATTTTTAAACGGATACATTTCTACATTCCATAATTAATAAACATCCATTTTCACCACAGATCTAAAATACTTCATTCTATTTCCAGTACCCTGTCACAAAGGATATTTTCTTCCATGGTACTAGTGAGTCATCTGTAATTTTAAGAAGAACATGAGAAGAAAGAAGTTTTCTGTAATAAAGAGTAGGTGAAGAATTTCAATGTATAGCCAAATGGTGCAAAATTAACCCAAGCTATGAAATAAAAAACTGTGGAAAAAAGAACCATAAGGAAAAAAAAAAAAGTTTCGTTCATAAGCTAAATGTGCCCTGCCACATAGCTAAAGTAAATAAACAAACAAAAGGAACACTGCCTGAAATCATGTTTTGAAGACCACTGGACCAGAGCTAAGATGGTATGGAAAATTCTGTGACTGTATTCTGACAGCATTGTTATTTTAGTTTTTAGTTCTTACCTTGGACTGCTGAAGGATTAAAACATCAGAGGGTCTGGAAATGCTTCCATGCATCAGGAATGTTCATGAGATGGTTGCTACTATTTCTTTAGTTATTACTATAATATCACTGACCGTGGAATAAACTACTTTAACAATTTTAGTAGAACTTTCGAACATTATATAATGTGCACAATTTAAACTAGGGCAAAGAAGATAAAAATATGTGGGCATATGCCATCTGAAAATACACCATCAGCAATGACATTTCCATAAGCTCACTGACATTGTCTTTTT
Source organism: Prionailurus viverrinus (assembly GCF_022837055.1). Taxonomy (NCBI): domain Eukaryota; kingdom Metazoa; phylum Chordata; class Mammalia; order Carnivora; family Felidae; genus Prionailurus; species Prionailurus viverrinus. Next base: position 61,870,918 of record NC_062568.1, on the reverse strand, counting down.
AGAAGATCACAGAGGGTTTTAGTGTGGCTTACACATATATTTCTTTTATGGATACCACTGTACTTTAAAATATAACATAAAGAATAGGTTCTGCAGCCATTTTTATAGTAGGCTTGCTTTGTTTATTCTGTATATTAATAAGAAAGAAACTAGACTTTGTACATAGATATAAATGGCACATTATTTATTGTACCTCAGTTAAACCTTAGGGAAGTAAGTCACTGGCCTACTGATATTTGCATATTCCAGCTCATTCAGGAATAGAATAAAATCCACATCCCCAATATGAGTAATAGTTTTTTTCTAGTGACATTTTTCCTGAAAAACTTTTTTTCTAGGGACATTTCCGCCATTAAGCGCTTTATCTATGCCAGGAGTATTGTGTGTATGTGTGATCCACTGTTTTAATGAAGGCCACTCTGCTGATCTCAGATTTTCAAGTCATAAGACAAAACTAGTCATCAAACATCAAAAGAAATATTCATAATTATTCCAACTTTAATCAGAGCAAACTAATTCAGAATTTAAGACTATTCCTCGATACTGAAATAACCCAATTATGGAAGAAAATGTAAGACTAGAAAACAAGTAATGGCAACCATAGTCTCAAAATATGAAAATGCAAAAGAAGGACATTTTAAACACATAGCTTAGTCATGTGTCCTAAACACACAGCTTAGTCATGTGTCCTAAGCTTGCAATGTTACTTTTCAAGGATTCCAGTCCTCCAGAATGTTTCATTTGTATTGCACTTTGAATGGCTTACACTGGAAGACTTGCTGGATGTCAGCAATAGATGTGCCTTGCCTTGGGGAAAACTCCTTCCTGATAACAATATTTCTCTTATCAGGTTGTTCTGCTTGCACAATGTGATTTGTTCCAAAATGCCACAATGTTTTTCCTTCCTCACACAATGTGCATTTGAAGATAAGGATGGATGGTGTTAGAGGCAAGTAGGAATGTGAACCGAACAAAGTTTGTAAGGGTTACTTCAGCACAAGAATCTGGCTGGCTTCCTTCAGAGTTGGTCTTCAGAGTTGGTCTTTAATCCTCAGTTTGAAGACCTTTCTTTTAACTATTTGAAAGGGACTGCATAATTTTCTTTTCCATCTGCCCTCTTTGTTATAAGCCAATTGTTGGCTGTTTGGGGACACTCCCTCAAGACAACAACTTTTATTGGTCTGAAAACTCTTTAATTTAAAGGACAGATTGAGTGGATAATCTGGTTTCCACATAAAGAATCACTGCCCTTGTCAACATGTATTAGCTTGGCCTTTCTCAAAGCATTTGTTTATTGCTCTATACGTAAGGACACCGTACATGAGCTGGGATGCTAGATATCAGCCCTGTTTGATGAAGGGGTAGACTCTGGGTAGCTTTAATAATTAGCAGGCAAAAGCCCTGCTAAGGATGAAGCCCAGTAACCCATGATAACAGCACCTCTAAACAGGCTGCTTCAATAATGAAGCAATTTTAAATATGTTAAAATGTTTGTCTAACTGATTATCTGCATTGTCACCTTCCTTATACAAATAAACCCTTCATCATTTGATTAATTTGGATTTTAGCTTTTGCAGACATTACATTAAATTAATTTCCAAAGGACTGATTTAATGATAAAGTGTAACTTATAATTTAAATGGTAGTTATGAAATGGATAAAATCTTACCTGCTAAGATTTAACAATAGTATGTTAAAAAGGAAAGTTGAATAAAAGATAATGAAATCTATGGGAAACGATTCTTTATCTCTTTCTTTAGTGTATAATGGGCAAACCAGTTTTTAAGAAGGGAAAGTAAGTTACGCTGAAATTGGTTATAGCCTGAAAAGTTAAAAAAAAAATCTGAACACAGTGAAAATTTTACCTGTGAAACTGCAGCAGTCAATAAGAAGTGATTTGCAAAACGGTCTCAAATGCACATATTAAAATTGTTAAGCTTATACATTTAATAAGGACTACTTGATACAGTCTGTGCCAGCAACCAAAAGAGTTCCTAAAAGTTTTGGGGGTATTTTAAGGCCTATGCCCAACTGAAAAATTTTACCTGCCCAATTGCAATCCTTTTACCCTACGCTTCTACCAAGAGTTCACAAACGTATTGTGTCCGGTGAAAAAGATAATAAAATGTTGCAAATTAACTACTCATAAGTTTAATCTAAAATTAATACAATAAACTTTTTCAATTTTATCTTTTTCTATGCTTTCCTTCTTGGTTTGGTGTAATCATAGTCATAATGAAAGATTGGGTGCTTAATACAAGGTATTCATTTCAAGCATAAATAGAAAACGCAAGCATTTAAATATTGTTTTATAGGTTCTTCAGAATACAATATTTATGTTAATCTTACCAGTATCAATATACCTCCACCAAAATATTGAATACTTTTTTGAAATAAAAATATTGTAAGCAAAATTTTATTTTATGTGTTAATAATACTGAGAAAAAATGGTTGAATAGCTGTCATTATTTAAATCTTGATTTAACACTTTGTGATACAGAAATTCAGTTGTTACATAATTCAGTTGATTGAGATACTGAGTTTTGATGGCTGTCACTGCTAAAAATGATACTTCCCAAAGACACATGGATCCAAATGGAAAAAGCACATTATTAGTTACTAAAACTGTAGTTTGTAGAGGAATGTTCTTTTCCAAGTAGAGAAAAGTTTCTGCAAGAAGTTGAGTTATTATATATAACATAATTTAGAAATTGAAAACCTTGTGGCGTCAAATTTTGTTCTATGAGAAATTAACACTAATATTTTAAAAGTCTTTATCTGTCCCTAAATAAAAGTTTAGGGATAACTTGGGATAATTTTAGGATTTTCAAGTACAGAAAACACACAAAATTGCATAGTGAATACAATCTCTGGGGAGATTTAATTTGTTAAATTAGCTGCCTGCCTACAACATACATTTATGTTCAGGTATTTGTTGTGGTGCATCTGGGACAGCTTCATCTGTTATGACATAATCAATTTGTTTTTCATGGATGTATATGCATAAAACACACATAAATGTATTTTATTTCTTAAACAGAAGGATACTTAAGACTTTCTGCTAATTTGGCATGTTTCGGTGCTATAACAGTCCAAGGTACTCAGTAGGCAATTAGCAGCAAAATATGCCCAATAAAAAACACTCACTTTTTTATTGATATAGTACGGGTCCAGGTCCTCCAGCGGCTCTGACACCATCTCTGGAGGGATGTCTCCATAAATAAAAGGAAGGTTCTTTCCAGCTTCCAAGTCACTATTTGGCTTTGGGCCATTTTCATCATCATCTTTCTTGTCTGGTTTGGGATTCTTAGCCTTTTCTTCTGCAATGCGTCTTTCAATAGCCGCAAGAGATTCTCTGGTGAAGAAGTTGAAGCTGTCAGGTCCTGGTGGTACAAGCACTGTTTGCTCCATCTTGTCATCCTGCACATTTTAATTACCATTTACTCTGCATATGAAAGTCCTAAAAAAAAAAAAAAAAAGGATGCAGATATTCTAAGAAGATTAAGAGAAGATTTTAGTACCTATAAACTCTGGTCATGACATATGAACCAGATGATTAAAATTTTTGTTCCCATTTAAATTAAAATGAAATTCCTAGGGGTGCCTGGGTGGCTCAGTAGGTTAAGGGTCCAATTTCAGCTCAGGTCATGATCCTAAGGTCTGTGTTGACAACTCAGAGCACGAAGACCGCTTCAGATTCTGTGTCTCCTCCTCTCTCTGTCTCTCCCTGCTCATGCTCTGTCCCTGCCTCTCTCAAAAATGGATAAACATTTTAAAAATATTTAAAAAAGTGTAATTCCTAAATAGGATTTTTTGTGTGTGTTGTAAGAACATTTAACACAAGATGTACCCTTTGAACAAATTTTTAAGCGTGCGAGATAGAATTGTTAACTACAGGCATACAGTTGTATAGCAGATATAGAACTTATTCATCCTGCATAACTGAAACTTTATACCCATTGAATGTCAACTTTCTACCCGCCCCCGCCCCCCCTCCAGCAACCACCATTCTACTTACTGCTTCAATGGCTTTGGCCTAACAGATGTCCTTTCTAGCTCAGGTTTTGTTAAATGTCCCAAGTTTATTAATTCTTGTGCTTTGCCGATACAGTAATTGTGCCATAACTTAAGGAAGTGATTCAACTATAGCCTTAATTAAAGTACATTAGGCTAAATACCATCATGTCCCTAATGGACCATTTACTCTGGGAGCTACCCAGACGAGGATATATCCCCCATAGGGGCAATGGATAGCTTAGGAACAGGATGAAGTGGTAAGGGAGATATCTCTGAGAGGGTATATCATCCAACCCTCTAGTCCTAACAAGTGGCTCCTGACCAAGCTGGTCAAAACAGTTGGCTCCAGCCACCTTTTTTTTTTTTTTAATGTTTATTCATTTTTGAGACAGCATGAGTGGGGGAGGGGCAGAGTGAGAGAGGGGGACAGAAGACTCAAAGCGAGCTCTGAGCTGACAGCACAGAGCCTGACGCAGGGCTTGAACTCGTGAACTTTAAGATCATGACCTCAGCCGAAGTCAGACACTCAACCAGGTGCCCCACTGCAGCCAGCCTTAATAACCAATCAAATAGTCACTGCTGCCTGAGTCACAGACCTGAGTCTTCATCTAATCTGAGATTGAGACAGCTGGAATTGTGGCTGACTTATGACATTAGCCATGCGAGGGCTGGCTTATTTGAACACAGACAGAGACGGTTCAGTGTTGGACAAATGCCATTTATGTGGCTAGGAATGAGAGAAAGACTAGGCTGGAAAAAAAATTCCTAGATTAGGCCTCAGATGGGAAAAGATAGCTATACATATAGGAGACAGCAGGATTCTCCTGTTTCAGGAAAAAATTATCAGAAAGAAGCCAGGGTGCCAACAAAAACAGAAGTGTTTTTCTTCACTAAAGCAATAATGCTATTCTTGCTGATTCTATAGTCCTATACAGCTAAACATATTATTAGCACCCGAGGCAAAACTCTCAACTCCATGCAGCAGAGTCAGATCTGATCTGATGCCAGGAGCCAAATCCCAAATGTATTGTTTCAAGGTATATTTAATATGAGCTCAAATTTCACAGATATTACTGAGCCAAAACTTCCCAGAGCCTAAGCTACCACTTGGATATGAGTTTTATTTGGACACTGTGTTAACTCATTAAGGTCAACAAGCTATGATACAGTTAATTGCAGCTTTGGTGAATATAAGCCACAATAATAAAATTGCAGCCATAACTGTTTGGTGAGGAGTCCTAGAGGGACCTCAAATTTCACTGAAGGAAGTCCCCACTGCTGTGAGGTTTATAACAATAGTTTTCAGTGGATGACCAGAAACAAGTGGGACATTTAAGTCTAAATTTGTATCCTCAGTGTATTAAGTGAGCTAATAAAACTTTCAGAGTTTCTTGCAGTCTACCTGTAATCAGCTTAGGGGCTGGAAGAATAGAAAAATTAAATCAGTAAGTTTAAATCAATGGAAAAGGAATATCGAACCTTAAAGTTCTACTTCTCTGATGAGGCATCAGGAAAACACTGGTAGTTATTTACGTGGAAATAAAAGTTTAGGGATAACAAGTATGGTGCATTTTCTCATTAGGGAAGTATTATGACATAGATGTATATATGGTTTTTATTTTTAACTAGTTTTCTGATAGAAAATGTGTGTAATGATATAAACTCAAAACATTTAAAAGGAAATACAATGCAAACTCCCTTCCACCCGTTCTCCAACAGTCAATTCCTGTTCCCAGAGGTAAACACTGTTATCATCTTCATATATTTTTCCAGGTATGTAATAAGTAATCACTAATCACATGAGTGTATGTGTACTCATACATTTTCTTTTTTTTTTTTAACATTTATTTTGAGAGACAGAGAGAGAGACAGAGACAGAGACAGGGACAGGGTATGAGCAGAGGAGGGGCAGAGAGAGAGGGAGACACAGAATCCAAAGCAGGCTCCAGGCTCTGAGCTGTTAGCACAGAGCCCAATGCAGGACTCGAACCCACAACCGCAAGATCATGACCTGAGCTGAAGTCAGATGCCTAACTGACTGAGCCACCCAGGTGTCCCCACATTTTCTATTTAAAAGTATATAGACATAGTGTCTTAGGATACAACTCCTTTGCATCTTCCATTTTTCACTTAAAAATATATATTAGAGTTCATTCCTTATCAATTTTCATAGATTCAACCATCTGTATCAGCTACCTGGTTTTCCATTGTTTGCATGCACTGTAATTTATTGAATGAACCACCCAGTTATAGGTATTCAGGTTGTTTCCAATACTTTGCTATTCTAAATAAAGCTGCAGTTAATAAATTTTATACACATATTTTCACATATACGTGGACATATTTATGGTATCAATTTCTAAAAAATGGACTTGGTTGTGCAAAAAACTGGAGCTTTAATTTTGATATTATTGCAAAATTACTCACTTTGAAGTATTGATTCTCCTGATGACAATATAATGTGGTGCCTATTTGTCTACAGCTTCACCACATAATGTGTTATTTTATTTTCAATATTTTCAATCTGATTGAAACAAAAATGGGATCTCAGTATAGTTTTAATTTGCATTTGGCTTACTCTGAGACCAGTTGAACTTTTTTTTTCATATGGTTAAGAGCTGTATTTTTTATTTTCTTTTGTATGACTTCCTATTTACATAACAGTCCATGTTATCATTTTTTTTCCTTTTTAATCTATATCAAATTTTTAGATATGACATCAGCAATTTAATGTTGGGCCTTTAAAAAAACTATATTTTTCTGAGTTTGTGGTGTTTTTGTGCTACAAGGATGTCCCTTCTCACTCTCCTTTTCAACGTTATACCACAAGTCTTTTTTTTTTTTTTCAACGTTTATTTATTTTTGGGACAGAGAGAGACAGAGCATGAACGGGGGAGGGGCAGAGAGAGAGGGAGACACAGAATCGGAAACAGGCTCCAGGCTCCGAGCCATCAGCCCAGAGCCTGACGCGGGGCTCGAACTCACGGACCACGAGATCGTGACCTGGCTGAAGTCGGACGCTCAACCGACTGCGCCACCCAGGCGCCCCATACCACAAGTCTTAATAACTGCAATTAAGACAAGAAAAGATGTACAGATTAAGAAGGAGTAAATAAAATTTGTTTGCTGATAACAAATTGTCTATGTGGAAAACCCAAAAGAAAAAATTAAAAAAAACCCTGAAACTAAAGGGAATTACAGCAAGTTTGCAGGATACAAGAGCAATATGCAAAAGCAAATTGCTTTCCTATACACAGCAATGAACAAGTAGAATGTCTGTATGAGGAAAACTACAAAACTAATAAAAACAATCAAAGAAGAGCTAAATAAATGGAGATATTCCCTGCTCATGGAGAGGAAAACTCAGTAATATCAAAATGTCAGTTTTCCCAACTTAATTTCTGTTGGTCTATTGATCTATTGATCAAAGCAATCTCAATAAAAATTCCAGCAAATTGTTTTTTTGGATATTGACAAACTGATTCTTATGTTTATTTGGAGAAGCAAAAGACAGGATAGGCAACACAATATTGAAGGAGAAGAAAAAACTTGGATGACCAACAGAACCCGACTTCAGGACTTACTATAACACTAGAGTAATCAAGTAGTGTGGTGTTGGTGCAAGAATTGACCAACAGGTCAACAGTACAGAACAGAAAGCTCAGGAATAAACCCATATTACTTGAGTCAACTGATCTTTGATAAAGGAGCAAAAGCAATATTATGGAGCAAAGATAGTTTTTTTTTTTTTAATTTTTTTTTTTCAACGTTTATTTATTTTTGGGACAGAGAGAGACAGAGCATGAACGGGGGAGGGGCAGAGAGAGAGGGAGACACAGAATCGGAAACAGGCTCCAGGCTCTGAGCCATCAAGCCATCAGCCCAGAGCCCGACGCGGGGCTCGAACTCACGGACCGCGAGATCGTGACCTGGCTGAAGTCGGACGCTTAACCGACTGCGCCACCCAGGCGCCCCGATAGTTTTTTTCCAATGAATGGTGCTGGAACAACTGGATGGCAAAAACATGAATCTAGACACAGACCTTACACTCTTCACAGAAATAAACTCCAAATGGACCACAGACCTAAATGTGGAATGCAAAACTATAGAACTCCTAGAAAAGAACATAGAAGAAAATTTAGATGACCTTTGGTTTGGCAATGACTTTTAGATAAACACAACAAGCATGATCCATGAAAAAAAAAATTGATAAACTGGATTTCATTAAAATAAAAAAAAAAAAACTTCTGCTCTGTTAACGTTTTATTTATTTTTGGGACAGAGAGAGACAGAGCATGAACGGGGGAGGGGCAGAGAGAGAGGGAGACACAGAATCGGAAACAGGCTCCAGGCTCTGAGCCATCAGCCCAGAGCCTGACGCGGGGCTCGAACTCACGGACCGCGAGATCGTGACCTGGCTGAAGTCAGACGCTTAACCGACTGCGCCACCCAGGCACCCCAACTTCTGCTCTGTTAAAGACAATATCAGGAGAATGAAAAAAAACAAGCCACAGACTGGGAGAAAATATTTGCAAAAGACAAAGCAGATAAAGGACTCTTACCCAAGATATACAGAGAAGCTCCCGTTTGGGCCCTGGCTCCATATAATGATGGAGATGATTTCAATTTTTTTAGGGCAGGGGCAATCATTTCTTTCTTTTTTTCTTTTTGTACTTTTTATTTTTTTTTATGTTTATTTATGTTTGAGAGAGAGAGGGAGAGAGGGAGGGAGAGAGAGCGAGCATGAGCAGGGGAGGGGCCGAGAGGATTCAGGGGCCAAAATCTGAAACAGGCTCCAAGCTCTGAGCTGTCACCACAGAGCCCAATGCGGGACCCAAACTCATGAACCAGGAGAACATGACCTGAGCTGAAGTTGGACGCTCAACCAACTGAGCCACCCAGGCGCCCCCAGGGGCAATCACTTCTGAGGCATGAGTAGACTTAGCAGCATTTCAAAACTGAAGGGTTATACTGTGTTCCTGTGTCTGAAATTCTTCCTGCTGGTACCACCAAGCTACAACTAAGGAGAAACACATTTCATGGCTTCCCTAGCTTCAACCCCTTCACAGGTTTGTTTAGAAACTGTTTTTAATTTAACTGCACTAGAAATAATGTCAATACATTTTGGTTCAAAGGAAAAAATATATATAAAGAACTCTTAAAACTCTACAATAAGAAAACAATCAACATGATTTAAAAAATGATCAAAGACCTTAATGGACACTTTACCAAACAACATATATAGATGGCACACAAGCATAAGAAAAGATGCTCCATATCATATGTCATCAGAAAATGCATATTAAAATAGCAATGAAATACTACCCCTACCTATTAGAATGGCCAAAATCTAAAATACTGATAACACAAAATGCTGACAAGAATGTGGAGTAATAGAACTCTCATTCGTTGTCATCTGGAATGCTAAATGGTATAGTCACTTTGGAAGATGGTTTGCCAACTTCTTACAAAACAAAACTTACTCTTAGCAAGTAATCTAGCAATTGCCCTCCTTGGTATTTACCCAAATGAGCTGAAATCTTATGTCTACACAAACCCCCCCACACAAATGTTTATAGCAGCTTTATTAATAAAAATTGCCAAAATGTGGAAGCAATCAAGATGTCCTTCATAGGTAAATGGATCAATAAATGGTGGTATGTCCTGACAATGGAATACTATTTAGCACTAAAAAGAAATGAGCTATCCAGCCACAAAATGAGATGGAGGAAACTTAAATGCATATTACTAAGAGGAAAAGCCAATCAGAAAAAGCTACATAATGCATGAATCCAATTATATGACAGTCTGGAAAAGGCAAAATTATGGAGACAATAAAAAGATCAGTGGTTGGCAGGGGTTAGTGAGGAAAGAACCATGAATAAATGAAGCACAGAGGATTTTTAGGGCAGTGAAACTTTTCTGTATAATACTATAATGATAGATGCATGTCACTATACATTGTCCAAACACACAGAATGTTCAAGACCAAGAGTGAGCCATAATGTAAACTGTGTACTTGGGGTGATAATAATGTGTTAATGTAAGTTCATCAATTACAACAAAAGGTACCATTCTGGTGTAGGACGCTGTCTGTCCTACACTAAAACGAGGGCCGGGCATATGTGGGACCTTTGTACTTTTTGCTCAATTTTTCTGTAAACCTAAAAAATAGTTTATTTAAAAGGGGAAAAATACAATTAATAAGTATTTCATATATACAATGCAAGAATTTTTTTAAAGCTTTAAAAAGACAAAAAAAGTATAAATGGATGGAAAGACATATGCTTTTCTTGGATAGAAATACAATATAATAAAGATATAAAATTTTCCTGAAGTAATTAATAAATTAAATATAGCCTTCACAAAAATAACAAGAAAATTTTAGAACTATGCAAACTTGGAAAAATAAATTAAAAAAATAACCAGAATGTTCTTAATTAACTTTGCTTTCAAATTCCTCTTTATTGTAAGAGCTGTGTAAGAGAAAGTGTTTACAATTTCCAAATGATAGATTTCTTCCACTAATTTGTTTACTTATGTTTAGTTTTATTGTATTATAATCCAATAATGTAGTTTGTACCATTTCTGCTCTTTGGAATTTACTGAGATGTCTTTTTGTCCTAATAAAGGTTTGGTTTTTTTTTAATGACTTTCAAAGAACACAGAAAAATTTTATTTATTTTAAAGCTATAGAGTTTAGTATATCTCAATTAAATTTACCTTGTTTAGACCTTCTATATCTGTACATATTTTTGTTCTACTTGATCTATTTTGAGTTTGGAGTTTGGGAAATTAAAGTCTGTTTTTTATGTGTTTCTGTTTATTCTTATACTCCCTGTGACTTTTGTTTTACGAATTTTAATACTGTGTTATTTGGTGTGTAGACATTGTTCCAGATCAGGTCTTTGGAGTGGATTTAACCCTTTCCTACCTTAAATAGTCCTCACCTCACTTTACTATCTTTCCCTCTGAGGACAACTTTGCTGTCATGTAATGACTCCTACTTTCTTCTTGTTTGCATTCATCTGGTATGTCGCTGTCCATCCATTTTGTTTCATCCTTTCCATTTTACTGCTTTAGTGACTTCCTTAATATGTATATATTTGGATTTTATATATAGGCATATTTTAACTACATATGATCATTGTGGACAATCACTGGCCTTCAAAGGGAATGCTGTGTTAGAGATCATTGCCCATCAAGTTGTGTAGATGGAACAGAAAGTTACTAAAAGCCTTCATATTTTCCAGAAATAGCCCATCTGAGAAAAGCCCTCCAGGCAAATCCTCCTAATTATTGGCTGTGAGTTCCAACTGGAGAAGTAAACGACCAGGAAGATAGAAGAAAAATGTTTTACACTGACAAATATGATCACTTGAACTATAATATATTAATTATAAATTAGTTAAGACACTAGAATTACATTTATATATCAGCAATTTCATGCATATTGTAATGACATCGTCACACTGAGACTAATGAAAGGGTTTTTGCAACTCTAAGTAGACATTATATTCAAGTATCTATTTAAAAATAAACCTTATATTAATTATAGGAAGAAAGCTTTTTAAAATTATAACCTACCTACCCCTTGTTTATTTATGTAATATCTAAAAACTATCAGATATAATTCAATATTAATATTTTGTCAGTAACACTATAGAAAAAAGTTCTAAATTATATTTGGAATTTGTACATACTTTGCTAAAAAATATAAAAATAAATCATGAGCTGGGGTGCCTAGGTGGCTCAGTCAGTTAAGTATCCGACTCTTGGTTTTGGCTCAGGTCATGACCTCATGGTTCAGGGGTACAAGCCCCTGTGTGGGGTTCTGTGCTGACCAAGCAGGGCCTGCTTGAGATTCTCTCTCCTTTTCTCTCTGCCCCTCTCCAGCTCATGCACACATGCTCTCTCTCTCTCTTTCTCTCTCTCTCTCAAATAAAACAAAATAAACTTTAAAAATCAATCAATCAATCATGAGTTTTCCATTTACACTTGAAAAGGAACTTCAGTCTTTAGTGCAAACATTCATAACTGAATACTTTAAATGATCCTAATTTATGAAACTATACATAATCCAATATGGAAGGGAGGAACCTCACAGAATCTGTGGTTTTGGCTTACACCTTTCTCTTTACAAGAGAAACAGCATTTAAATATATCTTTGAGTTGACAGAGAAGGCATTGCTAACTTTCAAAAGAGGTAAGACCATATAACTTTCTTGGTGTAAAGACTGCAACGAGACATACATGCATTTTCATGAGGAATATGGATATGCATTTAGACAAAATGAAAAAAAGAACAAAAAAACGAGGTAACCATACAGCAAAAAATAAAAAGAAGTGCATGTCAATAGTCAGCAAATCTGAAAGAACAACAACCAAAAAAAAAAAAATGTTGGGAATAAGTGTAGTGGGCAACAGAAAAATGGAAGAAGAATGATTCTTTAGGAAGATAAGCAAAACAAGAGCAAAAGCCAGTTAGATAAGAGATCCTGAAGGAGATAAGAAAATCTAATAAATAAATAAATAAATAAATAAATAAATAAATAAATAAATAAATGGAAGCCAGAGGCTGTGGAAAAGAGGCAGTAACAGAACAAAGTAGAATTTGTCACTGGAAAGAAATAGTAAAGTGATAGATAGCCCTCTATTAATTAATGTGGGTGAAAGAAGGATAAGGGGAAAATTTATTACAATGTAGAAATAATAAATAAAAGATGATATCATCTGATGATCTGAAACTGATATGAAAAAGGGAAGCTAAATCAGTAGTGTTAGAATTACATTTTAGTAATGCCACACATTCTTAGAGGGCTTTGTAAAATATTTATACTGAGATAGCTTGGACTTGGGGGACAATGTGGTTTTGGTTACCTTTGCAGTGCAGATAGAGGTGCTTCATTTAAAGTAAGCTTAACTCATGAAGTCTTGTAGTTCCAACTTCTTTGGCATCTGCATTTTTCCAACCGAACAGAAATGTCTACAATAGGTCAGAATGAAGCATTTCATCTTCACAGTGGCATTTCACCCAAAAGCCTTAAACATGAAGGCAATCTTATACTTGCTTTGTATTTGAAAAAAATTGGCCTTCTATAGGTTAATAGCTATGTAACTTCTTTTGGAAAGCACCTCTAATCATGACCATGTGGGCCTGGCTGCGAAGGTCTGCTTAACTCTGGAGTTTGGCCTGCAGGCTTTTTTGGGCTTTCACACAAAGCTACACCCTCCAAACAAACTTCTATGAGGTATAAAAGTGGTGTTTTGTTACTTATCTGTCTTAGTCTCCTGTTTAATTTTTCTCTTGGTTCAGGATGTGGGTGAGAAAGAAAGATGCTATTTAATGTTCCCCCCAAGAGACTGCTAATGCCCACAACTGTGCATTCTAATGTCGTCGTGGGTTTAGGTGAAAATAGCATAACTGTTAACTTCTGATGAGATATTTTTGCTTCCACAATGTCCTTAAATTCTATGTTGTTTTTTTTAAAGCCTAAAAGTAACCCCCTCTCTACTGCCTGCCCCCCCCTGCCACCAACGTGCTGTGACAGTTCTCTATCTTCTCCAAGCTTCCACTGCTTCCATTATGAGTTATTAAATTAATTACTACTATTTTGTGCTTTATCTGGCCCTGGTAAGAATTTACAAGGAAAAAAAATCAATTGGCCAATTGATGAGTGAACTAAGCATACAAATATTTATGTTTTCTCAGGTTTTAGCTTTTAAGTTTTTCTTTACAGACAGAATACATATAATCCCTAATGTAATAGTATTTTGATGCTGATATGGAACAAAGTCACTGGAGGCTACAAGACAGGCTTTCAGGCAGAGATTATTTACTTAGTTTGCTTCAACCTCTGAACTTCCGTAAGGTTAACTAAGGTATTTTAAGAGAATCAAAGAGAAGTAAATCATAAAATTAAGAAATAGCAAATATTTAGAGATCATCCAATTCATCCCTATCACTTAATAAAAAACAAACTGACTCAAAGCAAAATTAACTTTTCTAATTTTTGAATTTATGTGTTTCTTACTTCCAAAATAAATATATGACATGTCCAGGGTCACACAGCTTATTGGCAGAACTGGAATCACAATTTTTAATTCCTGATTCCCAAACCCATGCCTGTCTATTTTTAGCAGTTATGAAATAATTTTCAAGAACTTACATGATTTTAAACTTCAGTAAAGTATATACAAATATAATACTAGTAGCCACATTATACTAACATTCGCTCAAATTATATTCCTGGGAGACCCCCAAAACAAAGCTAGTAAATAAAGTATTTTGGCATAAATGGAGACTATCTTAGATATTCTGAAGAACAAAAGACATTTAAAAAAGGTGATTGTAATAGTTAAGTTTAGAAACCATACCATAAAGGTTTAAAACCTGACAAACTATATTTCTTCAGTCAATTTATATTTTACTTCAATAACTTTTTTATGTTTTGCTAAACCTGGTTACTTTCTAGAATTCATCTGCCCCACTTCAATTTCCCCAAAGGTTTCCGAACACCACAGTTATAATTATACAACATTTATGTATCTTGATCACCTTATACTATATAATTTGAGGTGGAAAAAATTCATAATACAATTCTGTCCCTAATGTGGTTTGATTTTCATGCTGAGGAGAAAAGAGACAGCCTCCTGCCGAAATGACTGTCAGCTCCTGTACCATCCCATTACTATTCTGGGCACATAAACCATCTGGGCATGGAAAGTCATGAAGACTCTCAGTTGATTTTGCTACCCACTTTACAAAAGAATGTTACTGCCAATAATAATAAAAAATAACTAGGTAAAATGTTATTTTTACAGTTGTGATCTCACATAGCTCTTTTTTTTAACACCCAAGAAGGAAATTGGTTTTTACATAGAATTTCACCAGCTTATAAAATATTGTCTTACAAATTTCTTTTCTAGAAATAGTCTGTTTGGTATGAGTATAATAAAAGTATTTTATTTGATTTTTAATAATATCCATTTTTAGTATTATAATTGGGATTCACTAAACAACATATTTCATCCATGTGATTAAAATACTTACATTCTTTAAAAAGTTTGTAATCCATCTCTAAATTTTCATGCTATAGGCAGATTACACTTAAAATAAAGTCACATATCTAACATACATTGACATCTACATTGTATATTTTGAGAGTACTTTTCAGGATATTTTAATATTAAACCATGAGTTACAAGATTCACTCAATCCACTAGTGTTTTGGTCGATTCAATATCAATAAAGTACTTTGTTCAAATGGACATCATTTACTACTCTGTTGAATAGATGATCTATATTTAGATCAGATGTTAAAGCGAAGTTAACACAAAGAGTGGAATTAAAAAGCGTCATACATCAAACTAAAATAAGACTATATTCTAGGGATGTCTAGAATCAAGAAATATATAATGCATTGTTTTTTTATTAATAAAACTGTGCAATTATTGGGCATTTTTCTTCATTGTATAACTATTGAATTAAATGTTTAGAAAAACAAAATTGGACCTAATGTTCCAATCCCATCAATTAGAGTTAACTTTGATTATAATCCTAGTCTGGCAATATGTTTGAGGCAGTATTTAATGAATCAAAAAACAAAACACATTGACTCATTCAAATCAGTTCCCATAATGTGCTTGACCAAACATATACTGTTGTAGCCCCAACGCTTATATTCCTGTTCCACAGAGAACTTTCCTACTCAAATTTAGCTCTAATAGATACTATCCTGTCTTTAATCCTATTGTCCTTTGCTCTATGGTAAATTTTATTAGACAAAATAGTTCACTGGGTCCAGTTGCATGGGCAATTGCTATCTCCATACTATGCTTTTAACTATACCATCAATTTATTTCTTAAATTCCAGAAACCATCCAACTACTACCCATTACAGGACATATCTTGCACTTACCCATCTGGGTAAACAGATGCATTGATGGTAGGAAATAAGGCATGTATGTGTCTTAGACATGCACTGAGAGCCTTAGCCTTTAGAAACTGGTTACGTGGTGGCAATGTTTATTGAAATATAAATTTGTGTGCGCTCTCTCTCTCTATATATATACACACGTATATATAGATACACACACACACACACACACACACACACACACATATATATGTATATACGTGTGTGTGTGTGTGTGTGTGTGTGTGTGTGTATTTATCATTTCAAGCAAATTGAATTGTAAGGTCTTTATTACCTCATGAATTTTAGTAGAGCAGTAAACAGAAGCTGCTTGAAGTCCATGATTTCTTCTTTCTTGGTGAACTCTTACAAATATGATGTTAGAAGTCCCAAGAACAGGGAGATGGGGGAGGGAGTTGCTGCAGTGAACAGTCAGAGTCTCTAGATGGGGAAGGGGATGGCAATGCTTTAGACAGGCAAAAAAAATCTCAGTGGGGGCAGCTGGCAGGGGAGATCCTTGACGGGGAAAATCTTAGTCTTGCCCAAAACTCCTCTTTACATTAAGCATTGCCCACAGCAGCAGACCTAACAGACCTGAAGGGGTGAACAGGGTGCCTCAATTGTATTCAACTGTGGTAGAAGTGCGATCATCTGCTTCCCCTAAGAGAATCCCCTAAGGGAATCTCCACCAACTGCCTTGCGACTTGCAGCCCATCCAGGTCAGTGGTGTTCCTAGAATGTACTTCCTTGCCCCATTGTCCCTTGACCCAGTGACTTGCTTTGTCCAGTGGAAGGTGAGAAGACCAACGATCTTCAACCACACAGAAGCTTTCCAGGCAATGCTGTGGTTCCACTCAGCCTTATTCTTTTGTTTGTTTTTTTAACGTTTATTTTTGAGAAAGAGAGAGAAAGAGAGAGATTGTGTGTGTGAGTGGGAGAGGGACAGAGAGAGAAAAAGAAAGAGAGAGAGAGAGGAGAGAGAGAGAGAGAGAGAGAGAGAGAGAGAGAGAGAGAGAGAATGAATCTGAAGCAGGCTCCAGGCTCTGAGCTGTCAGCACAGAGCCTGATGCTAGGGTCAGACCCATGAGACGTGAGATCATGACCTGAGTGAAGTCGGACACTTAACTAACTGAGCCACCCAGGGGCTCCACATCCAGTCCTATTCTTTTCCCTCTGTCCTGAGAATGGCACGTTTCAAATAGAGGTTGCTCCTTCAGCCTGTGTCCTGGAACAGGAAGATACATGGACAGAACTGCCAGAACAACCCAGGAGCCACTAACAAGTTTGTAAATCCCTGAAACTTCATGGTGATATAACACAGCAAATCTGACTAATCTGTCAGTGAAAGCCACTAATCAATGACCAGATTGCTAAGCTTTTTCAACAAATGATACAGAAACATATCTCTCAAACTCAACTTTTGAGATTCACACCTGCTCTAGTTTAATAGGTTCTGTCTACAGTTCAGTCTTGAAGAACATAAATATCATTAGGGCTTTTTGTTTGTTTTGCCTTGTCTTATTTTCCCTCAGAGGGAAGATAGTCATAAAAAGTAGGATGGTGGATAGCCCACATTATAAACCTCGTGAAATTCAAGATCTCTTCTTCATCATCATACTCAGGCTAACTTAAGGGTATTCTCTGGCACGACTTTAATTAGTTTGTGTTAAGAATATAGCAATAGCCTTAATTATAAACAAATTATTTAAATTAAAATCTCCTAGTAAATAAGTCTTTTATGTTTGAAAATAAATACTCTTGTTTTGTTGGGTGAGTCGTCCGGCCACAGAGGTTTGGGAAGATAAAGAGAGTAGCAGTCTCATTGGGCTGTGTCTGTGGTTGCAGATTTGGAGATACTGAGTGTGACGTGAAAGCACTGAAAATCTCCCACGCCTGTGTGTCATGGAAAGAGGGAGGCACTGCCTGAGCCCAGGTTATACATGGTGGGTTTTGAACAAAGTGGACCATGGAGGGAGCAGAAGTACAGTGGCCAGTGCTGTTCATGTGCTCACCCTTCCCTTTCTCCTTGCTCATTTTTTTTCTCTTCCAAGTCTCCCTGATGCTCCACTTCCTTCCTTTTCCTCAGCCCCTCATGTCACTTCTGTTGCTCATCTTTCCCACACACCTCACCCTTCCCTTCTGTTTGTAGTGATGTCAGGAGTCCCTTCAATGTTTTTCGAAAACCACTGTCGAAAAGTATTTTAATATAAATCTCACAAAGATCCAGACGGAATGAATGCCATTATTCTTGCCGCTCTCTCTCAGGCAACGCAAGTCATTTGTGCCCATGGTGCCAGTAAAGGTGGGAGTTATGTAGCTATAAGTAGCAGCCAGGGAAATAGTGATCGAGTCAGCATTTTTCCTTTGCTATGGGACAATAATGGGAGAGAGAAGAAAAATCAGGCTTACTCGGTACAATTCCTGTTGAGGGGTAAAGAGGTCAACACTAGCATTTTAGCACAAGATGTTGGGGGAAAAACTGTCATGCTCCCTCTTTGCCAATATCTACTTTGATAACCATGTCACTGAAATAATGCAATATTTTCAATCAATATGTAAATTCTTCCAGGTCTCATGGCATGCGTGATTAGACTTTGGTAGCATCTTTACTGAATGTCTAGGCATTAGCGTGTTTGAAAACTCATAGTTTTGGGGCGCCTGGGCGGCTCAGTTGGCTAAGCATCCATCTTTTGATTTTGGTTCAGGTCATGATCTCATGGTTCATGAGATTGAGCCCTGAATCTCTCGTGGAGCCTGCTTGGGATTCTCTCTTCTACCCCTCCCAAGCTCGTTCTCTTTCTCTCTTTCTCTCTCTCTCAAAATAAATAAACTTAAAAAAAAACTCATGCTTTTTATTTTTTATGGCTTTCCCGCTTGATTTTTATGTGCTTTGTCTAAACAACCCAGGGTGTAAAACAGTTCAAAAGAAGTTCTTGAACTGCGGTAGTCAGAAGCGTGTTTAAATGGTGTTATACAGAAAATGTCCTAGAGGGTGGAATTCTGCTCAGGGAGTTCCTCTTTAGCATAAACTCAACTTGCAGTTACTCTTCAAGGGAATTCATATGAAACCACCTCATCACAAAGTCAAAGTGCCCAGAGCACAGCTGACGTATGGAGAAATACAGCACAGAACCAGGAGCAGCTGGGTTGAGGAAGGGCAGAACTCCCTGGGAAAGAATGAGAGAAAGACACAGAGGAAAAGGGGAGAGCAGAGCAGTCCACACAAACTAATCACCCCGAGGCACGAGTACCTGGTGTTTCACACTTCCACTTTTCGAAATAGCTTCAAGACAAAGGCAACCTTATGAGAAATTGAGCCCAGAAGTTATCAGAGCTGCAGAAATTCAATTGATAAAGACTGTATGTATGAACTCTGAACACTGAACAATTATAGGCAAAGTAATAATATTATCTGCAACTGTTGATATGAACTCTTGTTCAAAGAAGAACCATCATTGGTACAAGGTAAGCTGAAAGAACTTGTAGAAAATAGATCTTGAAAGATGAAAGATAGAGATAACTTCCTGATTCAAAAACTCACTATATTGAACTTTCTGTATATGCCATTTGTCATCTATCCTATAAAATTTGCTTAACTAATTACACATAGTACTTCTGTTAACTGTTTGTAGTGTGTAGCGTGAATTCAGTCATTCTCACTATATTCCCTCTGTGGAATACTGGTCTGGGTTGAAGTGGCACTCTAGGTATCACTATAGTTTTATTTAGATTGAGTGTCCTCCAGCTGACGAGTATCACAGATTTATATAGAGTGGACACTACCAGATGTCCAGCACGTCTGTCACAGTGGAGCCCTAGCCAGGTCTATTCCTGTCTTGTTTGTAACACATGGTATGTGCAATCAGTGTTATTCTTTCCTCATATATTTACTGAATGCATACCACATACCATATATTTACTGAACTCAGGGCTGTGAAGGATATAAGTTGGGAAGGGGAAAAGAACAATATTGGAAATAATGGAATGTAAGCAAATTCCTTTTACAAGCCGCTTTATGAAATAGACGGTAGGCCACATGGGGAATTAGGTATTTATGATCTTAATGGATTCATTGTTTTAGTCCCAGAGAAGAGGAAAATGGACATGGAACACTGAAGCACTGAAAATTGGACACCTTTCTTAACCCCACAAGTCAAGTCAATGTGTGTGTATGTGCAGTGAACCGCAATGCTGTTCTGAATTATTATCAGTAAACCATGTTTTAATAATTGGGCAACCATTGTGTCAACTGTATTCACCGTCTCACACAAAATTATGAGGCCAGAGTGATTTTCCTCTAATCTAGATGCACATTTTAATGTTCATATCATTTAAAGATATTTTTGGCACATCAGTCTGAATGTTAATAAACATGTGAGACAAGAAAACATAAAGTTCAATGCATGTCCTACATTCTTTCCACCTAACCACTCTTTGTGGTTATCACTACCTTTCTGTCAGATGTCAGTGATGAAGAACCAGAAGGAGATAGTTAAAACAAAAAATTCTTAAAAAAAAAAAAGCCATACTTTTTGGATCCATTTCTGTTCTTCCATCTCAAAATGTTTTCTAACATTCCTTAGGTACTGAGAACAATTTCCTTTTTGTTATCTTCATAGCAGGTGGCAGCTGAAGTTGTTTAAATATATGCATTGTTAAATAAAACCTTATAAGTAATTTAAACACTATTGTTACATTCCACTAAAGCTTACATTCAAATTATTTTTCCTTCTGCTTAAATTCCCAACTATTTCTTGCCTGCTACTCCACTCTGACCCCCAGTCAAGTCTCAAATCCCCTGGGCAAGCAGGGCATTATTGTTGTTAAAATGTTATAGAATTGGTCTACAAAAATGCTAGATTTGCAGCGATAGCTACTGTTCTTTCTAGGTGGAGTGCTGGATGGGGGAAACATAATTGTGTCCAGAGACCAACTTTCTAAACTGATTGGAGGTAAAGAGAGCCAACTCCAGCTCAAACCATGGAGGATAGTAGTAACCACCATGATAACTTAAGAAGAAGGTTGCCAGAAAGAAAAAATGACACCCAGATTTGAACACAGATAAATAACAGACTCTCTCTCTCTCTCTCTCTCTCTCTCTCTCTCTCTCTCTCTGAGAGAGAGAAAGTGCACGAGTCGGGGAGAGGGGCAGAGGGAGACAGAATCTTAACAAGACTCCATGCTCAGTGCGGAGCCTGACTCAGGGCTCGATCCTATGACCCTGGGATCGTGACCTGAGCCAAAACCAAAAGCTGGACGCTCAACAGACTGAACCACCCAGGAGCCTGTAAAGTCTCTCTTTTTTAATATAAGCATATCCTATACAACATTTGGGGCATACTTATATAAAAATTATTCATTGTTTATCTGAAATTCATACTTAACTGGGCATTCTGTATTTTTGAAGAAATTTTTAGCTGCTGTGCTAAAAATTCATTTTTAGCATTGCCTAAAATTCATTTAGTGAACATTTTCAGTTACCAAGCAATCCCTTTTAAAAGACAAGTATCTCTAGTAAGTATGAGTTGTTCATACATCAGCATGAATTAATTTAAAGAGACTGCTTGTTTCTCAATGTCTAACTCATTTCTCTGCATCAAAGTGACTTAATCCATCAGATTGAGGATCTCAGGATTCTTTTTTGGTGGGAAGAGGTACAGTGTGGGGTGGGGTGGGAACTGTTAATTTTAGTGGAAGGATACTCTGGATGAACTAATTTTAGTGGGGATTCTCTGATAAAAAAAGTCAAACACCAGGGAGAAAGAATGGAATGGGAGTAGAGAATAAGGTAGCAGTCCCAGACAGAACTCATTTATTCTAGAATTGTTCTTGAAGACAGTCCCTAACTGATGAGGGGAATCAGTAGTGGGCTTTATTTTTCACAAGTGGATAATGGTTAAATGTTAAAACAGTCACGAGCAGATTTTCATCAATGGGGGAAAGATGGCAGTAAAAATAAAACAGCAAGACAGATCAAGTTTACTAATTTCATGATGGCCTCACTATGTGTAAATCATGGTGGTTAAATGAATAATATTGGCCTCTATTTTTTTTTTAATTTTTTTTTCAACGTTTTTTATTTATTTTTGGGACAGAGAGAGACAGAGCATGAACGGGGGAGGGGCAAAGAGAGAGGGAGACACAGAATCGGAAACAGGCTCCAGGCTCTGAGCCATCAGCCCAGAGCCTGACGCGGGGCTCGAACTCACGGACCGTGAGATTGTGACCTGGCTGAAGTCGGACACTTAACCGACGGCACCACCCAGGCGCCCCTATTGGCCTCTATTTTTAACAAAAATCTCAAATAGAAGGTTCTGACAAGAAAGTTCATGCATAGATAATATGTACTTCCTCCCATGCTATATAGTCACATCTCTTCCATTAAAAAGAGGATGAACTATCCTCAAAGGTTTGGGTAGTGCATCTTTCCACATCAGTGACTTGTCGCCTTTGTTGATTTTATCACTTTCCTCTTGACTCAAGAGGTCATATACGTACACATTCAAGAACAGAAGAAAGAGAAGGTAATTCAGATCACTAAGGAAGAAACTGCTGAACATGAATAGCCGTAATAACAAGGAGGAAAGTGCTCTTAAACATTTGTGTGAGTCACACACCTCTAAGAGGTAAAGCAATTATACACTGCCTACAGTCTTAGATTATACACTGCCTACAGTCTTCGAGGTGATGCAGTGCATTCCAAGCAAAAGGGAAGGGATGAGTAAGAATCCTGCAACATTTAGCTCTTCTTGAACAGTCCGGCTCTAATGCTATCTCCGGTCACCGCAGTCCTGGTGAGTCCTTTACCACTCACTAGGCACAAGACAGATATTTTCTTGTAAAATGTTACTAATATGTTATACATCTACCTAGCTACAAAGCCCTTTTGCCTCTGGTAACACCCAGAAGAGTAACATACTTAATAGGCCCTCCAAAACTTTTGGTTAATTGAATAATTGTCAATTAAAATTCATATTTTAAAGCAAAATCTCCTATACTCTGAACTGCAAAATTTAATATTTTATATTACATTATGAGTTGGGCTCTGGACAATATGATGGTCCTTCCACCTAACACTCTACCCAGAAAGGAATAGTAGCTGTCACCACAAATATTTGATGTATTAGATTATATTTATTTATATTGTTATTTGTTACTCCTAACTAGATAATCTATATTTAAAATTTCATTTTTCTAAGATTTCT
Source organism: Prionailurus viverrinus (assembly GCF_022837055.1). Lineage (NCBI taxonomy): Eukaryota > Metazoa > Chordata > Mammalia > Carnivora > Felidae > Prionailurus > Prionailurus viverrinus. Next base: position 61,847,778 of record NC_062568.1, on the reverse strand, counting down.
GCTTCAAAATAACAGCATTTACCAAAATTAATTCAAGCTACAATCACATTCTTTTTCAGTTACTAGCATTTTATTGAACCACAATCTTCATGAAACTTGACAGGACATATGGACCAACCTGCATTGTATTTTCATTTTTTGCTCTCTCTTGAACAATGACTTTTATGGGAAAGAGAGCTGAACAGCTGCCTGACTTATGGGGAAAGTTCTGTAACACACAGCTTTGCAGCAGAGTACTAATGCAGTATAGAGATGCGGCGGAAAAGCTGGAAATCAAATCATTTCTTTCTGGAACAGCCCTGCTTGCTGTCAGCTGAGATGAAAAAGAACTTTCCTTTCCTCTCCCCTCCCCTCCCCTCCCCCCCCTCCTCTCCCCTCTCTCCCTTCACCTCTCCCCCTTCCCCTCATCTCCATTCCCTTCCCCTCTTTTTTCTTTTCTTTTTTTCTTTTCTTTTCTTTTCTTTTCTTTTCTTTTCTTTTCTTTTCTTTTCTTTTCTTCTTTCTCTCTCTTTTTCTTTCTTTCTTTCTTTCTTTCTTTCTTTCTTTCTTTCTTTCTTTCAATGCCTAACTAATCTAACTTACTTCCTTCAAACATTGGCTACAAGGAAAGGTATTTACCTCAGGAAATTGTTTAGCAATGTTTAGAAACCAGACCATAGCACTTTTAAACATTTTTATCTATCTAGTAACCAAAGTAGAGGGTCCTTACAGGATGGACTTAGATACTACTGAATTGAATAAAGAAAATACTGGTAAGTTTATTGAATGCTTTCTTTAGTTTCAGGTTCATTTTGAGTTTAGAAACAGAGTTATGAAAACATAGGGGTTACGTAGCACTGGTAGAGGACATTCACTGAGCTGTAAGGAAGGGACAGACTGGCCTGTTACACTGGCAGGCATTACTCAGCACTTCGGGCATTTTCATAAACTGATACATTTTGCTGGCTGCATAGGCAAGTCAGGACCCCTTGCACTGCTGGTAGAAAAGACAACTTCAGCAGCGAAGAAAAAGGCAAATCATGCAAATATCCAACAAGAACTAAATCAACTAAATCTCTTGGGTCCTTTGTTCTCCTCCAACTCCCCTAGAAATATAAGCATAATCATTCTGACATATTGGGGAACCAAAATGTGTGCTACAGTGTGTTGAGTAAACGTGTTTTTGAATGAATGAACAAATGAATGAACTTGCAAGCAAAGGCTTACCCTCGGCAGTCTGCTCAGTGCACAGGTCATAAGAAGTGCAAAGCCACCCTTCTACATCTCAGGCTAACCGACAAGCTATCATAAACTAAGAGGACACCAACATATAGCCACAATGAAAATTTTCAGAGTTTTATTCAGATAAAACTTGCCCTTTCTCTGAAATCCAAGAATGTAACATAACATTACATTAAGTGAAGATATGTAGACAACTAAAATAATATGGCACATCGCTCTTTGTTCTAATAGACACTGAACTTTGAGGACGTAAACCGTTTGTTGAATTTATAAAAATCATCTTGGGGAGCTTTTAGAAAATACACAGTCCCAGAACCCACACTAGAATTTGTTTCAGAGGTCTGAAATTGGGCTCAGCATCTGTATTTAAATCACCTGCCCAGGTGATTAGGATGTGTAGAGCTTGTACCTGATCAATGGGCAAGTGTTGAGAAACACTAGCACAGAAAAATAGATGAGGCACAGTATCCTTTACAAATATCAAAAACAAGCTTTTGGTACCAAAGAAATTGAGTTAATTCATGCACATATTGGTTTGTTAATAAGAGATGAATCCAAGCTACAATTAATTTAAATGTTGGAAGGGGTCATTTCTGACCTGGAGATTATTTTCTCAACCATGAAATTTCATGATGAAATCGCAGGACTTACAATTTCTTGGTTCAAATTTTGGTTTTAATCCTTAATAGAATTGTGACATTAAAATAGTTTCTTGACCTCCTTCAGCTCAGCTTCAATTCTATCATTTATAAAATGTGGATAATTCTTACAGTAACACACTGTAGGTGCTTATGCAGTCCTCACTCCTTTTTGGAAATTGCCCCCTGTGTAACCCATGCTGAAAGATGAACCTAGACAGACATGTTCATACCACCTGACTCTCCCATTCCTTTCCCATGGCCATAGCCTGGTAGGTTAAATGAGGACGCTGATCTCAGGGGAGCCAATGCATAAGCTTCACTGAGCCAACAGGATTCTCCTTCTGGAGAATGTTTAAATTGGAGTAAGACTGACTGAGTGAGTCAGAATGTTATGGGAACCTGAACTGTGTGATCCAGAGTTGAGGCTGGGAAGCAATGCCTGGCCATGAACAAGCTGGGGATACCAGCCAAAACAGCAGAAAAGAGATAAGCAGAAACAAGAAGTAAGTGCACTAGCAAAGACTTGGCCATTTTGATTTGGTTCCTGACTCAGTTCCAGTTCAGTCTCTTCATTGGCTGAGGTATGTTTTGGTCAATGGGATTTTCAATAAATTGCCTGTTTTGGGGCACCTGGGTGGCTCAGTCAGTTAGACAGCTGACTCTTGATATGACTCAGGTCATGATCTCATGGTTTGTGATATTGAGCCCCACGCTGGGCTTGCCCTGACAATGTGGATCCTGCTTGAGATCCTCTCTCCCTCTCTCTCTGCCCCTCCCCATGGTTGCAAAAGATCTCTCTCTCCCTCTCAAAATAAATAAATAAACTTAAAAAAAAAATAACTCTATCTTACTTATATGAGCTTAAATATGGTTTTAATCCTTGCAAATAAATGTTTCCTGACATAGATATACAGTTTGCACATAAAGGTTTCTTACCATTCTATTTTAATTGCCTAGCCTACAGAGGAGAACAGGAAAGTATGGCAAAGTTTAGTGTCACAGATGATGGAGGGACCGGCCTCAGCCAGATAGTTTGTAGGAGGTTTGAGATCTGGATCCATGTCTACTGTTTCACTGTCCAGTGTTCTTGTTTTAGAACCAGAAATTCAGGCAGCAAGGCTGATGTTTTATTAGAAACATTTATTGTCCTGACTGATCATGTCACTGAGCAATCCCATTTTATTCATAAAAGTGGACTAAAAGAATCTTCCAGTGCAATACCTTCCTCAAAAAAATTTGGTCTTCACCATAATCTCAAGTACCTATTTGGAATGTCAGAGCTATAAGTTGTAAAAGATGGATAAAAATTGTGACCAGAAAAAAAGGCAGTCATTATTATTACACCTAAAGCATTAAAAAAAAATAAAGACATTTGGAGAATGACTGATATTTTTTCTTTTAATTTTTTTAATGTTTATTTATTTTTGAGAGAGATAGACAGAATGCAAGCAGGGAAGGGGCAGAGAGTGAAGAAGACACAGAATCTGAAGCAGGCTCCAGGCTCCAAGCTATCAGCACAGAGCCGGACCAGGGGCTCAAACTCACAAACTGCGAGATTGTGGCCTGAGCCAAAGTGAGATGCTTAACTGACTGAGCCACCCAGGCACCCGGAGAAAGATTGATTTTGAGTAAAATTGTATACTGATAGGTCTGACACAGTGGGCTACCTCTAAAAGGAATCTCTCAACCACTTAATGAGGTGAGAGGTTGAAAGTGTCCTTTTAAATGATCAACTTAGACCTCTTAGAACATCTATCAGAAAGAACAAGTTTTAGTGCAGTTAACACAAAGTTTGTGCCCAGAATATTAAATCGAGCCAAACTTATTTTCCACATAAAGTCACAGTTTTATATATCATTATATAATCTTTTGGCAGAAATAAGGAATAACATTCAGAATGTGGCACTTCAAAATTCAAAAGATCTTAGCATAAAAATACCTAGTGTTTTAGATGTTTCAAAGTAGGGCCAAATGTAGAAAATAAGTTGGATATGATAAAAATACCAGAAATTTCTATTCAGTTGGCATAGACACATGGTTGCTAGGCATATACAGTAGAATGGAATTCAACAAAAAAAGGATCACTAAATACCAATCAATCAATATCAATCAATCACTAAAACTATTAAATCGCATAGCTATGCTCAGTTACATGCTACAGGACATAGGGCTATAAGAGAGTTGCAGGATGCTCCCCTTTAATTATCAACTTCCCTGTGCAGACAATGGGGTCTATCCATTAATTCACCATGTCCCTTCCCCTGCCCCTCTAGCTGTTAGAAGCACAAGCTAAACTCAAGATCAAACAAAAATCACTATTAACTTTTCAGCGTTTAACAACATCTACTTTACCATTCTTTTTAACTCTTTCCTCTTTATTATCCTGATTTATATCGTACTTGATTTTGTAAGTCAGATCAAATCATTTTTAGAAGAAATGAACCAAAAAAAGCCCCCACCTCTCCCTTGCTACAGTTTATGCCCATTTCCAGTGATTTGACTTTCTACTGACATAAAAAAAAAAATCCAGTCACACACTATCCACGTGACAAACCTGCACACACGTGCAGGCAGTTATTGTGTCTCTCCTCTAAACTGAAAAAAATTTCACTCCAGTGTCATGGATACTATATAATTACTTGCATTACGCATTTGTTCCTTTCCAATTTCTGCCCAACTTCACTGATCTGCTTAGACACTGTAATAAAAGAATGACAATAAGGATAGCATAAAGATAATGCCTGACTTTTACATTAAGTTCCCTTAGTACAGGGGCGCCTGGGTGGCGCAGTCGGTTAAGCGTCCGACTTCAGCCAGGTCACGATCTCGTGGTCCGCGAGTTCGAGCCCCGCGTCGGGCTCTGGGCTGATGGCTCAGAGCCTGGAGCCTGTTTCCGATTCTGTGTCTCCCTCTCTCTCTGCCCCTCCCCGGTTCATGCTCTGTCTCTCTCTGTCCCAAAAAATAAATAAACGTTGAAAAAAAAAAAAAATTTAAAAAAAAAAAAAAAAAAAAAAGTTCCCTTAGTACAAATTACCGTATAGAAGTTGTTTAGTAATAGAATATCTCTATTTAGGCTGTGTCTCTGTATAAATCAATTTAATACTTTTTAAAAAGGATTAAAACAATAAAATTGAACTTTATATACAAATATATCCTATGATTCTCCTATTCTTCCTGCAATTAACCAGAAACAACAAATATTATTGACTTCCTTTAAACACAAGGGCCTTCTTGATTCCACCAGAATTAATTTTTCCACCATCCTGTTATCTGTTTACTTTGTTCTTGATTCAAAATATACTACATTATGGTTAAACTTAACACTAGAGTTTCTCTCGCCTTAACTAGTTTCTAAAAGTTTCAAAGTTATTCTGGTTCCTACTCCTATATCCCTCAGAGCTATTAATATCATTTACTCCATGCCACTTAGAGTTTTATTCTCAATTTCAACATTGAGATCAGTGAAAAGTTATTAAACTGTAATAGCCTTTGGATTGATTTCAATAGGGTATAGTTAATATATTTCTCCAGGATGTCATGGAATCAGCATTAATCATCTTGAATCACTTGAAATTACCCTAACAGCAATATTATATAGACCAATTGCTGCAGGAAATCAGGTTCAGAACTATTTTAAAGGTTCTAAGAATTTGTAATGCCAACTCCAGCTTTGGATTTCTGTTATATGCTTACTTTACACGTGTTCATACACCAACCTCTTTTTATATTTTATATATGCCACTATGTAGTAAAATACAAATTCTTTCATAGAAGGCTTTTTCCATCAACAGACAATGAAAGTTCAACTTTTTTCACGTGCTGGTCCTTCCTAATTCTGATCTAAAAGTTAGGGATTAATGATGAAAGATACATTTTTATAAGTAGAGCATTATACCCTTCAAGTCAACAATATGGATGAGATTTGTAAGGCTTTTACTCATTAAAGTTACATGAAAGATAAATCTTATTCTCTTCATTTATAATTATAAAAGCCAGTAAGTAAATTTACATACTTGAATATTAAAACTATTTGCCAACCAAACAGTTTCTCTGTTTCTACATTTTAGGATGCTAACGTTTAAAAGCTTTTTTTTAAATTTATTTATTTATTTATTTATTTATTTATTTATTTATTTATTTTTTATTTTTGGGACAGAGAGAGACAGAGCATGAACGGGGGAGGGGCAGAGAGAGAGGGAGACACAGAATCGGAAACAGGCTCCAGGCTCTGAGTCATCAGCCCAGAGCCCGACGCGGGGCTCAAACTCACGGACCGCGAGATCGTGACCTGGCTGAAGTCGGACGCTCAACCGACTGCGCCACCCAGGCGCCCCTAAAAGCTTTATATTGGCACGTTCCATAATACAATAACAAAAAAATAATTACATTAATATCCAAAATGAAGTGACTACATGCCGAAACAGCCATCTGGCTGGCCAATCTTTAATTTGGCATAGTTAGTCAAAGCTAAGAAACCAATGTCTGAGATTTAAAACAATGACATAAATAAGAAATATCTAAAATCTTAAAAGTACAACAAATGATAAAATAATCTCATTGTATGTATCTGAATCAATGCATTTAAAAAAGAAATAACCTTACTTTAAAACTGAAGGCATATCTTGGGCATTTCTTTGTTAATTTAAAACTAAAGTTTGAACATTTTAATATGATAGTTACCTCTAAGAAAATTATGTAAAACACTGACTCATAATGTAAAACATATATGCCAGCATTGACAAGATATTGAATTAAAGAAACAATTTTGTTTGCTAAATATATACAGAATTATTTAGATAATGTAATAATTACATTATATCTCATTGTTATTCAGATATAATAGGTATAGAGAAAATATCACTTACCAGATAAAACTTCAGTAAATTAGACACTATTTTATGGAAGACTTCAGTATCTTAAAGCATGGTTTTATCTGTTTAAGAATAAATAATTTTGGGTTGCCTCACTGGCTCTAAGCCTGATTTTGAATTTGGGATATACATATGAAAGACATGGCTTTTGTTCAGGCCAGAGCAGACAGTCTGTTAGGAGAGACACATTTGAATACCCGTAGATTACAACACCACGTAGGTGTAACAAACAGTAAGTTATCTATGAGACACAGAGGAAGTGCGAAAGAGGTGATGATCAATTCTTTCAGGATGGGGCAGGAGTAGAAGCCTTGCTAACAGAAGCTTCCTAAGTAGGTGATAGCTGAAATGGGTTTTATGAAATGGAAGGATATTCTCCAGGAAGACAGAGGAAAAGGGCTGAGGACATGTAGGATCTGTAAAATTAATGTGGTCTTTTTGATCAGTTAGAAAAAAAGTACAAAATAGAATGCTAATAATGTTTAAAAGCATCTACTCAGTGCCAAGCATTGTACTATGTACTCAATGAACATTAACTTTAGAGTTTACTATACAATTTGTATGGCAAATATGTGTTTTTGTCATTGTTTTACAAATGGGAAAACAAGTCAGAAAAAAATAAACCCTAATCAAAGTCACAGCATATTCAGCAAGAGCTGGGATATGAATACTGATTCATCTGACTGCACCTCCACGTTCTTCCCCTATATCAGATTTGCTGGAAATATATCTCTGCTCGTGGCAGGGTGCCTGGCACTATGCTTATAAATATATCTGCTGAGTGAAAGAAATGAGTGAATGATTTAATAGCAAACTCAATTTAGTCAGTTAACTTTATTGGTGGTATTTATGGATAGTAGAGAAAAGAACTGAGGAGAAAGAGCAGAGACACAAATTTGTCAGAACTTTCTAATGAAAGGGATGAAACTAGACATTAGGCAGAAAGGGATGTTTTCATTCTTAAAACTCAACTGTTAATTTTTGCAGAAATAATCACCATTTTTTAGAAGAGGAAATCAGGGAAGAGAGGGTAAAATAGAGACAATGATCACCATTGTCTAATGTTGCAGCATAATCTAGTCAGAGAAGGACAGAAGAGTCCATCAGATTACCAGCGTGGTTGTCCTTCATCATGTTAGTGAATGTATGGAAGTCCTAGAACGCTAGAAATATGAAAAAAGATTGTAGTAGTTTAAAAGGGCGATGAGAAATGAAGACACTACTGAGCGAGTTTCTCTGAGGAAACTTGACAGTATAAAAGGACAAGATGTTAATGTAGCTAGAGGGAGAAGGAGCATTTTGATAAGAAGGAAAAAACTTTAATATTCTGGAGAGAAAGAACAAAGCAGAGGATCAAGATCTGTGAGAAAACAGGTGTGGAGAAAACAGAAGGATTGGGAGGTTCATACAGAAGAAACTTGAAAATACAGACCCTCATTTGAGTGAGCAGAGATAGATCATTTCACTTCTTTTAATTTTTCTTCATCTATCAAAGGTGGCATTGAACTTGATAGGACATGAGAGTTTCATAAAAGGAAGGGCTAGATAAGACCATCCCTAAGGTTTCATTTGGCACCCATTTCCTTTTAACATTTTATATTTCTCCCCTTAGAATAATCCTTCTTAAAGGATAAATTTACCTTCTTTAAGGTAAATTAAGGTGTATTTTACGTATGGGAACTTTAACTGATATTTCTTGGTCAACAACCCTTAATGGAAAAGTTTCTTCATCTTTGAAATGAATTGGCCACTTTGTCTTGCCCGCCTGCTCTTTGTAAGAAATTGCAAGGCTGCTAGTGAGAAAGGAAACAATTAATATCTGGTCCTGAGAAAATAATTCCTCAGGGAATAAAAATAACAGAAAATACTTTATCCATGGGAGAGCACTTCTAAAAGGGAATGAGATAATTTCTCAGCCTATTTCTGACATGTTTCAAGGAACCTCAGTTAAGTCCTAAGGGGGACTGTCTTATATCTTATTTTTTAGGATTTTTGCCAAAGAGGAAAGAATGTGAACTTTTCTTCATTTAATATTTTGTACACACTTTTCTTGGTGTACTTTGCCCCTATCCAGTGGGCATTCTTAGTAAATATTTTCATTTTTAAAAGATCCCAGAGTCAATAAACTTGTAGCCTGGTTGTTACTGTTTTGGTTTTGTAAAAATCTTTGAGCTAAAACTGCCATTTGTGAGTTTAAAAAAATCAATCATAAGATTTTTAAAACTGCTTTATCCAGGGTCTCCCCACTTTGTCAAAAGATTAGAACGAAGAACTGAATTTAGTTGTTAACATGGCTAACCCCAGGCCAGAATGTCATGGAGAGCTCTGGCAATAAAAGTAAAAACAAAGTCACAATTAACAAATGATTTTGTGGAATATAGAACTCATACCTATTAAAACTTCTGCTTACATACTTATGCTTTCTGGAAGCCCTTTACATTAAGATAATTATCACATATTGTGACCATATGAAAATAGTTTAGATCTATCTCATTTGGCTTACTTTGGTCGAAACAATCACTACAACCTCTGTTACATGGAAAACTCAATATAAAATAAAGCATTTGAATCGGAAATGGGATTAATGAGACTTTATTTGGTCAACAAATGCTTAATTTTTATTTCTGAATGGGAGTGCTAGATCATATTTAGTATTCACTTGTGAAAAAGCCATCTTCCATGAAGTCAGTGGAAAGGTGATATGTCACATCTGTCCGATTTTTTTTTTCAGAGATAGTGACATGAAATGTAAGCCTTTACCAAAATAAACTAAGAAACTTGAAAATCAATGATTTTTTTAGATGTTTATTTTTGAGAGAGCACAAGTGGGGAGAAGGGCAGAGAGAAGGCAGACAGAAGATCTGAAGCAGGCTCTGAGCTGACAACAGTAAGCCCAGTGTGGGGCTTGCTCAAGAACCAAACTGCAAGATTATGACCTGAGCCAAAGTCGGATGCTCAACCGTTTGAGCCACCCAGGTGCCCCCAAAACCAGTAATTTTAACTTGTGGCAACAGGTACCCATATGGGACTCAATTGGGAGACAGAAACCACATACTAAACATGAAAGGTTTAATGTGAAGAATAATTAAATTATGATAGGAAATTCAGTATAAAGATGTAAGAAAGGTCTAAAGAGTGCCCTAAGGCTGAGGTAGAGCACCCAAAGGAGGATAAACATGGGAAGATTCTGCGGTTGAAGCCCTCTTTCTGCACCCAGTGTAGTTTTCTGGGGTGCCCCGGCCAGAGTTGGGCCACAATTGTGCAGCAAGCAGGAATAACCCTCCAGGGCACAGGTTAACCATGGCTGATGAATGGGCCTCCAGGAGGAATGGCATACCATTGTGGGCCTGAGTCCAGGAGCCTAGTGTCTGTGTTGTAAGGGCTGTGAAGTCACCAATGGGTATGTGGCTGGGAAAAATATCATCAGATGTCGCCACACACACACACACACACACACACACACACACACACACACACATCTCTAGTGGACCATGCAGTAGGAGCAAGTAAAATCAAAATGTAACATTTAGCACCGGGAGGAGAAGCCCCCTCCTCTTGAAATGTCCCTTCAGTGCCCTCTACTGACTAGTTTAACAGCACTGACAAAATTTACTGTAAAGGACAAATGCTTAAAGAGCCTAACATACCAAAGGGTGAACTTGAAGCTGAGGGACAATAATTGGTAATGGGCATGTCTTATACAATGAATATTATTATTCATAGTTGTTGTTATGGGGCATACTTTTTTTTAGTATATGTGCTGCCGAAGCGAGCACGGCATACTTTTTTTTTAATGTTTATTTATTTTTGAGACAGAGACAGGGCATGAGTGGAGGAGGGGCAGGGAGCAAGGGAGACACAGAATCCTGAAGCAGGCTCCAGGCTCTGAGCTGTCAGCACAAAGCCCAATGCAGGGCTTGAACTCATGAACCCTCATATCAGGACCCAGCCGAAGTCAGATGCTTAATGGACTGAGCCACCTAGGTGCTCCAGGGCATACTTCTTATTAGCTACCCACGTTTCATTTATTTTTACCAATCAACTACTTATCGCTTACTCTTTGTTGATCTCCTTAACTACTTTTATAGGCCAAGGTGGAGCCAAAGTTGCTGTCATATAAACTGTTATCTTCTTTATCCAATGGCAGTTCTCCAAAACAAATAGCAAGTCATTTTTGAATTCCTATAAGCATTTATCTGCAATTCTTGCATTACTTGCTGGCTTCTACCTCCCCTTAGCTCTACTTGTGAACATGTCCCATTTTCTGTTTTAGTCCACAAGCACGTTGAGAGCAGCATCTGTCTTTGCATTCTTCACTATACCTTACAAAGTACTTTCTTCATGAATGGTACACAGTAAATAGCGGCCGAGTTCATCCATAAGATGATCGGAATAACAACACTGTCTCCCAAGAGTGAGAGGTGCAAAAGCATAAGAATTTGAAATGCAGCAGCTATAGCAACAATCAAAAGCTAAAATATAGAACATTTTATAGTAAAGTACATAAATACATTTCTTCACATAATTTTCTTTTTTCCTAAAGTCAAGAATTAATATTCCTCATAGAATATCTATTAATTATCTTTGGTATTATGTTGGACATTATGACAAACAAAAACCGTTGTTCTAAATTTAAGTTGCAGTTCTGAATCTTATTCTGCCCCATCAAGGCACAGTACTCAATGTGCATTAAGACACTAATCCATGTAAATAAGAACATTGATTTTCTTAATATCTGTAATTCTGAAGCTTAAAGATGGTATAAAGTATGTTCAAAGTTTCAAAGAAGTAATGAATCCATCTTTCTAAGGACATTTTTTTTATATATCCAGCTTATATTTTTTATTTGGAATCTAAATACTTAAGAGTAGCATCTTAGCAGTCTTATACATCGTCTAATACAAAGTAGGTTCTCAATATATATTTGTTAAGTGAATGAATAGTAATTGAAAAAAAAATAAGTGATAGAAAAAATTATTTCTTGTTCTGACCAACTTCCTGACCATTCTACTCCAGGACTGATTAATATTATTATAATGCTAAAACAATATTATTGGTTAATATTTCCTCACACTTGTCTATCAGATTGTGAAATCAGTTTATATACTGATCATAAATATAATATGGAACAATAGACTATAGGAAAAATTAAACAAATGTAAGGCTCAATCATGGAATATATGGTGTCATTAAAATTATATTTTTGGATTATTTCTGATGACATGAAAAATGCTTAAGATACAATATGTGGTACAAAATTGAAAACACTATAGGAATCCTATTATGCAAACAACAGGAATAAAAATTATTTAGAGAAAAATGTTAAAATATTAAAAACAATGCCCTATTGTTATTGTGGGAAAAATCACATAAAATACAGTAAGATCGTGAATATTATTTTCTTCATTATACTTTTCTAAATATTCTAAGTTTTCTATAATAACTACAAATTTTACAACTATAAAGAATAATACTTGGATAATTTTTAAAAGTTAGACTCCAGTAAAAAACCAATGTAAACCTTGAAATGACAAAAGAGAAAGTAATCAAATACTGAATTGACTCCTAATGCTAAAGATAGTAAGAAAAAAGCATTAAGAATTACTTTGAAAAAACAGTGTTAATCATAATATATATGGGATCTATAACAGGAGCTTGGAATTTGCATAAGAAGTAGAAGAATTATTAAAATCACTATATAATTCTTCAGGATATTTTCATAAAAGTGGTATTTTTACAGAAGTGGTATTAAAGTATAGACTTGCCAGATGTTAGACATTACCCAAAAATCAGTTCTGGTTTTGTTTCATTTTTATTTAACAAACATCTCTTGAGTACTCATGCACTCCAAGATGAACTCGGCAGTGGTGAAAATACTTAGTCACAACAGGCAATAGATCGGCCAGTATTGCACAGAATGTACTAGAGTGTAGAGGGAGGCTGAAAACTAAGCATAACTCAGTGCCGCTGGTGCTGTGATAGAAGCCTGTGCCAGCACAGACACAGCACACAGAAAAATGAATCATCTTGGGGGAAGATGAGTTCGTGGCTTTTCAGGCAGAGAAAGAAGCAGTAGCAAAGACCTGGAGAAAGAAACAGTTTCAGATATCCACAGAAATGCAATTAGTTCTGCAGGACTAATGGTAGGCTAGGTAGGCCATGGGGAAGAAAGAAACCTAAACAGCTCATCCTAAAGATTTTTTTTTTTACCAAGAATATCACTTAGAGTTTCAAACAGTGGAGATCCGATGTGCTTGTTAGAAAGGTCACGGGTGACTATGTGGAGGGCTGACTCCAAGATGGGAAGATGAAGAAAAGCCAATAGAAAATTCTTACATTGGTTTAGTTGAGGGATGATAAAAGTCCAGACAAAAGTATTAGGACATTTATCTTTATGATCCCTGATTTACTTTGATAAACTTTTGGTTCACTTTTACTAGAACTTAGTGAACTAAACTGATATGTGCCGCTCATATTATAGTAATGGAAAACCTACTGGTATAATGTGACAAATATTTTCTCTATTAACATAACTTTAAGTGACTGAGTTAACCTACACTAGAAAAATCTCGACTAATGCGTGTCTACAGTGTAACAGACATAAATGTACCATTGAATCTGATGAATTATCAAATTTGTCCTTGTCATATAAAGTTTTGGTCTCAGGCCCTTTTTTTACTGTTAATATTATTGAGAACCCCCAAAAGCTTTTGTTTATGTGGCTTAATTTTATTAATATTTACTATATTAGAAATTAAAACAGAGAAATCATGAAATTATTTATAAATAACAAACCAACCATATGTTAAAAATAATATTTTAAGTGAAAAATAATTATCGTTCTAAAAGAAAAAATCTGAGAGTGATGTTATTTTATAAATTTGTAAATTTCTTTCATGTCTACCTTAATGTGTAAATTCTTAAATTAGCTTCTACATTCAGTCTATTATAAGTTACTTTTGAATGAAAGAAATGTGGCCTCACATAGATTTGTAGATTGAAATATTTTTAATGTCTTAAAAAAACCTTTTTTTAATGTTTATTTATTTTTGAGAGAGAGAGAGGGAAAGAGAGAGACATAGCCTGAGCCGGGGAATGGCAGAGAGACAGAGAGGGAGACACAGAATCTGAAGCAGGCTCCAGGCTCTGAGCTGTTAGCACAGAGCCCAACACAGGGTTCAAACTCACAAACTGTGAGATCATGACCTGAGCCAAAGTTGGATGCCTAACCAACTGAGCTACCCAGGTGTCCCGTGTAGTTTGAAATTTGTAATTACCTTTTCACTTAATTGTGAAGAGTCTTCTTTGATAGTCTACCCAAACTAGACAACTGGAATCTGAAACCATTATCAATGAACTTGTACTTTGCTATACTAAAATCTCTTGATCTATCTTACACTTTGAATGGATCCATTTTCCAGGTATGATTTTGTATCATTATCCACTGTTCATTTGTAAATGTATCAGTTGACTGAGTTATGTACATATTTGAATTGTGGAAACATTTCATTATCCATCTGTTAACATCACTAATTATCACATCAGAAAATCCTTTAAGTTTTAGAAGCTGCTGAGTTCAGATAGAAGTTTTCGAAACTTCTAATTTTCAAATATTGTCATTGGTAACAAATATTCTCAGTTACTTTTATTGAAATGAACGGCTTACTTCATTTTCAAAAAAATTATCTCCCAAATAGCCAAATTTGAATGACCAGAACTTGTCCGTCAGTCCTTCTTTCAAGTAAAAATGATTTTCCATGGAAAAGCAACTAATTCAGTTTATAACTCAAACAATTGCACAGATGTTTTTTTTTTTTTTAAATTAATGTCTATATTTGAGAGAGACAGAGAGAGAGAGAGAGTGAGCAAGGGAGGGACAGAGAGATGGAGACACAGAATCCAAAGCAGGTTCCAGGCTCTGAGCTGTCAGCACAGAGCCTGATGCGGGGTTCGAACCACGGACTGTGAAATCATGACCTGAGCCAAAGTCAGACGCTTAATGGACTGAACCATCCAGGTGCCCCACAAGTGCTTTCTTTTGAGTCAAGCATCATCAGACTTTGGTATATGGCACATACTCTTTATATGGATTTCCCATTTCAGCACACGGAATATTAAAACTGGCTTTTAATTAAATTAATTTATTTACCTGTTCTTACTTGGAGTGAATGGCAGTGAACAATGCAATCACTGCTAGTACAGTTTAGTGCCACTGTCATAATAAGTTTAAGGCTAGAAGTTTTCATTGCTCTTGTATCATAAGGGCAAATGTCAATACAGTGGAAAAGGAAAATTCTTTTGTATTATTATGAAAGTAGTTTCAACCTGATGTACTCCTTAAAAGGTTTCAAGGGAACTCAAGAGGTTCAAGAGGGACCACATTTTGAAAGAAAAAAAAACTGCTGAAATCATGTTAATAATTTTTCTATTTTTTGTATTATATTTCATATGTACCAAAGACTATGGACATACTGAGAACATGATTGTAGAAGTATTTTTACATAACCCACTGAGTGGAAGGAGAGTTAGAAGTGAAACTCAAGTTCTTCATATATATCCAAAATCTACAAAGGATTTACCAAACTCAACACCTGAAAAACAAAGAATCCAGCGAAGAAATGGGCAGAAGACACGAATAGACAATTTTCCAAAGAGGACATGCAGATGGCAAACAGGCACATGAAAAAATGCTCAACATCACTCATCTTCAGGGAAATACGAATCAAAACCACACTGAGATACCACCTCACACATGTCAGAATGGCTAACATTAACAACTCAACAACAAGTGATGTTGGCAAGGATGTGGAGAAAGGGAACCCTCTTGCACTGTTGGTGGGAATGCAAACTGGTGCAGCTGCTCTGGAAAACAGTGTGGAGGTTCCTCAAAAAATTAAAAATAGACCTACCCTATGACCCAGCAATTGCACTAGTAGGAATTTATCCAAAGGATACAAAAATGCTGATTCAAAGAGGTACATGTACCCCAATATTTATAGCAGTGCTATCAACAATAGCCAAAGTATGGAAAGAGCTCAGATGTCCAACAATTGATGAATGGATTAAGAAGATGTGGCATATGTATGTGTGTGTGTGTGTGTATGTATATATACATATACGTGTGTGTGTGTATATATATACACATACACACACACACACACATACATACATACAGTGGAATGCTACTTGGTGATCAAAAAGAATGAAATCTTGCCATTTGCAACAATGTAGATGGAACTAGAATGTATTATGCTAAGCAAAATAAGTCAGTCAGAGAAAGACAGATATACGACTTCACTCACATGTGGAATTTGAAAAATTTAACAGATGAACATAGGGGAAGGGAAGGAAAAATAAAATAAAAACAAAGAGGGAGGCAAATTATAAGAGGCTCTTAAATACAGAGAACAAACTGAGGGTCAATGGGGGGTGGGTTAAATGGGTGACAGGAATTAAGGAAGGTACTCTTCGGGATGAGCACTGGGTGTCATATTTAAAAGACATATCACTGGGTTCTGCTCCTCAAACCAAAACTACACTGTATGTTAACTAACTTGAGAATAAAAAAAAATGAAGCTCAAAACAGAGGATAAAACAGAATGCCTAAAAATGAAAAAGAGAGAGAGAGAGAAAGAGAGAGAGAGAGAAAGTAAAGGAGAATAAGATAAGATTTGGTCCCAGGGGAGAGTAAGCTGGGATTCATTCTTTGTTATTACATAGGGAGTTTTATAGAGACCACCTTGTGTTTTCTTTTTTCCTTGCTTACTTATTTCTATTTCAGTTAACTATGTTCAAACTTCCTTTTTTGGAATTTCTTCAAAAGGCACTCTTGTCTTCATGCATACAGGTTGGTCTATAATGCTCTAAATGCCTTACATATTGGTGTGCAATCTTCCAGGCTCCTCAAATCACTGGAAACCTGAAACGCCAAGGCCCAGGTGTCACTGAAATATGGCATTCTAGACCTGAAACCAGTCTGTTGCCTCTTTGGTTTTGTACCAACACACTGACATACATAGCTCAAAATACCACTGGCCTTTTAAAATGGCATATCACATTCCAGGATAATACAAAAACTGCTGCCTGGTAGCATTTGTCAAGTCTCAAAGTAACTCTTTCCAGGATTTTCAAATCTGTTGAATTTCTTAGATGGAAATATTTTATGCAACAGCATTCTCTTAGTTTTTTTTCACCTCTATAAATATGTAATTGGAAATCCTGAACTTTGGTTTCTTTTCATTATTCTATATTTCTCGTTGATTTTAAAATTCTTAATATTTGCTTAAAAATAATCTGGATATTGTCATCTAAGATTTAGCATTAACTATCTCTTCTTCACATGGGTTCTTCCCACTACACTCTCCACACAAATAATTCCACATCTCCAAATGCAACGCATACTGATAATGACCCACATTGCTCCTCTGTGTCCACTGGCTCAATAGTGTACATTGTTAATGTATTCTTATCATTATTCTATTTGATAATCTTATAAACTGATTTTGCCAGTTTGATGAGTTTTATTTGAAGGAATTTAAAAATTCATCTACAAACTGCAAAATTATTTACAGGGTTTTTTTTTTTTTTTGGTTTGCTTTTTTTTTAAGGTTTATTTATTCATTTTTGAGAGAAAGAGCACAAACTGGGGGAGCAGAGAGAGAGGCAGGCACAGAATCCCAAGCAGGCTCCAGGCCCTGAGCTGTCAGCACAGAGCCTGATGCGGGGCTCGAACCCACAAACCTCAAGATCATGACCTGAGCAGAAGTCAGACGCTTAACCAACTGAGCCACCCAGGTGCCCCCGGTTTGCTTTTAATGTTCTCAATCTGAGGTCAATTTTTACTAAACCAATTCATTACAAATGGTAGGTGTGTCATAAATATAAGATGACTTTCCTAAAATTTTGCTGAATTCTAAAGGGAGAAGTGAAAGTACTAAATTACACAATTTTTAGAACAACACTCCTTTGACATTTAAAGCTAACTTTATGTTAGGCCACTTCCCAAAGCTCATCCATTGTTACAAAATTTGCAAAATACTAATTTTATTACAGAGAGTTTGTGGGCTGCTAAAATATTCAAACATTCAACTGTTTCCTTACTAACTTTACATTGAGTTTACTGTTTTGATTACACATACAATAAAGATCTTTATACAAAATAGATTTACCCAAATCCATCAGAAAAATAATGGATGCTAACTTTTACTCTGGGTTTTAAAGCAACAAAATGCTAATTTTGGAGAATTTTGTACAAAAAACACTTTGGCATATAAAATAAATAATTAATAGTGATAATTTTGCTTGTGTAGAAAAGAATCATTTTATCATCTTTACTCTTATATTTTCCTTCTTGCTTTATGTAGTGAGCATGTATTACTTTTGTTATAAGAAAAATAAGAAATAATATTCTACTTTTTGTTTGAATTTATAGGGGTGACTGGGGTGGCTCAGTCGGTTAAGTATCTGACTCTTGATTTGGTCATGATCTCACGGTTTGTGAGTCTGAGCCCCATGTCGGGCTCTGCACTGACAGTGTAGGGCCTGCTTGGGACTCTCTCTTTTTCTCTCTCTCTCTGCCTCTCCCCTGCTCACTCTCTCTCTTTCAAAAATAAATGGATAAACTTAAAAAAATCAATTTAAACTTTAAAAAAATTACAAAGAAGAAAGTAGAAATCAGAATCTCATAGATGAGAGATAACTATTAAATTCTTTCCAGTTGTTCTTTTCCTAAGTAAAAACACTGCTGCTTTTTGTTTTTCATTACTGAGCTCCTACTAGATATATATGCTTGTATGCTCCTTTTTATGTACCCATTAGATCCTGAGCAATTTTGCAAAGAAGTAAACATTCCTGAAACAATATGCTTAATGGCTTCATAAAATCTCATTATTTGTAAGGACCATGGTTTATTTAACCATTTCTCGAACATTGTGTATGTAGACAGTTTTCAGGTTTGTTGGGGTAGAATTACTCTTCTTAACCAAGGAATAATTTGGTATGACTGTTAGTCAAAGGTCCCAGTTCACCCTTAACTAAGGCGATCAGATTTATAATCCAGACTTGAATAACCAGATGCTTACTTCCTAGAATTTTAATTAAAAAAATTTTTTTATTTACATGTATGTATTTTTGAGAGACAGAGCACAAGTGAGAAGGGGCAGAAAGAGAGGGAGACACAGAATCTGAAGCAGGTTCCAGGCTCTGAGCTGTTAGCACAGAGCTCAATGTGGGGCTTAAACTCACAAACCATGAAATAATTACCTGAGCCGAAGCCAGACACTTAACTGACTGAGCCACCCAGGAACCCCCTAGAATTTTAATTTTTAATCCAAATTACCAAAAAAAAAAAAGCCTGAAGTAGCTAAACGAATTCATCCTAGGAGACAATATCACCTTGCAGACACCACCAAAAAGTCCAAAGTAAGGGCTATCTGACTGTCATGGCCTCCCCTACTCTTGTCATTTCCAGTCTAGACTCCTCAACTCCTCCTCAACTCTGTGAGCTGTACTAACTTTCTAAGGGATTACTTTTATACTTAAATTAATCTCAGTCTCAGTTGCTCAGTTGCACTTTGAAATTAATTATTTTATTTATAAATTCTTCATTGATGTCTAATTTTTATATCCTTTTGTGTCACTTTTGTCACTGAAACAAATAAGAGCCTCAGCTAAGTAAACTTCTCATCGATTATGAAAGCAAACATGAGATTATAGGCACACAAGATTAATCAACATCACCACTCTTTCTGCCCACTTTGTTATCCATCATACCTCTTTAAATAGAAACCTAATCAATTTTCCTTTATTGGACTATTAATACCTATACAGACAACTCCTCATTATCCAGTGGAAGAAGGTTACGAATAATGAAAACTCACCATTAGTATAACAACAATTTTGTCAACAACAATGTCTTACGAGTTTCTATCTTCTTTGCTCATTGTTTTAGCAGTCATTAGTATAGTCAGAGAAAACTGCTATGGGCTGAATTGTGTCCCCCTCAAAATTCATACGTGGAAGCCCTAACCCATAGAACCTCAGAATGTGACTGTATTGGAGACTAAGTTAAGACGAGGTTGTTAGGGTGGTCTCTATTACAATTTGACTGGTGTCCTCATAAGAAGAGGGAATCTGGACACAGAAAGAGATGCTAGGGAAGCATACACACAAAGAAAAAACTGTGTGGGGACACAAAGAGAAGGCTACCAGCAGCAAGTCAAGGGGAGAAGACTCAGAAAAAAACAAACAAACCTGAGAACACCCTGAACTTGGACTCCTAGCCTCCAGAACTGTGAGAAATAAATTTCTATTGCCCAGTCTGTGGTATTTTGTTATGGAAGCTCTAGTAAACCAGTACAACAACCAACCCTATTTGGATGACACTCCTCTATTTCAAGTTCAATGGTTCCCTCAATGGTGTTTATGAAAAAAAGGAGACAAGCAACATATATTATAAAGAACATACGTGATGTTTGCATAAGTCTGGGAGAGTATGTGCAATAGTAGAGATGTTTCTTAGAAATTACTAATAATCTTTCTGCAAAAACATTAGCTCATTACTCCTTACCTCCTTAAATTTCCAGTAGTCACAAATGAATATGCTATCAGTTATAAGAAAAATTTTGACAGGAAGTTAGGTTAAGAAAGTGTTTACTGTTATAGGTATGTGGACTAATTTTCATATACTTAAAGTTATATGGATTCTCAAAAAGGGAGAATCTCATTGCTCTTTTCTTAAAGAAAAAAGACATCGACAGCACCCAATATATGCAATCACTGACACTAAAGACACAGATGTACGTAAAATATAGCACCAGCAAGATTAACGTGACAATTCAATGGGGGAACAATAGTCTTTTCCACAATCTGAGGTCAAACACTTGGTTCCTGGACCTGTTTTGAAAACATAGACAGAACTATGGTTGTATTAGTTGCATTATTAACTTAGCTCCACATTCTGTTTTGTTCCCTACTTAAGTATGTTTTATGCACCTCTTAACCTCATGCATGATCAGTCATTAACTTTGCCTTTTTGCCCCTACTCCCTGTTTATACATTGATTGTGGAAACCCAATGGTTTCCTAAAGGGTATATTTGTCTTGAAAGTATCTGACATCTAATCATACCAAGTCCCAAATGCCACCTCATTGTCCAGAAGAATGCTTACCTCCAGATTATTTCAAGCCCTCCCCCCACCTCAAGGTTTCAAGGAACCCCTCACCCCCCTCTCATGTATTTACCTCTTTCCCCAAACATATATAAGCTGTCCGGAGACTCAACAGGGCAAGCCATTTTGGGAATGATCTCCTGCTTTCTCATTGATCTGCCCTTCTTATAATAAAACTTTCTTTGCTTCAAAACCCATGCCTCAGGTGTTGGCCTACTGCATATCGGGTGCACGGACAAGTTGAAATCAGTAAGAAACTAGTGCTGGCCAAGTGGATATCACCATGCAGAAGAATGAAGTTGGACTCCTGCCTCACAGTATTTATAAAGACGGACTCAAAATGAATCACAGGTATCAATGTAAAAGTTAAAACTACCAATAGAATAGAAAAAAAGAAGTAAATTGTCATGACCTTGGCTTAGGTGATGGTTTCATATATATGACATCAGAAGCACAAATGACAAAAGAAAACATTAAAGCCAAAAATTATAGATGCTTTCATCAAAGTTCAAGCTAAAGTTGTAGGTGGGGGCACCAAAGGAGGAGAAGGCCCTAAGAGATGGAAAGGACTTTTTACCACTTAGAGGGTTAGAAGCAAGGTTCATTCTAAATTTTTTTTTTCAACGTTTTATTTATTTTTGGGACAGAGAGAGACAGAGCATGAACAGGGGAGGGGCAGAGAGAGAGAGAGACACAGAATCGGAAACAGGCTCCAGGCTCTGAGCCATCAGCCCAGAGCCTGACACGGGGCTTGAACTCCCGGACTGTGAGATCGTGACCTGGCTGAAGTCGGACGCTTAACCGACTGCGCCACCCAGGCGCCCCAAAGCAAGGTTCATTCTAAGAGAGAATTTCACACTTGCTAGAGAGAAATTACAATGTTTGTAGGTAACTGAGAGGGAGTGGGAGCAAACAGGCAAGAGATATAAAAAGATAAACTATTAGAATGTGAATTCTGAAGCAATAAAAACATAATAAAGCATTTAATATAGATAAAAATGAAAGCTGATGTTGATATTTTACCATATTATTTTGAGATCCTGTTAATTCATTTGCAAAAAAAAGATTTGTTCAAACACCTCTGGGTGCCTACTACGTCCTGACCAACCTAGGGAATGACAGACTGGTTTCCATCCTTATCATCAGCCCACACCTCCCAAATTTAGCCATTTCAGGGGAAAGTGCTGAAGTGTAAGCAAGGACTGGATGCCTGGGGCTTTTTTTTTTTTCTTTTTCATTTTAACTAATTATTTGCTGCCACCTAACCAATAATCTCAAAGAGATTTTTTTTAAAGTTTGTTTAATGTTTATTATTTATTTAGCTTCGTGTGCACAAGCAAGTGGGGGTGGGGCAGAGAGAGAGCGGGACACAGAATCTGAGCAGGCTCCAGGCTCTGAGCCATCAGCACAGAACCCAACATGGGGCTCGAACCCACGAACTGTGAGATCATGAGATCATGACCTGAGCCGAGTGGGACACTCAACCAACTGAGCCACTCAGGCGTCTCTCAAACAGATTTAGTGTTTTTAAACATTCAAAAAGCCAATTTCACTGCATTCTAGGAAACACAGCATTTTTCACAGAACTTTACAAATTGTTAAAAAAAAATTTGTGTGTAAAAATGAGTGGTTTAGGTTTGTTTTGTGTTTTTTTTTAACCAGTAATTTCTCACCAGTAAATATGCCACTTAAATTTACTTGATATTGATATTGTTCCTCAGTTTGTTTTCATAAAAGCCAGCAACAACGAGGGCCCTAAGCAGGGCTCCCCAGATCTGGCTGGTCATCTGTGTGGCCCCATTTCCTTCCATTTCTTCTACTCTCTGGATTGCTAATAAGGTGGATGCCAATTCTTACACCTGTGAGACACTGTGCCCTTGGGGACATTTATGTTTTCTCCCTTGTCTCAGCCCTGAACACTAGACTGAAGACATCATGTGGGCAGGGATTTTGTCTTATTCACCATATTCCTGTATCTAGGATACAGACTGTCCTGTACTACAGGAGGGCACAACATTTTTTTTTCCAATGAATGAATGTAGCACATTTAGGGAATTATTCTAAATCAAAGTATATGAAATTGTGACATGTAGTTAAGCAGGTGAATTACAGCTGCCCTCTACAGATTGCACTACCTGAGTCCTGATTATCTGGGCTCAGTCATAGTTCTACCATCACACAGGTGATCAGGGGTGCTCAAAAGAATAGACCACAGTCAGTCTGTCTGGGTTTGTTTGGGCTCTGCCACTTACTGTCTCCCCAGGGGCAAGTTAATTGGTTTCCTTATCCATAAATTGGTGATTAATAATAGTATCTATCTCATAGATTAAGTGGGAATATATTTGTAAAATTCTGCTCAGAATAGTGGCTGGGATGGAGTAAATGCTATGCATCTTTGCTAAAGAAAATAATTAATAAATGGGAACCTAGGAACGTGGACAAAGGAAAAAGTTGGAAAAGCACAGTTAGAGGCAGTTTTGGGGAAATTTGGTTTAATTGTTTCTTTTTTTTTTTTTTAACACAGTTGCTCTGAGAATAAATCTCTTCATCACCCCCTACCCTTCACCAGTATAATCTAGTATAAATTAGCACTCACCAGTAAAATCTAAACTGAGCTGTGAAACAGACTTACTTGACTAATCAGAATTTTCAAAGGGTAGTCATTACTTCACAAATCACAGCCCCATTGACCCTGACATTGAAGATAGCAAAAGCATCAATAGCTGATTCTCAATACCTGTCCACCAACCCCTGTACTCTTTCTTCTCCCCTCCCCCTTTCAAGATAGCTATTTACCTGGGAGGAAGTGATGGGTTCAGCCTCTTCGACTACCCAGGAGTAAAATAAAACCTTGTACCACATCCCCTCCCCCAACCCTGGCTAAATTTTGGAGGGGTGCTTTCAGGTGTCAGGCTCACACCAATATAAATGCATGAGGACTGCCCAGTCTGTGAAGTCCTAGGGGTAAGTCCAAACAAGCCCCAGATTTTTCCCTTCCTTGTCTGCAACACATACAGAAGATGCTCTTAACGTTTTTTTCTCTCAGAATCTCTGGGTTCCCTGACAGTGCCTTCTGTACAAAGAACCAGAATGTTTCTTACTGGATTCCTCTGTTGAGATTCTGGAGTTTTCATTGCCTTATTGGTGGCAATAAAGTTTACTTAATAGGTCTCTAGTCTGTCCCTTTGCCCCTGGTATTTCTAGCTGCGAATGGAGAATCCTGGCCGAGATCCCCTGTGCCTTCTTGGATACTGTATAATTAATTAGGCCTCCAATTGTGCCTTCCCTTCCCCTCTCAAGGATGGAGAAACCCTCTAGCCCATGCCTTAAAGGGAAACTGCCCTAATAAATGAGTCTCCAGATACCAAATTTCCCAGCAAGAAGGGGCCATATAAACAGAGACTATAAGTATTGGCGGCAGAATCCAATGTATTAATTACTTTTACTAGTAGGAGCATCCCGGATACCTTGGCTGCCTAAAAACATATTTGAAAAGCCAGACCAACGATATAAGGAGGGAAGAAAAAAAAAGCCATACAAAGGAGTTGCAGTGAGTTTAATGAAAACTAACTCCATTACTGGGTTCATGTGATATAACCAGCCACTGGGCTCTGTTCTAGAGGTTTAAAATGTTACCTCACCCTCTCCACGAAATTGTTTTCCCGTAAATCTCTGTGGCCATCCATTCCTGTCTACACATTATGTTCCTAAAATAGACACCATCTAAAAATCTCTTCAAGAGGCTTTGTGAAGGAAGGCCTAAATCGCAACACTGCTCCTACAAGAGGGATGCACTGGTTTCATAGCAATTACAAGCAACAGCAACAGAGGAGAGGTTTAAAGTTTTTCACCCTAGTTATTCTTCTTCCAACATGCCCAGATGAGGGGTGAAAGTGTCAGGCGTCCACTGTATGTGCAGAAGCCCCAAGCTGCATCACCCTGGAGGGTCAGGTCTTGCAGCAAATAGGAAAGGTAAGCTACCCACTGCTCCCTGGACGGGAGAAACTAAAGCAGGAATCACCAACCTCAGCATGGAATTTTCCTATTTCTGTTCGGCATCATCCTCTTGGGATGCTTTAAAGTGCTTATGGAGAAATATGTCCTGTTACTACACTAGTGCATCAGAAATACCACTTGAACCTGTAAATCCACATAAAAAGAAGCCACATTTTATAGGTGTGATAGCAACAGTGTTGGCAATTTGCAAGTTTGCCATTGCATCTCAGAAAATATTTAGTCACATGCACGTAGAGACAGAGCATTACCCTGCTTTGGCTTTAATTGTTTCACGGGACACGTGAAAAAGCACCTGCAACCACTCTCTTTGGACTGATTTGCTACAGGGAAGTGACAATTTTCAGTGAGTAACTGCAGAGAGCAAAAAGACATATGAGAAGTAAACGTGTCAGGGAGGTGGGGGGAGCTGGTCTTTAAACACATACCTCAAACAGGTAGGAGAGAGGGAATCCATGATAACAAAGGCGTTTGAAAAGCCTCACGTCCACCCAGAGTCATTTCTTGTGCAGTTTGGAAAAGCAAGCCGGTTCACACGGGGAACCGAACAGCATCTGCAGTATCACTGCCGATCGTGACCTCTGTCTAATTAAAAGTAACTCGGTGTTTCCTGTTTGGCATTCCACAGAAGGGACTCGTTCCCACTTCCCTCCAGCTCCTTTGGTGGCGCGGTTCGATCCGAGTTAGGGGGAATACATCATTGTTCCTTTCTTGCCCAAGCCCAGCCTCTGCCCGAGGAGGCTGAACACCCCTGCAGTGCTAGCTAGGCTCCAGCAGCAGTCCCGCCGCCTTCTTCCTTCCTGTGGGGCTAACGCTGAGATCTAATTTTTGCTCCATCCTTAGGAACAATATGACCTCTATTCACAGCTAGCTAGTCCAGTTCTACAGCACGGGTGAAGGAGGGGGTTTCAAAAAGGAGACCTTGAATAGACTGAAGGCAAGCAAAGGCAGAAAGAAACGGGCCAGGTTCCAAGCTATTTCAGGCCAAAGAATCCCATCTTGTATTAAGATGCTGACTGCAAAACAAACCTGAATTCAGTTCGAGGAAGGTGGAGAGAGGAGGGGGAGGGGAAGGGGAGGAGAAGGGGAGGAGAAGAGAGGGAGGAGGGGGACCGTTGGTCCGAAATCACATACAAAAATGGACTTCCTGCTCAGCCCAAACTGTATATCCACGGGCTCTCTTTCCACCGGAATAACTGGAATGAGTATGACAAAGATCGCAACGAAACAACCAGATGGCTTACCTGATAAAAAGGAAAATTACCCATCTGCAACGAGGAACAGCATCTCCCAAAGACCAGATGATATAACAACGTGCCTTCAGCTGCAGTTGTTCAGATTCCTTCTTGCAAAAGGTAACAAGTATTTACAAGGGCTGCAGTCTCACTGAGGCAGGACACACATACACGAACACACACACACGCACACATACACACATGCACCAGAGACCTCTGCAGTATCCTCTCGGCTTCATCCTCGCCTCACTCTATGGTACCTAATACAAATCAGCAAATAGCTTGTTTAAAAAAAAAAAAAAAAAAAAAGTGGAGGGAGCACCTTACATTATATCGCCATCTAGTGGCCCAACACTAAATATTTTCTTACCAGCCAGATTTAGGTGCTCTTTCTCAACCTCTTTTCTCTGTTTCCTTCTTTCCCTTCTTCCCTTTGGATCTCATTATTAACTTCCTCTTGTTACTCCTTCATTTCCAGTTGGTCTGTCATATCAAACCCCTAATGACTCAAAGATGAGAAAGTTTAAAAGTAGATACAACTATCTTCAAGCATAGCCAATAACTTGTGTTGCTTTTGCATTTTACTTTTGCTTAAAAGTGTTACTTTATTCTCACTATGAATCATTGCTATCTTAATGAATTACATAATTTGTGAATAAAGTTTTGTCTTCTTATTCCACCAGTAGACAATTGGGTGGCCCTTTATTTATTGTCTAAGGCTTTACTTTGAAGATCTACTTGAAATTTTTCTCAGTTTTAATGTTGTGTTTAGTGGTGGGTCTGTTTTATAGTGAACAGCTCAGTGTGAGATGTGAGTTTTACTTCAATTTCAACACTCATGAGCACATGCCTTTGAGCAAGTCCCTGAGCTTCTCCATAAAAACTTACATTTCCCCATCTTCATCTACATTTAGATGTTAAACTAGATTATCTTGCACCCTAAATGTCAGTGGTTTTATTATCTCTTACCACAATATGTTTCCCTGTCTTGTGAATTTGACCCAAAGTTTAATTACAACAACATGGTTTGGTAAGCAAATACATACATTTTGAATCAAATGAAGTAACACCTATTGGTAGAATTATAAAAGCCATATCCATCAGGTGTTCCCAAGAAATGGAGCCTCCATGTGAAACTATTTGTAACTCTGGGAACTGAGAATAGAGCTTTCTATGTTATATACTGTACTTTAAAGCTGAAACAGTCTTTAACATCTGGTCATGTGTGAACTCAGTTAACTATGTGTAGATTAGTAGTTTGCAGTAAATATTTCATCCTGGTTGTTTTCCACCGAACACACTTACTGTTACTATTGATAACTATCATTGCATGTGCTTTACCATTTATTAAATGATATCACCTTCAATATTTCATCCATCCATTCCTCACCAAAGAACAGTACATTAGTTACTGTTAATATTATTATATAAATAAATAAAGTAAAAAAATATATTATTATAACTATTCCTACTGTGCAGCTGAGAATCGTGAGGCTTTCTGAGCCTTATCAATAAGGCTCAAGGCCACACATAGCTTGCAAAGCAGGAAAACTGAGGCTATTGGTTCCAAAATCTATTGATCTTTGCAACATACCAAAAGCCCACCTTTTTTCCCATGCTCTAGAATCACAAGAATGTATTGTTTCTCTGTTCACAAAACATTTACTAGATCTTTTTTCAATAAATTACTCAGGGGTCCATCGCTCATCTATAAAAGAAAGAAATTGAGTAATCATTTCCTGTTCCATCTCAACAATTCTATATTTTCACAAAAGCCAATCAAGGTAGCATGAACACATTAACAGCAGTTATTCAGCGTTCGGGAAATGGTGTCGTTCAGTCTCTTGTAGAGTCAGGGCAATGTTGACAGGAGCTGGAGGGACAGGTGACCAATATTTAGTAAATAATTACTAAGCTGTTGGAGCGGAAGAAGAAGTGGGAAGTATGTGAACTAACAGACAATATATTTTTTTTAAGTGTTAGGCTAACATATTTCATACGAACAGTGCTTATGGCTTAAACATACAGGCATACAAAATAAGAACACTATCGGCCACATGCTTTAATGCCTTCTAATTGTTTTTATAATGGTCAAGTTTTCGAGTGGCTGCTCACAGCCATCCTCTCCACCCTCCTCCCTCTCTGTCCCCAGAGGTGAACCTGTGCTTCTAGCTACTAAGGACCTGAGCAGGGGAGGGTGTCTGACCATCTGACCTAGTCAAACAGAGCTGCTACATGGGGTTCTGGTGGCTGTGGGGGCTGGGCTTTGCTTGAAATGCACGCTCCAAACCAGGTGGAGCCAAGGTGCCCAGAGAAAGGAATCACGCAGGTGTGGAAGAAGTAGCGACAAAAGACGGAGCCAGAAAACTCACAATGACTTCCTGTTTCCCACTCGGTTCTTCCCAAGATCCACATACTTTCATGATTTGGGGTTGGTTCCATGATAAACACACATAAACTCCATTTTTGCTTAGTTGAACCTAGTTTCTGTTACTCTATGGAGTCCTAACCAGTTCCCTTGGTGCAGGAATCCAAATAGCCTAGCCCTTGAAAGCTATCAAATACTGCTTATATTCTAGGCATCGGACACTTCATTTCTTCAGGCACTTTTTCCAGATACTGAAGTTACATCATCGAATAAACCAGTTCAAAATCCCTCCATTAGCGAGTTTCCTCTGACACATGGAAGGCTCACTACTTTCACTGCACACACCACTCTTCCACCTCTGGGTCGTTGTTCAAAATTTTCGCTTCTCTTGATGGATCTTCCCCGGACCCCCCTCACTCATACATGGAAAATTCTACCCAGGTTTTAGGTTACATATTCTTCCTTCTCTAATATCTTGCTTGTTTTCTCAGTAGGTAGAATCTTTTTTTCTTGTGTTAATTATAGAACGGCTTTACATTTTAAATTTGTGGAATATGGTTGTTTGTTAAATTGAAGGGATTGCACATAAGAGAATAAATGGCTGTTCTGATATGGACTCTGAAAAAAAAAGGCCTATATCCATTGTAAAAATACAAGGAGTATTTTTAATGACTAGCTCGTCATTCTGTATTGAAGACATTTCATTCATCATAGCTGAAGCAGTTTAACAACATTGGTAACTTTACATATTCTTCATATAGGCCTTGACATAAAGGAAAGATGTGAGATTTTTATTAAACTAGAGTAGTATACACTTAAAGTCCCATATTCATAAAAGTTGGCAAAAGATACATTAACATGAAACTTATCTGTGCCAACTTTTAACACTATTGCATTGTCTCTTTTGACCTTATGCCGAGAGTTTTATGCACGTTTCTTATTCACCTCCCAGATTACAAACTCCCTGTGGAACCAGCTCTTGTATTTACTTTTATGCAAGTTAATTTGTCGAGATCTAATTTTCTCTTTCTCCCTGTTATGTTTCCAGTTTCAAAGAAAGAAAGGATAATTTCCCTCCTTTCCCTCCCACCTTTAATGTTAACCATTCTAGGAGGTCCTAAGCAAACGTGTCTCAGAAGGAAGAAGAATGTACTGGCCATTTCCTATGTGACAATACTTCTACCTGTGACTGCACGGCCTTGCTCATCTGCCCAGAGGCTTAGGCTGTGCCTTTCCTATGAGACTTTCTAACAAAGGAAAGAGAATGAGAGCATAAGATGTCCTTCAGTCTCTGCCTTGTTCTCTCTGTCACGAGAATTTGATCATGACTTTGGTACAGCTCCGTGGGGGACTAACAGAGCAGTTCACTGCTCAGTGTGCCATCAAGAGAAAGGAACGCTGTAATGGGACATCGGGCTGTCAGGACATTGTGGGTATTAAACAGGAAGAGTGGTCACTCAGATGGAAAATGCTGCACAGGGTCTTGTCCTCCGTCAGTTCCAAGACAGATGGGGGACCTTCCTGCTGCGATTAGAACTTTGACAGCGTGAGGGGAGAGCTCAGCATCAGAAGGCTAAAGAATCAGTGTGATTAATACCAGAATGTTATTTAGTATCTTCTTGCATAGAAAATAAAGGGAAATTTTTTTCCTCACAACATTCTGCCTGATGCCCATCTCTTGGAGTTCTGAACCTTTTCATTAGCTGCCTCATAAAAAGAGTTAATTAATTCTTCATTAATTTGAGGCTCGGCAGGGAGAAGGAGCTCATCCTTGGTCTTTGGTACAAAATTTCCCAAAATGATGGTCAAATCATTTTGTTCTGAATTGTGGACTCCCTCGCTCAGCATTATAAGTGACATTTGAGTTTTAAGGCAGAAAATGTGTATAGATCCTTCTGTGATTTGTTTGGGAATCTAGGCTCACTGAGTGTCATGAAGCTGGGTCCTCCCTGTAGGCAAGGGATAGGGATACTGGTGTCTGGAGTTAAACCTGTGAAGTGGTCTGACCTTGGGAGGTGTCTCAGAGGATATAATAGTGATGCCACACAGGCTGGTGGGTGAAGGCAAGCCTGACAGAATGGTGATTCCCATACCCATAGCCTATGCCAGAATCAGAATTTAAACCCGGGCTTCAGGATTCTAAATCCACAGGACCACTGTATCATTACCTGGCTTTGCCACCATGTGACTGGAAAATAGAACTCAGCTAAAGAACAGTATTGATGTGATTCCACAGTAAACATAATTTACCACTTCAGGACTTTGCTTTTAGATGTGGATCCCCCAGTAGTGTGTAAATATATATATTATTATGCAAACATTTACTACTAATTCCTTGCTTTCCCCCAAGCATTTACTAATACAGTGCCTTAAGAGGCCATCATTTTAGAAACAGAAACCGTTTGCTAGCAGAAAATAATAAACTCTTTACATTTCAGGTTAATTTGTCCTTCTGAAAATAAGCCAAAAACGAGTATAGAATGTACCTGCAATCAGATAAATAAATGCAGAAACTGCCATTTAGATCCATCTTTTAGGGGCCATAGCCAACCAGTTTTTCAGCAAGTTTAAAGTACAATTATTTTTAATTAAGTTTATTTATTTTGAGAGAAAGAACACATACGCACATCAGAGGAGGAGGGGAAGAGAGAGAGAGAGAGAGAGAGAGAGAGAGAGAGAGAGAGAGCAAATCCCATGCAGGCTCTGTGCTGTCAGCACAGAGGGTGACTCAGGGCTCAATCTCATGAACCATGAGATCATGACCTGAGCTAAAATCAAGAGCTGGACACTTAACCAACTGAGCCACCCCTGTACCCCTCAAGTTACAATTTCTTGAAAGCACAGAATTGGGCTATTGGTTTTAGAATATCTTGTAGATACTAGAAGGTAAACATTTGAAACTATGGTAAAGTCCATACACCCCACCAAGGAAAGAAAAGAAAGAAAGAAAGAAAGAAAGAAAGAAAGAAAGAAAGAAAGAGAAAGAAAGAAAGAAAGAAAGAAAGAAAGAGGAAGAAGGAAAATCAGCTATTTTTTCTTTTTTTTTTAAATTTTTTGTTTAACGTTTATTTATTTTTGAGACAGAGAGAGACAGAGCATGAACAGGGGAGGGTCAGAGAGAGGGAGACACAGAATCTGAAACAGGCTCCAGGCTCCGAGCTGTCAGCACAGAGCCCGACGCGGGGCTCGAACTCACGTACCGCAAGATCATGACCTGAGCCAAAGTCAGCCGCTCAACTGACTGAGCCACCCAGGCACCCCATATTTTTTCAAACATGATATAAAAATATTTGAGGCCCCCTATTGGAATTTACTGAATCAAAGCTGTTATAGATTTGTGATTTTTCCACTCACAGATCGTCATTTTAAAAATCACTGGCGATGTATTGAGCCTAAATAATTGGAATTGTTTTTCTTACTGATTCTATTCTAAAATGTTTCTCAAGGGGGCGCCTGGGTGGCTCAGTCAGTTAACAGCTTCTGACTCCAGGTTTCAGCTCAAGGTCATGACCTCACGGAGTGTGAGGTCAAGTCCCACATCAGGCAGGGCTCTGTACTAACAGTGTGGAGCCTGCTTGGAATTTTCTCTCTTACTCTCTCTCTGCCCCTCCCCTGCTCACTCTTTCTGTTTCTCTCTCAAAAATAAATAAATAAACTTAACATGTTTTAAAAAATGTTTCTCAAGTAGCTAGAACCAGTTCCAGAAATGCATTTAAAATTTTATAAAAAGTTTCTAAGAAGTCACTAAAATTACTTCTGATTCTCTTTCTTTCTGGTAGTAAAGGAAAATGAATAGTCAGGTTTGTTGTTGTTGTTTTGTTTTGACCTCACCACAGTGCTATATTTTATTTTATTTTTTTAATGTTTATTTATTTTGAGAGAGAGCAAAGGGGGAGGGGCAGAAAGAGAGAGAGAGAGAGAGAGAGAGAGAGAGAAAGAATTCCAAGCAGGCTCTGTGCCACCAGTGCAGAGCCAGATGCGGGGCTTGAACTCACAAACTGTGAGATCATGACCTGAACTGAAACAAAGAGGTGGATGCTTAACTGACTGAACTACCCAGGCACACCCCTACCTTCTTTCTTTCTTTCTTTTTTTAAATGTCATAGTGCTGTATTTTAAAGTGAGAGAGAGAGGAAGGGAGGTTGTGGGATCATGAGGGAGGTCCTCAGATGATGCTCCAGTCTCCCCATGCCTTCTCTACCATTCCACCCAAAGTAATGAAAGCCAGAATTTAATTATAAATCCACAGATGACCATTTCCAGGGATGTAGTTACTTCTTGTTGGAAGATTCACTGCAATTTTCTTTTAATTACATAGGCAGCCGTTGGTGTTGGAGAAGCAAACAATGGTATTCCAAAACCAAATAAATAGGTTTTATGGGCAAGACCCAGTAATACAAACATAATTTCTTGAAAGGGAATTAAATAGATGAATGTAAAGCATTTGATGAGGTCAGCATTGCAACATTAGTTCAAAAGGATATTAAATCACAAAATTACTTTTTGTCACTTCGTATATTATTCTTTCTCTGTTATATAACCATTCAAGCAAGTAATTTTTAAAAATTACTTTAGTCCTCTATGAATTGTCAGTTTTAAATCCTTTATTATTTGGGGCCCTGGCTTATTTTTGGTCTTTTTCCTTCTGCTAAAATGTAAGAGGGCATTACCAATATTTACTGAGGATGACATCAGTATCATTTCTCATAACAACAAACCCTTTGTCTTTCACCAAATAAGCCAGGAGCCCCAAATAATACTTAATAATCACATCCTTAATACTTTGTTTTCTTCCTTTCCTCTTTGACCACATCACCCTCCACCCTCTACTGGGCACCTCCCTCCTTGACTCTGTCCCCTATTCTCTTTGAAAGCAAGAACTTCATTTCGTTTCTTATTTTATTTCCAAACCTACTACAGTGTTTTTGGTTGAATTAAAGTATTTTCTAAAGGTGCACAGATGGCATCTCCTGAGTACCAATGAATCAAAATTCCAGAATGAAATTCCACTAAGATTTATAGGCAGGATAAAACAACTTTTAAAATCTCATTAAACAGAACATCAGTTGACTCAAATCTTTACCACTGCTTCACAGATAGGCTTGTGCTGATCCTTGAGGAATTGTGGCATTGGAAAGTTCTCCGAGATCATCTAGACAAGGGTTCTTATTTTGGATAGAAGGAATGATGTCAGGAGGAAAGATAATGACTTGTCCAAGGTCACATAGCTAGTTTTATGCCACAAAAGTCCATTCAAATTTTTTCCACTGTCTAACTATGAAGGAGATTAATATTGAGTAGGTGCATCAGCACATAAGGAGCAAAATGGAAGTAAGTGGAGTATTTCTAGATACGCCACAATTGATTTTCACTCATGCTTTGACAGGGAGATGGATGTGATGGTGTGCATGATTGCAGTTACTGTTTAAGAAGGTGATGGACTAACCAACATTGGTTTTAGCAAAGGATAGAGAAAGTGACCGTCCTTCAGTCTAGCTCCACATGCTGATCTTAAATATTAACCACAAAATGCTCAAGCTCAAGGGCATGAGCACCAGATACTCAGTGTAACACTGACAGCTTTCAGGAATGCAGGTCCAAAAAGAGGCCCAGGAAATATCCAGGAAGCAAATGATACTGAAGTTCTATAATTTCTTTGTGAAGCTAAAATGCAATCTAAAAATATTTTTCTGTTTCTTTAGTCTCATAAACCATATTTATATGGCCATTAACTTTTGTGTATTGAAACAAAATTTAATGTTTCACATGCCTGAGTTTTTATGCCTCTTTCTTTAAATACATAAAAGCTTCATAAAGCTTTGGCTCTTAAAACAAGATCAAAGTACATCCCAATATTTAAAGCATTATGTTTAGATCTATTGCCACAGTAGGATAAAAAGGGAAAAGAAATATCAATGTAAATAAAGAAAGTACCTGAGCAATATAAAAACTAAGTTACTGTGTTGGGTTCTATTTTGTGCTTACATGTGCTCTTTCCCTTCCCTTAGATCAATTAAACATTTGCCTGACCTATTTCATATAGCAGTTTCCCCCCCTTTGCCAAGGAAAGTTAGTTACAGCTAATGCTAAGAAAAATATGGTTGGTTACTTATTGGAACCACAATACCAGTTTGCCATTTTAATACATCACTTGTCCATGTATTGAAGAGCTTTAATTAGATTTTCTTTTATGAAGACGTCTTTCTTTACACTAAAAGAAATAGCTAATATTTATGAAGACAACTCTTTATTTACAAAATCAAACTGAACTTTGCCATAACTTAGCATAATCAAACATGTAGTTCCGCTTTCCCTGAAGGATTTTTACCAACGTCTTTTTCCTTTCATGTTCAAAGGCCAAGAGCCATTGCCTTTACCATAAAAAGCTATCCATAATATCTTCATATATCATTCGAATTAGGTGCTGCCATGTTTTTCTTGGAGATTAATATCTTTCCCATATCCCTAAGCAGTTCCAACCTTCAGAAATTCATTCACAAACTCACATAAATCACATATGATTACATTTCTTCTTATCTTTTCTCTTGGGAAAAATAAGAATTGCACTGTGGGCCAGATAATGGGCAAAGGTCAGTCAGAGCCCACTTCAGAGCTTCACACGCTTTAGAAGAGACTGGTAAGTGACTTGGGGAGAAGGTGCAGGGAGGGCCGGGTGACCACCACATTTGGCCTACTCCCCCTCAATCTCCTTGGAAATGTTGCAGCCCGTGAAATGAGCTGTTAGTTCTAGGATTGCCTCTATTCCTGTTGGGTAGCTGAGCAACAGGATCTTAGCCACACCTTGGGGCTCGGATGTGGGACGGGTGCTGGGCAATGGCACTTCCTAGCTACGTGCAGTCTCCTATACCTGCTCATCTACAGTCAGATAAAAAACCGACTTCTCTACTCGCTAGGGGGGTGCTACAATGAGAGAACTACTTTGTTTCAATGCTTTCCATGGCCCTTGATAAATAAGGAGGCTCAGAGGCCAATACACTTGTTTCACATTTCATGCAGTCTCTTTGAAAGTCTTTTACACTCTGGTTTTTGTCATTACATCAAAAAAAAAAAATCTGTTCCTCTTTCCTGTGGGGAAGAGCAGGCTCAACAAGCAGGAAAAGGCTCCTGTGGGTCTGCACTTCTTAAATGAACACGTGTGGGATGTGACTACCTTTCTGCCCCCGCCCCTTACTCTTTCTGCAACTAAGTAAATACAGAGTGTGAATCTTTCCATAACTTTAGCAACGATGAAACTCAGAAATCGTTTATCTTACTTCACTTTGTAGTTGCTGTCCCACAAGACAGTAGGACCTTTACCCACATCTTCATCAGCTCAGAGTCTCCTCTCTGGGCATCACAACAGAGTTAACCTTTCCATAAACATCTATTGCTTTAAAATTTTGTACCTCTGATTTCATCAGAATCCTGGCAGGAAATAGATACACTCAAAAGGGGCTAAATGAAAATAATTTAACGGAGAAACATTTTACTATGTAGGTTAAGCTGGTTCACAAAGCACCCAGGAACTAGCTAGCAATGGAGAGAACCAGTCTTAATGGATAAGAGAAGGAAACAGTGGCACCAGATCCCAGTGAGAGATAGAGTTTTGGAAGACCCCAGGAAGGAGGTTTACCAAAGAAGAATGCAGTCACTCGGGCTAGAAGGTGGGGTGTGGTGGGGATGGTCCTCTGGTTCCTACTAATGCCTGCCTTGGGCTAAATCCCAAAGAACCCAGAAGACAAAGACTTCTGGATTATGTCTAACTATGGAAAGCAGCCTTTGGGGGCCGAAGGTGTTTCCCCTGACCCACCAATTATCCCACGACTCCTTTCTAGGACTTTGCATTCTTCATCTCCTGATGGGGAGGCCCGTCTTCCATGATGGCACCTTTTGCTGGGCTCTGGAAATGCTGTTGTCTCCAGGTGCACATTCAGGTCTCCCCACTGTTGCGTGTCCCTGGCTGCCTCATTACCTGCTTTTGGCTTTCTTGAACCTACTCTGTGTAGAGTCCCTTCATTCACACTGTTCTGATGAAAACTTCCATTCCTTTGCAAACATCAAGCATATGATTTGCTAGTTCTATCAGATGCGAAAGGCTGATGGGAAAGGGGAAAAAGTTGTGTATCTCATTTTATCTCTCAAAACACTTTTTTTCCTCTTTGCTTAAAAAACAAGTACACTGAATTTAAACTATTTTACAGAAATGAATGCAGTCTTTATGATAAGAGATTCTGTTTACCACCTTAACCCTTATCACAGCACCTAGTCTATGGTAGGTATGCAGAAATAAATATAGTGCCATTCAAACATTGCTATTTTCAGATCAATTCTAATAACAATGTAAGAAGAATACTAATTAAATATGCCAAGAACTTAAAGCTTCATGACAATCTCATGAAATAGATACCATTATCATTGTCATGATTTTATGGATGAAGAAACTGGGACGCAGAATAGTTGAATAACTTGGCTAAGGTCACACAGTGAGGAGATGATTACACGTGGTTTTGACCAACACTCTGTCCTCAAAGCACCCAACCTTAGCATAAGTTCATACTGTCTTGTTATGCATGAAACTCTCGGCAATATCACATTATGAAAATCAAGATGGTAAGTCTCTGGGATCCAAGTTCAAAGGTGAACAAACGGGAGACGACACACCTGCTCCTCACTGAGCTGGATGACATCATACTTGCTCACACAGACTGTGATAGAGGGAAGGCATTTCTACAGCTGGCCAACCCAAGATAGTTTTTAGGTGTATGGTGGATCCACAGCCTGGATTTCTATGAAACGTGTTGAGGAGTGTCATGTGGCAGGGTGGGAGGGTGGCAGATGGCAAGTTTTCCTTCTCACTTGTTTTAGATTCTTCAATCTTCCAGAGAATGTGAAAGAGTATAACTATATTCAGAAATACTCTCAACAAGTCAACAAATAAACTAACCACATGAGGGGTGGAGTGGAGAGGCTTGCCTCAATCTGGCGATGCTTTAGTTTCCAGAAGCCCACATTTGTTAAACATGGAGAGTCTCAAAAAGCAGAACTGCTGATCATGAACATTTGACACTAAGATTGCTTTGGCAAAGCATCATGTTGCCAACCTCATACTCAATGAGGACTCTTTTTCTCAGCTCATTTTCTAAAAACAAGTGCTTTCTGGCTCTGCTTCATATTTGTAAAGACACAAACCACACAAAAACATGATATTCTAAATTTTGAAGCCCCTTTTCTCAAAGTGTGGCAGGGGGCTTGCTGCAGGGGCATTTCTTGGAAGCTTGTGGAAATGCAGAGTCCTGGGCTTTCCTCTTCTTTGTTAAAGCAGAATTTTAATTTTTTTTAACGTTTATTCATTTTTGAGAGACTGAGAGAACAGAGTGTGAGTGGGGGAGGGGCAGAGAGAGACAGGGAGACAGAATCCGAAGCAGGCTCCAGGCTCTGAGCTGTCAGCACAGGGCCTGACGTGTGGCTCAAACACACAGACTGCAAGATCATGACCTGAGCTGAAGTCAGGCATTCAACCAACTGAGCCATCCAGGCGCCCCAAAGCAGAATTCTAAAGCAGAATTTAAAGCATTTTAACAAGACTCTCTGGTGATTTCTGTACACATTAAAGTTTGAGAATCACTTTTGAAGAGAGTACTGTTGGCAATTATGTTCACAGAGGCTCAGCTCCTAAGCCGGCCCTCTTCCCTCTGCACCCAGAATGTATGAATCAGCCACTGTCCTTTTTACTGTCCCCTAAGCATGCCCACTTGTCTTTGGAAGGCATGCTTGGAACAACTGAGTCAGGTATCCCTTCCCCTCTTCTACCAAGAAAACTCCTAACCTACTCTTCAAGTAACATTTTGCATGTCACTTGACCTCTGTGTCCCTTTAAATAAAAACTAACCTTCCCATTTCTCTTCCCCCAGGTCCATTCTGCAGAGGCAGTCACTGCTAACAATTTTTTTTGAATCTTTTCTGAAAACAATTTTTTTTGAATCTTTTCTGAAAACAATTTTTTTTTAATCTTTTCTGAAATTTCTTATGTATATCCAAGCATCTGAAATAGATGTTTTATGTCTTTTTTTCCCAGAAACAACATCACGCTATCTGTTGATGTATATCTTGTTTGATTTACATAATTTATCTCAAAATTTTTTCCTTGTTATTATGGAAAGAGTACTGTGGTATGCATATAGAGGGATACACCAAAAATCTATTTAACCAGTCTTCAAATGTTAAGCTCCTAGGTTCTTTCTAGTTTTTTGGTTTCTCTTGTTTTGCTTTGTGGTTGTTTTAAACAATGCTGGTGTCAGCATCACTTTTCAAACATTTTCCCCACTTGGACAAGTTTTTCTGTGTGATATCTTCTTAGGAAATGGCTCTGCTGAGTGGAAGGGCGCAGGTCTTTTAACGTTGGTAGATATTGCCTGACTTCCCACCTTTTCACATTCCAGCAACAGCGTAAGATATCTGTTGCCCACACCTCTGTCATCATCAGGAATTAGCAAGCTTTTTTCTTTGTTAACCGGGAAGTGAAATCTAGGCCAAGTCTTGACTTCCCCTGGGGGTTTCCCAAAGGAGTTTATTAGGAGAAGCACAGATGTGTGGACGAGAGAAGGTGCATTCTAAGAAGAGGAGATATCATGTACAGACAGGTGTAAGGTTAGGTCTGTGGAAGCAGCTAGAGTTTGGACAGGTTGGCCAGGTGCCAGATAACCCAGGTCCCGGCACACCCACTCCAGAAGGAAAGATGGAACCACGTTCACAAGAAAACCAGGAGAAGATGACCAAATATTGTCCTTTTGTTTTCACCAATTTGAGGGAGCCATTTATTTGCTATAAGGCTACTGACAATACTAATAGCATCCTCATAATTGGCTTATTTGCTCCAAAAACCACTTCAGACAAGGTGCATGTATGTGAGAGGTTGACTAATTGTCAGGAGGACGTATTTTGTAAATCTGGAGACCAAAATATTTCTTTCTGATGTCCTGATTTTGCTGACAGATAAAAAGTTTTCTCTAACGTTTTCACTAGAAACTGCACATTTGAAACCAAAACACTCTTACTATCACTGCCATGTTCCCTTCTCCCAATCTCAGATAATCACAATGATATTCTTTAGGAAATTTCATATGGAAGACTGATACCTGTACTATTTTTCTTTGCACTCCAAAATGAGAGAATCCCAAAAGAACACTGATAACTCTTCTAGATATCCTATTTCACAATTTCACTTAGTGGGCATAAAAATTGAGTATAATGTCACTTTATCAGAGAACTATAATTTCATTTAAAAAATAAAAATGATGAGGTTTTTGCAAACCAGCTTATTTAACAGACAAATTCCGGATTCTGAGACATATGTGACTAATGATGCATTTCAGGATAAATTATTAAAACAGTAACATTAAGAGTGACTTATTTTCCTTTAAATTCAGTGGACACATGAAACAGGTCTATTACACCAAATCATCTTGGATCTAGTTGATATGCGGATGACTACATCCCAGAGTTAATCTCATTTACAAAGAATGTTAGAATTAGAAAAAAAATCTGAGGAATTACTTAATTTAGTTTCTCGGTTGTCAAAGAATTTACCTTGACTTGGTAGAAATTTGGTTTTTTGTTTAGGTCCAAATTGTTTTTCAAGATAAATTAAATCAAGTGTAATTTCAAATTTCTTTTCCACCGAACATACTTTTCCTCTTAATATTTGTTTCTTCTACTCTGAAGAAAAAGTTTCTACACTTATGAGACTTTTCAAATCTCTCAAAGGATTATTTACCCTGATAATATATATATTTTAAGAACAGGGGCTGACATTTAAAAAATATATATAAAAATGCTGGACACATGGCTGGCTAGTTATCTTAGGGGCATTTTTTAAAGTATCTTTAGGGGCAAGGGAAGAGTAGGTAATTGTCCATTTGTGGCTAGCCTTGTCCCACCTCTTCACCAGTTCTTGACTCAGTTCTTTGAACATCAGTCCTTGAATCCAGCAACTTTGAGTCCCAGAGTCTGTACTTATATTAATGTCTAGTTGTTCAAAGGAGATTTAGAGGACTCCTTGCAACAGCCTGATACATTTGGGAGTGTTTAATGCCAAATATCATAAAGTATTGTTTTCTGAACGCTTTTAATATGTGAAAGACCCTGCTTAATATACATTATCCCTTCTAAATTCTTACCAGGGGGTAGGATGGTTCTCACTTGGGAGCTGAAGAAACAGATTTTCAGAGAGCGTAAATAAATTGCCTGTCATCATAAAGCTAATAAGTGGTAAGGAATGGGATGGATTGGCAACTTGCACCCCTAACTGTACTGAGATAGGATGTAGGTTGAACATTTCCACTCTCAACAGAGGACTGTAATATTGAGCTGAGTCACAGCTGCAAAAAAAAAAAAATATGGCATTCACATATACTACGAAGTTTTTTTGGAATTTACTGTATTTAATATGTGTTTAAGTTATCTTCTATTATTGAATACTTTTTTTTCTGAATATTCTAAAATGGTATACATGTGGAGACTACATTTATAGTGGTGAGCGTTTAGTACTGTATGGAATTGTTGAATCACTATGTTGTACACCTGAAACTAATAGAACATGCTAGGTCAACTTCACAAATAAAAATAAAATAAAATGGAATAAAAGATCTTTCAAGTTTTTTCTGGGTATTTACTTTAAGATCAGATAAAGGTGGAATTGCCTGTGTGATTCTGCTGTTGGGAAACTAGTATTTTAAGGGAAGAATTTATACTTGACGTAGGAAATAATTTTTCACTTTGTCAGTCTGAGAAATCTCTATATCAAACCCAAAAGATCTTCTTAAGGTAAATAAAGAAAGCATGAATGATTGAGTTGTAAAGAGCTCCAAATACACTACAGCCTTACATGAACCTACCTCTGCCTTTTGGAAGGAAGACTTTCTCTTTTAGATCTCATTTGCAAGTTCCTATTTAACTGGCTGGGGCGAATAGTGTTATGTAAAGTATGAAATATAAAGGAACTAGATAGCAATGATAATTATTCAATATCCACTCACCAAATATTTACTGAGACTCAGTATATGCTCAGTGCTCTGCCATATACAGAGGCACAGCAGTGAGAAGAGATGGTCTGTTGTTATAGCTCCACTTTTTCTCGTGAAGACCGAGCAGATGGCTGGGTCAGTGCAGTAACTCTGCTAAAACTCAAGTTTAGGTTAAATTGAATTCAATGTCATCTCTTAAAAAGGGGAATAACCCCATCCTTTTGGAGATTTTGAGAGCATTAAGTGACATAATAAATGTTACCATTGCTTGTATAATAAATGGTGTGTTGAGGGGAGCACGGGTGGCTCAGTTGGTTAAGCATCTGACATTGGCTCAGGCCATGATCTCACGGTTTGTGGGTTCAAGCCCCGCATTGGGCTCTGTGCTGACAGCTCAGAGCCTGGAGCCTGCTTTGGATTCTGTGTCTCCCTCTCTCTCTGCCACTCCCCCACTCGTGCTCTGTCTCTCTGTCTCAAAAATAAACATTTAATTAAATTAAAAAAAATTAATGATGTGTTGAAGTCATTCCATAAGTACTTTAGTAATACATATAAAAATAATTAATTAAGTGTATTTACAAATAAATGTATGATAAGTCCAGGAAAATGTATTAATCCTAGCAACTAAAGCAAAGAATTGGTAACACATATCAGCCATTATGCTCTCTGAATTACTCTAGAGGAGGAAGACTCTTGAAATAAGTCTTTATCAAAAAACACTTAGAAGTTATATTCGCCAGTGTGTTCAAATTACATACACTAGTGAGTCTTGCTGTATGGAAGAGTGGGAACAGAAGTAGATTTGGCATCTGAAGATCTTGAGTTTTATTTTCTTATCTGTAAAATGATAATGGTGGTGGGACCTACCTAATAGGGTTGCTGTGGGTTTCAGAAAGGATTATGTCTATACAATTACATGGAAATACAAATGTAATCATTCAAATATAAGCTATTATTTTTGATTAATCAACATATAGCTACCTGATACATTTTTTATATCCAGGTTTTAGATTAAGTCCCTTAATTCACAAATATCCTAGGACACAATCTGAATTTATAGTACAGTGTCCTGAAAAGACTTTCTAACACTTGGGAAAAAATATGTGTTTATGCATGTGTGTGTGTGTGTGTGTGTGTGTGTGTGTCTGTGGGTGTGTGCGTGTGTGTGGGTGTGTGGTGTGGTGTGGCTTACCTGTTTTTTCCATGCATATCAATTTCAGAAAATGTCTGGACTGAATGGCTGAACTGTTTGAGGCAGATATAATTGAAAATTCTGAGACTCTAGCATGCAAATGTGTAATCTGAAGGGCCAAGAGCTATTACTCAGTATGACTTTTAAAGACATATAAATGAAGTTAAGTTTCTGTTCCAGCCCCATGATTTTATGATTTTATGCTTATGTAATATGACCCCAACTGCCTTCCATGAAGGGAAGATGGTTCTAAACTGGAAACCCTTGATCTTCTAAGCTCTTTGATGAGTCTGGGATTTAAATATGGAAGAAGAGCTGCAGAAAGTTGGACTGCTGTGGACACTAGAAGAATGTGGGGATTTCAGAACATCTTGTGGGAAGGGCATGAGGCATAGAGATGGGAGAGAAAGAGGAGAAATGAGGGGAAGAACCCAAATCCGTATTGAAATCTATCAAACCCAAAGATGTTTGGTATAGAAACATCTCTGGTAGAAACTCGTGACAAAAACAATCTAGGTCACTTTTTAAGCATGACGAGGTAGCATACATGGAACCAGGACTCCAGGGCACAGAGGGTGATGCTAGATTTTAAGTCCCTGAGAAGTTGAAGAAGAGTTTGGGACTTTCACACACTGTGGATCAGTAGGTATTTGAGCAAACTATACCTGGATTTTCAAGAGGGCAAAGAGGCCTCAGCTGACACATGGGTTACACAAGAGAGACATATATACCTATTTATTTTATTAAGTTTGAACCTGCCTGTTTCCAAAAGGAGAAATAATGCATTTATTGTACTATTTAGTATAATAGAACTTTACATAGGGGAGCTGACCTAGGCCAATGATTCTCAAACGTGGGGAGGGGATGGGGTGAGAAGGAGGAGGTGGGAGGGGCAACTCTTCCCCCAGAGGAAATGTGTTGATATCTAGAAAAGAAATTCTTTTTTTTTTGAGTGACAGAGAGAGTATGCACAAGCAGGGAAGGGGGTAGAGGGAAAGAGGGGTGGAAGAAGAGAGAGAGAATCCCAAGCTGGCTCTCCACACTCAGTACAGATCCTGATGTGGGGTTCAATCCCACAACCCTGGGATCATGACCTGAGCCAAAATCGATAGTTGAATGCTCAATTGACTGAGCCACCAAGG
Organism: Prionailurus viverrinus; assembly: GCF_022837055.1. Taxonomy (NCBI): domain Eukaryota; kingdom Metazoa; phylum Chordata; class Mammalia; order Carnivora; family Felidae; genus Prionailurus; species Prionailurus viverrinus. Next base: position 61,803,905 of record NC_062568.1, on the reverse strand, counting down.
AGCCCATAGAAATATTTTTGATTGTCACAATTAAGGGTTGCCGGTGATACCTTGTGGGCAGAGGACAGGGATGTTGTGCCATACTATATGATGTACAGAACAGATCCCACAACAAAGACTATCTGACCCCAACGTCAATTGTGTGGAGCTGAGAAGCCCTGATGTGTGCCAACCTAATATTCTACAAATGAAAGATTGAACATCAGAGAGGGTCAGTGACAGGTGCCAAGTCACACAGTGAGCAAGAAGGACCTGCTTCCTGAAGAGACAGAGGAGATAGGTCCTTCACTGTTTTCCCACCACACCGTGTAACTTCTAAAAGCTAAAAATGGAATTGCTGGAAAATTAAGCTTCTTACGGACAAATTTAGGCTGAAGACGTACTAAATACTTGCATAAATCCTTAAAACAGATACCACTTACCTTGAGAAATCTGGGCCGCCAGAAAAATAGAGAATTCAGTTCTGTAATATATATTCGACTGTTGGTAGTAAAAACTATTTTCATGATATTTAACCAAAGTACTGCCCAGCATCGTGGTTCTCAAACTTCAGCATCCTTCACAGTCACCCGGAGGGCTGCGGCTCCCCCCTCCCTGAGACTCTGCATTTCTAACAAGCTCCCACGTATGCCTGTGCTGCTGCTGCTCAGAAGACTGCACTTTGAGAACCGCTGGCCCAGCATTCGGTAGGTCCTCAGTCAAGGTTGGCTTAATACTGTAGGTATTTAAAAATATAATCTCACTAAAAATATGATCTCATTTTGGCACAGATTAATGAATAACGCTAATTCACACTTAGAGGAAAATAATCTACAGAAGGTAGAACCAAAACTAACTTTAGACCTCATTTAACTCATCTCTTCTACTTTAGAAATGAAGAAATTAATATAAATTATTTAAGCTTCATTAACAGAAAAAAGAATGTGTTAGAAAATAGCCAATAAAAGCAGTCTTAAATAAAAATCATTCATAGACGTCTGAATGCTGGCAGTGTTATCTTAAAGATATATGAACTCAACGATTGTAAGTATGACTAAATATGCATGCATTATTTTTAACGTTTTGTTTGTGAGGAATATTCTAGGCACCAAACTTGAGTAAAACCTGGTCTGATGGGGTTCTTATGCCAAGCTAAGTCTATGGGGAAAATGCCTATTGACATCAGTAATATAAAATCAGGCCCTGAGGGACCATAACTGTCTCTTCAAATTATTTGGGAAAACATGTCCATGTTTAATCAATTAAATATAGCATAAAATGGTAAGCAACATAATCCCATCTTAGAGCATCAATGTGCTACTGTTTATCATGATTAATGAAGTGAAAGGTGCCCTGCAGGAAATTCATTTTGGTAACATTCATTTTCATTCCTTTAATTCAAGAAAATTAATGCCAGAAATTTCAGATACTTAAAAACTACCTGTTTGCCTAGTGACTGTGCTGTCATTAACCCACCCCATGCCAGTCCTCGCTTAATGGACGCTGAAGATTCAGGTTCTCATTTACCTCTTTAACATCATGAGACACTTCACACAGCCTTTATTTTCCTAACTCATGACATCCTGTCCAAGACACTGAACTTCTCTTGCCAAGGGCATACAGGAAGCCAAATCTTCTCAAATGTGCCGTGTCTGTCTTCAACATTTTAAATACACACCTATCTTTTAAATTAGGTGCCATCTGTTATATCATGACCTCGGGTTGAATCTTATTAAAATTCCTTGCCAGTATCACTTCGCTGCTGCAGTCTTCCCCTGCCACTTCTCCAGGCTTTTCTGCAGCATTCAATAAGAGCCTGTTATTTTAACTAATTCCCATAGCAGGACACAGTGTGAGAGTCTCAAACAGAATCAACGCTATACGGTTTCTAATTTTACTCATAGAGTGAATAACTTTCCATGTCAAACCTGGGATCATGCCTCCAAGTCCCCGAGACACAGCGCAGTTTGAACCGGGGAAGCTAACCCAACATCATTCAGTGCTAGTATCAAATGGCACTTTTACTGCAGGATTCACCTTGGAACTAAGTAGACAGGATTTATTATTTGTTGAAGTCACATAACTGCCAGGTTCTGCAGGCTTCCTTCTTATATTATCACAAACAATCACAGCCGAAGACAAATACAGGAAAACATAGAGCTTATTTACAAGGGAAGCAAATTTGCCATCAGACAAGGGCAACGTAACAGCCGAGAACTGCAGTAAATCTCTTAGAGCTAATAGCGCTCTCCTGTAACACCTCCCAGCAAATGGATTGTACTCAGAGTTTAAACAGCCAAATCAACATTCATTCCTCGATGGCTAGAGATGATGCTTCATAAGCAAATCCTAATTTATGATTCATTTGCTCTTTAAGGGTCTCAAAGCTAGGATTGCTTCAAGACTTCCTATGCTCATTCAAGCATGCTGACAAAACTGGCATCCCTTAGTAATTTCTCTCTGCACCTCTCAGCATGGCTGACAGGCATCTGCCAACACTATAGCATATAAACCACTGAATCATGCAAAAATATTTACCCCCAAAAGATGTAGTAAAAGCTCAGCTTCCTCCAGCTTCCATAGCCCCTGAAGTGTTAATCTGAAAGAACAGTTCCATGAGTTTTCACAGGCCAGCAGTCTGTCTCCTACACTTGACCTAGACAGCCTTACATAACGAAGCGTCGGGGCTGGGGAGCTCGCTGAATGTCATCACCAGCAAGAGTAAGAAGTATTGGCAGCAGCAGGCAGGCGGGCAGGCTGGGAGTTTGCATGGGAATCATGAAATCTTGTCTTTCTCTTTTGAAATGTTTTGGAAGGAGAGTTAAGAATAGCTCCGAAACTGGTCTTGTTGTTTTTGTGGGAAGAATGACCAGAAGCATAAAAGCTGCATTTTCCAGTGAGTGCAGGACACCTCTTTTGGTGTTTGCAATAAACCTAACAGAATGAACTGCTATCTAAAAGTACTGTGCCATGACACCTAAAATGAAGGGAATGGGAAAGCAAAGTAATGGCTCAAAGGCTGCTACCGAGAGCTTTTGTCTACCTTTAACTCATTGTGGTGAGTATAGGGGAATATGTGTATATATCATAGGAGTAAGAGTTGGAGGTTGGAGGTTTGTAGGATAACTAAAAGATTTGTAAGGAGTGTTTATGTTCCTTGAAGATAGTTTTGCAAGCAAGACAATAGCATCTTTAATCTTGTTTTATCAAATTCAGAAGGGGGTGGGTTAAATTGGTTGTGCTTAATGCATTTCAATTTCAGGTATTTTCATGAAAGTAATAGGAAAATCAGGTACCTCTCTGTGGTGGTTTGCAGATAACTGTCAGATGTGTTAATTACTTCCATTGTCGATACTAAGAAGATAGGAATTTCAGCATTCAGGTTTTGTATACAATGAATCTTTTTTTAGACTTTGAAAGCGATTTCTCAGAATGGGGCAAGAAGATCACTGTGCTTTTAAGTAAGCTGTGTTAGGCTCACTCCTAGATATCTGGAGGATACTTTTAAGCAGCAAATTAAAAACAATGTACTCTCCATCTAATTTTCATTCAATTATCTCAAGCGTGTGCAATACAAGTTACGTTTTTAAGAGCAAGAAATAATAAAACCAGTCTTATATTCTGATCCTGAGTACAATGATATGGTACTATTAATATAAGATGATAGTATATTGTTTAATTATATATAAAATTGTGGTTTGATATGGGATATGGGCTAAGATATAATTTCCGAGGCAACAGAAATAGAGAAGCCATGCATCATTTAAAAATAATATTAATGTGCTGCTTTTAGCTGGGAAACTTATCTGCTAATGCATCACACTGAGAATAGAGCAGGGAAATAAGAGAATTTTAGGTCTACGAAACAACACAGTGATCTAATTCCACCCCATTATTTAACCCTTAAGGACACTGAGATAGAAGTTAAATGATGTGCTTAAGGTGGCTCAGAAGAAGAGGTGAGTGGAAAGTGGTTTTCCTGATCCTCACTGGTATTTTGTCTACCATATTATAGCGAATAATTGTCCTTTAGTACTGGTGTAAAGGCCTGATGTAAAATGATTTTTTTAATTATAGAAATGACAGAAAACAAAGTGGAGTAGCACTAAATACCTGCTTTATAGATAGCAGTAGTCTGATTTTAGAAAAATCAATCCCCTCAGTGGATGGAATGAGAAATTTTATTCAATTATTTCTCACAAGTGTAATGAACATATTAAAACAACATTTAATTAAATTTTCAAATTATGAAATAGTATTCTGAACATTTGGCAATGGACACTACATTGGTAGTTCAGATCTTTTTATTTTGTTAATGTCGATCGTGAAGCTAGACTTAGCTCTCTTTTGGAGAGCTAATGTACATGAAATAAACAACCCATAGAAAGCAAAGAATTGTAAAATAGAATGTTTTAAAAAATAATTTGTCTTCTTACTTTCAAGTACAATGAGCTCTTATAGTAAGGCAGGTTTTTTTTTTTTTCATCCTTGCATCCCTGACCCCAGCACGGTGCTTCCTGGAAACCTCAATAAATGTTTACTAAATGAATAAATGGAAGGGTGAAATGCATTCATGATGATCCATATGTGAGAGTTGCATATGTTACTGCCAGGTAGAGTCCCTTGGAGTCATTTTAAAGAATGTATAAAAATGATTCATGAGTATATCAGCTTAATAGTCACCAAAGTAAACAAATGCTTCTGAAATACTTGTTTGGAAACTGTTCTTATTAAAAAAAATAGCATTCCCCTTACAATCTAATTGGATCAGCCTGGTATAAGTTTGACAGCTCCTAAGAGATAATCCAACTTTCACCAGGTTAACCAAATAGAGGATTTTTCTCAAGTGACATTAAGTTAAGTGACCTTAAGGTGAGACTTCACAGTCCTGGGAAAACCCATGGTCTTCCTTCCTCTTCACCATCCTTAGCATGTGGACTTCATCCTCTGATTTGTCACCTTGTGGTCTCAAAATGGCTGCCACTGCTCCAGCATCCAGCGTGTATTCCAGCCAGGAGGACAGGAAATGCAAAGGGCAAAAGGCAAACTCCAGCTGAATCAGCTCTTTCTCCAAGAGATTTCCCTATTGCCTAGAGATTGTGGCTTATGTCTTATGGGTCATAACTGTGAGAAATGGCACCCTTCCTGGTGAGGAGTCTGGAATAATTGTTTTTAGCTGAGTGCATTCCTCTCCCAATAGAGCTGGGGTTCTGTTCTTCAGGCAAATGAGGTTGCTTTCCCAGTATCCATTCTCCCTTAGCATATACTTTTGGTAATTCTGGTAAAATTCTAAAGCATTCAGCATGATCATTTAGTCTAAGTTGATTTATCTTCCAGAAGAAGCAAAAAGTTTCTCATTTTATGTCTAGATGTACAGAAAAAAATTATCCTACTTTTGCAATAGAACATTACTTGGGTAGCAATGGGTTTATAATTACACTAAGGTCAAATGGATGCAAAGAGAAAGCTGCAGATAAACTTTTCAGAATGAAAAAAGAAAATAATTCCTTGTGACATTTCACCCCATATTCACCCCACAAATAAGGTTGTCTGAAGTAGTTTCTTTCTGAAAAGATTCTGGCTATAGAAGAATAAATGGGCACTGGATTGAAATTTCTGCATTTATTAAGTAAAATGGTGTCTCACTAATTTGGAATAGAGGCTTTTACTTTGTTTTTTTTGTTTGTTTGTTTGTTTTTTTCAGTTCTGCCTATTGTCTTGCTGGAATTAGCTAGGCTGAAAAGCATGTGGCTCTTCCTGCTGGGCCATGAAAGGGATGTTCCAATTAGGTCACAAAAAATGATTCTCTGAACCAGAAGCTGTTCTTTATATTGGGACAAGGAATAATACGGACATCTTTAAAAGGACCTGAAACAAGATGGCCCCTCGAACAAAAAATTTCACTTGAAACTTACAGAAAATTCCTGGGCAGATTGAATTAAAAACTCTCTGATTTTAGGGAGGAAATGATGGCATTCTTTTTTTTTAATGTTTATTTATTTTGAGGGGGAGAGAGAGACTAACTGTGAGCAGGGGAGGCACAGAGAGAGAGGGAGACACAGAATTGGAAGCAGGTTCCAGGCTCTAAGCTGTCAGCACAGAGCCTGTCGTGGGGCTCTAACTCATGAACCATGAGATCATGACCTGGGCCAGAGTTGGACGCTTAACTGAATGAGCCACCCAGTCAAACCAAAATGATGGCATTCTTAGTTTCTATTAAACTCAACTTTTATATGGGAGATAGCTGACTTCTGAACCCAAGTCACAATCACCTTGAAATAACCTATTCAGAAAAAAATGGAATACAGCTGTAGCCTCTGCTATACTGAAAAGCCACATGGAACATTGTGTTCATTTCACTCTCTTAACAGGAGTAAATAGAGGAAATTCTTTGCAGAAAAGCAGACTATATCTAGCCTAACTGAAGATGGCAAATTAAAGTATATTTAGTACCTGGCAGGTATGAGTTCCACAAGTCACAAACTCAGGGGAGAGCAAAAGTGCAAATATCTTCATTTTCTTATAAATTAATTTCTAATGTCCCATTTTCTAATGGTAGAAAATTTAATCATTTCTAGGTCAGCTCAATTGCTTTAGTACTTTTTCAGTTATCTCGGGTTTAGCTTAGTGAGATTTTTGTCTTTGCCCTTCATATTAATTAGACTAACCCTAGCCTCAGCAACAATATACCCTCAAGTCTTAGTGGCTTAGCACAATTAGATTGTATTTCTTACTCATGAAAAGTTCTGTGTGGTTGTTCCTAGTTGGCAGGTGGCCTTCCATGTGATCATTTATGGATCCTGGATCCTTCTGTTTTGTGGCTCCTCTTGCCTCTAGGTACTTAAGTCAGCCAACAGATGGAGAAAGACATTGTGAGAATTATACCTACCTCTTCAGCCCAGAAATGACACACATGACTGACATTTATTTATTTATTTATTTAAAATATTTATTTATTTTTGAGAGAGAGGGGGAGTGAGAGAGAGAGGGAGGGGCAGAAAGAGAGGGATACAGAATCCGAAACAGGCTTCAAACTGTCAGTGCAAAGCCCAACGTGGGGCTTGAACTCACGAACGGTGAGATCATGACCTGGGCTAAGTTGGATACTCAACTGACTGGGCCACCCAGGTGTCCCCTGACTGCCTTATACTCAAACGGTGAGAAATGGTCATGTAGCTCCACCTAGATGCAATGGAAGGCTGAGAAACATTGTCCCTAGCTGGGCAGCCACTTCTCAAAAGCGAGCATAAGTTTTGTGGTCACCAAGCTACCTCTGTCTACCTTTCATCTCTGCAGTTAATCATGTAAATAATATATCATCTCTGGCCAATTATTATGTTTTGGGATTAGAGAACTGAGGATTGAATGGGTAGGAGGAGAGGATAGCTCTCCTGTGTTAATGACTGATCATATTTTGCACCTGAAAATGGGATCACATCCTTTTTTGCCTATCCAGAGATCAGAGAAACTTTAGTATAGATTTTCAAATTCTTACATTGTAGCACCTGGAATTCAGGTCCATGATTTTAGAATACCCCACATTACAGCAGTTCCACATGCCATGAGAAACATGGCTGATCTATCCGAACCTTGAAAGGTTGGTTTCTGAACTCATTCTGATCATATCATCCAGCAAATGCTTGGATATCACTTGGGTATTTCAGGCAGGATGGAGGAAGGCACAGGAAGAAAGGAGTTGAACCTTTTTATCAAAAAAGCAACATTTTCAGAAACTCTTCAGCAGACTTCCTCCTGGGTCTCATTGGCCAGAATTGTTAAATGCCCACTCATAGGAATAAGGGAGGAGGCTGGGAAAAATAGCTTTCAAGTTGGACCAATGGAGGTTTCAAACAAAATTGGGGTTCTCTTCATAAGGAAAAAGGGGGAAGGGAATAACAATTGTCTGTCTCAACATTAATAGGCCAACTAATCGGCTTGTTTACATTTCCCAGAGGGCTTAGTGTCAGTGGTGTGTGTGCATGAGAGAGACAGGTTGATTGATACTGTGGTGTTGAGGATCAACCCCTAGGCAATCCAGAGACTGTTTTCATTTAAAATGGTTCTGCAACTTAGTGGCTAATGAACCAGGATGTTTGTAGATTGATCATTTTGCCTTTCCATATTTTTCAGTCTTGGATTCTCTTCTGAACTTGCTAGGGCATATTCAAAGTAGGTGTTCTATTTAAACTGGGAAGAAGCAACCTTTAAAAAAAGCTCTCTCTTCTCCTTCCCAGCTGCCTCTCTTCATTAAAGACACACACACACACACACACACACACACACACACACTCCAGAATTTCTAAGTTTTTGAGTAAAAAGGAGAATCATCTAGTTCAGAGTATGTGTGTAGGTGGGAGGATGAGAAAAGATGGGTGCCTGGAAGGAAGGAGGGGCCAAGTGTTCAGTAAGTTGCTCTTTTGGGTGTTTCCTTTTTTTCCAAGTTGGTTTCCCCCAAGTTGAGTCTAAGAATGTGCAAACCTTGTTCATTGTCCAATGCGTTAGATTATTTCTAATATAGCCCTAAAGGGCTGGCACCACTGCTCTGTCTTCTCTTTTCCAGGACCCCCATATTCTATTTCTCATCAGTCTCCACCGTAAAGGCATAGTAAAGCCATACTCAGGAATTCCCTTCTAGATCTATGAACAATTAGACCAATTCAAAAGAAACAGTGGCGCCTAGGTGGCTCAGTTGGTTAAGTGTCTGACTTCGGCTCGGGTCATGATCTCACAGTCTGTCCCCCGTCAGGCTCTGTGCTGATAGCTCAGAGCCTGGAGCCTGCTTTGGATTCTGTGTTTCTGTCGCTCTCTGACCTTCACCTGCTCACACTCTGTCTCTCTCTCAAAAATAAATAACTTTAAAAAAAATTAAAAAAGAAAAAAGAAACAATTTACTTCCCACCCACTTATTTGGCCAACGTTCCAGTCTCATTGAATTGCTTGCAGATATGAGCAACCTTCATACTATTTCCTGCCTCTGTGAATTCATGGAGACTGTTCTCTCCATTGGGATCACTCATCTCCGGTCACCCCAACAACCCCTGCCTTTGCCATCCCATCCTCACTCCTTCCCTGTCATCAGTGAAACCTGTTAGGTTTAGGTTTAAGGTTTTGTTTTTGTTTTTGTTTTTTGTTTTTAATAGCATTTCCTGATCCCTTCACCCCCCCCCACCCCACTCAAATGGGAATTATTTTTGCTTGTTGAGATGTTACCATGACTCAGAAAGCCCTGGTGTGTTTATATTACACTTTCTTAAACATATTTGCTTTTATACCATCTTCCTCAAATAACTGGTTAACTATTTAAAAACCAAGACCGTGTTTTATTCATCTTTGAATTTCTCACACCTAAAATGGAGACTGTTTGGGACACAGTATGCATTCAATAACTATTCCTTGCAAAAAAAAAAAAACCGAGATTACTAAAACAATGAAGATCAACCCATCTGCTTTAAGAAAGCCAAGCATACACAAATATGGATTTATTAAACACTAGGAATAATGACATATCCTATAAAAAGGTGCTTAATTTGTTAAGAAAGGACCAAATTTTCACTGAAAATGTCATTTAATAGTTGTCTTTACATTCAGTTTTTCCACAAAAAATCTCTTTCTTTTTTTTTAAGTTTAATTATTTTTAAGGGAGAGTGAGTGAGCATGAGTGGAGGAGGGGCAGAGAGAAAGGAGACAGAATCCCAAGCAAGCTTCACACTGTCAGCACAGAGCCTGGTGAGGGGCTTGAACTCACTAACTGCCAGATATGACTTGAGCCGAAATCAAGAGTGGGTCACTTAATGGACTAAGCCACCCAGGTGCCCTCCAGATCTATTTCTTTTAATTTTAAGGTTTTTTTAATGTTTATTTATTTATTTTGAGAGAGAGGAGTAGAAAGAGAGGGAGAGAGAGAATCCCAAGCAGATTCTACACTCAGCTCAGAGCCTGACACAGGCCTCTATCTCACAACTGTGAGATAATGCATGATTTGAGCTGAAACCAAGAGTCAGACGCCTAACTGACTGAGCCACCCAGGTGCCTCCAAAAATCTATTTTTTAAAATAAGCAATATCTGTATTTCAAAAATCCAATTGCAAGCAATGGCTTGACTTTAAAAAAAAATGATAATCTGGTTATTATAGCAGTTCTACTTTGTTCTCTACATATTTTGTTAAATCCACATGTTGGATATAAAAAATACTCCCTTCTTTTGAGAAACTAGACATTGGTAGACTATTTCAAAAAATTACAGAAATGTTACCTGTTATTAACAGGGTATAAACTTACTATTTTTTCCCTATATTACATGTTTTAGTTACCCCAAACTCTCACAGTTGGTCTATCATTTTATTCTCATAATATGCTTGTGATAGGTGTTAGATTTCACCACCTATCCTACCTCTCCTTTTATTAAAAAAAGACAGAGAAAAAATGCCCACAACTCTTTCCAGATCTCACAGTTAGTTTGCTGACCCTTCTTTTCTAATTAAGTAATTCACTTTTGGAATTTATGTTTTCTTAGTGTGGGCCTCTGTTCTGCTCAGTGTGCTTGGTAAAATTTGTTGTGGATCTGCAAATCAAGCAGTCAACACACACACTTGGTGCCGTCCTTTATTGCTTCTGCAAAGTCCTCAGACAATTTTAGTCAGATTTCCAAATTATGCTATTGTATTTGGAGCCCAGCTTTAGAAACCCTGTCTTCAAATGGCAAGCGTGGGCCCCCTCATACATTCGGATGTGAAAAATCTGATACAGGGAGCTCTAAACCAGCAGAGCTCTCTCTGCCGAAGGCCAGAGTTTCCCTGGAGGTAGAGGATTAAGATATAGATGCTGAACTGGGTACCCAGACCCATTTGTTCCTTTCACCTCATCTCTTTTTCACCCCTCAACTTTTCCAGTTGGAGAAAGACTTGCCTGAGGCCACATACCTAGCTGTCTCTATGGCTTGGTCAACACGCAGGTTTTCTTGACTAGGGTCACATAAGCGAAGAATCAAGTATCGAAATGAATAATAAAAGCCCGGTTTTGTTTTTGTAGATATAGCTGGATTATAAAAAATTCAAAGTGTATTCCATTTAGCAAAACCTCTAAACATGTTGTGCATAGTGACGTTATATATGCTAAGTCATCTTCTTGCCATTTTATAAATGGAGAAGTTGATGAGAATGTTGAACTAATGACAGATAAACGTGGATCATAATTTACATTTGTAAGAATGTGCCTAATACTTGACAAAGCACATTCATGTATTTGATCCCCTAGAGACCTGGATCCTCACTGGATCCATGTGAGGTCTGCAAGGTCACCACTGACCTGAGCGAGGCCTCTACTGAGTTGAGTCCGGGATGCATCCTGAGTCTTGGAGCTCTGCACACAATGCTCTGTGTGGCACTTCCTACTGTAGGAATCTACTAGCCAAGTAGAAGGCTACATGGGTGTGAGGTGAAAAGTGTGGGTGAGGAATGTCCAATCCTAACCCCAAACCTGCCACAGAGAATCTCTGTTACCATTCAGACCTCCATGTGGGCTTTTGGAGGAGAGAGGTTCAGGATTTCAGAGAGGGGCTCAGACTTGTGAAATCCAGTGATGAAAAGATCTTCAGAAATGCCAAGCTCTGTTATTACTCTGAGTAACAATTAGTCCCCAAATGATTTTTATTTTGGGGAAGAAAATCTCAGAAGTGATTAGTCAACTAGTTGCACAGCTGCAAATGTCTTCAGATTGGAAAACATTGCCCTCTTTTCAGAGGACAGGCAACAAGGTTCCAAATGCAAGCAAATTTTGCATATACAAAAAACTACTCCATCAGCAAGCTTAATTAGGTAGAAAAAAGTTTGCCTCTGATTCCATTATAAATCAACCAATCAGAGGATTTGGAGGTTGGAAGAAACCCCAGTTTTGCTATTGCCCCACATGGCTAGCTTGGCAAATACAGAAGGCAGATAAAATTTGATTTTGATTAGCGCTCTAAAAGAAAAAAATATTTCTATTCTTGTACACAATGTATCTTTACTAATATGAGACATCTTTAAAAATGTAGTATATTAATAGTTTGATAGTTAATCTTTGAGCCCTAATGAATTATTAGTTTTCAATAAATAACATTTAATATATATTAATGAATATTAAAAACACTCTCTGTAATCCTGCTTCCCTAGCATTCAGGGCAAATTTTATAGGGGAAAAATGGCAATTATAATGCCTCTCTCATACGACTGTTGTAAATTTCAGTGGCAAAATACTTGTTAGTCACCGAGCCTGTGTTGAGTTAATAAAGTTCACTTCTATCTTTCTTGTTTCCCTCACATAAAGATGGGAATTTTGATCTCTGGTCAGCTAAAGGAAGACTATTTTTAGCCACTAACCCTTCAGATTAAACTAAATTGGAAAGCTTCTCTTTGGGCTTCTTTTTTTAAAGTTCATTTTTATTCTCACTTGTCTGTAACAGGAAAGGTGGGGCTGGGAGGGTCCCTTCTTCATAGAGAAACCTTGCGTTCAGTATGTGTGCTAATCAATGGCCCACTGATGATTGCATTTTTAAAGTATCCTTGCTTCTGATGTACTTAGCCATTTGCTGTATTCACTCTAGCTATTAGCAAGGAATATTTATTGACTCCCCTACCCACACCTATCTTTTAGGACATACAGCTAAATCCTTTTGGAATGTTTATGGTCTGGGGAATATATGATGATATTATACTGTATGATTGGTGCTGAGGGCTGGAAATTTTAAGCACTTTGGAATTCAAATAACAAGATCACTTCCTCTGGGGGTGTAAGATATCTTCTTGGGGAAAGTGGGATTTGGATAGAGAAGTGGAGGGGGTGGATTTCATAGAGAAGAGTATGGAGAGGGTGGAGTGGTTAATCCTTCTTGAAAGAAAAAGGGAAAGAGAGGAATATTCCAGAAAAAAGGAATAGGCCAGTTTATCTAGGGCCTGAGGGATTGTGCATTATCATGATTAATCACAGGAACAGTTGCCAAGCTTTCATTATAAAAATATTCTCTAGGAGAATTCATCAAGTTCTATTGCCTATTAATTTCTGTTGATGCATTTTATTTAGCATCTTCAATGACTGAAGACACTTTTTAAAAAAAGAAATGAAGGCAATAAGATGAAGCTCATTAGATAAATGATTTATGTGTGATATTTTAAAACTAAGCAATGTCTTTGCCCCAAGAAAATTATGAGTCTTTACTTTTAATATGTTTGCAGTATCCTTGGAGTGTCTAAATTTATGACTTAACATTTTTACTTAGTACATATCAGTAGATAGTGTTTTATCATCTTAAATTTACCATTTATCAAGAAATTATGAAACAAGGCAAGATAATGCCGTGGCACATGTTTTGATTTGGAACTTTAAAAAATTTGGTTTACAGTCTTACTTATACCATTAAAATTCTCTTTTCTTGTATGACCTTGAATATATTTCCCATCTGTGAATCTGTGTAATCATGTACAAAATAACCGAGACTAAATTTAAATGCATTTGAATCCCTTCAAGTTTTAAAATTGTATATTTTATATATATATAAAATACACACATATATATTTTAAAACTACAATACTCTTTTACTTTTATCTTTTTTAAAAACCACATTCATGAGAATAGAATTTGCAGAGTTCAAATGGTTTTTTTCCTAGGTAGCAAAAAAATTTTTCAAGGGCTACATAGCAGCTTTTAGCAGCTTACTGTCAAAACCAACATCCTAAAGAAACTTAATGACATAAAGCAAGATTTTAAAAGGTCTTTCTGCTCCTGGTTGGTGAGGCTTGTGAGGAATTCTGAAATGTGTGTAATTTGACATTCATTACAGCACTTCATGAGGTTCTAAAGTTCCAAAATATATCTACCCATACACTTGACCTAATTGACTTTTTTTCTAAAGTTTATTTATTTTTGAGAGAGAGACAGAGCGCAAGTAGGGGAGGGACAGAGAGAGAAGGAGACACAGAATCTGAAGCAGGCTCCAGCCTCTGAGCTGTCAGCACAGAGCCTGACACTGGACTCGAACTCAAGAGCAGTGAGATCATGACCTGAGCCAAAGTCGGCCGTTTAACCGACTGAGCCACCTGGTGCCCCTGACCTAAATGACTTTTTATGGAAGATAAGAATATACTCAAGCCTCACCACTGAAACTGGTGAGGGATGCCACCCTTATGAAGAATGGAAGGTGGAAAATATTCCATCTTGAGAATATATCCTCAGGAAGCCAACAACGAATGAGTGGTTGCCCCACTTATGAGTATAGCTAAGAGGTCCCTCTAGTAAAATAACTCTCTTTATCAATTTTCTAGCAAGAAGACTGAGCTCCTTCTCTTTGAGCCTGTGTGTGTTAGAGAGGACACTTGCTTGTATCAACAAGCACAGACCATTGATTGAACATTGCTAATGCATCTCTACCAAGAGAAGCCATGCGGGGATTATCAGAACCCCTGCAGGAAAGCCCATGACAGACTTCTGCATAGTTGTAGTTTCTTACAGCCCTGAGAAAATATTTCAGATATTTTCATAAGCCTGGGTCCTATGTGGGCATGTAATTCTAGCTACACATAAATAAATAACATCAGTGCTAATAGTACATACACTTTGTGTTGTGAGGTAATTTTGTCCTAAATGCCTATTGCTATACATTTTTAATCCCCTTCAGAATAAATAGAAGCTTTTCTTTACAAAGTGGTTAATGAAAGATTAGGCCCTTTTCTTTTGGCTTTCTGTTTGGTGAAAACAAATGTGTACATCTTTTTAAAGTTTGAGAACATAGGACACCCTCTATTCCCCAAAGCAGATTTGAATTTTCTAGCTTTACTTTTTAATATTTAAAATGTTTAATGTTTATTTATTTATTTAGAGAGAGAGAGAGAGAGAGCATGAGCCGGGGGGGGGGGGCAGAGAGAGAGGGAGACACAGAATCTGAAGCAGGCCCCAGGCTCTGAGCTGTCAGCATAGATCCCAACATGGGGCTCCAACTCATGAATCACGAGATCATGACTTGAGCTGAAGTCGGACACTAAACTGACTGAGCCATCCAGGTGTCCCTACTTTTTAATATTTAAAGGTTAGTATATTATATAAACCAAAATAAAACTATGATTATTAAAAACTATGATTCACAATAAACCTATATTACATGATTATTTGAAGTTTGCCATGGTATAGTGTAAAAATCACAGTAGGGGCACCTGGGTGTCTCCATTGGTTGAGTGATTCTTGATTTCAGTTCAGATCATAATCCCAGGGTCATGGGATAGAGCCCTGCATTGGGGTCCTTGCTGAACATGGAGTCTGCTTAAGATTCTCTCTCCCTCTGCCCCCTTTCCTTCTTTCTCTCTCTCTCTCTCTCAAAATAAAAAAAAAAATAGTAAAACACAGGAAGACCTGGATTGAGACTCTGGTCCTGTTAGTTAATAGTATGGTGACTTCTGGAAGCTGCTCAAATTTTCTGAGCCTTTGCTCTCACCTATTAAATGGGGATGATAATTTGAAACCATAGGGTTGTAAAGTAAAATAATGAGATAATGTGTTTGGCACATAAAAGGTGTTCAAAAAATACTCCTCTTCTTCTCCACTAACCTCCTTAATCATGCTGAAAGTACAGGGCAGGAATTTGATGAACGCTTCACTGAAAAAGAAAAATCAAGAACTCATGATTTTATTTCTGGCCTTCTGTTTTTCTCACTTTATACATTTCCCTGAGTTATCTTGATCTATTTGTTGGCCACAATTACCACCTCTATGCTGATGGCCTCCATGTTTCTATTTGTGGTTCGAATCACTTTCCTGTATGTCTATATACCTTTTATACATGCCTCTGTTAAACTCACTTTAAAGTCTACATCTCCAAAATTGAGTTTAGTATCTCCCTCTTACCATTAAAAAATACAATAGCCATTAAACAGTTGGCTTTTCTTGCTTTGTTTCCTATCAAGAGTGCCCAAGCTTGAAATCTGGGTTACAGCTTGGACTTTTCCCTAAATTCTTCACACCCAATCACTACGCCCCATCCCTTCTACTTCCAGAATATCTTTCAGATTCATCTACAACTCTCCACTCTTACCGTTACTACCCTGCTTCAGACCATCATCATCTATTACCTGAATTTTTGCAACCAACTTTCAGCTGGTCTCTCTGCTTATCGTCATGCTTCCCTCCAATCTGTTGCCCATAATGCAGACAGAAAGACCTTTCTAAATCTACTGCATATTGTGTCTCTTCCATTCTTAGAACACAGGCTTATCACCATTCTAATGCAGCTTACGTGATGTATCCTTAACATGCTTTATTCACAATGGGGTGCACTCTCTAGACCTCCTTGAGTACCCAAGCATTCATTACAGTGTTACAGCCAACTGCTCTCAGTTATGTCCCTCCTTGGGACTTCCCTCAGCTGAAGAAAGCTTACTTGTACAAGGTTAAACCCTTCCTAGGGCAGCCTGCTTCCAGTGACAGTTCCACTCATAGGTATGAAATTATTCCACCCCTGATCCCAGTCAGAGAAAATTCTAAAGATCCATCCCAATTTAAGAACTCCCTGTGGGATTGGCTGAAGATGTTGTTTTGGTTATATTACAGCCCAACTTCTTCCCTGAACACAGAGACAGAAGTTGAGCAGTAGACTGCCTTCACTGCTTCATAGGTGTTGATATTGAAAGTTCTCCCAATAAACTTCCTGCATGAAAACCTCGACCTCTGAGTCTAGTTCCCAAAGAACCCAACCTTTGACACAAGGGTCTCGTATGGACTATTTAACATTTCAGCCTCTTCCCTTTGCATTCTGTCTTTTATCCAGTCTGACCTAATTTCAGTTCTTCAAATATGTAGTGCTATACCTTTAGTACTTGTCCTTTCCTCCAGGCTCTCTCTTCCCTCCTTCTTTGGGTCATTGCTTAAAGTGTCACTTCTTTCAGGAGGCTTTTCTGATGCAGATTCTAGTTAAGTGCATTCTCTTTATGTTTTCCCGGTGGTTCCTTCCTCTTAGCACTTACCACTACCATGTTGTATTATTATAGCCCATGACCATGTCTAGTCTATATTATTGATCAGCTAAAGGCTCTGTAAGGAAAGGGAATTATGCACCATTGTATCCTCATTCATTTCACAGTGCTTGGCTTATGGTAGTCTCTTGGTACAGAGTACAGAGACTCTTTTGGTACAGAGTACCAGAATTCCCTCCACTGTTAGAAGTTATCATTAATAGCCTTAGAATTTATAAGTAGCCTATACACTGTTGACAATCTCTTATTGCTAAGTTGAAAACAGAAAATAATAATTCTAGTCAGAAGTTATCATTAATTTTCTTAGAATGTACAAGTAGCCTACATACTGTTGACAATCTCTTATTTTTAAATTGAAAACAGAAAATTATAACTTCTAATCTAGAACTTAATAATAACTTCACTATTATTAAATCTCTCATTGAGATAGGAGAAAAGAATATTGAAATCTGGTAGGTTCTTATAAAGCATGTTAGTAACAACAAGTTATTTTCTAAAGTTCCAATGTTATCCTTGTTTTTTTAAATACTTGGGGACATTGCAGGTGTCAGTGGGAAATCTGCACATAATTATATATTTATTCCCAATGAAATATCAAAGAGATGAACTTGTAGTGAGACTATTACAGGGATCTAAAGGGAACCTGAGGGAAGCTGTGTCATAGGTCCACCTCTCACATAAGAACTTTGCTTAGGGTGTGGACTTGTTCATGAAAAGACATTGACCTTCCAATCTATACATTTGATTGTGAAGGTGTAAGAATTTGCTCTTAACCAACATTCCAGAATGTTCACATTTTAGACCCTTGTTAGAAACTGTAACATCAAACTCTGTATTTGTACTCTTATAAAAGTTCTAGAAGTTGAGTTTATAGAGGATACTTTGATGGCATGCAGTTCAGTCTTCTCAGTTTTCCTAGACCTCATTATTGCATAAACAGAGAGCTTTACTCTGAGGCGATATTGGTTTTTTAAAAGTCAACTACAGAAACTAGAAGCACACAGTGGTCACATTCTAGAGAGGTCCGCTGCAGGTTTAATTTGATCATGATCCTATCATTTTCACTGAGGTAGAATCCTAACAGGCTGTGGTTGAAAGCACTGCAGTGTCTGTTAATAGTCTGACCTAACGGTTGCAGCTTAAAATCAAAGATCATCTAAATATGTATCTTTTGAACAGAAGAGAAGAAAAAAAATTCAGTGAAAATTGGCTTCAAATTCAAGTTTAGAAAGCATTTTAAACAAGATTATGTAAGTCAAACTAAAAATGCATGCAAATCACTACCTAAGTACTGACTATGAAACTTAGCACATTCATTGCTAAATTAGAAAGTAGTTGGACAATCCTTTCCTCTATGGGGAGTGTGAAAACCTCTAGGCCCACGGCCAATAGACTGGAATGCCTGGTTAACTTCAGGCTGCCTGGACACTCACTGTTGTTATTGAAAGCCTATCACATGGCTCAGATTGAGCTCTGGCAGGTGAGATCTAGGGAAAAGGGAAGACCATGTGACCAAGTTTGTCCATCTCAAAGGGCTTCTCTATCTTTTCCGAAACAGAGCATCTCCTTGTTTTTGGGAGGAAAAGAAAACTGTCTTAAGAATTCCTTATTACAAGAAAAAAGTTAGACTTTTTATAGATCTTTAAGAATATATGTGTGTATGTGTATATACATATAAATATACATATTTAGGTTTTTATTTAAATTCCAGTTAGTTAACATACAGTGTAATATTAGTTTCTGGTGTACAATATAGTGATTTAACACTTCCATATAATACCTGGTGCTCATCACAACAAGTGTACTCCTTAATACCCTTGACTTATTTAGCTCATCCCCCCACCCACCTCCCCTCCGGTAACCATCAGTGTGTTCTCTGGAGTTAAGACTCTGTTTCTTGGTTTGTTCCTCTCTCTCTTTGTCCCTATGCTTGCTTGTTATGTTTCTTAAATTCTACATTTAAAACAATTTTGTGCTTAGAGATTAAACATTTATCCTAGCTTCTGCATAAACCATCCAAGTTGGCTCAAAGAAAACACAAGACATCTTTAGATTTTTATCCAGACAAAGCCAAAAGTAAGTTGGCTTCAGGGCTCTATTGCAGGACTGATACCTCATATCCTCTTGGCTATACCTGCTATGAAGCCTCTGTTACTTTGTACCTACTTTGTACATGCTGCCTCTGCCTATTTGGGTGATGGCAGCCACAGCAGACACAGGGTGGTCACAAAACATTGAGGCCACTGTAAGGAATCTCTGTGTTCCCCACATCTGTTCTCAGAGGAAGTCCTGTGCTACTGGGGCAGGCAGGGTATTTAGTCTCCATGGGACAAACATTGCCTCTTACAGCACTCTGACTTATTTTCATTCTAGATCTTGCCACTACCAGAAATTAGCTTGCTCATTTATCTGTTTAGCTTTTTCTCATGCCCATCTCGCCTCCCCACCCCCACCCCACCTCGCTCAGCATACATGCACTAGAATGTGCTGGAAAATGGTGGATAGGGGTTGTTGCACGTGTTCAGTACCTGGTACATTCCAGACACAGGATTTTTATCTGCACTTTTAATTTTGGCACTAATATTTTATACATAGTTTTTAAAGCTCTTTCATGTTAGAAATGTTATTCTGAAACCTCAAGCAGCTTTAACTTGAATCTAGTGAAGGAAAGACAAACAAGTGAAATATTTCTTAGATCACAGTGCTCTACAAAGATATAAATTATATTCAGCTACTTATTTTGAAAAATTGGATAAAGGGATAAGAAGATCCTTAGGAAAAACTAACTGTTCACTCTATAAAATCCTTGTATTTTCTTACCACTTTTATTCTTTTTAAAAAGCATGTTATGGGAATGCAAGCTGGTGCAGCCACTCTGGAAAACAGTATGGGGGTTCCTCAAAAAACTAAAAATAGAACTACCCTACAACCCAGCAATTGCACTACTAGGCATTTATCCAAGGGATACAGGTGTGCTGTTTCAAATGGACACATGCACCCCCATGTTTATAGCAGCACTATCAACAATAGCCAAAGTATGGAAAGAGCCCACATGTCCCCCAATGGATGAATGGATAAAGAAAATGTGGTATGTGTATATATATATATATATATATATATATATATATATATATATATACACACATACATACACACACAATGGAGTATTACTCGGCAATCAAAAAGAATGAAATCTTGCCATTTGCAACTACGTGGATGGAACTGGAGGGTATTATGCTAAGTGAAATTAGTCAGTCAGAGAAAGACAAATATCATATGACTTCACTCATATGAGGATTTTAAGACACAGATGAACACAAGGGAAGGGAAGCAAAAATAATATAAAAACAGGGAGGGGGACAAAACATAAGAGACTCTTAAATATGGAGAACAAACTGAGAGTTACTGGAGGGGTCGTAGGAGGGGGGATGGGCTAAATGGGTAAGGGGCACTAAGGAATCTACTCCTGAAATCATTGTTGCACTATATGCTAACTAATTTGGATGTAAATTTAAAAAAAAAATAAAATAAAATAAAAAATAAATAAAATAAAATAAAGTGTTAAAACAACCATGCATTCCTAGCATAAAAAGCAAAAAATATATAAATAAATAAAAATTAAAAGGATGCTATAATCTTTCTGGAATTTTAAGGTACACTCATATCTCCACATTTTTGTGGTTGCTATTTTTTTTTAATGTTTATTTATTTCTGAGAGAGAGAGAGAGAGAGAGAGAGAGAGAGAGAGAAAGCAGGAGGAGGGAGGGGCAGAGACAGAGGGAAACACAGAATTTGAAGCAGGCTCCAGGCTCAGAGCTGTCAGCACAAAGGCTGACATGGGACTTGAATTCACTAATCGAGAGATCATGACCCGAGCTGAAGTCGCACACTTAACCAACTGAGCCACCCAGGTGCCCCTGTGGCTGATGTTTTCCTATGTAGTTCTTCAAGTTGAGATGAGCTTAGTTTTGCTTTTCTTGCAGGAAAATACTTGAGTTATTTCCCTGCAGAATTTAAGACTGAGATTACCCAAATCCATTTCTTCTCATTAATTGCTCCATTGTGATCTAAAACATCTTTCTTTTCCCCTGCTGTTATCAGAAACTTGACATCATCAGATAGTGAACCAAGAGTTACTGATAGCTGAGGCCAAATGATGACCTCAGCTTAATCTTGGCATCTTTGCAAGAAACAGACTCTACTGTCTGACGAAGAAGTCAGAGAGACTACTGCCACCAAAAAGTCCTCCCTGTGGTCAGGAACCACAGGTCAGTAATCCCCATGAGCTCTGGAAGCAATATCAAGGTTTTAGTTTCTTCTACACTTTTTTTCTCACCCTGCAATGCATGCATTTTTATGCACTCCAAAAAAGTAATATGAAACAGACGTATACAAATAAGTAAATATATGTGTGTGTGTGTGTGTGTGTGTGTGAAGTTCATTGCCCTGGGGAAATGGCATAAGAATATTTTTCTTAAAAGAAAGAACATTATTGTAAAAGACAAACCCACAGAAATTCTTTACTTTATAACATGCTTCCTTCATTTTCCTGTAGTAAAATGTGCTCTACAGAGAGTCAGTAAAATTGCTAGCCTCCACATAAAGTTTAATGTCTGCAGACAGAATTAAAAACACTTTAATGTGCCCATCAGTCCAACATCACCACTTCCTGGCCATGTTTAAATCGGGTTTAAGAGCTTCAGTGAGTACCAATAGTGATGTCCACGGTGACAGTGATCAGGGAGGCATGTTAAATGTTTCACCAGTGTTTCTGTCTGGAGTCTCTGATGCTGTCTTTACAGAGGGGAGCTAAGTACAAGATACTGGATATTATCTGTATGCAGTGGATAAAATACTTAACGTAGCTGTTGTTGGGAAGGTGTAGCATTCAGATGTCTTAACTGCGCTGTTTTTATTTCTCTTCTAGTTGTACAGTGACTAAGACAAGCTTCATTTTGCACTAGACCACATCTCTTACATTTTCTTCTATTCCATGGCTAGTTGGTAGAAAGGAAAAGGCAGATACGAATCCCTCTCAGTACCTAATCCTCAGAGCTCCATAAAAATGAAAACTTCCTTCTTAGTGTGTAGCCCTTTGATCCACAAGTAAGATAATTTCTTTTTTTTTTTTAATTTTTTTTTCAACGTTTATTTATTTTTGGGACAGAGAGAGACAGAGCATGAATGGGGGAGGGGCAGAGAGAGAGGGAGACACAGAATCAGAAACAGGCTCCAGGCTCTGAGCCATCAGCCCAGAGCCTGACGCGGGGCTCGAACTCACGGACCGCGAGATCGTGACCTGGCTGAAGTCGGACGCTTAACCGACTGCGCCACCCAGGTGCCCCCAAGTAAGATAATTTCACACATACTAAATCATTCCCTAGCAAGACATTAGGAAGTATAAATATCATTTTTAGAAACTGAGCTTTAAATATTTAATAATGGATTCAAAGATTTTGCATCAGTTTAGTGATGCCTTTCTCTCACTGAAGTACCATCTTTGAGATGGAAATGACCCTGATTCATTGTCTTGTTTCTGTGTTTCTAAAAAACACTGAGCAACTACTTACTGATGCTTGATTCGGTTCAATGTACTAAGAAAATAAAATGCTGAGTTTTCTGGTCTCTTCTTAATGTTCCAGTCATCCTCTTTTTCTGCCTAGGTGTACTGTATTCACTAGTAGAATACAATATCTTGCTCAGCTCTGAACAGCACGTGCAACCAGAATTTTTCTTTAGACCATGTTTATACTGAGACCAGTTCTCTTCACTAAAAGGAATCTTATTTTCTCAATAGTTTTCTTCTGTTCCTAAGACATGAGAGGCATCCTGCTGAGCACAGAATAATTAGTATCTTCTTACAGAATGAGCTGTGTACTTATTCTTGTTTAAGATAATATAAACAGTTAAAAGTAACACAAACATGAGGAACACATAATGTTGGTAAATATTCTTTTCAAAAGCTGTATACAGTCAATTTGTTGTTTATTCTCAGGCTTAAGGTGCTTTTCCAAAGTAAAATTAGTTGGTAAATGTTTTGTAGATTTATAAGTACATCCAGATACTGAATAAAAAAGCATTTCTAAGACCTTGTGTTTGTTTGGAGATGCCTGATTAATAACAACACAGCTTATCTCACCTACTGCCTGTGTTCTTAAATACAATTCTGTACAATCTAGATGCTAGTGAGGAAGTAGGGATCCATGACAGGTACAGCATTGTTATATTTAGTTAATTTTCCCTTTCCCTGCACTGTGAAGCAATTAACATTCACACACAAAACTCCCATTCAATGTAAACTAGTTAAAATTATTACCAACATGACCTAAAAGGAGTATGTGAGTTGATGGTGGATCTATCTGGATCCTGAAAGCATCTACACCTGGCGATCTGCTCACTCTCTGCATTGAAGATTGACCTGATTGTGCTTCCTGCCCCAAAGCTCATGTTCATACTCTGGGGCCAAGTCTGCCTCAAGGTTAAAACCTCAGTATAGTACTCCAATTTAAAGTATTGGGTTTTTTTTTCATTGTTTATGTATTTATTTTGAGAGAGAAACAGAGACTGAGAGAGTAGAAGGGGCAGAGGAAAGGAGAGAGGGAGAGGGAGAGAAAAAGAATCCCAAGCTGGCTCTGCAAGGTCAGCCCTGAGCCCCACGCAGGGCTCAATCCCACGAGCCGTGAGATCATGACCTGAGCTGAAATCAAGAGGTAAGCACTCAACCAACTGAGCCACCCAGGTGCCCCAGTATAATATTACAATTTAAATAGCTCCTTTGCCCCAGGCTCTTTCTACCTGCTTCATGTCTAAACTGACTTTAGAACTCATTCACTGTAATGAAACTTGATGTATGAAACCTCACCATTACATTCATTGAACTATAGCATACACAAGTTTTTCTAGTTATTCTTTATTTGGAAGCCTACTTTCCATTATTCTTTTTTTTGGCAAGAATGCCAGGATTACTCTGGGCAAATCACCTCTCCTCATTTTGTGCAGTCAAGGAATTTTACTATCTGCTGGTCAAGAGGAAGAGCAAATGACTCGGGTTGGGCCAGCTGGATTTTTTGTCTCCCAAGGCTTAGAACCTTAAGAAGGGTGAACACAAGGATAGAAAAAGTGATCAGAACCTGTTTATTTTGGTAGTGGCACTCTGATGGGTCTGCTGCCCTGGATCTTCAGAGCCTTGTTCATTGTTCTTATCTCTGTTTCCGAGGCGTCTTCTTCAGCCTTTCCATGAATTTTGGACTATAACTATCCCAATAATACATTGTTTTCTCCTTAAGTTAGTCAGAGTTGATTTTGTTGCTTGCCACCAAAGAATTCTAGCTGAAATGTGTTGCTTTTTTGATTGTAAGTCTGAACTGTATCTACATTCCTTATCGGTTTAATCAACAATTATTTCTAAACGTGAACTTTGGGGTAAATTTTGGCAGTTTTAGAGATGGTTTCAGTGAGAGGCCTGATACTAGCTTGCATTTTAGGCCTAGTTAAAAAGAAGATTGGGGCACCTGGGTGGCTCAGTCGGTTAAGCGTCCAACTTCGGCTCAGGTCATGATCTCACAGTTAGTGGGCTCGGGCCCCACGTCAGGCTCTGTGCTGACAGCTCAGAGCCTGGAGCCTGCTTCAGATTCTGTGTCTCCCTCTGTCTCTGCCCCTCCCCCACTCATGCTTTGTCTCTCTCTGCCTCTCAAAAATAAAGAAATGAAATAAGAAAAAAAAATTTAAAAAAAAGATTAAGTTAATATATTATATTCCTGGTCGTGTGTTAAGTATTTGTTTGGGTGCCTTGAAAGAGTATATTTCTATGTTTGATTAAGAAAGAGATATAAAATTGGGGCACCTGGGTGGCTCAGTCAGTTAAGCATCTAACTCTCAGTTTCGGCTCAGGTCATGATCTCGTGGTTTCATGAGTTCGAGCCCCACAATGGGCTCTGCGCTGATAGTATGGAGCCCACTTGGGATTCTCTCTCTCTCTCTCTCTCTCCCTGCCCCTCCCCTACTCATGCTATCTCTTATTTTGAGAGCAAAATAAGTAAACTTAAAAAAAATGAAAACTAAAACTAAAACTAAAAAATAGAATAGAAAAAAATAAAAAATAAATAAAAAATAGATCACACAGTGTGTGTGTGTGTGTGTGGTATTTTAAAGGAAGAGATATAAAATAATTAAACATCCATATTTCCATATGGAAGGAAGTTTTAATTTATGGTATAATAAGATTGTATTAACCTATTTATAAACCTATAATATTTAACCAAAGAAAGTTAAACAAAAATGTGTCTTAAGTAAAAACAAACAAAACCCTCCCAACAACAAAATCCACAATACGAAAGATGTCATGAGGCAATCATGTGATTCATTGCCAAATGAGGGATAAAGCTAACAAAGACTGTGGTGTCAGAGGAAGGTGACACATGCAGTGTTGGGGTGACCTAAGGAAGTTTCATAGAGGCCTGGCAGAGACTGAACAGGGCCAAGAAGGATGGGGTGTCTGGTAGAGTAGCGTTAAGTTAAGGATATCTCCCAACTCTACAAAACATGCCAAACCACAAGAGAGAACAGCTGTAGAGGATACATCACAATGACATTCTTGAACTGGCCTCTGGCACATGGACAGCTCATGCCTCTTACACCCTCCAATTCAACTCTCACATTAGCTTTCTTTCTCTGTGCTCAGATTGTCTGACTTGGCAGCTCATTTGATCAAATCTCAGAGCTCCTGATCCTCCCCCTTACTTGCAGGTTGCAAATTGCCTCCTTCCTCCAATATCGATTTTGGAGTGTCCTCTTGGTAATGCCCTTCTTCCAATTGGCTCCTCTCCTGATATAAAACTGCCCTTTTGAGCAGCACCTCCTGGGTACGTGCCAAGCTTCTCTCCTTTAAAGTCCCCAAAGGTTGTACTCAAATAACTGGGAGGACCTGGAGAGACTGAGGGAAAGAGACTCCAGAGTGTTAAAGTTTAGGCAGGATAGCATGAAGCCAAGGGCAGATGCAGAAAAGTGTAGGAGATATTCAGGGGAGCAGTGCTGACTTATTGAAATGGCAGGATTCAGTGGGGGAATAGTGAAGGAGTACAATGCTTAAAGCAGGTGGAATTGATGGGTGATCAGAATAGATTTTATGCTATAGGTGATAGCATATGATTTTTTAAAATAAACTTTTTATTTATTTTGAGAAAGAGCGAGAGCATGAGCAAGGGAGGGGCAGAGAGAGAGGGAGAGAGAAGAGAATCCCAACCAGGCTCCATCATGCTGTCAGCACAGAACCTGACACAGGTCTCCATCCGACGAACCATTAGATCATGACCTGAGCCGAAATCAAGACTCAGCCGGTTCACCAACTGAGCCACCCACGCACCCCACACATGATTGTTTTTAAACAGCACCATCTATATAAACATTGACTGGATTTTAGAAAGATTAATTTGGTAAGGTTATGACCAATAGATTGAAAACAGGAGACTCTTGCAACAGCTTAGAGGTAGAGAGATGAAGTTCTTGGCTAGATGGTGACAGCCGATATGGAAATAAGTGACTGATGCGAGAGTCAGGCATGATAATGTTCCTAAGACCCAAAATGGTTTTAATTATACGGGGCTTATGCAGAATAAATTACCAATGATTATTCTATAGATTTCAGATCAAGCCAAGAATATAAGAAAAAATGATTCTTAATATTTTATCCAGATTGATTGTCAAAAATAGTCTGATTCTTTGGAGCACGTGGGTGGCTCAGTCAGTAAAGCCTCCAACTTTGGTTCAGGTCATGATTTCATGGTTTGTGAACAGAGCCTTCATAAGGCTTTGTGCTGACAGCATGGAGCCTGCTTCAGACAGAGTGGAGCCCACTGAGGATCCTCTGTCTCCCTCTCTCTACCCCTGCCCGCTCGCATGCACATGCACATGCACTCTCTCTCAAAAATAAACATTAAACAAAATAGTCTGATTCTTTAAAATTCTTCTACTTGAGATGTACAGACAGAATAATCAGTACTGTCACCAATATGGTGGCATAGGAAACCTCAACCTCTGTCCTCTTATAAAGAGCAAGAATTAGGCTGTCCATGAATAAAAACATCTCTGGGACAGTTCAGGAGTACACATAAGAAACTTTAGCAACACAGTGAACAAAACCCTGAGAACACAACAAGGGTAGGAAGAATAGCTTCATTTTGCCTGCATCATCCCACTCCCCCATTGGCTCAGAGCCAAGAGGGAACTCTTAAATACAAAGAGTCACTCTCCAGAAAGGGAGAGTGAGGTGAATGACAGGCTTGCCCAGCCTTTTGTGGCACTGAACTGAAGGACCAGACTCAGTTTTACTGAAGAGACCAGCAAAGCTGAGACTTATTAGAGGTAGCTAGATACAAATAAGAGCAAGGGCTACCAATGCCATCCATACCGTGGGAGCAGCTGCAGTTCCCAGTGACATGCCCTGCAGAGGACCCCTGCAGCCTTCACCACTGAAGAAACCAACCAATAGCACAGCTCCCATGGACGCCCTGCAGATTTCACCAGTTTTTGCCCCATAGTATTAGTATCCACAGGTGCCACTTGTCTGAGTCTTTTCTTGCTCCCTCCTCCCTGTCCCTGTTAGAGCCCCGGATCCTCACCGGCATCCATCCCAGGCCTCTGCGGCTGAGAGAGTTCAAGATGCCAGCCTACATTCCCACGACTGATCCCTACCACTATGGCTGTGCTCAGGACTGGTCTCTCTAGCTGCGCCCCTGCCCGTGGCTGGGCTGGTGCACATCACAGGCTTGTACTGTTGTGTTTGTGACCATGATAAGACCCTGTGGCCATAGAAGTACACACTAACAACCAAGGTCCCCATAGCTGCAAGTGGACATAGATTCAGCCCTATCCCTTATCACTGTCCTTCGTCACTGGGCTTACCTGTAGCTAGCCAATCCAGCCACGCACCTACATGCTCCCAGACCATCTCCTGACACTTGGCTCCACTGAAATGCATGTACCTGTGGTGAGACCCTACTGTCATAGGAGTGCACAGCCAGGCTCCCCACAGCTTCCAGTAAGCCCATACTTGACCTTGGCCCTTGCAGTTGACCCTGGGCTCTACCATCATGCGCGTGTCTACTATCAGCCCTGCTACCTGACGTCTGCAGCTAATCCCTGCAGCTGAGTATGTGCACACCCCTTGCTCCAGCCACTGCCACTGCCTGCCATAGACCCTAACTTCTGGATCTATAGGTGCTCCTGAGGACCTCATTAACCCTTGAAGCTACTGCGGACTCTCCACAGTGCTCACCACTGGAATAAAAGGTACAGCATAGGGAATATAGTCAATGGTATTGTAATAGCATTGTATGGTTACAGACCGTAGCTACACCTGTGGTGAGCATAGCATAACATATAGAGTTGTTAAATCATTATGTTGTATGCCTGAAATTAAGTGTGTTAACTATACTTAAAGAATTTACAAATTAAAAAAATAAAATAACCTCCCAATAAAGAAAAACTCAGAACCAGATGGCTTCACTGATGAATTCTACCAAATCCTTAAAGAATTAATTCACATTAATTCTTCTCAAATTCTTTCAAAACATTGAAGAGGTAGGAATATTCCCAAACTCATTTTACAAGGCCAGCATAACCCTAATACCAAAGCCAGATAAGGGTACTATAAGAATAGAAAACTCCAGGTCAATTACCCTGATCAATATAGATGCAAAAATCATCAACACAATACTAGCAAATTGAAGTCAGCAGTACATTAAAAGGATCATTCACTATGATCAAGTCAGATTTATCCCTGCAATGCAAGGATAGTTCAACATACACAAATCCATAAATGTGATATATCACATCAACAATAAAAGGCACAAAATCATATAATCAATAGATACAGATAAAGCATTTGATAAAATTCAACATCCTTTAAAAGCTCAACAAACTGGGTAGAGAAGGGACATATCACAACATATAATAAAGGCCATACATGACAAATCCCTCGGTACCATCATACTTAATGAAAAGTTTAAAGCTTTTCCTCTAATTTCAGGAATGAGACAAGGATGCTCATTTTTCATCATTCCCACTCAACACAGCAAAAGAAGTCCTGGCTAGGACAATTAGGGCAAAAAAAAAAAACATCTAAATCAGAAAAGAAAAAGTAAAGTTGTTCTGTTTGCTAATGACATAATTTTGCATATAGAAAATTCTAAAAATGTCACCAAAAATCTCTTAGAATAAACAAATTCAGTAAAGTTATAGGACACAAAATCAATATACAAAAATAAGATATATTTCTATATATTAACGATAACCTATTTGAAAAAGAAATAAAGAAATGCCATTTATAATAGCATCATAAGTGATAAAACACTTAGGAATAATTTTAACCAAGAAAGTTAAATAACTATACATCAGAAACTATAAGACACTGATAAAAGAAATTGAAGACACAAAAAAATGGAATGATATCCCATGTTTATGCATTGGAAGAGTTAATATTGTTACAATGTCATTACTTCCCAAAGCCATCTATAGATTCAGTACAGTCCTTATAAAAATTTCAATGGCATTTTTCACAAAAATAGAAAAAAACACTCCTAAAATTCCTATAGAACTACAAAAGACAAAGCTGGAGAGGTCACAATATTACAAAACTATTATAATCAAAACAGTATGATATTCATATAAAAACAGACACATAGACCAGTGGAACAGAATTAAGAGCTCAGAATGCATATATGGTAAACTGATACTTGACAATGGAACTGAGAATATTCAACGGGGAAAGTATAGTCTCTTCAATAAATGGTGTTGAGCAAACTTGATACTCACATGCAAATGAATAAAATTGGACCCCTATCTTACAACACTCACATAATTCAGAGTGAATTAAGGACTTTAACATAACAAACCATTAAAAAAATTTAAAAGCCCATAAAACTCCTAGAAGAAAACAGAAGTGGTAAGTTCCTTGACATAGATCTTGGCAATGATTTTTTTTTTGCATATGACACCAAAAGCATAAACATCAGAAGTGTAAATCAGCAAAAAGAAGTACATCAAATGAAAAAGTTTCTGTACAGCAAAAGAAACAATCAACAAAATGCAAAGACAACCGAGGAATGAAGAAAATATATAAGGAACACATAATTCAATAGCAAAAATGAGCAATCTGATTTAAAAACAGGCTTGAACAGACATTTCCCCAAAGAAGATATATAAATGGCCAAAGAAGTACATGAAAAGGTGCTTGACTAGTCACTAGTCATCACTAGTCATCAAGGAAACACAAATCAAAACCACAAGATAGCAACTCACACCTATTAAAATGGCTATTACCAGAAAAAGAAAAAATAACAAATTCTGATAAGGATGTGGAAATAAGGTAACCCTCATGCACTGTTGGTGGGAATGTAAATTGATGCACCCACTATGGAAAAGAGTATGGAGATTCCTCAAAAAATTAAAAATAGAACTACCATATGATCTGGCAATCCCACTTATGGGTATTTACCGAAAGGAAATGAAATCACTGTCTCTAAGAGATACCTGTGCTCCCATGTTCATTGCAGCATTATTCACTGTAGCCAAGACATAACCAACCTAAGTGCTCATCGGTGGATGAGGTGAATAAAGGAAATGTGGCACATGCACACGCGGATGTACACACACACACACACACACACACACACACTGGAATATTATTCAGTCATAAAAAGAAGGAAATCCTGCCATTTGCAACGATGTGAATGGATCTTGAGCCTGGAGGGCATTATACTAAGTTAAATAAGTCATAGAGAGAAAGACAAATACTGTATATTCTCGTTTCTATGTGAAATCTGAAAACAGAGATTACAGTCGTAGTGGCTGAGGGGTGGGGGAAATGGGGAGATATTTGTCAAACTTTTAGTTAAAAGTTGAATACGTTCTGAGGGTCCAATGTACAGCATGGTGACTATAGTTAATGGCACTGTATCCTATAGTTGAAAGTTGCTTTAAGAGTTTTAATGTTCTCACCATAACAACAACAAAAAAGGTAATTATGTGAGGTGAAGGATGTATTTACTAATCTTATGTGGTCAATACTCCACAATATATACATGTATCAAATCATCACATTGTACACCTAAACTTATACATTTTTATATGTCAATTAATATAGCAGGGGAAAATCAGTACTCTAATGTTGTAGTAACTCACATTCCAAAGTTTACTTGCTGACGGTTTTTTCAGACAGGAATATTTTCTCCAATTTTAATATAGTTTTAAGCATTTTGCTGTAAGCTTGGCCTCTGTAGATGGCAATATGCTATTATTTTTTAGTGATTGAGAACACATAGTCTTTAAGAATCTTCAGGAATGTGATCTGAATCAGGTAGGATTTTTTTTTATCCAGTCACATTATAGTTTTGATTAAAGGTTTTCAAGATTCAAGGCAAGGAAAGCACGTAAGTGTCTGAAGTGAAGATTAGACATTATTCCTATATTCAGAAGACAATGCATATAACTTTCTGTGTATCAGTTTAATTGCCCACAAGCAGAGGGCGTGTGGCATACAAGCCTTTCCTTATAGGGAAAGCCTGTATTTGCTCCTCCCTGTACTGGTCTCACTGTTCTACACTTCCCACTCACTGGTGCAGAGACACGAACATGGCCAGGGCAAGTGTTTGCTGAACTTAATCATTTAAAGGTTTTTGTTTTGTTTTTAAAATGAATTGAAAAACATATCTTTTTCCTATTGATAAAAGTAATTTACACTTAGTTTTTTAAAAATTCAGGCCAACGATGAAATTCTTAAAAGCACAAGAACTTCAGAAAACACACCCAAAAAGAACCACCTAGAGACATTAGTAGATGATTCTACAGATTTTTATGAATTTACATACATATGAACTAATAGTTTTAGGGAATTGAAAAATGGTTACAATGAGTAGAAATATTTTCAAACATACTCCCCCTGTTTGGGAAGTATTTTCAAATACATGTGTATGTCCTTGTTCTAATTGTGATTATAGGAACAATACCTGAACAGGTATCTGAGGGGGCCGATGATGGAACTGGTCCTGAGGACCAGAGGAGGATTAACATGTGGAAGCAAGACTGGCTGATGATTTTTATCTTTGCTTCACACATTCAGCTTCATTCCCCTGTCTACTGTAGTAAAGTAAATTAAATAGTGTAGCCTCTATACATGGCCCCGGAGAGTGGGGACTTTTGCCAGCATCAGTGCATGAAGAGAGAGACAGAGGTAAATAAAGATACTCAGAGAAACACAGAAAGTCCAAGAGAGAAAATGAGAGAAAGCTCTGTAAGATGAGCCAAGTATCACACTGACAATTGTAAGAAATAAATGCTCTTAAGTTATTCTATAATATTATGACCCTATCCAGACCACATGAAAACACAAAAATCGACTTTATTTACACAAAAAAAAAATTACTGGGAAGAAATGCAGCAAGATGCAATTATTGTTGATCTCAATGGAATATGACTTTATTTCTTTTAGGGTTTCTGTGTCTCTTAATTTCTACAAGAAACATGTTACTTTTGCAACATGAGGAATTAATACCAGATTTTAAGGAAATAATAAATATATCTTTCCATAGTGAATTGTGTTCTCTGAAACACATTAGGCAACGCAGACCCCTCTGAGATGACCAGCGTGATTTGTCTAGCCTGGTGAAATGTGCTTAGGAAGCATACCTGAGCTGGCCAGACTGCAGTTGTCTGTGACCAGCAACTGATAATTGTGCACTGAGATTTGGTTCAAGGTTGCTCTTACTTGAGTTTATACCAAACCAGCAAAAAAGTGGTACGAAGATTAGAAACCAGATACAGACACCAGTAAATGAGCGGATGCTGCTCTCCAGAACCCTCATTCCCTTCTGAGGAACACCCAAAGTGAGGTATCTATAAGCAGGATGAGCAAGTGTTAGTTAAGGACATGGGAATCCAGAGCTGAGGGCTGGTTGGCTTTTGTATCTTTGGAGGCCAAGTCACAATTTAAGACATAGCTACTACCATTTAGGGTATGTTTTGCTGTCCACAAATGCACTTTCTAGATCCTTTTCTTACCGTCAAATCCTGAAAGAGGCCTTTTACAGTGAGATCTATACAATTTATATTCGTCTACTGAGGTGTTGCTGACCTGGTTTCCCTCACTGCTCTAACTTACTTGTTCCACACCTTACTTTTACCCTCTGAGTTCTCTTGACCCTTCAGGCCATTTAAGTGGGATCATGATAAAAGCCCTCTTTTAAGTGTAGATCTCAGTACTGTGTATGTACTTAGTAAAGATGAACCTAAATCCCCTGGAAGCCAAGTACGTGGGGGCTATCCTAACAACTTGCAGGAAGGAGAATTGAGACACATGAAATTGATAACAGAACGTGCTCATCACTGGCACTGTGTCTTCCACCTCCACTCTCTCTCCCTTAGATAGATAGATAGATAGATAGACAGATAGATAAAAAGTCAATTCACTAAAACTTTTAAAAAAAGAGATAATTATGAATGTTAATTGAGGAATAAATTAGATGAATAGATCACTTAGAATCTGGTGTAACTATGCCCTGTTAGCTATTATTATTGACATTTATATTAAAGACTGGAATTTTTGTCGGTTTTGTTCATGGCTCCCCCTCCCCCCCCCCCCCCCCCCGGTACCTACAACAGTACCTAACCCAGGAAGCAGTCAATTCATACCAATTCAATATCTATTGGATTTATTCCACAAAACGCTAATTAGTTATCATTTCTTTTCTTTGTATATTTCATGTCAGAGAATGTAAGACTTTGTGAGTAAGTTAGTGAAAACTCCGTGTCCAGTAGAGATTCAAAAGTGGCTCAATGATTATATTCATATTGGAACGTTTAATATCCCGTTCCTTCATTCTTTTTCAGTTTATTTACTATATTTTTGAGATAATTTTCTGTCCTTTCATTTTAATAAAGCCATGTAAAATATCTCAACACTTAAATATTAGAAGAGACTGTTTTTTACTGTCATATTTGTAGCATAAAAGAGTAGCAGACATTCTAAACTTCTAACAGAAGTTTCAGAGAAGGAAGTATGGTATTGCTTCCTATAGTTAGTTAGCTAACTGCTTGCATGTTTTACCCCAAGAGATGTATTGGTAGACCCAATATGTCTTGGTATGAATAATATCCTTTATTGTGACCCAGAACATTCCAACAAAAATAAATCACAATTTCTGTAAACAAATGTAAGGAGTAAAAACATAACTTCTATTTCAGTATGTCACTGTCTTCCTATTCCAAGAAAAGATTTTATTCCTCTTAATAAAAAGCAAAACAACAAGTATAATAACAATAAGCTCCAACTGGATTTCCAAAATACTAACCTAGCTGTATATAGTAACATTCAGTTATATTGAACCGGTAAGTTTTATTTGCTAAGGCTCAGAAAGACGTTGAGATACAGTTTAAAATGGTCTCTTATTTTACTGTATTTTTAGGAACTAAAGAATATGGGTAAATTGTGTTACACTTCCCAAAGGAATATCAAATGGACTGAGGGCAGGAAGAGTAAGACATTTCTGTGAGATTTACATCCAAACATAAAGGGGTTTCATAGTCTTTTTTTTTTCATTCAAGTACACAACTTTTCTATTCATTTAAAATTAACTTCACTTTTCAATAGGTATTTATTTCCTTTAAGTTAAGCCCATAAACCCCAAAAGATTTCAATATACGTATTGGATGTAGATCTACTACTGGTAGCCTTTCTTTCTAAGAGACATCCCATCTCTAGGAACTAAACTTTGTTTGTGGGTCAGCGCAACTATCCATAATTTCTCATCATGATTTTAGCACAAATTTCATAAAATTTTCTTCCAAACTAGAACGAAAAGTTGGGTACAGAGCATGAGATATCAAATTCACATGAAGTCTCAGGAGTAGGAGGACTCTGAACTCTTCTGCAGGGGGGAAGAAGTACCAAGAGGGAAGGTGAGAAGCAATGATAAAGGAAACTAGAGACAACAAGACAAATACAGCACCATCTGCTTTTACATGGCAGCATTGGAGACATCGGGGTCAATTTAAACAATAAAGTAAGTAAAATTCTCAAGGAAGAAGTTAATGAAGCTTGGGGACCTTTGCTGAATAAAAAGTCTTTTTTTTTTTTTCCTGACATTTACTAGACTAGTTTAATTATTTGTGGAACATGGAACCTAACTGCATTTTGGAGCCTGGAAATTCTTTATTTCATTGACCAGAAGATGGAGCCATTATATAAAGAATTTTCAAAACTTGGAGGCCAAAATGGAACCACAGTTTGTCGCTTTACTATATTATTATTTTAAATATCTTCTAGAATCTGAGTAGTTGCAGTGTCATTTTGTTTTTAATAATGGAAAAGAGGTAATATGTTTTAATATCTCATATGCAGAGAAATAATATATTATTAGGTGATTGGCACTTGAATAAGCATATACGTGGAAGATTCATAGTCTCTGTCCTCAAGAGCTATAAAAATATATACTGTAGAATTATAAGCACATTGGTTACCTTGGACCAGAGCAGATTTCAACAAGCAGGTAGCATTTGAGCAGTTACTCTAACGTTCTCATTTGGGATTCTCATGTAGCCAATAATCTGGGAGAATATATTTGAACTAGGAGCTGTACTAATTTTTTAAATCTATAAACCATCTATAAGCATCATTGTCATCATACCCATTCTTAATAATTCTTCTCTATAACATTTTAAACTTTTGTAAGCATTTTCCATATTCTTAATATACTGCTCACTCTTAACCAGAAGACAAAACCAAGCAGTGAAATGTCATATTCAACTAAGAAAGTCACACAGCAAATAGCAATGACTGAGTGAGACCCAATGGTGAGCTTCCTAACTCACAGCTGAGGCAGTCTACCACTGGATACTCAAACCTCTACTGGCACTCAAACCTCTACTGTTTAACACAAGCTTAAAACAAACTAGGAAATTGAGGGAAGGAGTACCTTTCTGATGGGTCCATTTTAGGATGGTCACTGAGAGACGTGTAGGAGCCCCGGGGTGGCTCAGTTGGTCAAGCGTGTGACTCTTGATTTTGGTTCCGGTCATGATCTCACAGTATGTGGAATCAAGCCCCGAATTGGGCTCTGCACTGACAGCTTGGATCCTGTTTGGGGTTCTCTCTCCCCTACGTCTCTCTAAATAAATAAATTTAAAAAATACATCACGTATGTATTAAAATCCAGGGTAACTTCCATTGTTTTTCAAGCTTAGCTGCACATTGGAATCAGCTGGGAAGTTTCTAAAATCTTAGTACCCAGGCTGACCACAGAACAATCAAAGCAGACCAATCAAAGCAGAAACTTAGATGGGACCCAGGCATTGGTTTTCAGGTTTTCAGGTGATTACAATGTGCAGTTACATTTGAGAACAGTAATCTTAACCAATGTCTTTCCAACTGTAATGTATATTCAAATTACTTGGCCTCTGGAGCAGCCCTTCTTCAAGTGTGGTCACTGGACAAAAAGCCTCAGCATCATCTGGGAAGTTGTTAGAAATGCAAAGGTGGAGTCCCACCCTAGGTCTACTGAATCAGAAAATGACTGTGCAGCCCAGCATCTGCAGTGATACTGAGAATCACAGGTCTATCTTGGGACCAATCTCCTCTCTTTATCCTTGGCACACGATGATTTCATCTTCCGAAGGGATGAAACTTTTTCACTGCCTCATCAACAGTTTTATCCTGGGAGCTGACCCATTTTTGGTTTTTCATCAGATTTGCTAAAGTAGTAGATACATCCTGTTTGATATTGAGTCACTTTTCCTTTCAGTGCCTGCTCCGCTTAATGTCTAGAATGTTAATGTCTAAAGGGAAGGGGTCAAAAAGAGCTAGCAAAGAAAGTAAGAAAGAGGAGTAGAGAGAGTGTTTCAAGATTTTGCTGGTGCACTGAACTCTGATTAACATACTTTTAGGATTCTCAATCCATCTAATTCTATACTCACATATAATTGATGCTAGCAATAAAATTGATTTCATCTGCAAGACATCTAGGATATTCAGAAAATAGCTGTGATCTTAAGAAGCACCTTGACATTTAACCAAAGTCTGGTTGTATTGTTTATTGCTCTGTGTGTGTTTGTGTGTGTGTGTGTGTGTGTGTGTGGCTTTTTTGGCTACCACTCCTTGAAACAAATGAAAGATGTAGCCCCCAGAGTCAGAGAGATCTGGATTTGAACTCTGGTTTCTCCCTCATAGTGGGCACCCTTAGGCAAATTACCTAAACTTATTTCCTCATCTCTGACATAAGACTAATGAATCAGTTTTATGGGTTGCTCTAAGATAGAAGAGACAGAATATAAAGTAATTCACACTATTCTTGGCACATGGGTGACATCGAGGGGCAGTGGTGCCCATCTTTTCCCAAGTCCAATTTCAGTGACTTCAGGTTGTTTGCTTGAAATTAGCTGTCGTGGGAGTATTTGCACCATGGAAATCGACAAAAGGTACATAGAAACACGAACTTCTTTTTCTCTAGGAGAGCCAATTAGCAAACATTTACCAGCATACTACTGATAGGTGTTCCTTTTGTGGTTGTTTATTTCCTGATGGACTGATTTAGGAGGTAATTTGCTTTTTCTCTTATGAAGCAAACAAAAATAGCCAAACATAGACCAAATATGTGATATGAATGGAAAGATTCCAGAAAACCCTTCCCTGCCATCCTTCTCCCAACATAGATCCCCAAGATTTCTCTGTTAAATTCATGGACCCATGGAAAAGGGAACACTAAACTATGAACAAACACTGACCTTTTTTGTGATTAGTGCGTCAGAGCTTTTCCTTTTCAAGCCAAACTGGCAGAGTTTAGGATCTGAAACAATCTGTTAATGAATCCTGAACATCTGTTGGATCTCAAGCCTTCTAGGGATGGAGTTAGCCAAAATAAATAAGGTCTTACCTCACACGGTTATGTTTTTGAATTGAGAGGAGAAAAGAAAACAAATAGATAAAATCATAATAGTCTTAGATAATAGTAAATGATGAGATGAAAATAAAACAGTTTAACGTGGGAGAGAATGACTAAGGCCAGTGGGGTTGCTTTAAGTAGGCTGATGAGGGGAGGCCTGTTTAAGCTGAGCTGAAGTCTCAGAAGACACAGCTGTGTTCTGAATCAGAGGTGCATTTCAGGTGGAGAGGGGCAAGAGCAAAGGCCCTGAGGCAGGAGTAGACTTAGTGGACTGAAGAACAGAAAGAAAGTCAGTGGAACTACAGCTTGTGAGTTTTAGAAAAGGGTGGTGTGACATGGGGTTAATATAGTTAAGGGGCCAGATCACATACAGCCCTTTAGAATACTAAGAAGTCTGCCCTTCCTGCTAAAGAATTGTGAGAGGAATTGAGGAACTAGAAAGAATACCTTGATGGAAATTAGAGTTTCAAAGGATCACTGCTCTGTGGAGAGTAGGGAACAAAACGTGGATCCCAAAGAGGAGTTCAGTAGCTACTGTAAAGGTCTAGGCAAGAACTAATAGTGGTTAGGACTGGGGTCAAGGTTGTGGAGATGAAGAGAAATGGGCAGATTTGGGAAATAGTTTACAGGCTAAACCTATAGTACTTGTTGATAGATTGGGTATCTCTGTTCATCAGCTAATTTCTAGTTTGAGGTGACTTGTAAAGAGAATGGCTTGTCTAAGAAATGGAAGAAAAACCTGTAGACTTCTTGCAAGTTGGAGAAAAGAGAGCTGTTCATATTGCATCCTTGACTTCAAGCCGTTCCTCTAAAGAAAAATGATTAACACGTTTAGAGTACACCCCAGTTGTCAAATAGCTCTGTGTTGTTTGTAAAATGGAATTACAGTGTGGTAGGAAAATGATGTTGCAGTTGGATCACCAAATGATTACTCTGATAAAAAGAATTAAAACATTAATGATATTTACAAACTTAAGTGTTAGTCTTAATGAGTCTTCTTGAATAAATTATTATTTTACTTCTCTACTCCCTTTTTAAAAGAAATCTATTCCTAGGTTTGCTCTGGTAGGCTCTAAAAGTGGAGAAAAAAAGTATTTTGAAAGCCCAAGTTTCATTAGAATGACCTTACATTCTATACTTGTCAGACAAAGTTACCGGAGATTCCAAGACAGGAAATGGTTCTGTGTTCATTTAGTTAGTGTTCAGCAATTAGATGACTAGATATCCTGGAAAAAAAAATCTGATATAAAATGTCTGTTGGGCAAAATTTAATAAATATCTTTTTTAATACAAGGCAAAGCTTGCAAGAAATTAAAGGAAACTCCCCAGAACCAAAAGCAAGGAAACAGCAGGTAACAGAGCAGCAAGATGGTACTGTAGCCAAACCACCTGGAGATGGTGGCTGATCTCCTTAATACAGTCTTGTTGTTGTTGTTTCCTATTCTATTGAGGTCTAATAAATATACAGTATAGTGAAATACTTGTACTTCTATGTAAACGCCACCTGGGGTGAGATATAAAATATTTCTGGTATCCCAGAATTCTCCACTATGCCCCTTTAAGCCAATAACCCACCAAATGGTTCCACTCTTCTGACTTCTATGATCAGAAATAAGTTTTGTCTTTTGCTATGATTCATAAAGTAACTCACACAATATGTAATCTTTGGTGTCTAGCTCCTTGGTGAGATTTTCCATGATCTTGCATGTATCAGCAACTTGCCTTTTCTTGCTGTCCATAGTATATTGTTGTGTATGTATACCACCATATTTATCCTTTCTAATTTTGATAGATTTTCCCATTGTTCCTATTTGTTCCAGGCTATTATGAATATAGCATCTCTGAACAGTCATACAAATGTCTTTTGGTGGTTATAAGCACTCATTTCTGTGTATATATACCTAGCATAAAACTTTTGGTCATAGAATATGTTTAGTATTGATACTGTGAAACATATTTTTAAAGTAATTATACAAATTTATGTTCTTGCTGGAAAGGTATGAGAATTCCTTTTGCTCCAATATTTGTTATTGTCAGTCTTTTTTTTTTTAAGTGTAGCCATTCTGAAAGTGGTCTAGTGATATTTGATTTATTTTAATTTTCATTTTTCTAATGAACAGCTTTAAAAAAAGAATAAGACTGGGGCCCCTGGATGGCTCGGTTGGTGGAGTGTCCGACTCTTGATCTCAGTTCTTGATCTCCGGGTGTGGAGCCTACTTTAAAAAAAAAAAGAAAAAGAAAAGAAAAGAAAAAGTCTGACATTCCAATGTATTTTAAGGTAGCATTTTTGTTTGCCATTTTGTTATTATCTATATACCATGTCTTTTTTCTATCTCTCCCCTTTTCTTTTGTGTCAAACACATATTTTATAGTGTCCTATTTTAATTTCCTTGCCATTTCTTTTTTTTATATTTTTTGAGTTATTCTTCTAGTGGTTGCTCTGAGGATTACAATTAATATTTTAACTTATAACAATCCAGTTTGGGCTAATACAAATTTAATGTCAATAGTATATAAAATATTTGCTCTTAAATATCTTCTTTCCCTCCTCATTCTTTGTGCTATTATATCATATAAATTACATCCTTACACATTATACACCCATCAACACAGATTTAAAATTATTGCAAGTGGCGCCTGGGTGTCTCAGTAGGTTAAGCATCCACCTCTTGATTTCAGCCCAGGTCACGATCTCATGGTTAGCGAGACTGAGCTCTGCATCGGGCTCTGGGCTGATGGCACGGAGTCTGCTTGGGATTTTCTCTCTCCTCTCTCTGCTCCTCCCCTGCTTGTGTTTGCTCTGTCTCTCAAAAATAAGTAAACATTTTTAAAAAAGTAAAATTATTTCTTTCTGTGGTTATCATTTACATCATATAGGAGAAAAAGAGGAATTACAAATAAAAATACATTTATTCAGAGGCGACTGGGTGGCTCAGTCGGTTGGGCATCTGACTTCGGCTCAGGTTATGATCTCACGGTTCGTGGGTTTGAGCTCTTCATAGGGCTCTGTGCTGACAGCTCAGAGCCTGGAACCTGCTTCAGATTCTGTGTTTTCCTCTCTCTCTGTCCCTCCTCTGCCTGCATTTTGTCTGTCTGTTTCTCTTGAAAATAAAAATAAACATTAAAAAGTAATTTAAAAAATACATTTATACTATCTTTTATATTTACTGCTTTGGTTACCTTTATTGGTGCTCTTTCTTTCTTCCTGTAAATTTGAGTTACTGTCTGATGTCCTTTCATTTCAGCCTAAGCTCTGTCTTTAGTATTTCTTGTAGGACAGATGTGCTCACGACATAGTCTTTCAGTTTTTGTTTATTTGAGAATGTCTTAACCTCTCCATTTTTGAAGGTTAGTTATTCTGGATATAGAATTCCTAGTTCAGTTTTTCTTCAAGTACTTTGAATATGTCATCCTACTGCCCCTGTCTTCCATGGTTTCTAATAAGAAATCACCTGTTAATCTTAAGGTCAGCTTTCCTTCCCGCTTTGTTTGTCCTTGTTTTTTTTGTGATGGTGGGGTGCTGCTTGTTTGTTTAGTGGTTTTCCTGGGCTAAATCAGTAAAGTCTGTGTTCTTTGTCATGTGTGGACACTGAAGTCTGCTCAATTAACTTAGTGGTTAGCTAACGATTGCACAGAAATTTCTTTAGACATCATGCATGATTACGTCACCCAGCCTTTGCTGAGAGCCTCTATTTGCTTGTTGGGACATGCCTTTAAGACTCAGGCAGGCAGGTTACAACTTTACCTTAACTGTCATTTCCTGCTTATACAGAGCCTTGAGGTCAGCCAGAGGTGAGAACTCTGTACATGTGCATAGCCTTGGCATGTTCGCAGCCCTGTATATGCAGATGGCTTGTAGATTCCCAGAAATAAGTTGGAGTTTTAGGAAGTCCATTATGGACGTGTCATTCCCTAGCCTTTCCTTTTAAATTTTTTGGTAATCTTGTTTACCCCAACTATTATCACTGCCCCAGGCAGCTGCAATGTTAGATCATTGTGAACAACTCCAAGGAACAGGCTATGTGCATTAGGTGAACTTTGAGTTAGGCCAAATAAAGATAGCTTTGCAGGTGCATTTTTCAAGGAATTGTCAGTTTTCTGAAAGTGGGCTTTGGGAGAGCTCCAAACTTGTTCTGCTCCTTCCACTGGCTTTTAGATTGCTGGCTTTCACTGAGATTATGAGACTATTGGTTTTTGAAGCAACTATAAAGCTTGCTGTACTTACTGAGATTCAGTCATGTTTCTTGAATTAAAGCTCCTGTGTTTAATTTCCAGAGTTTTGAAAAAAATCGATTTTTGACAATTTTGCCAGTGTTCCTCTTCTTTTATGGAGAAGTAGATTTTCAGAAGTCCCTACTTTGATATTGCCACTGATGTCCTGAAATCTCAATTTAAAAATGGGCAGAAAATGCAAACATACACTTCAGAAAAGAGGATATTCAGTTTGAATCCTTAAGTTTTTATTTTTTTAATACCTACCCTGCTATGTGCTGGCAAGGTGAATTTCATGAGCAGTGGATAATAGTCACATTAATGCTTAACATAGTTCTCATTGACTCATGCCCTATGGCTTTTGCATCTATAATTCCTCCAAAAACACTTGTACTCAAAGATTGACATTTTTCGTGTTGAGTTGTGTGACAAATCTGAAGCAGTTTGTAATGCTGATCACATTATCACATTCTCTTTCTTAATATTCTGTTGACTCCCCTTAACACTGTTTCAAGCTTTTACCTGTGTATACTCTTCCTAGTTGACTTAGCATGCCTTTGGATTCATCCACCCCTGGGAAGCAATGACTCCTGGATATTTGCCTCTAACCCTGTTTGAACTTCATTTAACTTCAGGTCTTATATTCAATTGCCTTCAGGACTTTTACTTTTTTTTTTTTTTCAACTTTTATTTATTTTTGGGACAGAGAGAGACAGAGCATGAGCAGGGGAGGGGCAGAGAGAGAGGGAGACACAGAATCGGAAACAGGCTCCAGGCTCTGAGCCATCAGCCCAGAGCCTGATGCGGGGCTCGAACTCACAGACCATGAGATCGTGACCTGGCTGAAGTCGGACGCTTAACCGACTGCGCCACCCAGGTGCCCCAGGACTTTTACTTTGACTCATAGTACCTCAAATTCCAACACATTCAAAACTGTAACTCAGTTTTTTTGTTTGTTTGTTTATTTATTTATTTTGACAGAGCGAGTAGGGGAGGGGCAGAGATAGAGAGGGAGAGAGAGAGAGAATCCCAAGCAGTCTCTGCACTGTCAACACAGAGCCCAGTGTGGGGCTCAACCTCATGAACTATAAGATCATGACCTGAGCTGAAACCAAGAGTCAGATGCTTAACCGACTAAGCCACCCAGGTGCCCCTGTTATTCAGTTTTTAATATTCAGCTCTAGGCTGCCCTGTCTAGATTAAGCTCCTCTCTATCATCTATACATGTTACAATATGGAAAATAGCATAGTGCTATTATCATTGATTCTTCTAGGACACAATAGATGCTCAGTATCATATTATTGAATTTATGACTGAATCCTAGATTGAGAGGTACTTCAGACAGTGCAGAATACATTGCTGCCCGTTAAAGTTTCTACCATGTATTTATGTACTTATGACGACTGTCAGTCTCTTGTAGATGAACTTGAGGCTTGGAAAATACAGTACATTGTTCAAGTTCATAGTCACGTTGTTGGTGACAGGTTTAATCTCATGATATTACATAATATGCTGCTGCTGTGTATATATTTGTATATTTACATTTTTGATGATTCTTAAAGGTATAAGATGGTATTTCACTCTGAAAAACAGAGCTTAGATTTCTTTAAAGTGCTTTCAACGTCATGTCTAATTTGCTTTATTGATTTTATAAAGAGGAAGAGATTAGTTTTGTTGGTTTTAGCTCCCGAGATGACAGAAGCAGGGGAGAAAAAAAAGAGCTACCTTACTCTAGGAGGAAATAACTGGACAGGAAGAAATGACAATAGAGAAAACAATGCCAAAGGCTGCCATTTTAAGCCGCCAGAGTAATTCCTCAGGTTTGTGCAGTGTCAAGGGCATTTCTCTGTACTGGCACCGGCTTCTTTAGAGCAAGCTATTCAAACCCTTTCTAGCTCTAGGCATAAGACTTAAGTGAAGTTTTATCTTTATTTCAAAGAAAAAAACCTAAAATATGCTCACCTGAAAACACTCACTTCTCGACTGTAGTCATTCTTCAGAGTTCTGATATATTCTGTGGCTTGTGTCACAAAGTAAAGTAGATTTCATCTCTTGTTCCCCCTGGCTCCCTCCCAGATCACTTTCTGTCCATAACCCAGCTCTAAGTGGTATTCTGGCTGAGGTTTGTAGGAGGCAGACCCATTTGTCTCTAAAATAAATGGACAATATGTGACTCTTTGGAGATAAACAGAACTTTTTTTGTTTGTTTGTTTGCAAGTACCAGGGCCAAATTAGGTGACTCTAAACTAATTATCAATCTTTGTTCTGAATTGAGGGTCTAAATAAGATGGTTAGGGCAAGATGAGTATATAAAAGGAAGTAAATAAGACAGGAAAACAAAGCATGAGTGAAATCTTTTCCCACTTCTGTTTTTTTCCCAATCCTCTGTTATTAGAACTGATTCAATAGAGGGCATCAGCTAGAACCAATATATCAAAATGCACCGAGTTGTTCAAGGAGATTACAAGAGAATTCGATCTTTCTTATTTTCTTAAAGGCAGGCGGAATTAGAGTTTGATATTTAGAAATTTCATAGTTGTGAGCCTCCCGATGTTTTTAAAGAAAAAAATATTTTCT
This sequence comes from Prionailurus viverrinus, assembly GCF_022837055.1. Taxonomy (NCBI): domain Eukaryota; kingdom Metazoa; phylum Chordata; class Mammalia; order Carnivora; family Felidae; genus Prionailurus; species Prionailurus viverrinus. The sequence continues at coordinate 61,759,218 of NC_062568.1, read as the reverse complement.
GTGGAGTTTTGATGCCTATTTTTCATCCATAACATTTTATTTTAAAGGTAGTTCTTAATTTTCAATGTTGAGAAGAACATCAAGGATAATATAGCTTCAAACAGAAGCGTACATTTTGATTTTAACTATAAATTTGAGTCTTTGTCTCATTAAATCTTTGGCATAAATGCCAAAGCAAAGTGACTACTTTGAATATTTTTAAAAAAAATTCTTTTATAGGAGTGAAAAGTAAAATACCTATTCGGAATCAAAATTTAGCTCCTGAGTGACTTTCTCTGGCAAAACAGCTTATAAATCATTGGGATGAATGAGCAAAGTATTTTTGGAGTTACAAAAATCTGCAGAAAAGGCAGAAAAGAAAAGGCACAACTTGAAGTCACTATTTAAATTTTTTTAAATTAATTAATTTATTTAGAGATCGAGCAGGGGGAGGGGCAGAGAGAGAGAGAGAATTCCAAGAGGCCCTGCACTTTCAGCCTGGAGCCCAATGCAGGGCATGAACTCACCAACTGTGAAATCATGACCTGAGCTGAAACCAAGAGCCGGTCGCTTAACCAACTGAGCCACCCAGGTGCTCCTCAACTCACTACTTTTAAGTTGTGACCAAAAATTATGAAGCTTTGAGAGTGAAACATCCTAACTATCTAACTATCATAAAATAAAATAGTATATAACATAGACTATATAACATGTAATAAAACATAATCTAATACATATACATTCATGATTAATAATGTATGATAAAACCAATATATTACTCTGATATTTATGATCATTCATGGGTCATCAGTTTTGCCTTAAGAGGGAAGGACATCATTTTGTCCCTTAAGAGGGAAGGGCTTTGTTAATGTCTGCAGATTGAAGGGGAATGACAGATTGAAGGTGCTCAGTAAATATCGAATAACGAGTAACAAACTCATATATGATGTTTAGTTCTTTTTGTCCATTAACTAAATTTTGTTTAGTTTGACTTTCTGGAGATAAATTAAGTATCAGAAAAGTTTTGAATTCATGGATTTGTTGCCTGAGGCTGAGACGGAAGTGAAAGTGTCTGCAGCTCTAAAACTCTGCAGAAGGGTTCAAAGTAGAAAGGATTTGTGAGAGCTTTTGGGAAGGCTGGAAAACTCTGCTCACCTGTATTCAATTTTAACAGGGGTCTTTTTCAGACCTCATCTTTGAACTGCTTGTTTCCTCCCTCAATACATTAAAAAAGGTTTTCTTTGGTACTGCTCATTTCAACTTTGCTAGGGGTCTAATGTCGTCAAAATCAATTTTATTAAAATTCCCAATGGTTATGGAACCTCAGTGTGTTCTGACTGCATTGAAATATTCCCACTGGAACCATCTGCATATTTGTACAATGTGTGGCCTTTTCAAATTGGCTTCTCTCACTTAGTAATATGGTTTGTCTTTGCTTGTCATTATTCTCATTGGCTCATAAAGACATTCCAAGCTGTTCCTAGTGGGAATTAAGTAAATAGAAGATGTTTGTCCCCTATGAAATAAAACAAGAAATAGGACATACCAAACAAATATTACATCGGGAACAGTTCGATTAGGTTTTTATAATTGTTAACAAGGCTTAAGTCTTTTCCAAATACTTTTGTCCATTGTTTTATCTATTCCTTTGTTGCATTTCAATTGTTTCTGAAAAATATTTTAAATGAGAAGCTGAAATACATGACAAGGACAATACACATACCTCCTAATCTCTTACAATTGACTTTTTTCTTAGCTCAGTTGTTAATGCGCATATCTTATTACACTACTCAGAATAACAGGGAGTAAAGTGAAGTATGTCTGCTCTACCGCTTGTTTAGAGCTATCAATTATTCATGTTTCTCTTCCTGTGTGCATCAAATGGTATTGCGGCACAGGTCTCTGCTCTAGCCAGCATGCAATTCTTCCCTCCCTTGAGATGACCATGTACTCCGCAGCTAATTTTGCTTGGATTATGGTGTAGTGTTATCTATAGTAAGGAAGAAGTTCAGTCTTTTGTTGTAGGAACTTCATGTGATTGCCACTCATAAGATGCATAATGGTGCTGTTCAGGGATCATAAATTTATTTTGCAGTGATTATCACAACTGCCAGTACAGAAGCCCCTAGGAATGTTTTATATGCCATTATAATAGCATACAAGGTTGAAATAATGGCCTACCATGGCAGCGATTTTTATTACTGTGTCTTACTTAAGGACCAAAAGCAGGACTGGATGCTCACAGCTAAAACAAAATACAGGTTTGGCTTGACTATGTAGTTAACTCTGGGAACTACCTCCTCCAATTTTTTTCTTGGAATAAGCTAAACCTTTGTAAATATACATGTTTCTTCATGTTTGCATGTTACTTGAATTCACAAATCTCCATTTTGAAATATTGTTGTGTATATGTCACATCACTAAATATTCTTTACATATCAATAAGATATGTGAGACTCTTTTGGGTACTGTATTTGTACAAAGTCATAAAATAGAGAAAATATTGTCATGAAGAATGCATTCTGTTCCTATATGATAGGTTGCCTGGGTTCTCTCATGTTTAGTGGCAAACTCCTTGCCACACTAACTACTACTAGTAATGTAAATTATTGATTCTGTATTGTCAGGCATTGTTCTAATTGCTTCATGTGGATTTCCTCCTTCTATCCTGTGACTGTATAGTGAAGTAGTACAATTATCCTCATTTTATAGATGAGAAAGCTGAGGCACATACAGATTAAATAATGTATTTAGGAAATTCAGAGTCATGGCTTAATTGGGATCCAAATACAGTTCTGGATCTGGAACCCAAGCCCTTAGCCATTACATATGTTATACTATCTTTCAATTACACAATTACACTATTCTATTCAATGAAAAAGATGCATACAGTCACTGTGTAACTAAATGTTGGCATATTTTCATTTCTTGTCTAAAATTTTTTCTTCTGCACAAACTCTGTTGTGGATTTCAATGAATTTCTTTGGAACTCTATATTCTTTATCCCCATATTTCTTATCCTGGAAGACTTTGTATGGAGGACATTGGAAACTGTCCATCTTTCCATTTAAAAAAAAAAAGCTATCAGCTTCAACTTATTTAGGGATGCACTAAACTTATTTTCCTAAAGGTTATTCTCACATAAACAGAAAATACATGTACACATGACTCTGTCTTGTTAATGATTTTTATTTTTACATTCTATTACAATGTGTAAGTCTTGGGTATAACTGCAATATAATGTATGACAAAATCAAACATTTTGAGCATTCACAGATGTATGAAATTGTGAAAGAATTCTATGTAAACAGCATTATTATACTCATGGCTATTCATTTATTTTTATGAAGCAATTCTTGATTATTTTCCTCAAGAATATTACATCATAACCACAGATGTTTTAAAAAAATGTCTCTATACATAGGTCCTAAACCCAGGCCACTTCCTTGGCCCCTTCTAATTTAGCTGGCCCTCTTTTCATTACTTACAGTGACATTTCTCCAAAATTGCTATTTAAAACTGCTATATTTACATGTGCATTTTATCTTAAATCTTTTTAATAAAGCTATCAAAAATCTATAAAATCATGCCGAACATTTTAGGTTGAGGTTTTCAACAATCAGCATCTAGAAACAGCCCACAAGTCACTTATATCTTTTGCAAAAGATATGACAGTCAAAAAGGCAAAATGAGATTCTCCCATTGTAATTTCTCCAAATTGTACGTATGAATTTGTGTTCAAATCTTTATTTCCATTTGTGTTTGCTTTCATTTAGTTCTAATTTAAATTTTAGAGTGTAACTACCATTCTATATCATTAGGTAAAGTGAATTTAGTGATTATGTGATTTAAATATTAGTATGACAGTGCCTTCTGGACGTTGGTATCTCATTATCAGTACCAAACAGTACCTTACATGAAAAGCAAAGTCTAATTTTACTTTAAGCTTACACAGTACTAAATAAGCTCTTAATCCCAAATATTGTTTTTAATTGATAAAAAGTCACAACTAGACATTCCTGGGAAAACGTATATATACAAAACCTAACTATGTTATATTAAAAAAAATTATTGTTCAGCATGAAATTGGTTCAGCATGAAATAGGAGAAAAGAGGAAATTTGTAAATTGTTTTTGAAATGCTAAGAAGAAACTGTTGAGGAACCAGTTGCCAATATTTTTTACTTTACATAAAAATAAGGCAATGTAAAAACATTAATAGTAAATCACACAAAAACCTATCTACCATATATCTTTTCATAATATATAAATATGCAAAATGCAGTTATATTTATATGGGCTTAAAATAATGAAGGTAGACTGAATTTAAATCTAAGATGATATTAATTTCTTAATTTAATGTATTAAAAACCTTACAAATGTAACAGATTTTGTATGGTTCCCTAATTGTCAAAACCTATTTTCAACAGGCTTAACAGATATGCAATGCAATGCTCTACATAGTCCAGGAAAACACTGCATGGTATCTTTCACATTAAATAAAAAAGAGGCTCAAATAACCTAAGATGAATGATTGAATGTAGGTGTAGAATCTTTGGCCCTAGATTTAATTTCATATGTACCTTAGGACAAATGTCTAGAAGTGATTATCTCCCTCATGGATGTTGTAAAATACATCACAATTTTAAAAGATTCAAGATACAAAGTTCTATGGAAATGTCTCTGTTTTTGTCTGTTTTTCTTAGTCTCTCCTCCTTTCTATCATTCTCTACCCATACTCTTCATCTCTATAGGCATGTTTAAATCTCCTTTATTTTTAATTAGCCAGAGCAACAAAAAATATGTTGTATTTATTATAGAAATATAATTTATGTCCCTTTTTAATTTAGAAAAGCAAATGAATGATATGTACATTTGCTTTGAAAACTCCTACAAAATCTTCTAAATAAAATTACTTCCTACTTATGTAACTCGATTTTTGCCTATGCATAAGTAACTTGATAGAAGAAATATTTCGTATTCCTAAAATAAACTCATGAAAAAATGCATCATGGTCATTTCTTTTTAAGCCACTACCAACAAGGACTTTTTAAAGCTAGGCTTAAAATCCCTGGTAGGAGGACAACAGCTAAAGCAAAATGAATATGTGCTTGGTAAACTATAAGCTCAGGGTACTTTATTGATTGATGTAAAATATACCTCATGGTCATAGAATTTTAAGGTGAAGGTGACATTGTCCTCATTTTATAGGTGAAAGAAAAAGGTCCAAAAGGATTAATAGCACAAATTAGGAAAGTAGGTTAGTGGTAAGAAAGCAAGTTGGCAAGAATCCCCACTGAACGATCTTTCACTCATACTAAACACAAGTCTGTGTTGAAAGTATGTAAACCAATTTGACAATACATTTCATAAAAAAAAAAAAAGAAATCCTGCCATATATTATGACTTGGAAGTCTGCCATACACACATTAGGATGGAAAACAGGTGATGCAGTAAATACTTGGCCCAAGTCATTATCTTCTCAGACATGTACCACAGTATCAAATAGGTTTCTGTACATCAGGAATCACTTCACGGAAGGAAAGTATCAACGTTGCTTTGTGCGAAAGAATGACTTGACAATACTGCATGAGAAAAAGCAGAAAATTGTGACCAAACAGATGAAGAGTTGGGTCATCACTGGTGTTTTTAGGCAGCACAGTCCGGTGTTAGTTTGTATAAATAATAGAGAATAACGTTTTCTTCACTTCCTCCTTTTCTTCAGTATCTTCACTTTTTTCTTCTTTTGAGGAATGCGATATGTACTTAAAATAATTTTTCATGTTGTATGGTTATTGTATGAACAAAGAAGGATATTTTAAAAGGTGGGCTATGAAGCACAATACTCTACAGGTAAGTCTTATCCTGGTTGGTCTATGAGTCAAGATGAATGAAAAGTATTCCTTGAAATGAATCGCCTACATATATTTATAATCTCATGGCATTGTATAGGCACATGAAAATTGGTTCTGTTGCGATATAGAATAAATTTAAGCACCTCAAAATATAGAATGACTTCTGTACATGAAGAAGAGTCTTGCTCCCTAATATAACAAGATATATTAACTAAATATTTGTTATTAATGTCCATTCCTTGTATCAGGGTATTTCATTGCAAAGCCAAGGTAAAATACTTTTATAGATATCCAAATGATAGATGCATGTGTGTGGTTGTATTTGCATGGGAAACACGAATATTTACCATTCTGTGAAAAGATGACAAGGCAGATGTGAACATTTTCCACATGGTCTTCTGATTTATTAAAAGCAAATAAAATTAAATCACCTTTGTTTGCTGTAGTCAATAACCCCTATAGAATATTCTTACAATTCTTACAGAATCATCTACCAGTGCAAACACAGCCATCTGCTAATGCTGCCCACCTATTTTAGGGAATCTGAGCTAGTCACGGCAATGACTTTGAGACTATTTTGATGAAAAGTTTTGGCATAGACGTCCTTAAAAGAGTCTTATTAACACAAATTTATCACTTTCACAGGTTGTAAACAATATATCAAAAACGAAGCTCTATTTTTTGCTTTCTTTGCCATCTTTCCCTTTGTCTTCTTTTTCTGTTTTGTCTTTTTCATATTTCTCTTTGTCTGGCTTTGTTACACTATCATATGAAGGTGGAGAGACAGTGGATGGGGTTGCATCTGTTTTTTCTGGACTTGAGTTCTCATTAACGTTATCAAAAACCTTATCTTCTTTATTGGGCAAATCATCATCTCGGTTTCCATCTTTTATGTATATACTTGATATATTTTTGACATTTTGCCGTAAGCGGTAACGTCTGTAAGCACGCTGAATGACAGTAGCAGACACATCCTCTTGTTTTCGTTTTAGTGTAGTTGTTATGGGTTCATAGGACACTTTGGAAGGATTTGCTGACATGAACCTTTCTTCCATCTGTGAACGTAGAGAGTCCATCTCTCCGCTTTCACCCAGAACACGCTTTGTAAAAGCAAATAAGATGTCAAGACAATGGATCCGGTCCCCACTGACCATGGGCAGGTCCATGGCAATGAGCTGAACTTTGTTTGGTTTTGCTATAAGGAGAGGAGGATCTAGGGCAGCTGCAAAATCAGAGAGTTTGCTATACTCTATAAACTGGGTGGCATCAGGATCAAACTTCTCCCAAACCTCATAGAACATCTCAAAGTCATCCTCACTCAGGGGCTCAGTACTTTCCTCAGTAGCGACACTGAAGTTCTCCAGGATGACAGCGATGTACATGTTCACCACAACTAGAAATGATATGATGATGTAACTGACGAAATAGAATATCCCAACAGATGGGCTACCACAGTCTCCTTCAACTGAACTTCCAGGATGAACTTTTTTGGGGTCACAATCAGGGGGTGCACTGTTGAGAATAGGCGCTAGCAATCCATCCCAGCCAGCAGAGGTGGTGATTTGGAACAGGCAGATCATGCTGTTGCCAAAGGTCTCAAAGTTGAACATGTCATTAATTCCAGCCTCCTTTTTAACATACGCAAAGTTGGACATTCCAAAGATGGCGTAGATGAACATGACCAGGAAGAGCAGGAGGCCGATGTTAAACAAGGCGGGAAGGGACATCATCAGAGCAAAGAGCAGCGTGCGGATCCCCTTCGCCCCTTTGATCAGACGCAAGATTCGACCAATCCTGGCGAGACGGATCACTCGGAACAGGGTAGGGGACACGAAGTATTTTTCTATCAGCTCAGCCAGAAACATACCTGGTGAGGAGGGAGGGGATAGAAATAGTTAAATTTCCATGCTACAGAAAATCATGACTTTAAGTATTTTTATCTGCCATCTTATCTCTTACGATTTCAGAACTGTCCTTTTATATTGAAAGCAATTTCATAACAATCAAAAGATTGAGCAATCCCAAAGGAAAATGAAATTATCATTGTGACATTTTCTCTCCTTTTACTAAGTTTGTGGACATTTTTTTCCTCCAAAATAATTTTAATTATAAGGGTAATACGTACTCATGTAGAAAGTTCAAGCAGTACAGTAAAATGCTAAAAAGGAAATATAAATCACCTGAAATATCACCAATTATAATCACTGTTACTATTTTGCTGAGTATCACTTTTGACATTTTTCTATGCAAGCTCACACACACATTGTCACAGGAATATAATTATGTTATATAAGCATCTTTCATAATTATAGTCACTTCATCATATGTCATGGAAATATTTCCATACAAATGACAACAAAGTAATTTCTTATAGTTTTACAATGTTCTTTCCAAATAAACACATATTGAAGAAATTTATGTTGTTTTCGCTGAGATGAATATCCAAGTAGGTATATTTTTTCTAGTTACGTGAGCATCATTTGATAATACATTAATAAAAGATCAAACAGTATATTTAAAATTTTTTATCTATCACGAAATCTATCTCCAGAAAGTTTGTACAACTCCTCAGTTATATATGAAAGTGCTCATACTCTGCATGCTCAATTAGTATTGTAATGCTTTATAATTTTTACCAGAAAATCTTTATGATGTTTCAAAACATCTCATTGTACCTTATTTGCATTTTTCTTGGAAAAAAAAATCTACATTTTTTTCTTATTTATTGGATATTTTGTGTGCTTGTTGGCTGTTTTCAACTTTTTCTTTTGGCCATGTTAAGTCCTTTGCCCATTTCCCTATTGAGATATTTACTATTATTGATTTAGGGAGACTATTTTTCTATTGAAAGTGTCTTTATTGTTCTTAAATGTTACATAATTTTTTCCCCTGTATTTTGTCTTCCAATCTTTTTGTTTTGGGGAGAGGTAGTGGTTAGTTTTTGTCCATAGAATATTTTGATTTTTATGTAGACATAGTTGTTATTTTTTTCTTCATAGATTCAAATTTGTGAGATGACATAGGAAGGATGATTCGATTCAGATTCATTGTTATAAATCTATTTCTTCTTGAATTTATTTTATTTTACACTTTAATCTTTGATTCATGTGATTTTTCTACTGAGCAAATTATTTATCTTCTATATATTTGAAGTTAAATTTTGAATTATCTATTTGAATCTATTGAGCTTTTTATTTTTTTATTTTTTATTTATTTATTTTTTAAAATTTTTTTTCAACGTTTATTTATTTTTGGGACAGAGAGAGACAGAGCATGAATGGGGGAGGGGCAGAGAGAGAGGGAGACACAGAATCGGAAACAGGCTCCAGGCTCTGAGCCATCAGCCCAGAGCCCGACGCGGGGCTCGAACTCACGGACCGCGAGATCATGACCTGGCTGAAGTCGGACGCTCAACCGACTGTGCCACCCAGGCGCCCCTCTATTGAGCTTTTTAAAACACTGTTTTACTTCATCAGTGTTATAATAGTATAAATATCTAGCAATACTTTAATTTTTCTTCCAGATGAATTTTATAATCATTTAGACTTATATTGCCATTATCTCCATCATGCAAAAAGACTTACTGATATTCTCACTGGGATGACACTGTATTTATAATTAATTTATTTTAAAAAGGGTTATGATTAGAGTGATAGCCTTCTTATCCAAGTAAAAGAAAAGCCTTTCAATTATTTAAGACTTCCTTTATGTATGTTAGCTTCCTCATAGAAGTCTTATGCATTTCTTATTAAAGTTGTTACTAGATATTTTACTTTATTTTTATTGCCAATATAAATGATATTTTTCTTTAGGTATACTTTCCACATTTTTTTGTCCACATATAAAACATTTATGAATATTGATACATGTGATTTAAAATTTGTGTCTTCTGAAATCTAACTGAATCCATGTTTTTGGTGGATTCTCTTTCATTTTTAAAGAATGCCATAATATGATCTGAAGATGAAGATAACTGGCTACATGTACCTCTCTGTTTTCTTATCTAATTGCATCAGCCAATACTGTTAAAAATAGAAGTGATAGAGGAGCACTCTTCTTCCTAATTTAATGGGAATGCTCCCACTATTTTGCTTGTTATTCCTCTGAGATTCCTACCTAAATTTTAATTCGTTTTATTATATCTTAATACTTTCTTACTTCTCTTTTTTTCAAAAACTGGTTTTGAATGCCTCTTCTAAGTTACATGGTACTCAATAAGGAAGTTTTAGATCATATGACCTTTAACCCTTCTGGGACTGTTTTATCATCTATAAGTTGAATTTGTATTAAATCATCTCTGCAATATTGTTCTGTCTAAAATTTGTAATTCTTAAAATAGATGAAACCCTAAAATACTGGGCAAAGCTTGTACAGATAATGAAAAAACAAGAGGACAGAAAAACACCTATGGTAAAGGGGAGAAAGTATAAAACCATGTGCTGTGATTCACAGATATGACTGAGGTTGGTTGAGAAATGATTGTATTGACAAGTCTTTGCCAAGTATGAAGCCATAAGAAATGAAAATGGCATTTCTTAAGACCTTACCTTCACTTTGAATTTAGAAAGAATTTTCACACAGAGTCAGGGATATTCTGGCTGTTAGTAATCATTAATCAAGGGACAGTTCTCATATGTGCTAAAATTGGAGGTGATTTCAGATTCTGCATTGGTCTTCCTACCTACATATAGGTCTTTCTACCTTCAACCCTACATATAGACGTAGTTGCTACTTCTGTGAAAAGTAATCTTGGAAATCAAATATCAAGAAGTATTACATGCTTGTGGCTTTGAGGCCTATAGCATAAACATAAGAATTCTGACACAGAGGTCTTTGTTTTATTTAGTTTTGTTTTTAAGTTTCTTCCATTCTTCATTTTACTAAAATATCCAAAAGTAAATTTACATTCAAGAATTCAGAACCTTCTCTGAGCATGTGTGAAGTTTAGTTTGATTCAAAATGGTCTTACCTACAATGGAGAGAATCACAACCACAAAATCAAAAATGTTCCATCCTACAGTGAAGTAGTAATGTCTGAGGGAGATCAGTTTCAGCACACATTCTCCAGTGAAAAGGATAATAAAAACCACATTTATCCAATATAAAACATCAGTCATGTAGTCACTTTGTCCCTCTTTTTCTACCATCATGGTTACCATGTTGAGGCAGATAAGAACCATGATGGTGATATCAAACACTTGGTTTGTTACTAGGTCAAATATACATCCTTGGAATTTGTTCTGTAAAGAAACAAGAATAATATGGAATGTAGAGTAAATTTTGCAAATATCCATTAATCATTACATTAGTAAAAGATTTTTTTTAAAGTTGTGTCTTCAAAGTTGCATATATTATCTTTGGTCATAATTTCTTGATTCTACAAGAGATATTATTCATGAGTTAAATCAAAGTCAGAGTGAATGAAAAGTTCTTGTTGTTGTTGACTTTCAGTATATACCAAACAGACTTCAGTTGGTCATGTATACTAACATTTGCTTTTAAGCTTATCCAACCCTAGTATGTTATATATGAATTGTTTCAGTCACCAGTAATTTTTTACTAAAATACCTCAGCTCTACTACCCGGAGTATTTCAAGTTAATAAAATCTCATGTGTCTAAATTTCTACTTTGCCATATTATTTTAACTAATGTGTTGCAGTGTCTTATATGACTGCTGTAGTATCAGAGACTTATATTTTCCTATCTCTTTCATGTATGGAATATGTATTTCCATACATATTCATACTTACAAATCACCTTTCTTTTCAGTCTCACTGTTAGTATTATGCTTTCTAGGAAACATAGCTTCTTCAAAATCCTTTTAGGAAAGGCCTTAAAGCATTTTACCAAGATCAAGTAGGGCATGCAAAAAATTAAATACCAGGGTTTCAAATCCATAGATTGTGATTCAATAGGTCTGGTTGAGACCTGGCAATATGTCCATTTAAAAAGTGCTGGGTGATCCTCATGTTGCCAGCTGGGTACTAATTGGCTTTGTCTTCAGCCATGACTCTTTGGCAAGGTGTGTTATGTTCAATACAAATTTAAATGCATTATATGCATTTAAATTATATGCATTTAAATTTTTCCCCCAAGTTGTTAGAGGAATACAAACTATTCTTTGACTGCTTAGACTCACTATTTCCATCTGAGCCCATTCTGGTCTTTGACTTCACAGTAGGAAAAAGTTTAGACTCACAACCAGTCCAACTGCTTCTTTTGCTATTTGTTGCAATATTAAAAATCTTCATGTTAGTTTTACCCTACTGATAGACAGCAATCACTACATCATAAAGTCATTACTTAGATAAATAAGTTTCAATCAAAATTACATTTTATTTGTATTCTCCACAGGCCACTGCACTAGTAGTAAGCTGTGTAGCTAATATAAAAGTAAAACCATATATAATTATTTGTAATTTTTATAGGAATATTAAGAACAGTGATAACGTTCAAAATACATATATTCAGTTTTATAAGGCCTTTTATTCAAATATTAGCATTCATGTTTAAGAACTAGTTGTACATTAAAGATGAATTAAAAATAATTGAAAATTTATATGCTAGAGATATATATGTAAAAATATACAGTTGCCCCTTGGACAACAGTTTTGAACTACATAAGTCCATTAATCATGGGTTTTTTAAAGATAAATACAGTGCAGTACTGTAAATATATTTTCTCTTATGATTCTCTTAATAACATTTTGTTTTCTCTAGCTTACCGTATATAATACAGTATATAATACATATAACATGTAGAATATGTGTTCATCAACCATTTAGTTTATCAGTAAGATTTTTGGTCAACAGTAGGCTATTAGTAGTTAAGATTTGGAGGAGTCAGAATTTGATATGCAGATTTTGACTGTGTGGAGGGTTGGTGCCCCTAACCCTTGTGTTGTTTTAAGATGAATTGGGTTTTTTTTTTTCTTTTCTTTTTTTTTTTTTTTTTACCCCTGGCCGAGGTATTGGCTTTTGTGGTTTCTTAGATCCCAGCTTTTTCATCGCATTATAATATTTCTTCTGTTCTTCTGTCATAAAGATGTCTTGACCTCCAAGGTAAAGAAATAAAAAAATAAATCTAGTTAAAATCAGAATCACGGTCTGGATCTTTCTTCAGATCATTAAGACAGGTTAAAAATGTATTAATATAGAAATAAAATGCATTTATTATGTGCCACGTAGCTATAAATAAAACCCATCTTAAAGAATTACTTACATGTAGGCATGTTACTCTCCATAAATAATGTAATGTGCATACGTAAAATATATGTATTACATATAATAATTATTGGCTCAATTTTCTTTTGGTGCAGTAACCCGTGTCATTTTAAACTATGTGCTGGTATTTCATTTTATCTGCTACCTATCTCGGGCATTTTATTGCTAGATTACAAATATATTAGGAAGAGTTATACAAAATAATACTGAACATCTTTTTTGATGATTTGGCTAATATTTGGGACTCTAATGAAAAGTAGGGGCCAAAACCATAGTAAAAATAATTTTATGTTATTTGTATTCATTTATAAATGCCATATTTGTTTAGCACAGAAAAAGAATATACAGTAGTGCCCTCTTATCTGTGGTTCTGCTTCCTGTGGTTTCTGTTACCCACGGTCAACTGTGGTCTAGAAGCAAGTGATCCTCCTGGCATAGGTCAGAAGGTGAATAGTAACCCAAGGCTACATCACAATGTCTGCAGATAGTCACCTCACTTCATCTCATTACATAGACATTTTATCATCTCACACCATCACAAGAAGGGAAGTATAGTACAATAAGATATTTTGAGACAGAGAGACGATATTCACGTAACTTGTATTATGGCATATTGTTCTATTTTATTATTATTGTTGTTAATCTCTTACTATGCCTAATTTATAAATTAGACTTTACCATAGGTATGCATGTAGAAGAAAAAACATGGTACATTTAAGGTTTGGTACTATCTATGGTTTCAGGCATCCACTGAAACATATGCCCTATAGATAATGGGTGGGGGAGACTACTGCACAGTGAACATGTAACACACAATATCTGTGTGTGTGTGTGGAGGGGGGGTGTTTGAAGAAACTTGTTACTTTTTTCATTCCAATAAAGAAACTGCAATATAAGCAGGTTATTGGGTGTCAACATTATGTATAATAGTGTTGGAGGTATTGAGGAAATTACCAATGATTCAAGATCCTTGACCTGAAGGACTTCCTAATTGAATAGACAACCTTTAAAATTCAACAGTAAAAATAACTAACTCTAAAGTTTTTTGGGGTCTCCTGGGTGGCCCAGTTTGTTAAGTATCTGAGTTTGGCTTATGCCATGATCTCATGGTTTGTGAGTTTGAGCCCCATTTTGGGCTCTGTACTGACAGTGGAGAGCCTGCTTTGGATCTTCTGTCTCTCTCTCCCTGTTCATCCCCAGTTTGCACCCTCTCTCTGTCTCTCAAAACCAACCAACCAACCAACCAACCAACAAACAAACAAACAAACATTGGGGTGCCTGGTTGGCTCAGTCGGTTAAGTGTCTGACTTCAGCTCAGGTCATGATTTTGCCTCTGTGCTGACAGCTGAGACCCTGGAGCCTACTTTGGATTCTGTGTCTCCCTTTCTCTCTGTCTCTCATCTGCTCATGTTCTGTCTCTCTCTGTCTCAAAAATAAATAAACATTAAAAAAAATTAAAAAAGAAAGAAACATCGAAAAAATTTACATGAAGGTTTTTGATCTTTATTTCACAAAGGGGGCTTAGAAGCTTTATCTGTTCTTTTAGGGTATGCCAATTTTCTTAAAATTATCTGTAATTTTTACAGATTCACACATTTTCTACATTGATGTGTAACATCAACTTTTTAGTTATGGGACAAATTAGTATAATCGATGTAATGGGGAATTTATTTTGAATAATTTTTAGTTCTCGAATCCTTACTTAATTTGTAGGGTTGGGGAGTTAAAGATCATCTGGTTATTGTTTCCCTTTAGTTTTCTTGGATTGGGCAATAGCTTTCTATCATACCGCATTTTAAGAAATGTATCAAATACCTAATGGTAACCAGACTCTGCTTTCTTTCTTAAACTGTTTTAACTCACCTTTCTTCTAGTTGATATACAGTCTTTGGTATTTATCTTACATATTCATGCTAGGTATCCAGGAGAGCCTTCAGGCCAGTGTTAAGAGAACTACTTATGAGCAGAAGCTGAATGCCATACCATGTCAAGAACTTACCAGAAGAAGCTAGGAAAACACTGGGAAGAGAACTCTGAATTAGAGGTAAAAATCAAAGTGGCAAATTTTAACTTTTCTTAATGATACCTTGTTTGCCAAAATAATAAAAGGTGGGGATAAAACTAGGAGATTACAAAATGCTCTAATAGAGGAATTTGTGTTGTTTGGTTTTACTGTAGCTTTAGAGACCTTGTGCAAAATGTATCCCTTTAAAAGCTAGATGGAAGACACTCTGTAAATCAGGCTGGTCCTTTTCAACGTTACACACTATGTCAAGGCTGTGTTACTTAGTACTTAAGACTGTAGTTCTAGTATCAGATCATCTTTGTTCAAATCCTATCTCTGTTGTCCTTAGGCAAGTTTCTTAATCTCTTTAAGGATAAGTCATCTCATCCTTACAAGAGTAGCTATATCTCAGTTGTCTTGTTCTGAGGATCAACTGAGATCATGTATTCACAGCACTCAGAATAATGCCAGATACACAAGCCCTCAATAATTGTTAGTTGCTATTACCGTTGTTGTTACTAACCTTCCTAATAAGGTTATAGTTACTAAAAGGGGTTGCTTTACTCAGAATTTACCCATACGTAACCAGGGCTATACTAGGTCTTTGTGTAAATATACTACATATTTTTCCCTTTTGTAACTTGAACCTATTAATAATTTGTGTTCTAATTTTCCAAAGTATGTTTTCTAATGAATTATTAAACTCTTATTATCACATGAACTCATTAAAATGAAAACATTACTTATAGAAGTGATGGGTATTTGGAAAAACTAGTAAAGTGGGGTTGGTTATTAGAAGAGCTATGAGCTGAGACCAAAGCACTAAGTTAAAAAGCCTTAAGAGTCAAGAATACGCTGGGAAAAGAATATGGGCTTTGAAGTTAAACAGACCTTTGGATCCTGAATGCCAATGGACCTGTTGATTGATTTGAAACAAATTACTTATCCTTACCAGGCCCCAGCATATATACTTTTCTATAAAGATGCCACTTTCATTAGCTTGTCTGTGGATTAGATGAATTCACATACACAAAGTTATCTAGCAGAAGATCTCCTATGTAGTAGGTTAATTGAAGTGTCGGTCCTGTTTCTTACTAAGGTGGAAAGAAACCGTAGGCCATTCAGAAAAGGTCAGAATATAAAAGGTATGCTTAAATTGCAAATTAAATACTAGAAGAAATGTAGGGGATAGTGGTAGTTGGCAGTGCTTCTAAATTAGTAACTTTTGCCTGACAGTAATGGTAATGGTGTCAACCCATTGACAATTCTTGTAAGAGAGACCCAAGACTAGGTCAGATTCTGCATTACCTGCTACCTGGACCACAATTCTTGTAAGAGTGGCAATTCTTGTAAGAGTAACATTTAAAAGCAAGAAGATTAAAGCAGTTAGGGTTGTGGCTGTCCTGTCCATGGTCACATGGCTTTATCTACATATATGTTTGATTGATCCTATGCAGGGAATATTGGGGAATCATACGTATATGCTTATATACCATATATACACATATATAATGACTAAAGTTGAAAAAAAATTGAAAATTAGAGTGTACTTTGTAAACTTATTTTCAAGGTTAATTATCAATTTTTAGAGATTCTCTGTCTAAAGCCATGAATATATGATAATGTTAGCTAAGTGTGGCTCTCAGATATTAAATGTAAGAATGGAAGATGGGATTTTCAAAATATCTTTGAAAATAACCTATATTTGAAAATGTAAGCATAAATAACATTTAACATTTACTAAATTTCCTTCCAATTGTGAATATCAGTCACGTACAATAATGACATTTCATTTCTTGTACATCTATCTTTTCTTAAATGCTAAGCCAGTATCTAAAATGACTCCCTCTTGGAATCCTACCCCTTATCTTGGAAAGATTTCTTTTCCTGTGGGTGGTGCTACAGTTACAGTAACTCAGCCAACTTTGACAGGAAAATTGAGACTTCTTAGATGATTTATTCTCTTGCAAATCACAGATAATACTATAGACTGTACCCACTACAGGCTCTTCATTGAACATGCAAATGACTAATGTGGAGACTTAAATGTGGTCCAGGTAGCAGGTAATGCAGAATCTGACCTAGTCTTGGGTCTCTCTTCAGTCATTCTACGCATCATTGCTGGATTCAGTTTTTAAATTAGAACTGAGTTTTCATAGTCCCTGGAAGAAGACTCCAGAATTGGATCTGTGATGAGACTACTTCCTAACTGTTGGATCACACGCAAGTAACACATCCTCTCTGACAGGGGAAGTGGTGATCTAATGCCTTTTAGGTTTGCTGTAAAATGCGACTAAGATTACACATGTGGAGTACTTTACACAGAATCAGACACATCATCAAGTCATAATAAATGCCACTGTCCTGCCTATATGTGCTCCCTTGCTCAAAATACCTCAATGACACATCAGCTCCTACTGAAAAATACCTAATATGGCTTTTCAGATCTGCTCTCAGGCAAGACTTCATCTTGTACTATTTCTCTTTTTAAAATTCCATCTCGGGGCGCCTGGGTGGCGCAGTCGGTTAAGCGTCCGACTTCAACCAGGTCACGATCTCGCGGTCCGTGAGTTCGAGCCCCGCGTCGGGCTCTGGGCTGATGGCTCAGAGCCTGGAGCCTGTTTCCGATTCTGTGTCTCCCTCTCTCTCTGCCCCTCCCCCGTTCATGCTCTGTCTCTCTCTGTCCCAAAAATAAAATAAACGTTGAAAAAAAAAATTTATAAAATTCCATCTCAAAACTCCATTCAAACTGGATGGAAGGCTATTCCTCCTGGATTATTTCCTCTTATGTCAGCCCTATGCATGTGCTCACACATTTCTCTATCCCTCCCTGTGGATTATCCATCTTTCTGCCTCTCAGTTTCTACATGTCTTCTTATTAATCTTACAAAGCCTACCAATTGTCACATAAATGTGTTTTTTTCTATTTATATCTATTTTTTCTCTGTCCATTTATTTTGTTGTTGTTATTATTGTTGCTTTTGTTAATTTTTATTACACTTATCACTGTTTCATATTATAGTATTTAGGGATCTGGCATAGTGCAGGGGCTAAAAAATATATGCAGTACATGGGATCAACTACTGACCTTATCAGAACTATCGCTTACTAGATGCACGATCTTGGGTACATCACTTAACCTTTTTGTGGATGCCCACATTTATCAGACAAAGTCAATAATAATAATAATAAATAATAATAATAATAATAATCAATTTTAGGGTGGATATTTTAGGTTGAATTGTGTCCCCCCAAAAAGATATTTTAAAGTCCTAGCCCCTAATACTTCAGAATTACCTTATGTGGAAATGTTGTCATTGTAGATGCAATTAAATCAAGGTGAGGTCATACTAGAGAAGAGTGAGCCTTTAATCCACTATGACGAGTGTCCTCATAAGCAAAGGATAGAGACACAGAGAGGGAAAACACTCCATGTGACCATGGAGGCAGAGACTAAAGATATGCTGCCATAAGGCAAGTAACACTTGAGCTACCAGAAGCTACCAGAAGCCTTTCCTAAAGGCTCTAAAGACAGCATGGCCCTGACAACACCTTGATTTTGTACTTGCAGCCTCCATAACTGTGAGAGAATAAATTTCTGTTGTTTGAAGCCACCAGTTTGTGGTACTTGGTTATAGGAGCCTTAAAAAACTAATACAGTTGATGTGAAAGTTAATGAAACACAAATCTCAGGAAAGTATCTTACTTGCAACATTCAACAAATCTTAATTTCCACTACATGTATCATTGCTTCTGCTATGATACAAACTCCCTGAAGTCAGGAAACATATCCTGTGCTGTTGTCCATCAAGGGCCAGCCCAATGTATACCACACAGAGCAGTGGCTCAGAGAATGAATGAAGTAATTCCTTATGAAATATGCTTTGAATAAACAATTAGTGCATTAATTTTTCTTAATTAGTCAATCCTCTATAGCGAACATTGACAAAAACTCAATACTTGTCATATTGCTTAAAAATATGACAGAAGATAATTATTTTCTGTGCAGAGATAAATGAGATTAAGCATATCTGTATTCAATTATTAAAAAAAAATAAATGAAGTTATAATGAAGCTAATCACTAATTGGTATCAAATTAAATTTCAAATCATATTTTTAGGAAAATAATTGTTCATATTTTTCAGTACAGTAAAAAAAACCCTTAAAATACTTATCTTTTTTTTCTGTTGGTTAAAATTATCTATGATGACACCAATGAATAAGTTCAAAGTGAAGAATGATCCAAAGATGATAAAGATGACAAAATAAATATACATGTAGAGGCTGTATTCATAGATGGGCTGCTTGTCTACCTATAAGATTAACAAAAGTTAGCAGCATATTGACAATAACATTAATGATTTTGTTTTTTACATAGTCTGACAAGTTAATCCAGACAGTGCTATCCTTGGTGAACTTGGCTTTTCAGAAGCCATAGCATCTTGAAGATCAGCCTAAACCTTCTTAAAATTTATTCAACATTAAGCATTAAGCATTAAGCAATAAATATGTATTGCATGCTTACTATGTACATGAATATAATCTTCAAATGACTACAAAGGACTTAACCATATGTAGTACTTGTTCTCAGATTGGTAGGACAGACAATCTGGTAACTAACTGAACTAAAGTATGTTATTTATTTCCAGAAAAAAAAACTGTAAAGAATGTGATGCCATATTTATTTAAATTTTATTGATTTTTTTTTCTTCATTTGATTACACAAATGTCTTCACTGGATTTAGCTTCTTAGCATAGGACTCATTTCACATAAACCCTTCCAGAGCATTTTAAACATAAAAACAACAAAATCTATGAATAAAAAAATTTAAAACCCATGAATAACATGATATTTAATTTTTATTTTGATAAATGTATTTATTGAGCACTTATTGCCAGGGTGTGCAAAGTGCTCTACTTACATTTTCTGGTTGGTTCCTCAGAACAATCCCATGACATGGACAGTAATTTTTTTTTTCTTTTTACAGCCAATAAACAAGCTGAGAGAGGCAAGGTAATTTGCTCAAAGTCAGTTACAGAGCTTATATATGATAGAGCCAGAATTTGAGTTAAGCTCTGTCCCCGAATGCTGCACACGTCATCACTAGGCTATTATTGGGTGGAAGGAAGTTCTTCATTTTGTGTGTACGTACCAAGGGCTCCTTGGAGCTACTATTTGAAAATGGCTGACCTAAACTCAGGAGCTTTAAAAACTGTAGAGTTTGTGTTATATTGACCAATACTTACATTAACAGAATCAACAGCTGCATACATAATATCCATCCATCCCTTAAATGTTGCCTGTAAATATAACAATAGAATCTGAATGTGAAGCTCACACTCTAAAACAGCCATACACGAATTCAGTCCATTTATTGTTACATTTATTAAGTGATATCAAATCACTGAATTTTACTGTATTTCAAAATATCAATTTAATATAAAGATGCTATGTCGAGCACCAAAAGGACATAGTGCCAAGTCACATTGTAAATCTTAGTCCTAGTTAATTATTTCCAGGTTGTTACAATTCCTGAAAATTTTGCACATGAACTTTAATTTTTCCAGAGGTAGAGTTTTCCAGAACATGTTTTATAGGCACATGTTCTATGAAAGACCAAGTCTCTTTTTAAAGTCACAAAGTACATTATCTTTAACTTCTAGTTAATAGATTAAACAATGAATTATATCCTTCATCCAGAGTCCACTACAATATCAAGCATTCATGACAGGGCTCACTTACAACTTGAAGCAGAGACAGGTAACCAAGTCCAACATTATCAAAGTTCACCTTCAGGTTTTTCCACCGCACATTTTGACTAATGTTCATCAGTGCAGAACAGTCGGAACGATTTTTAACTAGACTTGTTGGAAAACGTGACCCATCTGTGGTATTAACACACTCATAGAACTTCCCAGCAAACAAATTTACTCCCATGATGCTAAATATTAGCCAGAATATAAGACACACAAGTAGCACATTCATGATGGAAGGAATTGCACCTATGAGTGCATTCACGACCACCTAGTATTCAAAGGAAAGAAAAGGATGATTAGGATTAGTAAAAATGTTAAATGGCCCACATTAATGAAACACAATGCAGAATTAAGGAAATTAGAAAAGCCACCCTTACATGTTTAAGACATCAAATCACCAAGCAACATGTATTAACTATCTATGCTTAGTAGTATGCCAACCAAGACAAACGAGACAGGAGCCCTGTGATCGATAAGCTTACTTAAAATAGTTGATAAACACATTGAAAGTATTAGCAACAGTGCAAAACAAAGTAGCTAAAAATGATACCATAGCTTAAATAAATGAAAAAATAAAAATAATAAACCAAAAACCTGATATATGTAAGGTGAAGTCGAAAATCTGCATAATCTAGGGAAAAAAAAGAAATTTCTAAGTATAAATGATAAAAAATAAATAAAATGTACATTTAAAGGTCAGTGCTAGCCCTAGATTTGTCAGTGCTAAAATTCTCCTATATAGAGAAACCACTGGTGTATATAAGCTGGAGTTAAGGTTGGGAGTCTTTCAGCGTATGAACCCCTTATATTTAATTGGTTCTGCTAGTTGTATGGTGCTGAATTCAATTAAGACCTTGGGACCTCAGTTTCTTCATCTACAAAACGAGAGCCATCTGTTCAAATTTATTATTCTAGCTCTAAATATACTTTATATATAAGTCCTGGGCTAAATATAGATAATGCTTGCCTTGGTTAAAATAAAAACGAAATAGTTTATCATTAGTTAATACTTCCTTTATTTCAGCTTTTCAGCATTTCCACTGCTATTAATCACTGGTGCCTCTTGCCACTCCAATTTTCCTGCATGGACACTATTGTAGCATTTATCACTCTCCAGATTTTCTTAATTACCCCATCTTTAGAAACCTACCTGTCTTTTTATATTTCAGCTCTAGTTTGTATTTGAGTCCAAATGTGTTAAAGACTAATTTGTTAAGTGAGAGCACTGTGCTCCCTCTTTTTTCCAAGCAGTGAAACATTAAGAATCTTTGACCATCTTTGAGATTTTCTAGAGCAGGGGTTGGTGAGCATTTTCTTAAGTATTTTTAGGCTTTGAGGGTTATATGTTCTCTGTTGCAAGTATTCAATTCTGCTCCCATAGCAATAGATTATAAACAAATGGGCATGGCTGAGAGGCAATAAAACTTCCTTTACAAAACAGGCACTCAGCCTGTGGGCTTTAGTTTGTTGACCTCTGACCTAGAGCAATAGTACCGTAGGGTCTGTGGGCCACTGAGCTTCCATGCCAGCATAAAATTCTATGAAAAACATTATGGTTGTACATTTTTTTTTTAACAAAGAGATGATTCATATTGTTATGGGATCCTTATAGTGTACGTGACACTAAAAGGGTTAGGAAACACAGGAGTAGAGAATAAAGTTCAAAGTGGTCAACTCTTGTTCAAGCCTATGCTTTCATCCTCACTTCCTGCTAACCTCCACACTGTGCTTATCACCGAGGCACATTTTTCCTTCTAGTCCTTGCTCAAACATGCCTTGCACACTCAACCCTATGTTTCTCTACCAGCTAGCATCTCTGCCTGGAATGTCTAGGTGCCTGGGGGTTGAGGCCCACTATTTCAGTCATGGCTCCAAAGTCACCTCCTTGTGAGGCCTTCCTAGTCTTCCCAAGGTAGCTACTCTAGCCTCCATGGTCCTGTAGTACTGTGTGCTTACCATTTCATAGCAGATGTCATAGAGTAACCACTGTTTCCCTGTCTGTCTCTCCATGACTTTTGCCCCCACTCAGTCTTGGGGGACTGGAGTCTCTTCACCATTGTACTCTTTTTATAGCCTAATAGCTGACACATAGTTGGTGTTTAAAATGTTTGCTGAAAGAATGTGAGTAATGGTCGTCTCTGAGGGAGATAGGTACATATTGGTCTGATGAGCAGCCATTTGGGAAAGTCAATAAGCTTGAGATCCTCAAGACTCAAAGGAAGCTAACTACATAATGCCTCAAATCATCATTTCATTTACTCTTCAGAATGATCCTGCAGTGGGAAGGAACATATCCTTTTATGTGGTTAATAAATGCTACAGAGATATATCTGCTCCTCCAAATCTATTAAAACATTCTCCAATTATTGATAAAAAACAAACAGCAAAGAGGATAGAATAATGGGCTAGCTTAGTTGCTGAGGGAAGTAGCTTGTAGGGTAAAATACATTCTTTGTTCAAGAAAATGCAGTAGATGGTCTGTGTGAGTCCAGATAGGAGTCATAAGTTCCAGATCAATTGTAACATTCTACCAATGCTCAAAAAACGAAGTTAATGTCAATGGATCCCAATACTATCTTTCTGTGTGATAACACAACTTGTAATTTTTCAATTCTTACATGATAAAAGTATTGAATTACACTTATGAATATTTGTGTATAATTATGATCTCTCCCATACACTGGAGCCATTATACATTGGATGCATTCAACACTAGACATGACAGTCATAGTTTAGCAGGGAATAACTCTGAAGATCTGCTAGACTAAAAGATCTCTGATATTCACCTGAGGCTTCAGATTTCTGAGCCCCACCCCAGAGTTCATGATTCAGTAGGTCTGGAGGAGGGCCTGGGCATCTGCATTTCTAATAAATTCTTTGATGATGCTGATGGCTGGTCTGTAGATCACACTTCAGTGAGATAGACTAATCTGCGTGTTAAGTTGTTCAGAGACTACAGGTAGAGAGGCAGTCAGATAAACAAGTACAAAATAATATAATAAGGATTTTGTGTGTCTGAACATAAAGGGAGGATGATCACTTATGCCTGGTGGTGAAGAGACAAAGCAAATATGAATTGGGGCTTAATGGCTGGGTAGGTGTCTGCTATATTGGGGAGCTAGGGTTGAGACAGGGCAGGGAGAAGCACTCTCAGCCAAGAGAACGACAGAAGCATGAGAAAGCAGGTATAAACCTGGTAAAAAAATAAATTTAAGGAGAGCAGAAATAAGTGAGGATATGGACTATTTAGAGAAAATAAGGTCATTGTCCCGCATGTATTTTATGAAGTTGCTGGTTTAATACAGCTCTGAAAGCTAGGTTGCTAGTAATTATTTTTCTCACCTTGTTTGTCTCTGCAAAATGGTCTCTTTTCAGGCGCCATGCAGCCTTGTGCAAATTCAGTAAATTTTCAGAGCTTTAGTTTTCTCAAATGCAATTTGGATATCATTCGACTATTATTGAAACATTTATTTTAAGGATGAAATTTAAGGTGGTGGCTGATGCCCCTTGACCTCCCTGATTTTCCTTATGACTCCTACCAGGGTAGCTCTTTAAAAAAATATATTTTTTGAACACCTGATACAGGCAAGTCCTTGATGACTGGTATTTGGGAGATGTTATCAGAACTAATAGTGTCCCCTTCACCTAAATTTCCTAGCACAGGGAAGATTTTCATTTAAAAAGGGAGAAGTCACTTATTTGGATTACTGCCTAACAGTATTACGTGAAGGAGGCATTATTGTATTTGATTTACTCTTTGTTAAACAATATGCACTGAATACTGTGTATATGCATATCTATACACATATATAAACATTACATCTATATATATACATACATATATGTGTGTATAAACAGTCCATAATTTCTACATACTTATTTTTCATATTTTATACTCCATTTAGAAAATAAGAATATTATACTAGAACGTTTAGCATTTTCTTACCCTCATTCCTTCAAATCTAGATAAAGCTCTTAGAGGTCTTAAAGCTCTAAGTGTCCGAAGGGATTTAATGGGGCCAAGGTCTGAGTAGCCGAGAGTGTTTGCGACTAAAGTAACCAAAGAAACCTACAAAAAATAAAATTTTCATTAATCATTTCAATGAAATAATAAAGCATAAAGAGGAAAAGTCAAATTCAAAGATCACTAACAGCAGACCAATAAGAATAATATGATTTTAAATATCAAATTATCTAGTCATTGGCTAAAAATAGGTAAGATGTGCTTTTGTTAAGGAAATATATTTAAAGAAAGGTTAATGAAAATAAAAGAAATAATAGAAGGAAAGTAGTTTCTTACCCTGAATAAAAATCACACATTCTTTTTACATGTTTGTAGTCAATGATTATATAATTGCTTATTAATATGTTTATGCTTGATATATTTAATTAGATATGCTATATATTTAATTAGAGCAACTTATGTTATACATTTATGCTATGCATTTAATTAGAGCAACTATCAAAATTTCAATTATAATAAAACCCAGGGCATAAGAAAGTGTGTGATTTTGAAGCTAAGTCATAAGAGTGTGGCATTAATTCAGCCAAACCTATGTCTCAGTGTAAACATTATTCAAAAGCGTTTTGAAGACTCATGATTTTGAGACGGAGTTAATTCCCCACAAGGCTGTTCTGCCTTGTGATTTATCAGAACTGGCACCAAAAAGATTTACCTAGTAATAGACACTGGGAGAAAAATCTCAATTGTATTGAAGAGAGCAAAAAGTAGATGATCTCACTGGCTTTGCAATCAACACAGACATACGGACCTTCATCATGTGAGACCTGCCACAATTACCATGATCAGTATGCAACAGAAATTAGTGTTCTTACAATAAACTATCTTAGAAGAAAGAACATGGACAGAAATAAAATCAATACACATTTTGGTAATAGAGCAATGAGCTCCTCAATGACCTTACATCTGGATCTGTAAATGCATGAAGTCTCTGAGTGCGTTCCATTTAAAATATTCATTTGTTGTTACACTGCGTGTAGCAGGAAGTAATGTCTAAGAACAATGTCCAGAATGTAGCTTTTCATTATGAATGAAGTAATGACTAAAAGATTCAAGTTTTCCAGGGAAGACTAGGAACACCTGAGAGTCGTTGTTCTTATATTTAACTATTGACAGAGTGGAAAAATTCAGCGCTCACAAGTTCACTGCTCCTGCTATCAGAGACAAGTAAACTCATTTATGAATCAAAATGCGTTGAAGACTTTTGTTCTTTCTCATACAGTTACTTCCAAATGCCTCAATGTTGTGCAGGTTTGGTGGTACAGTAGTGAGCATAGCTGCCTTCCAAATGTCTCAGTGTAACATTGTTTATTTTTAAGTCCTTTATATTATATATCCAGCAGAACTAATTGTCTGTTCCTCATATCATTTGAAATTCACCCAAGTCATTCAGGTCTATTATTTTCCACTTAAATACACTTAAGAAAATGTACTTTTTAATCAGGATAACAAGTATTCCCTTTTAATCAGGAAAAAAAAATTTTCAAATGTTTATTATAATTTTTTTAATGCTTATTGATTTTTGAGAGACAGAGCATGAGCAGAGGAGGGCCAGAGAGAGAGGCAGACACAGCATCCAAAGCAGGCTCCAGGCTCTGAGCTGTCAGCACAGAGCACGATGTGGGGTTCGAACTCACAAGTCTTGAGATCATGACCTGAGCTGAAGCTGGATGCTTAACAGACTGAGTCACCCAGGTGCCCCTCTCTTTCTTAAAATACATTCTTGTAAACTTAAAATACATACTTGCAAACTTCTATTTCACAGGCTGAGTGATGAAAGTAACTATGTTTGTGATAACGTTTTTAAAGGTTTTTAAATACCTTAAATATTTTATAATAACCCATAAAAGACCCAATCATATTTAATGGTTAAGAGAAAAGAAAAGAAAAAGCCTACATTCTATCATTTCTTCTTATTTTGTTTAGCCTTTCTTTAAATCTATTGTGTTACAAAAGCATCTTTCTTACCATTTATTTTTCTATCTAGTAACTAGGTAACATATATATAAAGGTAAATTAAAAAAAATCAAACAATATGAAATCACTAACATAAAGTATCAAAAATTAGAGATCAGATCTCACAGAGAAAGCCTAAGATAACATAAGAGGTGTAATGTATGGCTATATCTCAATAAAAAAAATTGTTTTTGCATATCACCTATATAGAAAGCAAAATGTTAATTATTGTTTTTAATATTTTATATTTTGACCTGTTAAAAAGAACTTACTAAGCTTTGGATAACAATTGAGAAATTAAACTTTTGAGTAGAAATGATGAGTTTTGTTTTAATTTTGTAGTCAGATTTTGCTATTTGTAGTCATTCTTACTTGTAATTTTGATATCTATGAATGATGCTATATTTTTCTTTTCTGAAAAGTTTAATGATGCAAACTGGTGGTTAAATGTTAGAGCACTTGTTAACATTATAAATATTTGCATGTTGCCCTCTAATTCCAGACATCAGATGGAAAACAACTCCCTAAAAATTATAACTTATTATAAGATGTCCTTTCCCTAGCCACAAAGACTAGATTTTGGAAAATCTAGGGAAATCAGTAATAGATGGAAGAACATAAATCATTCTGAGAAAAATTAGATTTGGATATTGAGGTCAAAAATTAACTTAAGGGGCGCCTGGGTGGCGCAGTCGGTTAAGCGTCCGACTTCAGCCGGGTCACGATCTCGTGGTTTGTGAGTTCGAGCCCCGCGTCAGGCTCTGGGCTGATGGCTCAGAGCCTGGAGCCTGTTTCCGATTCTGTGTCTCCCTCTCTCTCTGCCCCTCCCCCGTTCATGCTCTGTCTCTCTCTGTCCCAAAAATAAACGTTGAAAAAAAAATTAACTTAAAAAAGCCTTTTAAAATAATATAAAATATAATAACATAATTATTATATGTGATATATTATTAAATTATATTATTAAAATATAAAATAAAACAGAGAACACTAAACAAGAATAAATTGGATGTTGCACCATTTCTATTTGAGA
The DNA here is from genome assembly GCF_022837055.1 of Prionailurus viverrinus. Classification (NCBI taxonomy): domain Eukaryota; kingdom Metazoa; phylum Chordata; class Mammalia; order Carnivora; family Felidae; genus Prionailurus; species Prionailurus viverrinus. Next base: position 61,731,390 of record NC_062568.1, on the reverse strand, counting down.
TGCCTTAATCTCACAGCTATTTTAGGATCTCTTTCTTATTTCAACAAGATTCCCAAAAAAATATTTTTGCTTTGTTAAAAATAATTTGTAAACTTAACCTTGCCTATATATTTTCCATCACTCAAGTGTTGAACAGTTCTCTGAATTTATTACTTGACATTGGCAATGCCTATTTTTCCTGTTCCATTGCCACTCCAGAGATTAAGGGTAGGTTGGATGTTTCAGGTGGGGACAAGAGTGTGACTCATTTTGGTTTTCCTTTTCATTGTGAAAGAGATAAATATTTTGAAATTCATGCCTCTCCATTTCCCTAACACAGTTATATAGCTTTTGTGTCACCACTTTTACATAACTTTCAGCTAACACATCAGCTTGATACATCCCTTATTGTCTCTTATTTTCTAATTTTATATTGTAAAAAAAAATCAATATTTTATCTTTTTAATCTATGCCTCTACCCTCTTCCATTCCCACACCCACCTCCTAGTGTTTCATTTTGTTATTATTCCCAACAGCAATGATATTTGAATTATGTATACATACGTGTATATAAAATCACATTTTCTCTTACTGCAGAAAACACATGCAAAGTAAATTATAAATGTTAGAATGGCACAGATAATAATTTGCATTCATTGAAGAATTTCTCTTAATACTCTTTACAGAGATATTTCTACTGGCTATATTAATATTTCAAAAAAACCCATAAATGTATAGTCTGAAAGTACAAGAGGCTAACCAAAATTAAAATATGATAACAAACAACATTAATGAAGGTTCTTCAGAACACTTATTTATAAGAATACAGCCTCTTTTAAAATTTAGTCAAAGTACCTACATCAACAATTAAGAAATCCAGCCAACACCAGGCATTGGTGAAATACGTTTTATAACCATATGCTACCCATTTTAGAAGCATTTCCAGAATGAAGATGTAAGTGAATATCTTGTCAGCATACTCGAGGATAATCTTAATGGTCTTTTTCTTTTCAATATATATATCTTCAAAAGCCTGTGAAAATAATAGTCAAATTTCAATTCATGTCCAACTTAAAGCTTATGATTCATAACAAACACAGGAAATAAAGTTCTGATGGAGAAACCACTGAAAGATAATACTGTTATGGGCTAGCTGACTTTCTTCTGGTTTACAGCGACTATATAACACATAGTTTTAGACTACTTACCAGTATGCACTGCTGGGCACCAGAGATTAAGGGAAAGGATGTAAAGAATAAATTTTATAATCCTTTAAAAAGAACCATGATCTCTCATACTTGCAGCAATTTCCACTTTATTTGACTCCCCTTTATCTCTCTCCAAATGGGATAAATCCTAATAAATTAAGACATGATTCCCAGATCAGCTTGTCATATATATTTTTCTCACCCTGCACTCTCTTTCACACCACGAGTAGGATTTGGAGACTCTCCTCCAGTTCTTATATGTGTGTTCACTCCCAGTGCCTAGCACTGTGTCAAGAACACAGTAGGAGACAAGGAAAAGTTTGCTCAATGAATGAATGAATGCAGTATCTTAACAGGGCTGTAGAAAACAGAGGATTTCTTTCTTTGAATCTTGCACAATATTTTATCATTCATTGAAAGCTTAAGCTCTACAAATCACTATTTACATTCATTCCATGAATGCAGCACCTTTTAACACTCTTCTAGAACTTTTAGTAAGTGACAGATGATGGTTCTATGGCCATAGTCACAAGTCCCTTGGGAAATAATTTGAATTCACTTAACAAATTCAGCTCAGTGAGGACACTGAAAATGACTGCTGACCTAAACAGGTGTAGAGCATTAGGATTTTCCTTCTCTCTCTCTGTCTCTGTCTCTGTCTCTGTCTCTCTCTCTCTCTCTCTCAAGCATGAACTGGGAAGAGAGGCAGAGGCGAGGAGAGACAGAGAATCTTGAACAGGCTCCACACTCAGTGTGGAGCTCGACACAGGGCTCAATCCCATGACCCTGGAATCATGACTTGAGCTAAAATCAAGAGTTGGATGCTCAACTAAGTGAGCCACCTGGGCACCCCAGTATTCTCTTTCTTGTTTAAGCAATATTCACTTTGTGGAAGAACATGAAAGTCAAAGGACCCGTACCCTTATAGTGGTTGACATTATACTACCCATCCATAGCCATGGGCTTGTCCACTTTCTTATTCTTATTATAAGTCCCTCTATCAATACTTTCAAAATGATCCTTGGCACTTATTGCAAACTGTTGGTATCAGTATTGAAGAAGGCAGAGAAGTTGGGACACAGACAATGGGCAGACCTACCAAGATGATAAAAGAGATTCTAGCACCTAGCAGAGGTTCTGAAAGTCAGTGGCACTGAAGTACAAGAAGAAACTTCCAGCCTTCAGGGTTTTTGGGCCTCCCTTCTCCAGGTTGTAGAGGAATCAGGCAAGCTACTGAGATAAACTATGGCAATGCTTCAGTACTTGAGATGCAAAGTTATTTTTTTTAAAGTTTATTTATTTTGAGAGAGAGCATGGGGAGGAGCAGAGAGAGGGAGAGAGAGAGAACCCCAAGCAGGCTCTGTATTGTCAGTGCATGGAGCCCAATGTGGGGCTTGAACCCACGAACCATGAGATCATGACCTGAACCAAGATCAAGAGTTGGACACTCAACCTACTGAGCCACTCAGGTGCCCTTTATCACAAAGAATGAGAGTGATATTCCTGGAACTGAGGTGGAAAGCAGGACCAGTAGCAAGTCTTGATGCTGAGAGCCAAACACTGTGCCTGAATACACCTTGCTCTGACTAGTCCCAGAGCTGGAAACTGGATTCAGTCTGCAGGGTTCCTAGCTAGGAACTAGTCCTTCCAGGACTAGTTATGTGACTGTGGGAGCAAGGAGGCAAGGACATCATTATATGAGCTCCACCAATGTGGGGTGTAGGTTTTACTGTTACTCATTTCAGTTACTATTACTATTCATTTGTTTTTATGTGGTGTGTACTCTCCCTTTTGAGGAACCACAAATCAGTGAAAAGATATAGTAGCTTTGATATTAGACCTCAGGTATGAGTCTGTTGTTTACTAGCTTTAGGACATTAACTAACTTTTTAAACTCTCTTCCCTGCTTCCTCATTGGTAAAATAAGCAAAATAATCATAATCTCACAGGATTGTTTAAATATTAAGTGAAAAAACCTATATAAATATCTTGAAGCATAATAAATATGTACTAAATTTGAATTGTTATCTTTCATTTATTTTACAGACAGGTATTTTAAAAATCTAGCTCAACTGGCAAACTCCCTGAGTAAAAACAGCAGTTTCTTAAACTACCTTTCTCTTTTCTTCTTCATATAATTCACTTGAATTTCAGTTTTGAAAGCACCTCTCGCCAAAAATGTCATCTTCCTTTGGACATTTTGAATCAGGGATTACTCTAAACTTTTCTTTAATTTTTTTTTTCTCTCCCTTCTAACAGTCTCAGTCTCATGTGTGACTCAGCACAGAATAAACTTCATTAGGTATTAGGAATTAGATTCCTACTTGCATTCCACCAGATAAGAAGAGTAGCATTTTTAAAATTCATTTTCTGTTTCAGGAGAAGTCATCCACTGTGGGCCCCGTGCATCCCTGCATGTCCTTGTTGGATAGGCCAAGAATGCAAGGCCCTGACTGGTTTCACTCTGGCTATTTCTCAGGGTTGTTTTTGCAACAAGCAACCTTGAGGAATAGAGACAGTGTCTCTGTCTGGGACAAAAAGCAAGGTTGCATACTGCTTGCTATAAAAGGACAGGGTTCCCTAAATTTAGGGCTCTTCAGCTGTGATGCTAAACCACTGTGTGTGCACCAGTCATTTACCCCCCTGCCATGCCCTCATGAGACTTGGGGATTAGCGGGACCAACATAAACATGTTGAAGTTCATGTTGCTTCCAAAATCATGAGAAATAAAATTCTTTGTCTCTGACTTGGAAGTCTCCTATCTTCTACCAGCATCCATGAAACAGTAACAGGTTAATTTCTTATAAGTAGAGTAAAATCCAAAATTCATGAAGACTATCTATGAGGCAATTTACAACTTTCTTGAGTATTGTGTCTTCAGTATAGTGGAATTTCCAGTGGTATCTCTAGCTGGAACTGGGCTTCTAATGGTTCATTTCTGGTCGTGTCAGCAGGAAAGACAAATAAGTAAGAAAAGGCTCAGGGAGTGAGAAACTCTCCTAGAAAGTGCTTTCAACTCTCATAGAAAGTGCTTGATATATGTGCAAGAATAAGAATGTGTCCCTTTCTCACCCTAATATTACAGCTTGTGTTTCAAGATCTTCATAAGCTGACACTGACTGTCTTTGTCACAGTACCTGTGGTTACCACTCTCTTTCCTGTGTTTGCTCTTCCTCCAACATCACTTTCTACAGGTTGGCAACTTTTAATGTGCTGAATACCTCCCGATCTTTTATGCTTCCTTATCCCTATACGCTTGTTCCCCTCAGCCCACCCTGTCTCTCTGGAGGATCCCTGTTAATCTTCCTAGATCTCACACATCAACTATCTTTCTTAAATTCCAAGCAGACAATAGTTCGTCTCTTGCTACAGAGCTTTATCAAGTATATTCCTCACTTACAAACACATCCCAGTGCTGTAATCACTTGTGCCTCTCTCCCCAGTGCTCTCTTGAGAAAAGTACCTGGATCTTAGCCACCTTCGCATTCACGACAGCAAGAATAATGCCGGCCATGTAGTAGTGCTCAGCAAATATTTACTGAACTAAGCTAAATTTTTGTCCTAGCACTAATTATAGGGCTTCATTTTTAGGCAAAGCAACTTTCCATGCTATTTTTATCCTCCAACTCATTTATTAAAAATACTGACTTACTCAAGAGATTGCTTTAGGTGTCATATCACTTACCAGAGCGCCACTGCTGAGCAGGATCATGAGAACAATAAAGCTTTCAAACCAACTGTGTTCAACTATTCTGTAGCAGGTTTTCCTGATGTTCCACCAGATTTTTCCTTTCCCTGACTCTACGTCAACTTGGCAGCATGGGAATCTCTGCACACAACCTGGCAAGAGAGACATTCATGTAAAATCTTGATATTCAGAATAAATAAAATGCTTAAAATACCCTATTTAATGTGAAGCTTTCCCTGTGATGTCCCTCAACAGAATAATTGCTAACATTTACAATGCAGCTTCAAATAGATTCAACTTGAATAGATTCAATTAAAAATAACTTGTCAATGATTCTAACTTAAAATGTATTCTTGTCTTCTGTACTTCCTTGATTTCTTGTCAATCTCTTCCATGATGTTTAGGCCACTTTTTTTTTTCGTCCATTATTGCAGTCCTCATACTGTGCCGATACATGGTGAACTCTGAATGAATGAATATTAAACTAAATCTGAGGACAAAATGCTTTTCAGGACCTTCTTTGCTGACGAACTAATTTTCCTTGATGTGGATCTCATCTACAATTTCTGCTACTTCCACTCTATTAAAAAAAAAAAAAAAACTGTGCCAAGCACCATTCTAGATAATATTAAGAGAATTGGTAGAAGTTTCTAAAATTATGTTCAAAAGAAATAGATCTTCATTAGAATATTCAGGTAAAACTGTTTCAAGTACTCTATGTTAAAAGCAACTTGGGACATGTGGGTGGCTCAGTCGGTTAAATGTCTGACTTTGGCTCAGGCCATGATCTCACGGTTGGTGGGTTCGAGCCCCGTGTCAGGCTCTGTGTTGACAGCTCAGAGCCTGGAGCCTGCTTTGGATTCTGTGTCTCCCTCTCTGTCTGCCCCTCCCCCACTTGCATTCTCTCTCACTTTCAAAAAAATAAACATTAAAAAAATGTTAAAAAATAAAAACAACTCTGTCTTTGTAATCATAGATATAAAACATGCTGCTTTGGTAAGTTGAGGAACATTTAATTTAAAATTTTTTAACCATTTATCTTTTGTATACTTAGCTGTGTATATAATTTCTTCTCCTCGGGGAATTTATTTTTGGTTTTGATTAGGAAGATAAATATAGAAATAAATGACTGTAACTGGATAGAGCAACTGAAACCACAGATGTAAAGGGGTTATTTGGTAGCATGGAAGAAGTCTACCTAACCTGGCTTGTTTGCTCAGGAGAGGTTGGAACTTTGTGGAAGGAAGAGCTGGAGCCTGAATTGAGTCAAAGTATTAGCCAAAAAGAGTATGGGTGGAATGCTCTACCAAGGAAGCAAAATGTGTTATGCATAGGGATTATAAGCAGTTCAGAGTGGTGATGAAAGCACAGTGTATACAAGAGGCATAGGTGAGAAATGAGGTTAGAGAAATTGGTCAGATTATGGAAAGCATTTTCTACCACATGAAGGAGTTTGGTGTATATCCTAGAGACGATGAGGAGTATGTGGAAGGTTGCAAGCAGAAAATGATATAGGCAGATGCAATTTTTTTTTAATTTTTTTTTCAACGTTTATTTATTTTTGGGACAGAGAGAGACAGAGCATGAACGGGGGAGGGGCAGAGAGAGAGGGAGACACAGAATCGGAAACAGGCTCCAGGCTCTGAGCCATCAGCCCAGAGCCCGACGCGGGGCTCGAACTCACGGACCGTGAGATTGAGACCTGGCTGAAGTCGGACGCTTAACCGACTGCGCCACCCAGGTGCCCCAGGCAGATGCAACTTAAATAGATGTCAACAGTTGAATGGAGGATAATCTGGAAGAGAAGAAAAAGGAGAGCAAAGGTGTAGAAGGACTCAGAGCCAGAAAACCATTTAGGATTCTGGTATAGTAGCCTTAACAAGAGGGGCAGGTTATGGCAACTTCTAGTTTCTAGAGCAATAACGGATTGAAGACATGTTTGGCAGGTAAAGTCAGATGGATTTACAGACTTACTGGATATGTGATGTTAGAGAAAGGGAGGACTCCCAGAACAACTGGGTGAAGGTCAGCAATGAAATGAAGAACAAAAGTGTGGGAGCTACTTGGCAGAGTTTGAGTTTGAGATGCTGGTGGGACTTCCAAATACCAATATCCTGCAGATATCTGGAGGTCTGAATCTGCAGCTCAGGGGGTAAGTCTGGGCTAGGAAAGAACAGTTTTGAGGTCACACAAAAAATATATTTTAGGATAAGGAGAGAAAAAAGGACTAAGTCTGGAACATCTTAGAACAGTTAATATTAAGGAACAGAATGCAATGGTATGCTGGAGCCAGTTCACCCAGGCTGTTGATAACTCATTGTTCAATTGTCAGGAATTTTTGTGAGCCTGTTGTTAAATGCAGCAATCCTCAAGCATTAAATTATGTGAACTTAAAACTGTAGCTTACCTTTTTTGTTTTTAATGTTTATTTTTGAGAGAGAGACACACACAGTGTGAGTGGGGGAGGGCAGGGAAGAGAGGGAGACACAGAATCCAAAGCAGGCTCGAGGCTCTGAGCTGTTAACACAGAGCCTGACATGGGGCTCAAACCCACAGACTGTGAGACCATGACCTGAGCCCACGTCAGACACTTAACCGACTGAGCCACCCAGGCACCCTGAAATTATAACTTACTTTTGAAAGGATAAGAAACACTTAAAACATATCACTTTCTAATCATTTCAGTTTATCTGTGCTCTTGAGTATATGTGTATATTCTATCTGGATTATGGAAAATTTGGACTACTGTCGTCTCTTCCCAACTCCACATTTGGTGAAGTCACATCAGTAGTTTGGGGATAAGCCATGGTGGGGATCTTTACACTACAAAAGTCATCAAATGCTATAAACCAGGGCTTGTTGGTTTTCTAGAGTAAACTTAATAAAGTAATGGAAGAACTGTTAGTAAAATATATAAAATAATGAATATCATATTCATAGCCATGACACTATGAACAGCACAAGAAATTGAGGAAATATTCTTTCGTTATTCAAATTCTATTATCTGAGATTTGCAAACATCATTGATGAATGAGTGAAGTTCTGGCATATAGTTTCTTTGTCTCACTTTCACCTTACTGATTAACATAAATGAAAATACCAACCAACCTTTGGGTTAAAACTATACTTGTTCATCAATTGCAATCATTGATTATCTATAAATACCAAATTTTACTAAAATCTAACAAAAGCATTCTGTGAGAATCAATGAGCTATATGCAATGTACAATAGGAATATTGTTTATATTATTACTTGTAAATCATGTGCCACACATCCTTTATATCTATAAAATTCATAATAAACTGAGGTACATATTCATACTTTATTTTTCCTGGAGAACAGTGGTGAAACATTTACCTGTACCCCGCTAGGACAGGTGGAATAAGAGAAAACCTTGAAGGAGAAGGAGACAGAGTGGAAGTGGGAGAGATGTATAAGTAAATAAGTAAGGCAGTAAATAAGTCAGGGAGTAATAAGGTTCTGAACAGAACCATGACCAAGAGAGACCTAGAAAGATAATGACTGAAATTTTAAAAATTAAATATAAAAAATTGAAGTTGATTTAAAAAAACCCACAATTACTTTGAAAAAGAGGAAGAACTGAAAAAAGAGGAACTACAATTCATTTCTTTCTTAAAAATTTTCCTTTCACAACTGTCATGCCCTGCTGGTGGGAATGTAAATTAGTGCAGCCACTGTGGAAAACAGTATGGAAGTTCTTCAAAAAGTTAGAAACAGAAACACTATATGATCCAATAATTTCACTATTGGGTACTTACCCGAAGAAAACCAAAACACAAATTTGAAAAGATACATACACCCCTATGTTTATTGCAGCATTATTTAAAATAGCCACGTCCATTGATAGATAAATGGATAAAGAATATATGGTATATATACATATCATGGGTCATTACCCAACCATAAAAAAAGAATGAGATCTTGCCATTTAGGACAATATGGATAGATCTAGAGAGTATTCTGCTAAGTGAAATAGTCAGAGAAAAACAAATACCATATGATTTCATTTACATATAGAATCTAAAAAACAAATGAATAAACAAACATACATAGCAGGAACACACCCATAAATAGAGAAAAAATTGATGGTTTCCATGGGCAGGGAGTGGGGGGATGGGCAAAAGGCATGAAGAGGAGTGGAAGGTACAGGCTTCCACTTATGAAATGAATCAGTCACAAGGATGAAAGGTATAGCATAGGGAATACAGTCGATACTACATAGAAGAGCACTGTATGGTGACAGATGGTAGCCATACTTGTGGTGAGCATTAACATAATGTATACATTGGATGAATCACTATGTTATACACCTGAAACTAACATAAAATTGTGTGTCAACTATACGTCAATAAAAAAAAAATCACTGAAAAAAATGTTTTTCCTTCCAACTAGAGGGAAGGTAAAAAGGTGGGAGAGCACTTTTTAGATACTTGTTTCAGAGGTATGCAAGTTAGCCATTAAAAAAAAATTTCCTGTTTTATAAAACAATATATTTAATTAAAAATACTGAGCCTCTCAAGTAATAACTCAGATAATCATAAAGTGTATGACTTGAAACAACAAAACTAGAATTCTCTTGAACTGTACTGTTTAGGCAATGTCTTATTATGGTTTCTTTTATGATTCTAAAATGAAATTAGTTCATTGATCCAAGTAATATGAGGTATATCTGGGACTTTAATTTCCAGCACTATAAAAATGTAGCAAGCTATGTTTTATTTTGTTTCTCAAAAGTCTCTGATTTTTGCAATTGTGTGCATTTTACGTGTTCCTGTCCTTTCTCTCTGGAAACTTAAGCTCCAAGAAGGCTAAAACTTATCAGTTATGCCCTTCATTTCTGCTCACGGTACTTAACCATGTTCTTCTACATGGTTTAATATGTCATGTATAGTTGACTTAAAAGACATAATTCCCCTCCAAATGTAGTTCTAAAATAATCCAAGCATTAGTCATGATCTGAAAGATCGTATCTCTGCAAATTCTAGAATTTACAAAACTTGGATGGAAATTGGATTAGATTGGATGAAAAAAAAGCCCAGAATGAATAGGAAATATACATGTGCCTTCATTTATCCAACATTAATTATAGTTAACATAACCTCAGATCTGAATGAATTTATCTTCATTGTATTTATTTTTTTTCAACGTTTGTTTATTTTTGGGACAGAGGGAGACAGAGCATGAATGGGGAGGGGCAGAGAGAGAGGGAGACACAGAATCGGAAACAGGCTCCAGGCTCTGAGCCATCAGCCCAGAGCCTGACGCGGGGCTCGAACTTACGGACCGCGAGATCATGACCTGGCTGAAGTAGGACGCTTAACCGACTGCGCCACCCAGGCGCCCCGATCTTCATTGTATTTAAACAACCACCATACCTCTCAAATGCACTTAATAAAGTTAGAATATTTTGGAGGCTCTTTAAACATGTTTTTAATATTTATTTATTTTTGAGAGAGAGAGAGTGAGTAAGTAGGGGGAGAGAGAGGGGGAGACACAGAATCCCAAGCAGGCTCCAGGCTCTGAACTGCCAGCAAAGAGCCCAACGTGGGGCTTGAACCCGTGAACCATGAGATCATGACCTGAGCTGAAGTTGGATGCTTAACCGACTGAGCCACCCAGGTGCCCCTAGAATATTTTATAAAATAATGTGGGAGAATAGTAAAAAGGTAGGACCAAAAATTGACTCCCAGATAATCTCTTCCTGAGCAAAAGAAAACAGGAGGAGTGAAAAAATTTAGGATGGTAGTATTTTTTTATATTAACTTAATGCTTTAGACTTTATAAATTATCTTAAAATAAAAACAAAGATCTTGTGCAGAACAGAATCTATCTGTCTCAAGTATAATTTACCAGAGAAGAAAGTTTCCCTTTTAAGATTTTACTATCTGAGATTTATTTTTGTCAGTCTTAAAATTGAAGAGAAATATTATTCTTAGGATTTTAGATTTAGGTAAGAAAAGGCACTATACGTTCTAATTAGAAAAGTAAGATTTTTATCTGAGACAAAAGTTTATAAATATTGCCCTCAGGATTTATAACACCTCAGAGAGTTTCTTACTCTTATTTTGAGGCAGGAGTGCTCTACTGACTGTCTGGCTTTTATGCAAAGGCATATCCTAAGAGATTTCCAACCTAGCTGGTTGGCAATGTTATCACATCTTCTTTTTTAAAAGGAGTATTAACTAAATGTAAACATAACAGAGAACCTCTCAAACATTTTAATGGGTCCCCATGGGTAAATGCTATTTCTTTTGGGTGGTTTCATTAATTTGTTCTCGTGATGCATTTCATAAACTCTATACTGGGTTTCATCATGTTAAAGTAGTGCTCTCCACCCACCGTCCCCCAAACAAAAAAACTCCTAACCACCACTGACCTCTTCCATGTATCACTTATCTGTCCTACTAAATATTTACTACTAAATATTTATTTGGGCAAGGGACATTGTTTTTTTCACTGCTCTATCTCTCTCCAGTGAGCACCCTGGGCCTGAAATACAGAAGTTGTTTAATGATTATTTGCTGATTGGATGAAAGAATAATTAAGTGGATAGATGGTGAGAGGCTCAGCAAATTGGATGCCCTGTTTGATTTACCAGGCTGAGCTTCTTAGCTCAGCAGGTTGAGCAAGTATAAAAAGTTTCTAGCTGCTCAGAGCGATGTGACTCACAGATGTGTGTTTCCTCATAAATTTTCTTGTCTTTTGTTCTAAAAAAAATTATTTGTTTATTTAATTTTTTAAATGTTATTTATTGTTGAGAGAAAGATCATGGGTGGGGCAGGAGCAGAGAGAGAGGAGAACAGAGGATCTCAAGCAGGCTCTGCACCAACAGCAGCGATTCCAATGTGGGTCTTAAACTCAGGAACCATGAGATCATGACCTGAGCCAAAGTTGGATGCTCAATGGACTGAGCCACCTGGGTGCCCCATTTAAATTTTTTATTGAGGTAGCACATATATTTAGTATAGTATACCAATTATAAATATATAGATTAATATACTCATATAATAGCCATGTAGGTCAAGATATAACATTTTAAGCACCCAGGAAAGCACCCCTCCCGCCCCCATGTTCTTTCCCAGTCTGTACCCTCTAGAAGGAACTACTGGTCTGACTTCTATCATTGTAGATTGATTTTGCCTATTCATCCCCCATTCCCAGCTTTACTGAGGTATAACTGATAATTTAAAACTGTATATATTTGAGGTACATGAATTGATAATTTGATATTAAGTATACGTTGTAATATAATCATCACAGTCAAGTTAATTAGCATAGCCCATCTTTTCACACAATTACCAATTGCTTCTTTACATCTGTGATGAGAACATTTAAGATCTACCCTCTTAGCAAATCTGAAGTATACAATACAGTATTGTTAATTATAGTCACATTGTTGTAGCTCTTCAGAATATATTTACCTGTGTAACTGAAACTTTGGCCCTCAGTAAATTTTCAATTGTTAAGGTCAAAGTTCATCTGAAAATGTGTTTCTGTAATACCTCTTATACATTAGACTCAATTCAGAAGTTATGAATAATCTCAAAGGACTCACATAACTATTCTCATTAGAACTTTGTAGGACTAGAATAAACTTTTTGTAAAGTTTAATCTCAGTAAAATAGCAACTACAGTCTGAAATAGCTTAGCATTAATGCTTTCTGCAGAGGGTTTAAGTTTTTCTAAAGCCCTTTTCTAATTTGAAGACATAATTTGTTTGATAAACCCAACTTCTTTCTAGTTATCCTAGAATTTTAAGTTAGGGTCATTAATAAAAAGTATAGAGGAAATCTTGGTTGTATCTGTACATATTTAATGGTGCTAATCAATTTATTGAGAAATAAGCAACACCTGATGAAATTCTTAAATTTTGTAAAGGAAACACTTTAAAGGAAACTGTTTTGCTTATGGTACTAATTTCAGCAAACACAAAATTTCTACCAGTTGGGTGTCATACTTGTTTGCTTCTCACATAAAATGAAATTTAGCTTGTATTTAAAGAATATTCATGTACCCATTGTAGTTAGAAGATTTCTTTATTTGACAGGCATTTTTTTCACACATGAGTGCTAGAGGAAGCAGGTTGAGAAAATCATAGAGGATGAACACAAGTCAATGATTTCTACAAAAAATACTGATTCTGAGAATAATAGATACCAAGTCATCAGCATCAACCCTGTGCTATCAGAACTACACAGGATTGTCAACAAAATATTTTTAAAAATAAAAAAAAAGGAGAAGAAGGATGTTAGGAACTGTGGTAATTAATTTGTGTTATCTCACTTAATGTCCTCAATATCCCTATGATTCAGATGTGATTGTTGTATCTATTTTACAGATGAGGAATCTGAGATTTAAGATTGAAAAATGTGGAAAAAAAAAGATTGAAAAATGTGCTCAAGGTCTCACAGAGAATTAGCAGTAGGCCAGTTAGAAGTCATGTTTATCAGGCTCTAAAGCTTCTGGTCTATGTTATTGTATTATACTGCAACTCTAGTATAGGTTTGTGTTTTTACTTGAATAATGCAATATTTGATTAGAAAATATTGCATAAATTCACAGGTCAAGTTCAAAGTCACTACTTTGAATAAAATCCCTGAAAAATTCCAGAAGTAGTAAGTTCAGTAAGTCAGAAAGTGAAAAGGAATCAAAGGAGATACTGTTAGAAAAAAAGAGATTGAAATGCAAAGGGCTTTAAATGCTATGTTAAGGGCTTCAGGTTTTATCCTATAGACCAATGGTTCTCAGCTTCTAGTGTGCATTAGAATCCCCTGGAGGATGTACACCTTATCCCCAGAGTTTCTGATCAACTTGTGGTTTCTGTAATCAACTTGTGGCTAGAAAAGAAAGAGGTCAGGGCTGAATCAGTCTTTAGCTTGAGAGACAGGATAGATCATGATGTCACTAAATGAGAGAAAGACCAGAGGAAGCTGTGAATTACATGGGGGAGAACTCATTAAACTTTGTTTCAAACTTATTTTACCTCACATGTTTAAAGGCAACCAGTGGAGATGACCATACATGGAACTCAAGTATGAGGTCAGAGGGAAAGATGATAATTTAAGAGTCAAACAACACAGAAATAGATGTTTAAACTATAGACATGGATAAAGCCCCTTAGGGCTAGAGAAATAAGAAGGTAACAGCCCTGAAATGTGGGGGAACAATGTTATTTAAGGGATGTGCATAAAGATAGTCACTGAAAGAAACAGGGGAAGAAACTCAACTCTCAGAGATGCAAAAGAAGAACAAAGGTAGAGTGTGGCTTCTGAAACCAAGAGAAGGATTTTGAGACAGACTACTATTAACCAGATGACTATTAACAGTATCAAACGGTGTGCTGAAAGTTGGCGGGTGGCTTCAACTTTTGATGATAAGGACAGTAGTAGCCTCTATCCCATTGAGCTGTATTCTAGTGGTTCCACAGAACTGGAAAAATGAATTAAGGATCTAAAATGAGAAGTATGAGCACCCTAAGTAAGTAAAGTGCTTTATAGTATAATATACTGTCATTGTAAATTATTATTAGTAAAGTATCTTAAGTGTGGAAACTGAAGCTTTGAAAGCTTCCATGATTTACCCTTTGTCATAGAGCTATGGCCGAATCAGTATGCAGTGGAGTCTTCTGACTTTTCACTGATAATCCCTGATAAGTATGAGGTTTTAAGATAAAACCCCAAATACGAATAAATGGATGGCTAGCCAAGGTCTTGAATTTTCTCTTACCATCTGTAAAACAGGCCTCTGGCTCATCTGAATTTATAGGTTCAGCCTCTGCTTCTTCTCCTTCTCCTGGCAGAGGGTTATCAACTGTGCTGCACTCAGAGGAACTCGACCGGTTCAATCTCTAAAAAGAAATGCACCAGCCCACCAGGCAGTTAATTTAGAGGTTATTCAAATCTTATATTCAAGCCATACTTAATAATCAAATTCATGCAAAGTGTTATGAAAAAAAGATTAACAAGTATGATGGCCATAAAAACGTATAAACACATATTGAGGTCAAGTAAACTTACAATGCATCTATGCTTAATCTTTCTATCTACACATCCCGTGAAAATTAAATTTTATTATTTTTAGTATGCTAGCAAGTAAGTATATGGACAGAATTAGCATAAGGTAATTGTTTGATAAACTATAGCATTTGTAAAGTATTGGCCAAATTTTTATTATGTTTTATGTTTAATATAATTTGTGTACACCAGTAATTATTATATTCAGACAACCAAGATCCTGATAGAAATAATACAAGTGCTAAATTGCCAATGCCTGAGAATTGAAAGATTGTATCTGACAGTTGGCAGAAAAAGTTTATTGATACTTAAAATTAGAAAAAAAAGAAATAAATTAGTGTAAAATGAAATCCAAACATATTTCCTCTATTAGCTCTTGGATTTAACAATATGTATCAGGATGATATAGATAGAAGGCTTTTCACCAAGACAAAAAAAAGTCAAATATTATATTGGAATCAAAATGCCAAAGACCACACTAATTATTTCATCCAACACAGACCACTTTAGTATAAAATTTCAGGATATAGTGGAAAAGATCATAAAGTATTATATATAATGTCAAAAGATAGTGGTTACCAAAGTGAGCACCACATGCAAAATCTGAAACAAAGATTCAATGAAATTAAACATGGTGGTTTCACACATGAGAGGAATGAATTCATTGTCATTATGATCATATAATTGATCATAAGACAAGTTCTTCCCACCCAGAAATTTATGATCAAACATGATGTTTACACACTTATACATACACAGAAATTTTAGAAAAAATACATACAGCAATTGTAGCAAAACTGTCAATTTTTCCTAATATTGCTTTATAAGGGGTAGAGCAGCACAACAATAGAAGAGTTCATTTTTCATTCTCATTTGCTGAATGACATGTGAATATTGAAAACTACCAGTTATTACAGCACATGCTTCTCTTATTAAGATTATAGCTTTACTTTAGAATAGTTCTATAAATACAAGTGCTAAAAGCAAGGAAATACTCATCTCCATTAAATTGGATTTTTAATCAATTAATTTGCATTAATATTATAGGCCAAATCTAAAATATTAATTTTTAGAGATTTACTGGGAAGCTAAAAATGTGGGTACCACATTCTCAGTGTTATTATTATCACACATTATTAAACACCAGTAAAAAAGTCATTGATACAGCTTTATATGTAAGGAATGATATAAGCAAAGTTCTTTTTATGAGAGCAAAGAATTATGATTACTATAATATTTATAATCCTATTGGCATGGGGCATTATTCCCACCAGGTTGAAGAGTTTTATAATAATATCCGTTATGAACAATATTACTATGAAATTTCACTTAAAAAGCAGAATTAAATTGATTGAATTAATCTTAAATGACTTTAAAATAAAATTTTAAATAAAATGCATCTAACATGCAGAATTTACTAATTTACTAATTTACTCAGGCTAAATTAATGAAAACACCTTCAACCTTCGTATTTGGTTTTCTCATTAAGCATTAGCAAAAAAAATATATGCCAAGTTAATTTATAAGCAAATAAAAATTAAGATGATTTTATAAAGTGTATCATGTCATTTCTGAAACTTTTTTCATAGTATGGCAACTTTTTGACGTTTAAATTCAGAGTTTGGCTCAAATTGTATATAATAAATGACAGTTATTCAAGATAAGTCCTCATTGCAACAGACATCAAAATATTTAATATGAACTACAGTTTGTATCATAAGCCATATTGCTATGACTCTTTAGAAATTCAAGTTTAGAATATTTTTAGGAATTCACTGTTTTCCCAGGAATGCATGAAGTATTCACAAAGTAGCTATTTTAATACTGTATATAATATTAAATGCTATGTATATGCCCTAGTGATGTAGAGAGTTTAGATGTAATCTATTCAGTCTTTAAATTTAATATTTACTAAAGTCGAAGTGTCTTTAAACAGCGTCCAAAAGGATGCCTTTAAATAGAAAGGCTAACATCTAAAATGAAAACTTTCCCTTGAAGGGAAATGCATTTAATTCTCATGACAGGTATTGCTGTATTTAACTATTGAATCTTCTTATTTTCTTGTTAGTACACAGAGAAGATCATACCAATCATCTGAATCACTTTACATTATTATTATTATTTTCAATTCTATAAACTCAATCATTTGTTTTTTTAGTTTCCTTTCTTGTAATTATGGAAATCGAAGAATTATTATAGTAAACTAAGAGCAGTAAAATAAATACTTTAGTGTAGAAAATTCCCCTTTTGATATTATAAATAGCCTATTCTGTAATTTTTGTGTGGATTTTGGTTTTAATAAAATATGAAATATACTTTTGTCTATAGCTTTTTTGCTTGTCTTGTCAACAAATATAATTTTTTACCTTTGACATCCTATACATATAGGCTGTATAAACATAGGATCATAGATGTAGAGTCATTAGTATCAGGAATAGAAAATATACCATAGACAGCATTCCTGCCTTTTTATTGAATAATATGGCATCATTTATTGACACATTCTAAAATTTTCTTTCTTTTCTTTAAATAAAATCTATACTTGATTCAAAAATTTTAAATGTACAATAATATATGTCAAAAAAACAAAAGTCCTTTCCACTCTCTGATTCTATTCCCTACTATATATACAGTGTGTATGTGTGTGTGCATACATATATATCTTTCCATATTCAGTGTGCATCCATACAACATTGAAGTAGTTTGGAAATAATCTAATCTTGATTCAAACTTATATAACTATCTAAGAGGCCCCTTTCAACATTTGAAAATAGATTAAGATGATGGAGTAGTTGGACCCTATGCTTGCCTTGTCCCTTGAATGCAGCTAGATAAATATCAAATGATTCTGAAGACCCAGTAAATCAATCTGAAGACTGAGAAAACAAACTGCACAAGTAAAGGGAGAGAAAAGACCACATGGTAGAAGGTAGGAAGTATGGAGCTGTGATTTGGGGGAGAAAGGATTGTGAGCTGTGGAGGAGAAGGAGTCCTGATCATGGAGAGAGGAAGGAAGACACAGAGAGAGACAGAGAAAGAGAGAGTGAGAGAAATGTACAGGGGATTGCACTATAAAAGCACTTCCTCAAAACCACTGACTGAGAAAATGAGAGGAGTTGATTATCATGAGTTTTTATAACCAGTGGAGCTCAAAAATTGGAGTTTAGAAGTCCATACCATGTGGATGGTGGATGCACTTGGTGGATGCAGTGGTGCTCCTGTGGAGAAGGAGGGCAGAAGCCCAGGAGCAGATGGCACGATCTGAGAACCCCTGGGATATACTGGGAGAGATAGTTTCCCCTTCTTGGAGTGCATCTGGGAGAGGAGGATAACCTCTCAGGGGACAAAACAGCTGGTGGGTGCCATTGTGCTGCCCTGTTCTTTAGCATAGGAAAAGAGACACCTGCTGAGGGCAGCTAACCTGGACACTGGCTTTTTGCTATGCTTTACTCTAAACTCCAGGCTCCTGCATGTTGGTGCAAATGCCATTCTGGGACAAACTGGCACCAACCCCAGTGCCATGAGACCCTCGCCCAGAGGACCACAGCAGGTCTGTGGCACACCAGGTCCCTAAAACTTAGATTTTGAAACCCAGCCAACATGCCTGAGATAAAACACAGGTGCACTACACTGCTGGGAGGGCAGAATGGCCCAGACACAGGGTGAGGGCAGAGATCTGAGGAATGCCTGGGACACATGAGGTGAGATTGTTTGCTCTTCTGTGAGGGCTTCACAGACAGTGGCAGACACAAACTCTCCTCTCCGGGGATGAGGGAGAGGGTTGTTGCCATTTTTCTCCCCCACCCATCAGAACAGACTGACTTCAGTGAGCAGAACAGCTCCAACAGTGGAGACCTGAGCTGCTTACACCAAGCCCCACCCCTCTGAGCTCTGCAGGTGCTTCTTTACTAGGGCAAGTGTACCTGAGAACCAGAGCAGTTGACTCTTCCCCCAGAGGACCAGCACAAACTCCTGCACACACCAAGTCTACTGACCACAGAGTGTGTAAAGCTTCAGCTCTAGGACACATAGGATCTAGCCTCTTAACAAGCAGACCAGAGCACACCTAGTTAAAACTCACCACACTCTGGACAAGGTGAAAACACTCCCCATGGCAGGCAAGAAGAAACTTTGCAGAGGACTGACCTGAGGGGAAAATCAGCCAAAACAGTAGCAGAGTACACACAGCATAAACCAGAAACACCTCCTGAAATGCCAGGCCCTGGACAGTATATGATCTCTTCTTCATAAAGTCATTACTCTCTGGAGCAGGAAACAGAGCAAGCTTTCATAACACACAGAAGGCAGAGACCTAGACAAAATGCTAAGATGGAGGAGTTCATCCATCCCAAAAGAAAGAACAAGAAAAGGTCATGGTCAGGGATCTCTTTGAAACAGATATAAGTAATATGCTTGATCTAGAATTTAGAACAATCATAAGGATATTAGCTAGGCTTAAGAAAAGCATAGAAGACACCATAGAAAAGCATAGAAGACAATAGGCAGTCCCCTATTGTAGAGCTAAAAGACCTAAAAACCAGTCAGGTTGAAATAAAAAAAATACTATAACCGAGATGAGAAACTGACTGATTGTAATGACCACAAGGATGAAAGAATCATAGGAATGAATAAGTAACATAGAAGATAAAATTATGGAAATTAATGAAGCTGAAAAGAAGAGGGAAAGAAAAATACAGGATCATGAACAAGACTTAGGGAATTCAGTGACTCCTTAGGTGTATTAACATTTGTATCATAGGAGACCCAGAAAAAGGAGAGAGGATAAAAGGGGAAGAAGGTTTATTTGAGCAGATTATAGCTGAAAACTTCCATAATCTGGGGAAGGAAACAGATATACAAATCCAGGAAGCACAGAGAACTCCCATCAAAAGCAACCAAAGCAGGCCAACACCAAGACATATTAAAGTAAAATTTGCAAAACACAGAGTTAAGGAAAAAATCCTAAAAGCAGCAAGGAAAATGAAATCTCTAACTTACAAGGGAAGACAAATAAGGTTAGCAGCAGACCTATTCCCAGAAACTTGGCAGGCCAGAGGGAGTGGCATGATATATTCAATGTGCTGAAGAGGAAAAATATATAGTTAAGAATATTATATCCAGCAAGGCTGTCATTCAGAATAGGAGAGATAGAGTTTCCCAGACAAACAAATATTAAAGGAGTTCACAACCACTAAACCAGCTCTGTAAGAAATATTAAAGAGGACTCTTTAAGGGAGAAAGAAAGAGCAATGTGACAAAGACTAGAAAGGAACAGAGAATGGGGTGCCTGGGAGGCTCAGATGGTTAAGCGTCCAACTTTGGCTCAGGTCATGATCTCATGGTTCATGAGTTCAAGGCCCACATTGGGCCCTGTGCTGACAGTTCAGAGCCTGGAGCCTGCTCCAGATTCTCTGTCTCTCTCTCTCTCCACCCCTCCCCTTCTTGCTCTCTGTCTCTATCTCTTGAAAATAAATAAACACTAAACAAATTTACAAAAAAGAAAGGAACAGAGAAGATCTCTAGATTGTCTCTAAGATTGGACTGAATGCTCCAGTAAAAAGACACAGAGTAACAGAATGGATTAAAAAAAAAAAAAACAGAAAAAAAACCAAAAAACAAGACCCATCTATCTGCTGCCTACAAAAGACTCATTTTAGACCTAAAGACAATTGCAGATTGAAAGTGAGGGGATGGAGAACCATCTATTAGGCTAATAGATGTAAAAAAAAAAAAAGCTGGAGTAGCCATACTTATGTCCGACAAACTAGATTCAAACTAGATTTTAAACCAAAGACTGTAACAAGAGATGAAGAAGGGTACTATATAATAATAATGGGGGTCTATCCAACAAAAAGATCTAACAACTGTAAATATTTATGTCCACAACCTGAAAGCACCCAAATATATAAAACAACTAATAACAAACAAAGAAACCCATTGATTATAATACGATAATAGTAGTGGACTTGAACACCCCACTTACAACAATGGAAAAATCATCTAAGCAGAAAAACAGCAAGGAAACAATCTCTTTGAATGATCACTGAACCAGATGGACTTAACAGATATAGTCAGAACATTTCATCCCAAAGCAGCAGAATACACATTGTTTTCAAGTGCACATGGGACATTCTCCAGAATAGAACCACATAGTGGGTCACAAATCAGACCTCAACAAATACAAACAAATTAAGATCATACCATGCATTATTTTCTGACCAGAACACTATGAAACTTAAAGTCAACTACAAGAAAAAATTTGGAAAGACCACAAATACATGCAAGTTAAAGAACATCCTACTAAAGAATGAGTTAACCAATAAATTAAAGAAGAAATAAAAGAATACATGGAAGTAAATGAAAATAAAAACATGATGGTCCAAAATCTTTGGGATACAGCAAAAAAAAAAAAAAGTCATAAGAGGGAGGTATACAGCAATATAGCCTTACCTCAAGAAGAAAAATGTCAAATACACAACCTAACCTTACACCTAAAGGAGCTAGAAAAGAAACAGCAAAGAAGCCTAAAGCCAACTGAAGAAGAGAAATAATAAAGATTAGAGCAGAAATAAATGATATAGGAAAAAAAACCAGTAGAGCAGATCAATGAAACTAGGATTAGTTCTCTGAAAGAATAAATTGATGGATCCCTAGCCAGACTTATCAAAAAGAAAAGAGAAATGACCCAAATAAATAAAATCACAAATGAAAGAGATCGCAACCAACACCACAGAAATACAAACAATTATAAGAGAATATTATGAAAAATTATATGCCAACAAACTGGGCAACCTAGGAGAAATGGACAAATTCCTAAAAACATACAAACTACCAGAACTGAAGCAAGAAGAAATAGAAAATTTGAACAGACCCATAACCAGCAAAAAAATCTCCCAAAAAACAAAAGTCCAGGGCCAGATGAAATACCAGGGGAATTCTACCAAACACTTAATGAAGAATTAATATCTATTATTTTTTTAAGTTTATTTATTTATTTTGAAAGAGAGAGAGAAAGAACGTGAGAGGGGCAGAGACAGATGGAGAGAGAGAGAATCCAATGTGGGGTTCGAGCTCACAAACCATGAAATCATGACCTGAGCTGAAACCAAGAGTTGGTTGCTTAACTGACTGAGCCACCCATTCTTCTCAAACTGTTCCAAAAAATAGAAATGGAAGGAAAATTTCCAAACTCTTTCTATGAGATCAGCATTACCTCGATGCTAAAGCTAGAAAAAGACCCACTAAAAAGGAGAATAATAGGTCAATATCCCCGATGAACATTGATATAACTCTCAACAAGATACAAGCAAATTGAATCCAACAAGTAAATTAAAAGAATTATTTGCCCACAATCAAGTGGGATTTATTGCTGGGCTGCAGGGCTGGTTCAATATTTGCCAATCAATCAACGTGATATAACACATTAATAAAAGAAAGGATAAGAACCATATGATACTTTCAAAAGATGTAGAAAAAGCACTTGACAAAATACAGCATCCTTTCTTGATAAAAAACCCTCAACAAAGTGGGGATAAAGGGAACATGCCTCAACATCATAAAGGTCATATACGAAAGACCCACAGTGGGGTCCTCAATGGAGAAAAACTGAGAGCCTTTCCTCTATGGTCAGGAACAAGACAGGGGTTTCCACTCTCACCATTATTATTTGACATAGTACTGGAAGTCCTAGCCTCAGCAATCAGACAACAAAAAGAAATAAAAGGCATCCAAACGGGTAAGGAAGAAGTCAAACTTTCACTATTCGCAGATGATATGACATGATGTAAAATACCTGAAACGCTCAACCAAAAAATTGCTAGAACTGATACCTGTATTCAGTAAAGTCACAGGATACAAAATCAACATACAGAAATCTGTTGCATTTCTATACACCAATAATAAAGCAGTAGAAAAAGAAATCAAGGAATCAATCCCATTTTCAATTGCATCAAACCCCATAAGATACCTAGGAATAAACCTAACCAAAGAAGTAAAAGAATTATACTCTGAAAACTATAGAACACTGATGAAAGAAATTGAAGATGACACAAAGAATTGGAAAAACATTCCATGTTCATGGATTAGAAGAACAAATATTGTTAAAACGTCTATACTACCCAAAGAAATCTACACATTTAATGCAACCCTTATCAAAATACCACCAGCAATTTTTCACAGAGCTAGAATAAACAATCCTAAAATTTGTATGGAATCACAAAAGCCCCAAATAGCCAAAGCAATCTTGAAAAAGAAAAGCAAAGCTGGAGGCATCACAATTCCAGATTTTAAGCTACAAAGCTGTAATCATCAAGACCATATGGTACTGGCACAAACAGAGACATACACATCAATAGTACAGAATAGAAAACCCAGAAATGGACCCACAACTATATGGGCAACTAATTTTTGGTGAAGCAGAAAAGAATATCCTAGGAAAAAGACAGTCTCTTCAACAAATGGTGTTGAGAAAATTGGAGAGCAACATTCTGTCCACTGGATTACTTTGTTACACTCTACACGAAAATAAATTCAAAATGGATTAAAGACTTAAATGTGAGACAAGAAACCATCAAAATCCTAGAGGAAAACAAAGGCAGCAACCTCTCTGACATAGGCCATAGCAACTTCTTGTCAGACACATCTCCAGAGGCCAGGGAAACAAAAGCAAAAATGAATTATT
The DNA here is from genome assembly GCF_022837055.1 of Prionailurus viverrinus. NCBI lineage: Eukaryota > Metazoa > Chordata > Mammalia > Carnivora > Felidae > Prionailurus > Prionailurus viverrinus. Next base: position 61,707,800 of record NC_062568.1, on the reverse strand, counting down.
GAGACTTCATCAAGATAAAAATCTTCTGTACAGTGAAGGAAACAATCAACAAAACTAAAAGGCAGACTATGGAATGGGAGAAGATATTTGCAAATTACATGTCTGATAAAAGGTTTGTATCCAAAATCTATAAAGAGTTTATCAAACTCAGCACCCCCCTCCAAAATAATCCAGTGACAAGCAGAAGACATGAATAGACATTTTTCCAAAGAAGACATCTAGATGACTATCAGACAAATGAAAAGATGCTCAACATCACTCAACATCAGGGAGATACAAATCAAAACCATGATGAGATACTGCATCACACCTGTCAGAATGGTTAAAACTAACAACTCAGAAAACAACAGATGTAGGTGAGGATTGAGGAAAGGGGAACCCTCTTACACTGTTGGTGGGAATGTAAACTGGTGCAGACACTCTAGAAAACAGTATGGAGATTCCTAAAAAAGTTAAAAAATAGAACTACCTTATGAGCCAGCAATTGCACTATTAGGTATTTACTCAAAGGATAAAAAAATACTGATTCAAAGGGGCACATGTACCCCAATATTTATAGCAGCATTATCAACAAAGCCAAATAATGGAAAGAGACCAAATGTTCATCGACTGATGAATGGATAAAGAGGATGTGGTACATATATACAATGGAATACTACTCAGCCATAAAAAGTATGAAATCTTGCCATTTGCAATGACATGGATGGAGCTAGAATGTATTATGCTAAGTGTAATAAATCAGTTCAAGAAGGACAAATACTATATGATTTCACTCATATGTGGAATTTAAGAAACAAAACAGATGAACATAGGGTAAGAAAAAAAGAGAAGGAGACAAATATAAGAAACTTAACTATAGAGAACAAACTGAGAGTTGCTGGGTGGGGAAATGAGTGGGGGGATGGGTTAAATGGGTGATGGGCATTAAGGATGCCACTTGTTGTGATGAGCACTGGGTGTTATATATCAGTGATGAATCACTAAATTCTACTGAAACCAGCATTACGCTATATGTTAACTAAGTACAATTTAAATAAAAACTTGAAACATTAAAAAAAATGATCAAATTAAGTACTTTTTTATTTGTCATGGTTCTTTTGATTGCCTAGAAGGTGTTTTTTCTACAATACCTAATGTGAATAGAGACTGTTAAATATAGGTGTTATATGAGAAACTGCCCTAAGCTGGTAACTTACAATGTTATTACTGACATATCCCGAAATAGGCATTCACATAATAAGGCTATTTTATGCTAGTTGGCCTGTTCTTATTTTGAGAGGTATGAAGTAGGATTATCTAATAATTTGATGATCTGCCACTCAAAAAAAGCCAAAAAAGAAAAACAATTCAAACCTATTCTACCTATTGTAGAAAATACAGAACCCAACAAAAACCTTATGCAAAGAGGATGGTTGGTGTTGAAAACATTCCAAAGATTATACATTTAAAATACATACTGTAAGTCTGATTGCTATATACAACAAAAGATATTCTTTGAGGAGCAGAGCTTAGAATAGTTATTCCACCGGAGAAGTGAAACAAAGAAACACGGAAGAGAGCAAGAAGTTGAGAGAAGCAAATCAAAGAGAAGAGATGGGCATATATGGGCAGAAAAATTAAGGGAGACATTAATGATAAACTAAGCTCTACTGTATGTCGTTAAGCTTAAGAAATATTTTTTTATTATATTCAAATAACATCACCCATATTTTAATTTTAGAGTCTAATTTTACAATTGATATTCATAATGAGGGCCCTGAATCATTAAAGGAGTAAAATGGTCAAGTTCAGAAAAAAAGATCGAAGGACCTTTAAAGAAGAAATCTACAGATTCTACTATGCTTTGTGGGAGTAGGGGTCCAGTGTTTTCCAAGCTCCCATTCTATCATGGGATAACTTCAATTTAAAATATTCTTTTCTGGTCTAGAACCAAAATATGCTTTCCTCTTCCTTGCAGTTGTTAGGGCCCTTTATGCCCTCTGGAAAATGCAAATATTATCTTCCTACAGCCTTTTCAAAATGAGACTACCATTTGTGTTTTTCATCTTAAGAGTACTGACATTTAGTTTCTTTACATGACTTAGCATTCTAGGCGCCTCAAGTCCCTCCAATCCTTTTCTCATCTCTCTAAAATCCCAATCTCTCTCAAGATTCTTTTTAAATGATAATGCCAGTTAAAAAGTACTGAAAATATCCTTCATCAATGGAAATGACAATAGTATTTTCCTTTCTGTTATCTAGATTTACTACCATTTAAGTAGCAATTTTTAGTTTAATTACTAGTTACAGTAAACTCTTGACTCGAGGCAACTAAAACCCCAGCACTTTTTCAGAGAAAGGGTAAGAAATGGAAGTTTTCCTTTTCTAGTGTTCTTGATGACTACTAGAGAAAGTCTGTAGGCTTTTAGAGAACAGCTGCTTGTTCAGCAGGAAATCCACTTAACAGTTCCATCACAGGGTCAACGTGGTGTATAGTATTAGATGATGGAGAAATAATGAGGTCAAATCTCAGGCACATCCATGGAAATTCAAAATTAAGCAAATGATTTCACTGAGATTTCTTAATTTTTCCATAATCTTCTATCTAGAGCACTTCCTATTTAAAAACATGACAATTTATATGCCTAAAAGATAAGATCTTGCATATGAAAACAAACAAACAAACAAATTTTGGCCACATAAAAGATTGGACTGATTACAGGTGTCTCAGCCAGATCGTACAGGGTCATCTTGGATCTTTAAAAGGCAAGTGACATTCACCAATATGGACTTGCCATGCAATCAACCAATGGTATTCTGTGCACTAACACAGAACTCCTATCTGCAGAGAATAGATATTTAAGTAGCTGGAATACAGTGGGTCAAGTGAGAAGGAAAAACTTAAAAACTTGAGAAACAAGTATTTAAATATTTCTGCTACTGAGGCCTACTAGAAGTGGATAAATAAGGATTGGAACACAGGCAAACATTCTGGCAAAATGTGAGGTAAAAACGTAAACTCTAAGACTCAAGCTCATTATTCACTTACAATTAAAAAAAGAATAACAAACAAACAAAAAAACTACCAGTACATTTATGCTAGCCCCTTAAAACTACTCATAATGAGGAAGGAGAAGGAAAGACAAATTCCAGTGGATGGAACAGTTTTTTGAATACATGGATCTCTAATATTGAAAATACAATGTAAAATAAAAATTGGTACAGAAAAAGCATATTTTTCCTAATGTTTATGTAGGCAGCTTCTGCCAAAGAAAAGTATTATATTTTGAGTCATTCTTCACAAATGAAATATCCAGAGTTTTTTTGGCTTCAGGACAATGTCCATTCATTAATATGAACCTCATGTTTTCTAACAGTTTGGTAAAAAAAAAAGTAATAATAGTTGAAGAATTAAACACACACACACACACACGCACACACACACACATTTCTGGAAACCATTTTCCGAAAAAGTATGTGTTTTACCTATACATACTATTGTATACGTATGCATCTTTATTTATGTTCTAGGCAGGGGGGAGATTTTCTACATTCTGAAATAAAATTGTTTTACAAGAGAATATTGCCTCTGCATCACCACCCATCTGAAATAGAAAAAAAAAATATGTCTTTTACTTAGGAGTACCTTTAAAGCTAACTTCAAGTAAACTGGAACAATATTTGTTTGTTCTTTTAATTAGAAACTGCTAACATCATTATCCCTAGAGTGTATCATTTTCAAGATAAAGTTTTGCTTTCAACATTGCACAATGGAAAACAATAATAAAAACATCCCATCAATGACAGAGCAATTCAAAATATATACTAGATTATAAAAGAAAAAAGGCAAGATCCTTATTAATATGGATTTTTTTTCAGAAAACTATTTTCTAGAGTTCATTCAACAAGCTATACTAAAATAAGACAAAATAGATCTGAGTGGCATTTTTTCTTTTATATTTGTTAGAAATATTATATAATGAAGTCCATATTAATCTGCTTCCAATATAATGAAAAGTGTTAAATGTCTTATTGAAAGATTTAGTGTTCACTTACTATGTTCCATTTAAACCTCTTACCTTCCTGAGGCTATGCTGCCTGTTTCCTTATGAGATATATACATTATAAGAAACATTCTCATCAGCATATAATATTGCTTTTGGAATCAAATTAAGCATTTCAAGCACATATAATTCATTCATTCATAGGGTTGGCCTATTAAATTTTAATTGATGCATTTTATATACAAGCAAATAAAAATTAAATTAGTTACTGAATTGATCAAAGAAATAAAGCTCTAGTTATCACTGTGCTTAAAGTCATTTCAAAATATATTCAAAATTATCCTAGAAGCTGGGTACTGTGGCTCTGTCCTCAGCTTTCTAGGTGTGTACTTAGAAAACAGCTTATTTGTATGCATTTCAATTTCTGTAAATACAGGGCTAGTACTAGACTGTTCCTTTTCTGTTCTGAGATTTTATTTTTATGCTTGAAGTATTTTCCCACAAAAATGGCTTATTAACAGAGTTTTGATTTACTAAATTTAAATGTGACTATTTTTTTCCAGTGTAATTTTAAGGTGCACAATGTAATGATTTGATACATGTATATGTTGTGTATAAATATATCTATATATATTTACCACATCCTTTATGCACATAATTACCATTTTGTTGCTGCCGTTGTTATGATGAGAACATACTCTCAAAGTTCTACTCTCATTGCAATAAATGTGACGATTTAATGTGACATAGATCAGATTAGATTGGGAAGGGAAGTTGCTAGAAGTTTTCAAATTAAATGTTGCTCCAGTGGTTTCTTTTACATTCTATATATTACCTTTATAAGCCATCCAATAAAATCTATAGATCATTCACTTGAATCACCTAAGGACATGAGAGATATATATATCAAGGAAGTCATCAAGAGAATCACAAAAAATGATGGAATTGCCCCCGTGACATGCTATGATGTCAATTCATCTACAGAACAATTGTGTATGTTTCTACTTTCTTGCAATGGGTCAGGCAGAAACATTTAGTACTGAACAGCATGCATGACACTGAAAAAAATATCATATATGTATGATTTTTTTTAGATAACCTGTGTAAAAGTGGTCACATATGTCTTTGCCTGGTTAAAAGCACAGAGCTGCATTCTTGATTGATCCAGTTTGTTTTTACCCCTGTGAGAAGTAAGAAGGTTAAGTACTGAAGTTTAGAAATGCAGAAGGATGAAATAGTTTAGTCAACTGATTTAAAATGTTTAAAGTCACATACCTGTAAGTAAAAATTAGTTGTATGTTAGAAAATACATGCTATAAGCTCAATGCAAAGCAGTATATTTGAAATACAGCAATAAGACTGAATGTTATTCAACACAGACTTAAAAACAATCAACTGGATAGTTATAAAGTTCTGTTATTTAGGAGATGAATTTAAATACTGTAATATGCTAAGGCAATCTTTTGGTCTGTTTGCTCTGTATAACAAGCATTTAAAAGTAAGTGATTCTCAATATTGGAGTGGGTGAGAGTAGGAGTGAGGAGTTTTTAAAAAGCATATTCTAAAATTAGCATTTCTTGATTTACTTGTAATTATCATATTAATTCAATTTTGACATTTCAAATAGCATTGAAGGAAAAAAATGTTTCCAAATTTATCAAAGTATAAAGAATAAGAAACACTGATTTAAATGTCAGACCAAAGTGTCATTGTTTTTAGACACAAACATATCCAATAAAGATGAAAGATTTTTCAAATAGTTTGAAACAAATCTGCAAAAAAGAAACGGGTAAGTAAAATTCTACGAGTCTTTTGTTTTGTTTTGTGTTTTTAAGAATCTATGCAAAGGGGTGCATGGGTGGCTCACTTAGCAAACCTACTGACTCTTGGTTTTGGCTCAGGTCATGATCTTGTGGTTTGTGGAATCAAACCCCACCTAGGGCTCTATGCTGCAGGGAGCCTGCTTGGGATTCTCCCCCTCTCTCTCTCTATCTGCCCCTCCCCCATTTGCACTCTCTCTCAAAATAAATAAAGTTTAAAAAAAGAATCTATGCATAAAAAAAGGATCAAATACCAGCTTAATTGCATAATTAAGGTATAATAGTATAATTATAATTATACATTTGTATAATTGTGACTAATCCCTAAATCTTGTCAAGTCAAATGCAGTTCTGGGAGAGGTTATTTTATTTTCTGAAATGCAATAACAAGAAAATTTCTAAACTGCCTTTTTGGTGAAGGTAATACTGTTTGAAGAAAAAACTGTAAAAATCTAAAGAGAGACCAAATAACAACATAATTAAAACCAACATGTGGTAAAAGGACATAAAATATTTAACCTTGATGACTACAAATATTTAAACATTTTTTTTACTAAATCGATAAAAGGAATGCATTTCATAAGTAAGCACATTTAAGTTTCTCCAAAGATAATGGCATTGAAAACTGAAGAGTGAATAGGTGAAGTGGTAGATGGATTAATGAGTGAATGAATCATATAAACAATATGAATGTCTGTTCCTCTGCCTGGGATTTCCTTCTCCATTGGAGCCACACAATGAAATGATCTCCATTCTTTAGGGTCTGGCTCAAGTGCCACCTTCTCTCGCATGCTGTCAACCTGATATAATCTCTTACTCAATGCATCCTCAATGGACTGGTTTATTATTCTGTTCCATTCTATGTTATGTTATTGAGGTAGACTATAACTGAATAAATCAGCATTAAGGAGGATGAGAAGCTAAATTTGGATCACTAATGCACAATAGCACTATACCAGAAAAGTTGATCCTTAACTGCAACATTACAGGGCATAACAGAAAACAATTATATTCCTACTCACATCTTGCCTTTCTATCGTATGCAATATGGCATTTAAGCTCAGGGTTCAAATTTTAAAAAGACTCCCAGAATCATCGGTGACTAATAAATATCATTTCTTAATCTTTTAGCATTTTAGTTATCTGTGAATATAGATGAATGATATCCATTCTCCTGGTTGTCATAAGGAGGAAAGTTATAGAATGTATATGAAAGTGGCAAATATGTAAAATTTTTCCTTGGTCTCTTTGGTGCTTTCTTCTTTTGGGTTCACTACTCAAGTGTTGAGTTGATCACTTGTCCTCTTATTTTCTGTGGTCCCTGGAGTGTAGTGGATGTTGTGGTACACTGCCCAAATCTCCCTTTCAGAGAGCCTCCTCTTTTTCCAGCTACCAGGAATGTTGGGGGCTGAAGGTTCACAGCTGAGTCCCTGCAAGGCAAGTGTCATGCAGAAGAGAGCTGCCTCACCCAAGGTTCCATCTCCTCCCCTGGGAAGGTGACTCATTGGTAGGAGGGTACAAAGGCCTGACTCTCCTGCTTCAATTGGGACTACTCTAAAGGGTCATCCTAGTACCTATAGGAGACAACCATAGGATCAGCACAGGCCTCTGATGAAATTGCAGAGCATTTCAGTTTCTCCTTGTGCTCAATCATCTTGCTTCCCTCATTTCTTATAGGTGTTAGGTGTTGCTCCTGGTAACACTCCCCAGTAAATCTCTTACACACAGATTTCTCTCTCAGAGCTGGTATCCCAGAGAACCTGACTTTAGACTGACTCCCTGTATATTCTGTGGTTAACATAAATTAACACATAAAATCTCAACCTGTCTACAACTCTGACTTCTCAAGACCTAAGTTTCCAAATACATATTGTTCAGCATCACTTGGCTATCTTGCAAGTAGCTCACAATTAAGATGCCCCCCAATTAAACTCTAAATCTATTCTACCTCCTAAATATTTTCCTTCCCCTATATATATTTTTAATAGCACTGATATATATCCAGTCTTCTAAGATAAAACCTTTTGTCATGAGTCAGTTTGTATTTCCCACAGGGGAATGTTGAAGTCCTAGCTCCTGGTCCACTTGAATATGACCTTATTTAGAAATAAGGTCTTTGCAGATATAGCTAAGGTGAGGTCATTAGTGTGGGCCGTAATCCAGTATAATCAGTGTCCTTGTAAGAAGAAGAGAAGACAGACACACACAGGCAGAACACCATTTGATTATAGGGAATGTCAAAGATTAACAACCCATCATCAGAAGCTAGGAAAAAGCAAGGGAGAATGCTTCCTAGAGGCTTCAGAGAAAGTATGGCCATGCCCAGACTTCCATTTCAGACATTTAGAACTCTAAAGCTTTCAAAGAATAAATTTCTGTGCGTAAAGCCACAAAGTTTGTGATACTTTATTACGGCAGCCACGGGAGACGGATACACCCTCTGCAACAGCTCATGACCCCTATATCCAGATCCTGAGCCCTTACATATTAACTCGCAAGTATCTTAGAGTTTATCCCCTTCTGCCACCATCATTCCCTTAGCTTGAGCCCCTATCCAATGTTCTTTGAAAAGTTGCAATAACTTCCCATCTTCTCATCTTCCTCTGGGGCTGGGCTTTACTACACTCCCCAAGGAAATTTTCTTTAGAAGAACAAGTTTGCTATGAACAAGGTATAATAAAAGACCCTAAAGTTTTCTCTTTCTGTTAGATAAAAAGAAATGTATTTTACTCTCTTGTCATGGTACATCAGGCTGTTCACTACCTGGCTCCAGTCTACCTAGGCAACCTCCTACTTCCCACCAGGTTCCCTTCATACATATGTAATGGGCCTTTTTACATCTGGGTCTTCCACATACACTGGGCTCTTTACCTCCATTGGAACAAACTCCCAACTGATCTGTAGAAAGAATTTTTCTTTTCAACATAAAACCCCCCTCAAATGCCATTTCCTCTGTGAAGTATCCCAATTCATTTTTAAGGTTGGTTACCCTCTCCTCTCTCCTGTCTGAATATTTTGTCCTAAAACTGAATTGTGTATTCATTCTCTTTTTGTATGTTTAATTATAATTTCTGTTTCTATATGTGTTTCTTCTCAAGGGCAGAAGCCTTGCTTTACTCTTTATCACTTAAGACAGTGCCACAGAGAAAGACCTTCAGCCTTCATTTAATGAACGAATGAGTGCGCTAATAATGTGTCTTCCTCATGTCTAGCATGGATATGGTAACTGGAAGATGCTCAGTAAATGTGAATTGAACAAATGAATAGCAATGGTTTACAGAAAATGTTCTCTAATGTATTCCTGTGCAATTTCCCCCCTAATTATTAAAGTTAATGAGGGGTTTATTTGTACTTTAGTTCCTTATGGAACATGAAATTTTGCATAAGTGTGTTTGCAGTGTTTTAAGGTGACACTCTCCTGAAGGAGGGAAGTTTGATTATGTGAAATTTGAGTATTTCATTGACCTCCAAGGACCTCAGTTAGTTCCTTCAAGACTTTGATATAATGTTTCAAAACTCTAAAGAACTATTAAGTAAAGCTAAGTATCTGCCTTTGGCTTAAGGAGGCATGAATAGGGCATCTTTCTCTGAGGAGATGTTTACACAGAATGTTTCCTCTCTGCTGAGTACACAATATGAGCACATTCACTTAAGCAGCCTAACTAAGTAGATACATTTGTCAAAAGAGCAGTAAAGAAGTATTTGGGGATTAGATTCACAATAAATAAAGGGGCATCTCTGAAAGCTGTAAGAGTCTGTACTACTGTAATATCATATGAGGCTGTTACTGTTTTTAAATATTTTGAGAAATAAATTTGGATTAACTTAATATTTTCCTCTGAAATTTGCATACACTTCCAAAGTCCATGTTACAATTCTATAAGCTGCTTCTTTTTTCATCTTTTTAAGCAGAGAAGGAAGTAATCGATAGTGATAGAAAACAAAGAGAATGACTCTAATCATCTAAGAAAAAGCTCTCCATTAAAAAAATAGTTATTAATTTAGTGTTTTAGAGTTTTAAACATTGAGATTTGGCACAATTAAAAAAAAACTACACTTAAGAATTTAGTTAAGCCAGATGCCAATCACATTAATTGCAGGATGCGTGAAGTAATTTTTTTTCCCCCTTCAGCAACTCTTAGCACAGTGCCTGGAGCATAGTAGATCTCAACAAATATTTACTGAATGATTGGGTGCATTTCATGCTTCGTTTGAGGCACATAATAAGGAAGCACTTCATTGTTAATGATAAAAATCTGTGCAGTGTGTTATTAATGTTTCTTGTGTGCTTAGAGGACTGAAGTGTGCCTCAGGAGGAGGCTGATTTTGAGAGGGGCCATCAGTTCAATGTCTGCATTCTGAGAAGCAGCGACAAGTCCCATGGGCCCATGGGAGATGACAGTATGTCTTTCTCAATTCTGAGATAAACTCTATCTTCAGAGAAATGCTGCTGTTCTGTTGCCAATTATTTCCTCAAAACTGTTTAAGTTATTTTACTCAGCACTTTATTTAAACTCATCTCTTTGGTCATCCTTTAGGAAGGTATTTTATTATAAAATGTTTTTACTTCATTCTGGAGTGTACTATCAGGACAAGGACACTTGCCTATCTGAGAGCTGATATTAGTAGAAGATGGAAAAGTGTCCATCAAGTGCAATGGGAAAATAGAATGCTAGGTCCTAAAAGAGAAGTTTTATGCTTGTTTGTTTGTTTGTTTGTTTGTTTTTGTTTTGTTTTGTTGACGAAGAGGGGGGAAAAAGGAGAGGTGTCCAAGGTCAAAGGTGTTTCTCTCTGTTCAAAATGCAGATTATTCAACAGGCAAAGGGGGAAATATCCCTGGCCCACGAATAAAGATAAAGATATCTCAGAAATCTGGGTCAAAACAAGCTAGGGATGAATTTAGGTTCATATCCCACACCAACTCCATCCATCATGGTGGCCACTGGGAACACCACTGATAAGGATTCTGAAGTGGCTTTCAGACTTAGGCAGAGAGAGTTCAAAGGATATGCCTCCAAACTGGCGTGTGAAACAAGCCCTCTGCATCTTTTACACAATAAAATTGTGAACCATTGATCTACATAATGCTACCTCTCTTGAACTGAACCTGCAGCAAATAGCTACTTACAGTCTATATGTGACCACTCGATTCCATATCATAATAACTGTTAATCAGGCACTTACTTTCCAGCAGACATGCACCTAATTATTTATGTACACCATTTACTCTTCATTACAATTCTATTTTTCATATAAAGAAACTAATTTTTTTTGTAAATTACTGAAGACCATAGAGTTAGTAAATATCACAGCTAGAATTTAAGGCAAGTAGTCTATCTCCAGAGGTTGTATTCTTAAACATATCTATCGCAAAGTAGTGCTTAAGACTTAACTGACCTAAAGGAATTGAATCAAGTTATTACTTTCTGTTGGGTAATCAAGATTTATCCTTGGGGCAAGGTTCATCAAGAACATGGCAATCAGTATTTCAAGAATATCTTAGGCATGAAAAAATTAGAAAGTTGCAAAGGAGAGAATAAGCAGTTCACAAATATGGGAACTGAAGTGGAAGCTGAAGATTAGGGGAATTATAGCAGGGAGGTTAGCATGGAAGAGTAAAGAGGCACTTTCAATAAAGAAAATATGCTTTTTTTTAGTGGTCCAAGTATAAAAACAAAAACAAAACCAAGTCATAATGATAAACATTTAAATCTCAAGCACCTGGAAAGAAAGACTCCAGACACAGGTTTTCCCAGGTCACAACAACTTAATACTACCTCTAAGTTACCTAACAAATTTCCTATATATCTTGAACTTCTGTTATTTCTCAAGTCCAGTATATTAAAGTGGGTTTGAATGTACTCATGCTGTGAGATATGTCATGGAAAACTGTTTATGAAAAAGGGCAAAGTTTTCAAGTCCACAACTTTAAATCTGTACTTTTAGATGATATTAGTGGGGGTGAATTCAACAATAAACACAATGGCTTACATTGTTTTAGGGCTTACCAACTATTTCATATCTATGGTTTTTCAACTCTGATCTTCACTAGCAGAAACACGAGTAATTGAATTAGTTTCCCTTTCCACATGAGACCAAGCTCAGACCACTGTTCCTGAAAAGGGGTATGTGGAATCTGATCTTCCACCTTTAAGTTGAAATAACATCAACTTAAATTTGGAGATTTTGGATACAGTACTTCTTCCACATAAAGGTTTTAAAAATAAAAAAATAAAAATCCTATCCTTCTTTTGTCATCTTGGAAAGAATTTCTTTGGATACTTAGAAACACACACTCTTAATTTATATACTTATGTATTCACTTAATATTGAGGATTTACTCTGTACCAACTAGTCATATGGCCAGGAGACAGACAGATAAGCATGCGCGTGCACACACACACGTGCACACACACACACACACACACACACTGGTATGTATCTTTATTCCAAAATCCACTAGCAATTCATGGAGGGCAGGTCTTTCTTATTATAGGGTTAAGTGGATAGAAAGCATTTGATAAATGCCTTTTGAATACTTTCAAGAGTGACCTAAAGAAAGGAATAATATTTTTAGGTGATATCTTGAAACTTTAAAGAGATGCCATAAAAATATTTTGTCGTAAGACTCACTTATGGTTATTATATTCCATATTAATAAAATATAGTTCAGTGAATAAAAACAGTAAACACTATCACTTTAAATGTATGTGACCAAGTGTGGAGAAGGAGGATATAAAAACACTTTGATAAAAGGTTCCTGTTCTCAATGAGTCTATAGCACCATTTAATGAATACAATAATTTGTCCAAAAATTAAAATATAAAGCTAAATAATAAATCCAGGAAAAGTCATAAAATTGTGCAGGGTTAAAATGAGTACAGCTCCTATCTCTCTGGAGAGAAATTAGGAAAGACGCAATAGCTACCCTTTTGATCACTCTGAGTACTGTTCTAAACATTTTACCTGTTAATTCTTGTAACCCTCACGCAATCCTGTGATGTAAGGACTAATAAATTTACCCATGAGGAATGTCTTAAAGATGCGCATAGGATTTTGACCAAGGAAGGAAATCCCAAGCAAAGTCAAGCACGATGCCAAGTGTTTGTGTCCAGCAGGAGACCAAGCAAGCAGTAGGTGACACAGCTGGTCAGCTGGTGGGGGCCATGGTGTGAAGACTTTACCGTCTATAATTCAGGAGACTTGGGAGACAAAGGATACTTCAAAGGAGTGACATGATTGGGATTGAACCTGAATAAAATTAATCAAACAAATGAACTCGAGTAGATGGAAAATGGAAGCAGAGACACCAGCTGGGACTCTGCTTGGTACAGTTTAGGCAGGAAGTAATGAGTGAGAAGGCAAAGGTGATGAAGAGGAGTGGTGGCTTCAACAGACACAGTGGAAGGAGACTGTACAGGACTTCACAACTGATAACAAAAGGGGATGAAGGAAGGGAAGACTGAAAGGTACCCAGCACTTTCAAATCTAGCCCAGTAGGATTGAATCACTTATGAAGAACCAAGTAAGTACACCTGTTCAGAGGAACCTTTAGGAACTCATTATGTGAACTCACAAACAAAAGAAACTATCCATCAGTTTGCAATATTAGAAAGAACTTATCACAGCAAAAATCTGAAATTTCAGTTCATTGCACACTACTTATTCATATGAAACAACGCGCATAAAACAATCTTACCCCTTTGCTGTATTCACTATCTGAATCACTGCTGAGTTCCTCAGTATTCATATTTTCCAAATCAGATTCCCCAGGTGCAATCGGCACTGTCACTGTGAGGCTGGGGTTATGAATAAATGATTGACAATCACTTTCTTCCATTAAGTATTTGTCCACACTGCTTCCCAAACCACTGATTTTATCTTTTTCTTTGTGGAAATTGTGATCTTTGCTCATTTCAGCAAGCGTGCGGTTAGAGATATAGTTTTCTTTCTTACTATTCAGATCTTCTGCTCTTCCTGGGTCTTTGGGAATCTTCGGCTTTTTGGAGAATGCTTTTAGAATAAATTCACGCAAGGTTTGTTTCACATAATTTACTCCCTTCCTAATTCTGGCAACTGCAATCTGGAGGTTATTTGCATCGGTGTCTTCTTCAATTGCTGTAAGATTGTCTGAGCTAAATGAGCTCAATAATAAAGCCAGAAATAGGTTGAGGACCTATATCAAGAGAAATAGGGAGACAGGAAATGAAAAAGAAAATAAGCACATTTCTGAAATACAGGCCAAAATCCAAACCAGAATTAAAGATTTCTGTACTTCTTCACACATAGGTAAGAGCATGTGATGGGGCAGAGGACAGGCGGGATTCCTCATCACTCTCTCTGGAACCTAGCTCCTGTGAACTCTGCAGAGCAGAGGTCAGCCACACCCATGAAGGACTTAGCCTGAGGAGCAAAGAGAATGTTCCCTTCTCATTATCATTATGTCATTCTTACATTCATTTCTGCAGCAGGAGTCCCTTGGCCAAATTCCCTTTTATGGGCCTAAAAAGCCTTCCTAACATTTACTATAGTTAATATTTATTACCTGTGAGAAAAAAACTAGAACAAGAAAATTGTGATTAGTGTTTATTGTGCTGAAGTAACCTAGGCCAAGCTCGATGTTCACTTTTCCCAGAAGTTAAATGTCAGTTTGTTGCAACAAATGGAACATAGAACACTTGCAAACCTTCTGTAATAAAATATTCTGTCCAAGAATTGTGCCAGCTTGCAACTTAATGAGGCTTTTAAAGCATAGAAAAGGGCCTGCCTACTGAACCCAATTCAAATGAGATAATGGCATTATGATTGAGTGGCTTTATGCCAATCATCTAGCCCTGGAAGAGATAATAAAAGAGGTCAGGACAACTCCTAGCCTTGAAGAAAAGTCCTGTTTGTGTGCAAAACCACTTGTTTTTCCTCCCTGAGGTAGGGGTCCAGGTGAACTCAACATTGTGAAAAGAAAAAAAATTCTCATGGAGGGTTGAAAGTATTTACATTACATTTAAGTGTTGTTTTATGTAGGAAACAAAAAGGTAATTGAAACACCCTTTCACTAAATACTAAATACCCTTTCACATAAATACACTATGAAGTGTCTTCATAGACAAAAACATCTACCTCACTAAATAATCAAATTTAGGTCAATCTGAGGAGAAGGGACTCACACCCTCACACCTGAATTTGGTCTCATCTAAAACAGTTTTTCAGAGACGTAAGTAGAAGAGCACAGGTTAAAAATGTCTATGTTAATATGTTTGATTTAAGAGAAGAGTCCAAGGGGGAGCAAAAAGAGAAAATCACAGAAAACAACTGTCATGAATCACTGAGGAATTCTGAAGTAGTTTACTTTCATTTTGGTCTTTATTGTCAATGAGAAAATGTATTTCATTATGAGATAACATGTTTGTGTGTGTGTATATTTTAACAGGAATGTTGATGAGAAGCCAAGGGCTCATTCTACTACTTTAGCCTCCCTAATCAATGCAAGTGTTAACAGATTTTCTCTTTCTTCCTTTCAAATTTGTAATTAACTTTATTTTTTTCCACATTTATTGAGATGTAATTGATGTATAAAATTGTGTAAGTTTAAAGTGTACAATGTGTTGATTCGATATACTTATATATTGCAAAATGATTACCACAATCGTGTTAAGGAACAACCCCATCGTGTCAAATAATTACCTTTTGTGTGTGTGTGGTAAGGACATTTAAGATCTATTCTCTTAGCAACTTTCAAGTATATAATATGGTAATGTTACCAATTACCATGATGTAAATTAGATCCCTAGAATTTATTTATCTTATAGCTAGAACTTTGAACTTTGGTCACCATTTCTCATGTCCCCCACTCCCTAGCCTCTGGTAACCACATTCTAGTCTCTGTTTTTATGAATTTGACTTTTATGAGATTCCACATATTTCAAGAATATGCTGGGGCGCCTGGGTGGCGCAGTCGGTTAAGCGTCCGACTTCAGCCAGGTCACGATCTCGCGGTCTGTGAGTTCGAGCCCCGCGTCGTGCTCTGGGCTGATGGCTCGGAGCCTGGAGCCTGTTTCCGATTCTGTGTCTCCCTCTCTCTCTGCCCCTCGCCCATTCATGCTCTGTCTCTCTCTGTCCCCAAAATAAATAAACGTTGAAAAAAAAATTTAAAAAAAAAAAAAAAAGAATATGCTTCATCACATCTTCATAAGGATAATAACAATAATTTTTATTCCATCAAAAATCATAACAAGACTCCACTATTTTGTTAAAATCTACCAGGTATCATAAATAACAATACCATTTTATATCACATATCCATTATCATATTAAGCAGAGAAGTATTAATAAAATGTATATTTGAATCAACATTATCTGATTAATGTTCTTTGCCAGTTTCCTGATATAGACTTGAGATGACTAAAATCTACTTTTCTGAACTACCCTCTAAAACTTATGGTTTTTAACCATTTTAATTAATTGGTAGTAAAATGACTTAAGGCGTAAGTGAGAAAAAAAAAGTGAGAGATCTGTTTAGCATATAACTCTAATATGCAGAGGACTATATCAGAAATATAAATTTATGTGTCTTTCTTTTTAGATTCTAATTGTACATCAATGGTAATTCCTTATCCAAGAGTTGGTTATTTATTTTGTGAATTACACTTCTCTTATCTCTCATTATCACTAGCAAATAATGAACAGATATCAACATGAGGCAGTCATTACCAATTCTACATGGATTAAACATTCACCAAGATACCCCATCTATTTTTAACTATAAATTCATATTGCTTTTCAAAGTGTATCATTACATTCACACCTGTGTTCAAGCTTCAATATTGTATTAAGTATTATTCAAAGACCCATTTCAAAATTCTTCTTCAAGTCACTATTTAGAACTGCTCTCCTTTTCTTCCAAGTGTCAAGAGCATTTTATTTTTGCCCCACTGCTAGCACTTACCACCTCTTCCTTACCTGATAATTTGGTGTACCACTTTTCTATGTCCCTAGAATGTAAGTACCTTGAAGAGAGGGACTAACTCATAGGTATGTATTTTTAATCATCCTGCAATACCCAAATATATTTCCTTTCACAGAGAAAGTACTAAAAATATTGAATAAGTTGAGAGAGCCCAAGGAATCCCCCTTACTTCATACATGCCTGAGCGAGTACTAAATATTTAAATTAGTTGTGACCAGTGGCTTTGGTGTGGTATGTTTTGACCCCCTGTATCTTATAAAGAGCTACATTTCAATATTTTTATGTCAACATTTTATAAGAAGTATATGAACAAGTCACATTATAGGAGCTTATAATACAAATGTTAAATACAGAAGAAGAACCAAAGAGAGAATATTTTATTTCATATTGGGAATTATAAACCTACATAAAACTAGGAAATTTATTACTACAACTGGAGGATGATTAATAATTGCAGAATTCGAACTCATGGTGTCTATATTTTGTGCAGATCTAGAATTTGTATTGCATAATTTACTATGTATATGTCTAGCCATTTAATGGCACAAAACAATACCATTTAGGATGTGATTTGATAAATGTAGGTTTCTGTCCTAGACTCTGAATTACTTTTGATATGGGGGCTTCAAGGACAAAAAAAAATTAGTAACTTATTTTCAAGCCAGTGGGAAGTGTAAGTACTAACCATATAGTTGTTACCATACCCTAGCTCCTGAGATACCTAATCCAGAGTCTGATGCCAAGCTGACAGACTAAACCAAGTCAACATGGTGGCTTTGAAAATTGAAGTCAGTGAGTCATGGAAGAACATCTTATCCCAATTTTCTCCTTTGGTAAGCTTGAAAATTTTCACCAATAAGTAGGTAGAAAGGAACAAACAAACAAAGAGTACAAGCCAAGAAAACAGTAATGGAGACATGGAAGATCAATTGTTAAAGGGATATTATAGAGCAGTGGTGGGCAAATTTCTTCCGTAAAAAGCCAGATTAAAAAAATATATATTTTGGCCTTTGTAGGACATAGAATCTCTAGGACAACTATTCAACACTGCCACTGCAGAGTAAAACAGACATAGACAATATGTAAATGAATAAGCATATCTGTGCCGTAATAAAATTTTTCTTACAGAGCCTGAAATTTAAATTTCATATCATTTCTATGTGCCACAAAATATTATTCTTCCTTTTATTTTAACCATTGAAAAAATGTACAAAAAAAAAAAAGAAAAAAAACCCCAACATTCCCAAGCTTACAAGGCCATAAAAAAACAGGTAGTATGCTGGATTTGACCCATGAGCCATAGTTTCCTGATCTTTGCTCTAGATCAGGAAACTATGTCTTATTATGTCCGACTATATTTGACTGTAGTGCAATGGGACCAGTCCTTTCAATTGCCTTGTTCTGTTACAGCTTCATTTTTATTAGTGTTAATTCAATCATATTCTGTTTACTAGTATGACTTGATATTTGAAAGGACTTTTAAGAGACACGAAAACCACAGATTTAATTCATATGCCATCACTATCAAAATGAGAGAATAAAGTAGGAAACCATCCGTTAAAATAAATATTGTGAAAAATATAAATATGGGTTATCTGTCAGGGAAATTGAAACAATATTTCATTTTATTTTCTGTTTTTTTTTCCTGTATTAAAATGATCAAAATTCTATCGCAATTAATAGTTTTATGTGTAATTAATCCTATAATTATAAAATAAGTGATCGTCATATAACAATTTACTATGCAGAATTTTCAATGTGTGAACATGCGACTACGTACCACTAGGTTTCCAATGACCATGACCATCATGTAGACTATAAGGCACATGGCTTGACCAGCGACCTGCATACAGTCCCACATGGTTTCTATCCACTCTCCACACAGCACACGGAAGACAATCAGGAAGGAGTGGAAGAAATCATTCATGTGCCAGCGTGGGAGTGTACAGTCTTCATTGATCTTGCAGACACATTCTTTGTAGCTTTTACCAAAGAGCTGCATGCCAACCACAGCAAAAATGAAGACGATGATGGCCAAAACCAAGGTGAGGTTACCCAGAGCACCCACTGAGTTGCCAATGATCTTTATTAGCATATTCAGTGTTGGCCAAGATTTTGCCAGTTTGAACACTCGAAGCTAAAAGTAAACACAAAGCTTAATGTTAATTATTAGGAAATTTTTCAATTTTCAATGTTTCCAGTCTTGAGTTTTGTTCAGAATTTTAAATTCTAAAATATTGTCATCATTACCTAGCTAAAATTGATTATTTCCATTTTTTACTTTCAGCTATTTTCAATATTCTTGTTATTTTGTTATGCTTGCCACAATATAATTACTACACATATTTTGAAGGAAGTTTAGGATTGCTATAAAAGCCTTTTTTTTTTTAATTTTTTTTTTTTAATTTTTTTTTTCAACGTTTATTTATTTTTTTTGGGACAGAGAGACAGAGCATGAACGGGGGAGGGGCAGAGAGAGAGGGAGACACAGAATCGGAAACAGGCTCCAGGCTCCGAGCCACAGCCCAGAGCCTGACGCGGGGCTCAAACCCACGGACCGCGAGATCGTGACCTGGCTGAAGTCGGACGCTTAACCGACTGCACCACCCAGGCGCCCCTATAAAAGCCTTTTATAATGATTTCAGATATTATTCCCTTTAGAATTGATAATTTATCCTTAATTCTATTTTTAGATAATTAAAATTTTTTTTTAATTTGAAAATAGTCTGATACTTTTTATACTTTTTCATATTGACGTTGGGATAAAGTCCAGCATGTTAGTGTGGAGGTTCCTCAAAAACTTAAAAATAGAACTACCCTATGACTCAGCAATTGCATCACTAGGTTTTTACCAAAAGGATACAAAAATACTGATTCAAAGGGGCACATGCACCCTGACATTTATAGCAGCATTATCAACAATAGCCAAATTATGGAAAGAGCTCAAATGTTCACCAACTGATAAATGGATAAAGAAGATGTGGTGTGTATATATATATATATATATATACACATATATATATAGTGGAATATTACTCAGCCATCAGAAAGAATAAAATCTTGCCATTTGCAATGACATGGATGGAGCTAGAGTGTATAATCCTAAGTGAAATAAGTCAGTCAGAGAAAGACAACAACCATATGATTTCACTCCTATGCGGAATTTGAGACACAAAACAGATGAACATAGGGGAAAGGAGAAAACAAAGAGAGGCAAGAAAACCATAAGAGTCTTTTAACGACAGAAAACAAACAGAGGGTTGCTGGAAGAGAGGTGGGTAGGGGGATGGGCTAAATGGGTGATGGGTGTTAAGGACGGTATTTGTTGTGATGAGTACTGGCTGTTTTATGAATCACTAAATTCTATTCCTAAAACCAATATTACACTATATGTTAACTAACTAGAATTTTTTTAAAAACTAAAAAAAAAGCCCAACATGTTAGAGAAAAATACTTTAAAAAGTCTTTACATTTTTTATATTTTTGGTATCACACAACAATCATTTTGGGGACAACAGTTTGATCTTTAGTTATCAAACTCACAAAGTAATGAACATATTATAAGAACTGAAATTCTGTAAATGATAAGTTTCTTACTGTGAAATAAATTATTGCCTTACTAGTAAAGAAATATTTTATTTACCTGCTTCTATTATACTAGCATGTAACTGAATATGTCTTCAAGAGTCTAAAATTGATTCAAATTATGACTATGTCTTCAAGATGCTAAGATTAAAATATTCATGTGATTTTTGAGCTCTTTAAGAGCTTTTGCTATAGAATTAACTTGATTACACTGGACACCAGAACCTAATCTTGTCTTTTGATTTAAACTGCTAAAAGATTTAAATAATAATACAAAGCATTAGAAACACCCCTTTATATATGGAATACAATGGTAAGGTTGGTCTATATTTACCAGTCTGAATGATCGCAGAACTGACAGTCCTTCCACATCTGCTAGAAAAAGCTCTACTAAACTCAAAGTCACAATAAGGCTGTCAAAAATATTCCATCCTACTTGGAAATACTCATATGGATCCATGGCAATAAGTTTTAAAACCATTTCAGCTGCAAAGATCCCAGTGAAGACCTAAATGAGAAATACAATGTGTTTTTTCTGGTATTATGGGAAGTATAGAATCAAAGTAATGATGATTATTACCATTTGTTTAACATCATTGTGCTTCAGACAATGTGCCAGATACTCTACAAATGTGTTATCTCATTTAATCCCACAAACCTGGTAGTATTATTCCTATAGCTCCAATGTAAGCATTACAAGGTTAAAAAGCTCTAACTTTCCTGTCCATTCTCATCATCTTTGGATAGCATTTTAGAGGAGCATATTAAAATTCCAGGTAAATAAAGCCATGACAATCAACACAGGCAGTTTTTGCAAAAAAAAAAAAATTATATGGGTCATACTCTGGAAGAAAATGAAAAGGAAATATAGACTGACACTAAAATCTTGAGTCAGCCTTTTTGTTGGGTCTGACTACTCTCAGAGTAATAGAGAACATATTGACTCACTCTTTAAAGATTTATTAGTAGAAGAGGGAAAAGTATTTAATTGACACAGTGGGAGCTAAAGTAAGACTTTCAAAGCTTTGACACAAAAGTGCATCACAAAACATCATTAATTCATGACACTGGTATCAAAGGACTGACTTAAGAAAACAACACTGAAGGACCTGTTTATGAATCATTCAGGTTTGACTAGACTCAAAGAAGCTGACCAAAGAAGGCTCAAAGGTAAATGGTGAAGTCTACATAAGTGCCGAGTCCATTTAAAAATAATGCAGCATCAAGAAGACAATCAGGGAGTACCCCGCACTTAGGGTAGTGGCAATAGATAAGAAACACGATAAATTCTTTTGGGGTTCACAGTGATGCAGTCAATTCAGCAAGAAGGTACTGATTTTCATGGCCTGTACCTCCATCAACAATTAGAAACCAGATAGGCCTGTCTTTTTCCGAAGAGAAATGGAAGGAAAGAAGAATGCTCCCTCAGAGAGCATATGGTGTACATACATCTCAACTAAAAATACAGTATATGGGAAAGAAGACTGACTCAGATACAAAGTCTTTGGCTTCAAAGATCAATTGGTTTGTGACCATGGCAAAAGTAAAATTATCTTACACAGACATTCACAAAGACATCCAGAGTTATTCATGATTTATGAAGTCATAAATGGGGATCCTTTGGCCATGAAATAGCACTTCTGCCTGCTTCATACAGATTCTCAGAAACTAGCACTTGTTGTTTGCCATAAGGCATTACTTAAGCCAGAATGTGACCAGCACTGCACATTTGAGAAATCAGTCTGGCATCTATTTGCCAAATAGGATCCTATATCTTCTTGAAGCCTACAGATCCTTTCTTAAGTGCCCTTTTGTCTTCTGTGTCTAGTCCTACCATTTTAGCTTCTTGGTATTCTTATTCTTAAGACTTCTTTCTGTTGGTTGATTTAAAGCATGATGATGATGATAATAATAACAATAGGTTTAATTTGTTAATGACTTACTATATGCCAGGCTAATAAGTAGAAAGTGTTTATTCCTCTTAACAATATGATAAATGAAGTGTTATCATTATATTATAAATAATACATTATTTTTCTTATTTTGCAAGTGAGGTATCATTATTATTTTGTAAATGAGAAAATTAAAGACATATTTGTTCAAGGTCATATAACCAGTAAAAGGCAGAATGAGAATTCAATTCCAGGACTTTGGGACTCCAAAGGCCCAGACACTTCACTATTATGCCAAAACAAACCATCCACAGTTTTTCTAAAAATATGTGGGGAATGTACTCACAAGGCAGCTGCAATATAATTATAAAATAGGTAATTATCAAATTTTCAGTGTTGCTTCAAAGAGACATTCTGTCAGGAAAGAAAAAAACCAACACCATCAATTCCCAAGATGGTGACCCCTCTTTGGAAATAGTATTGTTATAGACCTCTGCACTTCTGCAAAATTATTTTAAAGTAGTATCACCAGAAACTTGACTCTGTACAATGATTCATATTGTGAATTCTGGATATGGATAATTATGTAGCTACACACCCATCTGAGTTAAAAAAAAAAAAAAAAGAAGTGACAATCATGACATCCAAGGGGAAGAACTATGGGTACATAATACACATTTATAGACTCACCAAATTTCCTACAGTGAGTACGTTTTTGAATTCATCAGTCATGGGGTGATGCTCCATAGCCATAAACAATGTGTTTAAAACTATGCAAATGGTAATAGCAAGATCTACAAAAGGATCCATTACAATAAAATAGACAAGCTTTTTGAATTTTATCCAATATGGAGAACAATTCCAGATCAAGAATGTGTGTGCAAATCTGTACCACCAAGGTGGACATTTCTGTCTGGATTCTTCAAGTTCTGGGGGGAAAACCAAGAGAGAGCATGAAGTCAATCATTTGTTTATTTTATTCCTAACCAGGTACAAATCAGCAGTAGACTTTAACACTGAAACAAATCTTCTGTTTAGACTTTGCAAATTTAACAGTACTGCTTCTATGAAAGCATAATATATTAAATAAAAATCTTCTATCATGATGTTCATTTACTAGACCAAGTGTAATTTAGGGGAAGGCAGTGAAATTAATGACTCAAAGCAGATAGAGTCAACTCCTAGAGAAACATACACCTAACATGTGATGGTAAACAGAACCTATGTTTTCTTTTTTTACTTTTTCCTTGCGTATACAGAGAAAGCACATGGGAGTGGGGGTGGGGGAGAGAGGCAGAAGGAGAGGGAGAGAGAATTTCACCCAGGCTCCACGCACAGTGTGGAGCCCCACATGGGGCTTGATCCTATGACCTAGTGATTATGACCTAAGCAGAAATCAAAAGTTGGACACTCAACTGACTGAGCCACCCAGGTACCCCAAGAATCCATGTTTTCGTAATGGAGAAATATATATTTTCCATCAATATATATATTTTCACGGGTGAAATCAATCTCAGAACCAAGAGACTAGAAATAATTTATGGAGTGGCTCATTCAATAGATACATCATACCATAATCTCTTTTATTTCTCACCATTAAGTTTAGGAAGTGGGTGGAAGCTTTGTCTGAGGCCATCATGGTATGAAAGTACAAGGTGGGACCTGGGGCATATTGTAGGGGGAGAGGGTGGAAACCAGCACATTGTAAAAGTTGCCACGCTGACTCGCTTCTCAAGGTCTAACCACTATATGTTCTCTAAATTGCTTTCTCTAATGCCTTTTCTTCAAAATCTTAACAGATGTTATGTCACAGATTACCATTTTATAATTTTGCTGAATGTGCTCAGAGGCAGCCATTATAGACATCTGGAAGTATATATTATTTTCTTGCATATTAGATGGTAAACCCAGAGACTAAGTTTGTAAGATTATATAATATATATATATTATATATATATATAATATATAACCCACACAGCCCTGGTTAACCTAGCTTTCTTCATTTATTATCATTTATTATCTTTGAAAAGTCTTATCATACAATATCTTTAATCACACACACAAAAACTTTATCAAGTTTTTTGAGCACATAAAGACCATTCCATTAGTATCCATTGGTTACCTTTACCATTGTTTATAATCATTTTTTATTCTTTGAATTCTTCCTAAGAACTTCATACACCTATTTAAGGCTAACCAGGGTTTATCTAAATTTTGTTTAAAAATTTGTATGGGTAAGACAGCATTATTACATACCTTCTACAGTGTTTGTTAATATGCTTACTCTACTCATTGCTCTTTGTCTTAGATGGGGATCATTCAACATATCTTCAGAAAGGAGATAAGAACTGGAACGTCTTTTCTTGTGTATTTGATTGGTTGTACCCTGAAAGAATAAAAAAAGATGATTAATTAAAGTTCTAAGAATATAATTCTAATAAATTATAGGTGCAGAATAAAATTTTGCTTAGGTAGCTGTAGTGAGTAAATAAAAGTAGAAATTAGGCTGCTGGGTTGTAATCATAGTTCTGCTACTTACTGGGTATGTGTCACTGGAGAGTTACTTAACTCCCATCTCAGTTCTATCATTGGTAAAATGGAGATGATCATAGTATTTGCCTCATATTCTCGCTTTGAGGATTAAAAGAATTAATGCTTAGGAAGTAAAAAATAAAACAAGCTGCTTTTCTTGTTGTAATCACTTTCATCACCTATCTTTCTGGGTGTCAAATTTATTCAGATAGTTTTACCATGTAAGTGTCCTACGTGAAACCAGCTAAACGTGTATTGCAGTGATGTGTGGTAAAGGGATAGAACCTCGGTATTCTCTGATAAATTTCTATAATTATTCTTTGTTGAGGTAACAGAATTACATGGAGACTGTAATGGATGTTTCTTATTACCAAGGAAGATCTCATGAATTGCTCTGAGTGGATGAGGATAAATGACTCAGCGTGAAAAGGACGACGGAGACTGGTGGGCACTGTAGCAAAATGGAGAATGTAAGCTCCATCTGAAAGAGGTGACCACTGTTGAGCTCTAAAGGATTGTTGCCATGCAGGAATATGAGCTCAGTCTTACCAGGTGCACTCATTTTTGTGTGAAAATGTCTTGTTTTTAAATCTTGGCAACTAATTCAAAGTTTAAACACTATGCTGGTTCAGCGCAGGCCAACAATACACACACACACATACACAGCTCACACACACATATACACACAAACAACTATACAATTCTACATGTATCACCTATCTATCTGTTTAGGTGTGGTATGTGTGGTATTTACGTATGTATAGATACACACACACCACTTTACAAACATGTAAATATAGCTCTAGAGTTTTAAAGTTGTATAGTTGTTTAGATATACTTATATGTGTGTGTATATCAAAACATGGACACATGGGCATAAATGTATGCATGTGTGTCTATCTGTATGTGTATGTGCACAGACATCCACACACACATATCTGTAGCTGGCTTTTTATGGAGATCTTTCTATTTGATACAGTCTCTAATCTACTGACTTTCAAGAAATGGCAATTTTTCTACAAGTCAAACAAGAATAACACATTCTTTTCCATGTAGACACGTTTTAGTTGTCAAGGTTATATTATCTGTCATGCAATTTTTTCATCTAAACTGTACATTTTGCCACATTATCATGTTTATTGCATTTCTATTGAATCTTAGAGTATACTCTAGTTTTGTAGTTTGTTTCAGGATTTATGGTAATACTGATTTTTCTACGGTAAAAGTAAAGTCTTTAGTGAAAATATTTCATTTAAAAATATGAAATAATATCCAATTCTGATATAAATTATATGTTTCACAGATGGTACATCACTGAAAAGCAAAACACAGCAAAGATCTGATTCCATAGAATTTAACATGCTCATTTGACAAGGAAAAATATCTTGGCCGAAGGCCCAAAGCTGGATCATGCAAGCATAGAGGTCACTTGTTACCTAAAAAGCACATGCAGTCATTCCAAATGAAATATGTATGTGGCCATGACTTTGATGGAACTTTATTCTCGCTAAAAATATATTGTCTGAAAATGTGAATATATGAATACCTAGCATGAGTTCAAAGCTTGTTAGGTCAGTCAGAGCCCCTTCTGATCTTTAGTAATGCAATGTAACAGTGACTGGCCTAAAGAGGTAACCTAGAAACTCCAGAAACCAGAAAGATCTCACTTTCCAGCCTAATTAGACACTTTCTCTACTGACTTAATTACTCCTAAACCCTTGAAATTGTTGCCTTGGAATCGTTGTTTTGTTTTTGCTTTTATGTGTGTATGTTTGTATTAATGTATATAGTTTGGCTATTATATTTTTATTGGTAGACTCCAGACCACAGAGTTTTTGTTTTTGTTTTTATCTTATTTGAATGAAAAAAGTTTCATTTATGTATGGGGAAAAGCATAGCTATTCTAAACTATTTCTAAGTTTCAGGGCACCTGGGTGGCTCAGTTGGTTAAATGCCCAACTTCAGCACAGGTCATGATCTCACAGTTTGTGGGTTTGAGCCCCACGGTGGGCTCTGTGCTGACAGCTCAGAGTCTGGAGCCTGCTTCAGATTCTTTGTCTCCTTCTCTCTGCCCCTCCCCTGCTCACACTCTCTCTCTGTCTCTCAAAAATAAACAAACATTAAAAGCATTAAATTATTTCCAACTTTAAAAGCCTAGCACATGGGGCGCCTGGGTGGCGCAGTCGGTTAAGCGTCTGACTTCAGCCAGGT
Source organism: Prionailurus viverrinus (assembly GCF_022837055.1). Lineage (NCBI taxonomy): Eukaryota > Metazoa > Chordata > Mammalia > Carnivora > Felidae > Prionailurus > Prionailurus viverrinus. Next base: position 61,680,814 of record NC_062568.1, on the reverse strand, counting down.
CACGATCTCGAGGTCCGGGAGTTCGAGCCCCGTGTCAGGCTCTGGGCTGATGGCTCAGAGCCTGGAGCCTGTTTCCGATTCTGTGTCTCCCTCTCTCTCTGCCCCTCCCCCGTTCATGCTCTGTCTCTCTCTGTCCCAAAAATAAATAAACGTTGAAAAAAAAAATTAAAAAAAAAAAAAAGCCTAGCACACATTGGAGAGAGAGCAAAAATGTGGTGGGTTAAGAGTGCAAGCTCTGAAACAGAGAGCCTGTTTGAACTTCAGGACTACTGTTTACTAGCTGAGTGAACTTGGGGAAATTGCTTTGCTTCTCCATGCCTCAGTTTCCTCCTATGTAAGAGAGGGATGATAATATATCACCTTACAGGGCTATTATAAATCCTAAACACATGTTTGCTATTATTATTACTATTATTAAAACTCAAGATTCTTTGCACAAGGTATATATTAAACAGTATCTTCAGAAAGATAGCAGTAGGTGGAAAGAATCCAAATTTCCTCAGAAAAATGGGACCTATTATCAACTAATAAAGATCAGCATAACCAATGCATTTTCTGTGCTGAGATTTATGTATATATATCTATGTCTTTTATACATTGTTTTCTAAAGGGATGGCTTATAATATGGAAGTAAATATAAGTTCCTTTTTTAAAAAATGCAGTTTTAAATATCTTTGAATTAGACATCTACAGCATATCCCATGAGGATTACATTAATGAGGTGAAGGTGTGTTTTGGTAGTAGCGGTATTGCAAAATGCAGAGCCATTCACAGGACCCAAGAAGGCCCCTCTAGCAGATGGACTGATGCAAGAACAAGGGCCGAGCCAGGCCTGAGCTATTTAAAACATCCTTACGCTGTCATCAGAAGTTGCCTTATCTATTATCACCTCTGGCAGAAGCTGTCCATTGGGGAGCATGAGGGCTGAGGGTCCATCAACCAGGGAGACCACACCATTGCAGTCCACGGCACTGTGCATCTTCCCATTCACTGGCAGCACTGGGGGGGACCTACTGGCTTGGCTGATGTTACTGCTGCGCCGCTCCCGAGGTCTGTGGGGCACAAACAGTGAGCCCCTCCTGCTCTCACCATCCCCGAAAATGCTATGCTCGTCGTCGGCAAACTCAGTCTCAGATCCAATGTCTTTCCCTCGGCCTTTGAAACTAAAAAGACTCGTTCTGCTGCTGCGCCTTGCAGAAAACAAGGAGCCTCGGATGCTGAGTGGTGACTGCAGGAAAAAACAAAAACAAAAAAGATGACATGTAGCCATGTATCTGCTGAAGCATCTAAGAATAGAAGTGCACATTACTGCCTCTGAGACCTCTGAGCTGAGGCCAGGTGGCTCTGCGCTGGTTGAAAAGAAACATATTAAAAAATAAAGCAATTCAGCAGGAAGACAAATTATCCCAAATAAGGGATGAAAAGACTGGAGAATTCATCCTTTCTGGAGTAGGTACATTATTTATTACTGTATAGGTCTCTCCTACTTTGGCCTACAGTGACCTCGCCATGCTTTCTACCCCACTGATTTTGCTACAAAGAACGTACCACTTATAAAAAGCATTTTGTATTCATACCTGTTATTTAGCTTTCAATATATCAGTCCCTAAGTTCCATAAGTAACTGAAACTCTCTTGAGGCCAAAGGGCACACTGTGTGCTTCTTTGCATTCCAATGCTTGCAACTCCACTTTACATGTTGGAAGCTCAGTCAAGGTATGTTAAGAAAGACCTTTCAATGTCAGTGAGTTTACAAACCATATAATACTAGAATTTGAAAAAGAGATTGCCCAACACCAAAGAAGAGGAAAAGTCGCAGTTATTGAATTCACGGCCAGGATAAACCGTGTCCATAAACAAAACTGAATGTTTATTCTTTGGAAGTATCTAATTCAATAAGTGCTAGTGCTTCCTATGTAAAGGACAAAGTGGCAGGCACTCTGAATAATGGAAAGCGAGGATAACAAAGCCTTTGCCTTAAATCCAGCTTGTTTTGCTCTTGTCATATGTCTTTTTATTGATACCACGTGCTTTCAAGTTCTGTCTCCCCAGCTAAATTATAAAATCTTTGAAGGTAGGGACTCTGATTTCTATGTGTATCTGGAAGCATCTTACAGACTCAAGTAGTAGAAGGTAGAAATTTTATTGTTTTAATTATTTTTTTCTTAATGTTTATTTAAATTCAAGTTAGATAACATACAGTGTAGTCTTGGCTTCAGGAGTAGAATACCATGATTCATCTCTTACATATGACACTCAATGTTTATCCCGAAAAGCACCCTCCTTAATGCCCATCACCCATTTAAACCATCCCCCCACCCACCTCCTCGCCGGCAACCCTCCATTTGTTCTCTGTATTCAAGAGTTTCTTATGGTTTGTCTCAGTTTTAAATGAAGTCATAAATGCAAAGGACAGTAATTGTTAAGTAAGGCACCAAAGAGCAAATGGGAGAAGTGGTGAGAGCAGAGGCAAATTTGTGGGATAAGTTGCATCTGAGCTTATGAAAGAAGAATGGGTGCTGCCACACCAGGAGGGAAACGAAGAAAATCACCCCACTTAGAAAACACCACATGTACTAAGTAACAGAGGTACAGGGCATGTATGTATGAGTGAATAATCACGATGGACTGAGGGTACATGAAGGTAGAGAAAGGTGGGAAATGAGGCTGAAGCCAGTCCACAACATGGATAAGATGTAGGTCTTGTTCTATAGTCAGTAGTTATTCAACACAGTCAGAGTGTTTGTTTTGTTTTGTTTTGTTTTCTTTGTTTTTCAAGTTGAGCCAAGGGACAGCTTTGTTTTGTAAAAGGGATTTGGGAGTGTTGTATGAGAGAAAACAGGCTAGTATTTAGGAGAAGGGAAGCAATTGTTCATCTTAGAGTTCTGTAGGCAGGGAACCCTGAGATATGGAGGTTTCAGTGGAAAGAGAAAAAAGAAAAAAGGAAAGAGATACTTTACACAAGCAGAAATAACAGACTGAGCGATTAGTTATCAGTAGTTGATGCAGTCGGGGGTAGAGGTTGTCAAGTGTCTCCAACTTTCCAGCTCATGCACTGATATTCTGGTGGTACCATTAGTTATGGTGGTAAAGAAAAGTGGAGAACCTAGTCTGGGATTAGTTTTTAGCCAATGAGGCATTACCAAATACAGACTAGATAAAAATGTAAAAGTTAATATGTTGTGTAAATAATTTCTTCATTTATGATAGTTCTCATGAATATTCTGTTTGAAAATGTTTATTGGAGAAGATATGACAATGTTGAAACTATAGGCTCCTTCAAAAATAGTCCAAGTTAAATGGAAAACTATGCACATCTGTGTTCTTTCCATAAATGTCCAACAATCAATAAGTTTTTACCTAAAAATATACCAGTGAAGTCACTTACTCTCGTCTCCTGAGATCCTGTTACCTCAAGGTAACACATTTTGCTCTATAATCCTAGCCCTGGCAATAAGCATTTGACAATTGCAGTGGTACCTGATTAGGGGTGGACAGTCTCTTTTCACGTGCTCGCCTATGACCTTCAACCCCAAGGTGGAAACTTTTTCTCCTGATACTCTCCTCAGACTCCGATTTGGACAATTTCTCATTGTCTCCCTTTTCTTCCCCACTGGCGAGCTTCTTTTGGTTCTTTTTCCTTCTTCTGTTTCTTCTTTCTTTAGCACTTTTAGAGCTCAGTTTGGATGTTTCAGAAGAACTCTCAGAGAAGCCCATAATTCTGCTTCTCCCAATACTTGTGTACTCAGCTGCTGCCATTGCGATTGCCTGTTGGACCAAGAGGTCACACATGTGGTAAGTCATTTCCGAAGTCTGGGAAACTCTATTATGGGGTAGGCACCTCTCTACCATGAATTTGATTACACTGTCCATGTAATCATGTCCCTTGTGCATGAAGTCATGCCTTTTTTTTATTTTTTATTTTTGTATTGTAACTAGAGAGCTTACAAAGCATATATTTATTGCTTCTCTTGCATTGCGATAAGGCCCCATTTTACTTTGGCATTAAACTAATATATACTATTCCTATATTTATGGTAAAACAATTTAAAATGGTATTTGTAAAAGTTTTACTAGGTAATTCTGTAACATAAAACTCACATAAACCACATAATAAGAAAATTCGTACATCTTTTTCAGGTAATTAACTCAATATTATCAAAAGAGTTAGGCACTTAGTTTAATGAAAACTGAATTGCCTGAAAACAAAAATGAATTATTATAAAATGAATGTCAAGAAAATGAGAGACTTCTACGGGTTTCCTAGAAAATCCTGGATGACATACTGTTAATCTTTTATCAAAAAATTAATTTTTTATTATTAAAACATTCCTTGTAAAAATTTGGAAAATAAGGACATTGTGAATAAAAAAATAAAAATCACTCAATCCTAAAACCCAGAAATAATTGGTGTATTTCTTCCTATATATCTCTATATATATAGATATAGATATAGATATAGTTTTTAAATTGTTTGTATATTATGCCCAATTTTGTATCCTACTACTTAACGCATTACATTAAAACATTTCACTGTCATTATAATATTCTTAAAGCACATCATTTTATGGCTGAATAATACTCCAAGGCACAAAAATATCATAATTCTCCTTACCATTATCTAATTAAAAAATATATATGCTTTTTGATGTTTAATATTATCAAAATACTGCACTGAACATCTTTCTCTATCAAAGTTTTCTACTTTACATATTACTACCTTTCGCCTAATAAGTTAGACATTTTGAAGATATTTAGGTTGAAATATCAAACAAATTTTATTTATTTTTATTTTTTTTTGAAAGTTTATTTATTTAATTTGAAAGTGAAAGTAGGGGAGAGGCAGAGAGAAAATCCCAAGCAGGCTCTGCACTGTCAGTGCAAAGCCCAATGCAGCACTTGAACTCACAAACCATGAGATCATGACCTGAGCAGGTCAGATGCTTAACTGACTGAGCCACCCAGGTGCCCCCAAACAAATTTTAAACTCCTGCATAATATTGAAATTTTTGGTTCTCTTGGTACAAACCTTCTGAAACTTTTCCACTGAAGTACCTCTTGGAGAGAGGAGTAAGGAAGAATACTCAATAATTTGTACCTTAGCCTAAAGTGCCTACAACCGTAAGTATAAATTTTCATAACATCTCATGTTTTTTATCTTAAAACTTCTTGCCACGTTAACAAAAATTGATGCACATTTTTCTTTCTACTCCATAGAGTATCTGTTATCTTTAACACTTAAATAATTTTCCCTAAGCTTTTGTATGCAATTGCTACTCTGGGGAAACATATCATATATGTTTTGGGACTTTGCATAATGCTATACATACTGAGGAATTATGGATAACAGGTTTAGGAGGAATGGCTTAGAATATTCTCTGTGCTGGAGTGAGCTGATTATGGGGAAAGGTAGAATGAGACAAATACCAATTCTAACTCAATCCAGAATTGGTTCTTTGACCACCCCAGAATGAAAATTCAGCTTATGTTAAAAAATCCAGTAAGGAAAATCTCGTGGGGAAGGCCACAGAGCCTCTGCTATGAGCCTCTGCTATTCCCCTTTGGATTTCTACTTCTAGGGAGAATTTTACACCAAACAATAATACCTCAGCTTCTTCTTGCTCTTTTTTAAGACGATCTAACATCTGTTGAAATTCTAACTCCTTTTGCCTCGCTTCTTCGATGTTTGCCTGGTTCTGTTCCTCATAGGCCATGGCAACCACAGCAAGGATCAAGTTTATTAGATAAAAGGATCCCAGAAAAATCACCACAACAAAGAAGATCATGTAAGTTTTCCCAGCAGCACGCAGTGTCTAGGGAAAAATGGAAATAATTATTTTAATAACACAAAGATTTTTGGTAGATTATTTCAACTTGAATGGCATATTAGGCATGGGGAAGTTGGGCAGTTCAGTATAATCTCATGTTATCAAAAATATAAAGGAATAAAATTACACCTCCATGGAAAACAATCAGTATTTAAAATACACTTTTTCACTACAAAGGATATAGCAATCTATTAAACTTGTATTAAAATTAGGTATGATTCTTCACTATTTTTAAGAATAATAATCCTGGATTAAAAAAAATGTTTACTTATTTATTTTTGAGAGAGAGAGAGAGAGAGAGAGAGAGAGAGAGAAGTAGAGATAGATGGTCAGAGAGAATCCCAAGCAGACTCTACACTGTGAACACAGAGCCCGACGTGAGGCTCCAACTCACAAACTATGAGATCATGGCCTGAGTCGAAATCAAGAGTTGGACCCTTAACTGACTAAGCCACACAGGTGCCTCAGTCTGGGAGTTTTTAAATCTGCAGTCTGAAAATTACTCAAAAAGGAGCTACTCTGCTCATTTTCAAATTAGAGAAGTAGATAGTATCTGTAGTCCCTTGACTGATAAAGAAAGTATCAAATAGCGAGCCTAATTGAATGATCTTAATTGCTTGTCTACTCTTATATTTACTTTTAATTAATATGTATTAAAAATTTTGAACGCAACATATAGTAAAAAAATTCAAATGGTATAAAAAGATAATTACATGAAAAATATCTCTCTCCTATCTCTGATGCCTACTCATTTCCCTTTTCTATCAGTTATCATTGTTACAATTTCTTCTCTTTGATAAATTCTTAGGTAGTGGAATTTTTGGTTAATGGGTATATTCATTTTAATTTTCATAAAAGTTCCTGTGTTGCACTTGGCTGTGGTTCCCAGAAATGTGTGAGTAAGTCTACCTCCCCATGTCACAGCCAGACAGCATCTCTCTTTGGATCTCCATCATTCTAACAGGTAAAAAATTAGCTGTCACTCTCATTTTAATTTTCATTTCTTTAATTTTGAGTAAAAGTGAGCTTCTTTTTGCATATTTAAAGTTGTTTCTATTCCTTTTTTCCTCTGAAGTATATGTTTACATAATTTCTATATTCCTTTGTAATATTAGAAATGAAGTAAACATAAAACAGGCCAAAAGAATCTGGCAATTCTAAGAAAAGTGATTCATTTTTTATTTATAATACAGAATAATCATTTTCATCTCTTTCCTCCTGGGGTCAGGTGCTGAGAATATATAAGTGAAAAGATACACCCACAGGCCCAAAAGATCACATTGGAGGAGGTGGCCATGTGAATTAATAATTAATGTACAAGTGATGGATACTATAAACTGAGGAATATTAAAAAGGCATGGAAGTGTAGGGGAAGGAGAAATTGAGTTAGGACAGGAGAATTTAGAGATGTGAATTGGGTCTTAAATTCTTATATTTCCTTCCTAGAGCTGCCACGACAATGTACTATAGACTGGGAAGCTGAAACAACAGAAATTTTAATTAAAAAAATTTTTTTTAATCTTTATTCACTTTTGAGAGACTGAGAGAGAGCATGAGTGGGGGAGGGGCAGAGAGAGGGGGGACACAGAATCCAAAACAGGCTCAGGCTCTGAGCTGTCAGCACAGAGCCCAACACAGACCTTGAACCCACGAACTGTGAGATCATGACCTGAGCTGAAGTCGGACGCTTAACCGACTGAGCAACTGAGGTGCCCCAGAAATTCTACTTTCCAACAGTTCTAGAGGATGGAAGTCCAATATCAAAGGGTTGGTTTGTTGGATTTCTCCTGAGGCCTCTCTCCTTGGCTTGTCAATGGCTGCCTTCTCACTGAGTGCTCACAGGGTCTTCTCTCTGTGTCCAGGTGGGCACATTTCTGGTGTTTCTCAGGAACTAATCTCCTTTTCTTTTAAGGACACCAGTCAGATTGGATTAGGACCCATCGCGATGCCTCATTTCAATTTAGTCACCTCTTTAAATCCCTAACTCAAAAAATAGTCAGTCTAAGGCGCTGGAAGTTAGGACTTTAACACATAAATGGGAGGGGGTACAATTTAATTCATAGCAACTGTACATGGGAGTTCAAAAAAATAAAGCATGATGAACCTACAAGATCCTGGTGTTTAGGGCATTGCAAGCAGGGCAGCACATTCAGGAAACAGTGTGTGCAGGAGAGCTACAAGAGACTGTGACAGTGTATTTCCTGCTATTTACTTAGGACCCCAAAGGATGCTATATTCAGAAAGGGTTGGGGGGACATGAACTGGAGATCAAATAAGCCAAAAAAGGATAAGATAACAATTTATAATTTTCAGACTTATCCACTCTAATACTGCTGGAAATAAAACATGTCTAATTTTAGTGATAAGCCAAAAGAGTTTTGTCCTTTCTAAATTGAAAAAAAAAATCTTATATAAAGTCTGGTAAGGAACAGTCACCAGATTTTTATGCTATTCAAAAATGCAATGAATGTTTCTCTTGGCACTCACCTGTTGGTAAAGATTTTCCCAGTAATCCTGGGTCATTAGCCGAAATAAGGCCAAGAAGGCCCAACTGAAAGTGTCAAAGCTTGTGTAGCCATAATCAGGGTTTCTACCAGCTTTCACACACTTGTACCCTTCTGGACACTGACTACATACAAAAAAAAAAAAAAAAATCACAAGTTAGAATGTTTCCGGGAGGCAACCTAAGGAGTACAACAGAACAGTTAGATATTCAAGGTTCCTTTCTAGGGGGACGATATTGAATAATGATTAAGAACACATTATTTGGAATTAGGAGGAACTGGGTTTGAATCCCATTCCACTCTACTAGTTGGTGACTTTGTCAAATTACTTAAATTTTTCAAGGTGCAGTTTACTCTTTCTGTGAGAAGAGGATAAAACCTACTTCAAAAGGTTAAGATTGTTGTTAAGTTTAAAGAAGATGATATATACAAATGGTCTAGCCTAATTCCTCTATATAGAAAGCATTTAATAAATGGCAGCTGCTATTAGTATCCTCATCAAAATCTGGAAATTCCATCTGGCACCAAGTAATAGTTCTTGCATCAGAAATATTGATATATAGGCCTCCACCAAAACTCAGTTCCTCCAAATTATTCTTGGAGTGAATTTGAATAAAAAAAAATAGCCAAAATAGAGCAATTATTTAAGTTCACAAAGATTTGTAGTTTTATATTTTTCATTCTAAAATCGGTGGACTGGGCAGTCTCTACTGTTCTGCCCACTGCTCCCTTGCGGTGTATTCAATAAACTTCTAACTTCTTCAAAAAAAATAACAATAAAATAAAATAAATTGGTAGACTTGTATGGTGATGCCATTGAACAGTGTTCTGAACTGTCTTGCAGGGCAGCAACCTTATTTGTTTATTTTTAATGTTCCCAGTGAACACAGAGCCTGGTGAACAAATATCTGGGCGGGGGAGAACAAGAACAGAGATGAACTTGGTATATAGGAAAAACTGCAAGATAAGTAGTTTGTAGAGATGGGAGATTCTTAAAATATCTTTACCCAAGTCCATGGGTTCCTTTTGTTTAGAGTGGCCAAAGTGTCCCTGCATTCAGTCATCTATGAATCATTCTTGATTGGAAAATGAGTAGAATTTGGGAAGAAATAAAGTTGATTCTATCACTCTTTTTTCCAGAAAGAAGAAAGACTTGAAAATTATCCAGCCAATTTTCCAGAAGTAATTTTTCTACTTTCTTAATATATATGTGTATTATATGTATGTGTATTATATATATATACATGTATATACATGTGTATACATGTGTGTGTATATATATACATATATATATACATGTGTATATAGTATACACACATATGTATTAAGAAAGTAGAAAAATTATATATATATACACACACATATATACACATATGTATACATACATATGTATATATATATATATATATATATACATATATATGTAACTTGTATTTTATTTCAATTCAAGCACTACCTCCAAGTTTTGCTTTCAGAAGTATGCATTAACTATAAATGTTTTAAAGTTTCTCATAAAAAAAACTTATTGATTATGCTTTTCCTTTTATTTTGTAGCCTTTAGACTAAAAACAAAACAAATATTACTTACCCTGAATCTGTGCTTGTACCACAAAGGAGAGCATCTTTGGATCCCTCCAAGTAATAAAAATATTCTGTTTATGAAGAAATTGAAGAATATAACATTAGACAATGTAAGCTTTAAGAGTGATACAGAAGTTAAATTAATTAGTATAGACATACTTGCACATATTCAGGCCCAGTCCTAGGCAATGTGCATTCATTTGTTTATTTATTATATTCTTGTATATTCTCTCTCAAATATTTATTGATAACTTCTTATGGGTCAGGCAATGAATAAAATAATAAAAACATGACAAACAAGATCATTATTTTTATGGATCTTTCTTTACATGTAGGTAAGCATGGAAATTGGGGATGGAGAAAGACAAGTAAATACATAAATATACAAAGTATTTTTAGATAGTGATAAATGCCCTAAAGGAAATAAGACAATGTGATAAAATGTGGTCAGGGCAGACCTTTCTAAAGATATGACATTTGAACTGGGACCTAAATTCTGCAAAGAAGCCAGTCATCCAAAGACCCTGGTGAAGAGATATTTTGGCAGGGTGAAAACCAGGAGCAAAGGGCCTGAGGCAGAAGTGAAGTTGGTGAATGGAAGAAACGACAAGATGGCCAGCCTGGCTACAGGCTAGTGGAGAGAACCATGTGGCAGAAGTAAGGCAGGGGTCAAAAGCCTTTGTATGTTATCAAAAGAAGTTTGGATTTTAAGTATGATTAGAAGTAATAGAGGTAGCAATATGAGGTAGCAATATGAGATAATAATCAACATTTTAAAATGTCACTATGGTTATTTTATGGACTGTAGATAATAAGAGAGCAGGTGTGGAAGCAGAGATAGGAGTTAAGAGACTACAGGGAGAGGCAATGTGGCTAAAATTCAAAGGGCAGCTGTGGATATGGAGAGAAAGCGGTGAAAACAGAGTGGACAGGATTTGCTGATGGAGTGTGTGGTGGGAGAGAGGACACAAGAATGTGCTAGGAGTCACCATCAGGTAGATAGTTTTCAAAGTCATGGGAGCTGAGGAGTTAACCCAAAGAGAAAGTGTAGCTGGAAAAGAGAAGGGAAGAAAAGAGAAGGAAAGGAGCCCCCAACTGAGCCCCAAAGTATTCCAGAAGTGGTGAAGTCAGCAAGGCAATACTATAAATGGACACACCTGTCTTTTGAAAGTCTCTTATTTATTCACCACTTAATAATTATGTAGGACTTACTAATTTCCAGATATTGAAGATATGGCAGTGAACTGAATGCATATTTCCCCCTCATGGTATGTTTTGTGTCCATTTTCAGGCATAAGGGATGTTATAATCTCTTTCTTCATTTACTGTCAAAGCTTATTCTTTTTTTTTTTTTAATTTTTTTTTCAACGTTTTTTATTTATTTTTGGGACAGAGAGAGACAGAGCATGAACGAGGGAGGGGCAGAGAGAGAGGGAGACACAGAATCAGAAACAGGCTCCAGGCTCCGAGCCATCAGCCCAGAGCCTGACGCGGGGCTCGAACTCACGGACCGCGAGATCGTGACCTGGCCGAAGTCGGACGCTTAACCGACTGCGCCACCCAGGCGCCCCAAGTCAAAGCTTATTCTTTAAAAAAATTTTTTTTCACATTTATTTATTTTTGAGAGAAGAGCAAGATAGAGTGTGAGTGGGGGAGGGGTAGAGAGAGAAGGGGGGTGGTGGCATAGAATCAGGCTCCAGGCTCTGAGCTGTCAGCACAGAGCCCGACGCAGGGCTTGAACTCACAGACCGTGAGATCATGATCTGAGCCGAAGTCAGATGCTTAACTGACTGAGCCACTCAGGCACCCCTATCAAAGCTTATTCTTAAGACAGGAATCAATCCAGCCGTGCACAGTAAAGGTATGAAGAATTAAAAAATATCTATTCTTTTTAATAAGGGTAAGCTTCCTATTTGGCTCCAATCAAAGGAATAAAGATGTAATTGTTAGGAGGCTTCTGGAGTGATAGTGGAAGAAAGACTTTGAAGGTAGACATACTTGGATTTGAATGTTGCTTCTACCTCTTCCTATGTAGGTGAACTATCTTACCACTTTAATGGTTAGCCACTATGCCTGCTTTGTAGAGATAGTGAATAGCATACATAGGATATTGCATGTAAAGTGTTTAATACAGTGGTCCTCACATTCTAACTACACAGCTGCTCAAAGAACAGCAGCGATCATTATTAAACTATTACACAATTCCAGTTAAGATTAATCGACTGACTCCCACATTGCTTTGTCTTATGTAGAAAATAAAAATTTTAGAAGACACACAAAAAACAATAATGCCTCTTAGTTTGAAGTGAAAATTTAGGGGGAATGTACATGAACAACTTTTTTGAAAAAACTCTTGTGGCTCAGGCAGGGTGGGCATGGCAGAATGAGGATGGAGAAGATTAAGATGGAGTTTTTTGTACATAAGCTTCCAAGACATTTTGACTATGGAAGGATTACTTTAGAACTATCCTTTAAAGTAACTCTGGCTCACGTTTACCAATCACTGAGGAGTTTTTATAAGAATGGGATCTAGTGGGTGGTTCAGTTGGTTAAGTGGCCTATGCTTGGTTTTGGGTCAGGTCATGATCTCAGGGTTTGTGGGTTTGAGCCCCACATCAGGCACTGAGCTGACGGCATGGAGCCTGCGTGGGATTCTCTATCTCCTTCTCTCTCTGCCCCTCCCCTGCTTGTGCTCACTGTCTCTCCTTCTCTCTCCCAGAATAAAGTTTTTTTAAAAAGAAAAAGAACAGGCTCTAGAGTTGCCTGTCCCAGGGCAGGGCGAACAGAATGATGAAGTCAGTACAAGAATGTCAGTACAAGAATGATGAAAGGTAAAGCAATGGCAGTAGTTCACGTTGGCCTTACAGAACACTTTAAAAGAATCCCTACACAAAAACAGACATTACATTATTGGAATAATTAGCCTCAAGAGAATTTAAGGTTAACACGTAAAGGGAAAACATAATGCATAGAGAAATAAAAACATACGTCCACAGTAAAACTTACACATGAATATTCATAGCAGCATTATTCACAATAGCCCCAAAGTGGAAACAACAAAGACATTCATCAATTAATGAATGCTTAAACAAAATGTAGTATATATATACAAGGGAGTATTATTTAGCAATAAAAAGAAATGGATTACTGCCACAGGGATGAAACCTGAAAACATGCTAAGTGAAAGAAGTCAGACACAAGGGCCACATATTGTATGATTCCATGTATACAAAATGCTCAGAATAGGTAAATCCATAGAGACAGAAAGTAGATTAGTGATTGTCAGGGGTTTGCGGGACAAGGGAATGGACAGTGATCGCCAGTGAGTACAGGGTTTCTTCTCTCTTTTTTTTTTAATGTTTATTTATTTTGAGAGAGAGAGAGCAGGAGCAGGGGAGGGGCAGAAAGAGAGGGAGAGAGAGAATCCCAAGCAGACTCTGGACTGTCAGCACAGAGCCCAATGCAGGCTTTGATTCCACAAACCATGAGATCATGACCTGAGCCGAAATCAAGAGTTGGACACTTAACCGACTGAGCCACTCAGGTACTCTGAGTACAGGGTTACTTTTGAGGGAGATAAAATTATTCTAAAATTAGTGCTGGTGTTTGCACAACTCTGTGAATATACTATGAAACACTGAACTGTATACTTCAAAAAGGGGGATTTTTATGGTATGTGAACTATCTCAATAAAGTTGTTAAATATAATGCAGTACAATAACAAAGACTGTGGATAGTAATAGATAAGCCTCAACCTCACAGTAAAAGTCACATGGGGATAAAAGGAAATAGAAAATTGCAAAATTCACACACCTAAAATCTGGAACCAATATTCAGTCAAAAGCAGATTGGTACAGAATGGTAAAACATACTGGTGACCTAAACATTCTATGATTAGTTTTATCCAACCTGGTTCAGAAAGACAGCTTGTAGCAACCATGTATGACTTGGGCTTTTGGATTCAAGAGTTTTTTCCTCAACCAAGAGGCAATAGTAAGTTAACTGTGAGAAAGCTAGTGCTGGGGATCAGGTAGAGGCAGATTGCCTGCAATTGACACACTGCCTTCTGGGAGACTGAACTCTGGGAAGTCCCCACAAGGAAGACACCATAGGTGAAGACAGGAAAAGCCCTGGTAGAAGTGCAGACCAACACTGTGGCTTTTCCAGGAACTTTTCTATGAAATGTCAAACATTCAGAAAATAGAGGTTTCTTTATCCCAACATTCACGTACAATAGCTACTGAAAATTTGGCTTCCAACTGTGCACACGAACCTTTCCTTCACCTGTAGCAGCAAGAAGGAAGATTGAGGAGCATGAAAGTAGACAATGCTTGGCATCAAAGGAAATCTATAGATTGTATGTTTGAAACATGGCCTTCTTTATTTGATAACAAATTTTAAAAGCACCTCCAAAGGGGCTTTGCTGTAGGAACCAGAAAACACTTTCAGAATATGTTCAGGCTTTCTATGTAGGCTGCCGTTACCATGGCAATTCTTTTATCTCTTCAAGAATTCCAATTCATTTACCTCACCACTTTCTCAAAACCTGTCAACCAACTCTTGGGTTCACTTCTTTCCTTGTCCAGTTTTGAATCCATAGACACTCATTATATCATTCTCTTACAATTTCCTCAACTTCGAAGTATTTCTATCAGTCTATCACACTAACCTGGCAGAACCTTACCCCGACTCATACTCTAATGTCTACCTTCTGCATACTTGCCCAAGTGGCTGAATGTTATTGGGGAAACTCTCACACCCAAGTGAATGATTGCATTTTAAGTAAATGATCTCTGGTATCAAATTGCAACTCAAAATAGACTCCATGTCCCATTCCTTAGGATGACCATATAGTGCATTCTCCTCAAAACTTCTGTAGAATTTCCTCTTTCTCATTTGCATTCCCAGCCAATGGTCCCATTTCACACCTTTCTGAGGAAATGAAAGCTACTGGCTTTGACTTAATCCTCTTCTGATAAGTCTGCAGCCTGCCCCTCCACCTTTCCTCTTGTTTCAGCGGTAGAGATATCTCTTGTCTTTGCTCTTTCACTTTCTCCAGAACTTGACTTCTCCCCTTCTCTCCTGAATTATTCATCTATATTTTACTACTCACTCATTTCTACCTCTAGAAGAGCATCCCTATCAAAATACGCCATTAAAAAAGTACCAGACATCTCCTCCATTATTCTGCTTTCCATTACAGCCAAATTTCTTGGGAGAACTGTCCACACATACTGTCATCTCTTCTTTCTGACATTTTATTTACCCCTCTCACCACCTTAAGTCCAACCTTCTGCTCTTACCACTCCACTAAAATTTTCTCATGAAAGTCTCTGACAGTTTCCATGTTGTTCAAGCTAATGCATATTCTTTTATCTCCATCATTCTTAATCCTCGATCTTGCAGCATCATTCAACACAAGTACTCCCTTCTCCTCAAACTTTCTTCTCTTGGCTTCACTGTTCACATCTTTGTTTTCTTCTTACTTTATTGGCTGCTCCTTCTCTGTGTCCTGTCTGGGTCTTCTTCTCTGCCTGCTTTCCAGATATTAGGGTTTTGGAGTTCACCAAATTTGCATGAAAAATCCAGTTGCCCTTTCTTAACCTGCTTATAAACATCAGAGTTTTTCAGAAGGATGTGTGTATGTATGTATGTATCCTTTCTGTTTGCTGATTATTTCAAAGTGTATTTATCTCCAAAGCAGGAAGTTCCTCTGATCTCCATGCTTAAATTCCTATTGTCTACTTTTTTCTACACTTGCATGTATCAGTGTCATCTCAACTTTAACTGGTTAGTAAAAACTTGCATCTACAATCCTGCCTACACTTCCTTCATTTCCCATTGTCACCCATCAAAAGTTACTGTAGCCACAAGCCTAGAAGATATCCTCAAGCCCTCTTCTCTTCTCTAATCCATCAGCAAGTTCTATAGATTTTATCTTGACATAACCCTTTTCTCTTCACTGTCCACCACCACTCTAGATGGAGCCACAATCTTCTCTTTCATAATGACAGAAACATCCTAAATGGTTTTCCTTATTCTAGACTACCACCCCCCGTTTGCCTAATCAGTACTCCAGATGGCAAACAAAATGATTGAAACCACTGCATTTAAAATGAAACCAAACTCCTTTCCAATGGGCTAAAACATCCTTCGTGCTTTGACCCCTGCCTTTTTCTCTCACTCTGTCTGTTGCTATTCTATCCCCATTTTGCTAAAATCTAACCATACTGATGCTCTTCCATTCTTTAAACACATAATACTCCTTCTTGTTTCAGGACCTTCCTACATGCTATTCTTTCTAACTCAAGTAGTAGCTCCCATACACACACTCTCACCAAAACTTACACTATTTTATGGCTTCTCATTGTCCTTTAGATCTTCACTTTGGTAACTTAAATGCCATCTCCTCAGAAAGGTCTTCTCATTTAGTTAGTATTTCAGCCCCTGAGATTTATTTGCTTTGCATTGTTTTTATTATAACGTGCAATATTTTTTATTTGTCTGTTGCCTTCCTTTAGTTTTTCATTCCCACTAGAATATAAGCTCTGTGAAAGGAGAGCTTATTTCTGTGCCAGAAAGTTGCACAATGCTTAGCTTAGGGGGCACTTAATAAACACATGCTGTTACATAAATATCCAAATAAATACTGCAGTGAGATCTGGCTTCTACGACACAGAGAACAAGTGAGGAAACCAAATTCAGACTGGACACAAACATTTTCTCCCTAAAACTCTATTTCAGAAGAAAATAAAGAATAATGTATAGAATTAAGGGAGAAGGTTTTGGTGTAAAATTCCATTGTTCACTAAGATGTTATTTCACTCATTTGTAATAAATGCAATATGAAGATACACTGCAAAATTCAAGGCTCTTCCTACTCATTTTGAAAAATATTGCTTGAAGTAATGCCAGAGGTTAAAAAAGTCATTCAGATTACGAACTCAAAAATAGGACCACGATTCAAAATAAAAGAACTGGTAGTGATCCGAGGAAAAAACAGTTAAGTTTAAGTAAGTGTTGTAAACTGATTGTTAATTGTAAATGTCAACAATTATCCATAAGATATGTTACTTTTATGGTATATAACTTAGAGATTCTTTGGAAATTGAAAATAACATTTAAGATCATATTAATCAAAATCAGAAACTGAAAAAATAAGTAAAAATAAAAAGGAAGGAAAAACATGCTAAATTCCTCACCAAACATTGGTAGTAAAGAATTATACATTAAATATTTTACTTTAAAACCTTCATTTTTTTTTCATTTTAGGCTTCAATAATTTTTTCTGTTTTCTTTATTTACATCCTTTTACTATATTAGCTAGGTTTTATTTGCTTTTATCTTCCCCAGTGAGTGGGAGAATACACATTTAGTAAAGAAAAAAAATGATGTGTACTCTTCATAATCCAAGGAGAATCTTGACCTTTACTCTCTGAGCTCATTCTGTCAAAGGTACATACACTTGGAAGGTGTCTTGATTTCCTCCCCAAACCCCCCACCTCTGTATCCAATTATCCAGTAAGGTTTATGGGTTCATATGGGCAATATCAGACATACACACTGCAGGTATTAGACAGAAAGCACAAACTTGCTTGGTCTCATTCTCACCCAAATTCATCAATAGCTCCAGCAAGAGGAGCTGTGTTAGAGGACAACTGTTCAGAAAACATGCAGTTTGGGCTTTTTTGTAAAATATTCTAAAATATACTCATGAATTAAGCAGACTTTGAGACTGTGTGCACAGACCAACTCATATGGTTTGTACAGAACTAGTTCTGATGAACTAAACTTTGAGATCATGACCTCAGCTGAAGTCAGACGCTTCACCGACTGAGCCGCCCAGGCTGAAAGAGAACAATCTTATTTCAACCTCTTAACAACTGCAGGGACAATCTTACTTTTATAGTCTTCTTCTTCAAGGGTATCCAGGATGCTTGCTAATGTTTCATTATTTTCCAGCGGATCCCGCAGACATTTATGTTTCAGGTTGCCCATGAACAGCTGCAGCCCAATCAGTGCAAACACGCTCAGACAGAACACGGTCAGGATCATGACGTCAGAGAGCTTCTTCACAGACTGGATCAGAGCTCCCACAATGGTCTTCAGGCCTGAATGCAGGGGGGAGAAAAGTGTTCATAATAAAATAAAGCCTCTGAATGAGAAATAAAAACAAAACACGAGCTTTTCTAGAAATTCATGCATTACATCAAATCAAGGACCTTAAAGAGCCTAGTTCAAAAAAAGCCTAGTAGCTCAAAAGGGTAGATTTACTGTTTATATATATTTTGCTTCTATATATCACAGCAAATGATAAAAATTGTAAAATAGCCCAAAGAGTAACCACATTGTCAAAATGAATAATTTGGTTGCTCAAGCCATATCCATATTCACCTGTAAAAATAATTTTCAAAGTGCTAATTTAGTAAATGCTTGTCAAACAAACCATCTCTCTATAATGACATTAAAAGAAAGGGGCTGAATTGCAGCATATAGTGACACGTTGCTAATATTCAGTTAAGAAATGGTTTGTTGTGGAAAGCTAAAAAACATGTCATGCAATACCCCCATGCTGATATTTAAAATCTCTTTTCCTAACTGTATGAAAAGCAATCAGAACAAATTGAAATTTTCATTCCTGGCTAAACAAAATGGAAAATGAGCTGTTATTCAGGAGGGAAAATTTCAAGTTGAGATGTGAGCCAAATGGCCATCTTCATCCTCTAAGATCCATGCAATTGATTAAACTCAAAGGCTGACTTTTAATAATGATTGTGAAAAACATAAGAAATCAAATTTAATTAGAACTGTGTAAGAGAAAGTCTTTCTTGTCTTGGCTCCAAAAGATCAAAGTCAGCCCCGGTGTTTAACCCCACTCTCACCTGGAATGACTGAAATTGTTTTCAGTGCTCGGAGAACTCTGAATGTTCTCAGCGCTGAGACATTGCCCAGGTCCACAAACTCTGTCACATATCTGTAATAGGGAGTTCACACACAACACAGTGACAACACACACACAAACAAACAAAGAACAACTCCCAAATAGTTGGAGTTATGAGTGGCCTAACGCTCCACACCAATCACTCCTTACCTGGAATTACAGAAATAGTTTTCAAAGCTCTCAACACTCTGAAAGTTCGAAGAGCTGAAACATTGCCTAGGTTTACAAATTCTGTTAAATACCTGTAGAATTAAATCAGAGTTATTCAGAATTTAGATAGAATCTATGATACTTACCCGTGCCTTTAAGTCAAGGTATTGCCTACATTTGGAAATGCTTATTTAAATGGATTGTTCTGCAAGTCTTTTTTTTTTCCCCTAACACAACTGATTCAATTTGATTAGATTTGATTCAATCCCTTTTATGTGAGTAAAATACAAATATATTATTAAAATGGCTTCAAATACTTTAAATATCTAAATAAACAATCAAATGCTTCAATCATTAGACCTCAACATTATGGTAATATAGATATTTAATATCCTATAAAATGTCAGCAGCAAATTTTGAAAACTGTAGGCTAACTGAAAGAAGCCAGACACAAAAGGCCACAAATTGTACAATTCCATTCATATGAAATGTCTAGAATAGGCAAATCCATAGACTCATAAAACAGATGAGTAGTTTCCTAGTTTCCAAGGACTAGGGGGAGAAGGGAATAGAAATGATTTCTTCTGGGGGTGATGGAAATATTCTGGAATTAGAAATCAGTGACAGTTGTACAATGTTGTGAACATACTAAAAAAGCAACACTGAATTTTATACTTTAAAAGGGTAAATTTTATGGCATATAAATTATATCTCAATAAAAAATGAGAGCCCTGAGAAAAGGCAGCCTTCTTTTGACTTGATGTCAACGCTGACTCTTGTCAGCAGGTGGCAGGTGCACCTACAGCAGTCAGGTGACCATAAAAGAAGGGAGCCTGATAGACAAGGAGGTGGGGGTGGGGGCGAGGGAATGGGAAACTAGAAATCTTAAGACCCTTCTGCATTATCTAAATTCCTTCAGTGAACCCGCATTAGTTTTAAAATTCAAGATGATAGAGGGAAAAACATTGTATCTAGGTTTGGAGACTCAAAAAAAAAAAAAAAACAACTGACTGTTTCTGGCAAATATATTTGGGGAAAGAGCAGCAGTATAAATAAATTAAAATTATATTTTAATGTAATATTTTCCTCTTAAAAATAAACTGTGACGGCATACATAATATATACACAATGCACTAAAGTTAGGGTTAGTATGCAGTGACAGCCCTTTTAAAATTTTTACTTCTGTATTTTAATATAGCATAATAGTTTCATAGTATAGGTTAATAAAAAGAGCACAGTACTTTATAATTAAGGCTTGAGATTTTTCTGTGATTCTTATAGGTTTTATCAGTTTTCAAAGTATGAACTCACTTGCACTGCATATACTATCCATCCAAGTGCTGAGCATGAAGATGATCAATCTTAATGATGTCATACACTTTTGAATGGGAAATGCTCTTTCTCAAAAATTAATCATTTGCCTATCAATGACTTCCTTTCATTCAGTATCCTTTAAATGCAACCATTACCTGCAGGAAAAGTCAGACCCCAAAGGCTTACTTTCACTGGAATACTGTGCTCTCTGTCATTTTCATGAGTTTGCCATTTCAAAAAAACTAAATGTACTTACGCAAAAACAATGACGACAAAATCAAGCCAGTTCCATGGGTCACGAAGGAAAGTGAATTCTCCTACACAGAAGCCTCTTGCAAGGATTTTTACAAGTGATTCAAAAGTATATATTCCAGTAAAAGTGTACCTAGACAAATAACCCAATGGCATATTAAATATGAGAAGAATAGAACCAATATAAATATTTTTTTTCTGATCAACCCAAGAAAGCCACCTATTAGAGTGTGGCTGTTGGTTTATGGATCCACTTGAAGTATTAGAATAAACTACAATAAAGGTATTTCCAGAAAAAATCTCAAAATGTCCATATTAGATACTCTTAGAGAAAGTAGAGGTATTCAAAATGACTGAGAACACAGGTATTAGATCTGCCTGGAAAAGTCCTACATTACTCCTATCAGAAATATACCCAAGGATAAGAAATATATAACATGTCTAAGAACAAGGCAGGACATCTGATAAATTCATTCTTCTAGAAAAGACTGTAACAATTATTCTATTCCACTGTTAACTGGTTAACGCCACAGAGGAGGAAAAAATAATCGAAAGAAAAGCAACCATATAATATGGGAAGATAAACACCACGATTTTTAGAGCTGTGGTAACTTCCTGGCGGGGAAGGAGAGGACTAAAATAACAGTGAGACCATATTAAAATGTATTTATACCCACTTACTCTACATTCTTGGTCCAGTCTGGAGGGTTACTCATGGTCATAAATATGCAGTTCGTCAGAATAGTGCACATGATGAGCATGCTGAATAAAGTAGCTTAGAATCAAGGAATTTGATAAAAGACCACAGTGGGAACTTTTAATATTTGATAATGACACTTGTTAAAATGCTAACAACTTTGTCCTAGAAAATAATTCTAAATGATTTTTACAACTTTTTTATCTCTTTGAACAAGGGAGTAATATATAAAGTAATTTATCCTAAAATGCTAACATTGCCATTCTCCCAATTTTCTCAGAGACTTACACCAAATTACACTGAAATCAGTACACTAAAATCAGAGTCTTTTCTGGTACACAAGAACTAAAATGCACATTTGAATAAAATAGCAAAGTTTACATTTTAAAGCACCATTAACAGTAAACAATTTAAAAAGGATATGAGTGTACTAAAATCTTAATTGATATTCTTCTTAGGGGACTGAAAGGAGACAGCATGTACAAAGCAGGTGTGGCATTGAAACGGAAGATTGCTTTCCCTTTGTTCAACACGATGAAAGTCTATAGGAGAAAATGAAAACAACATGAAATTGAGAATCTGAAATTTCACCCTCACACATTTATATCAGCAATTTACCTCTGCCTGTGGTAGTCTCACATTAAAGAAACACTGCCATCAGACTCAAGCAACGTGGTACCACTGACATTAATTGAACTCTTTAGATCACATTGGCCAATGAACTCCTTCTATTTCTTCTTAGTAAATTAAGAAGTGAGCCATTTATGAGCATGGGTTGCCTAGAACTCCTCAAATACAATGTCTTCTCTTTTTCATATCCTTTTAACACCCAAATCAGTAACAGTAAGTTGTGGCCGCTGGAATTAGTTTAGAATATAATTTCCTTCTTTCACATCAGTGTATTTTAAGCAAACAAAATAGAAACTAGCTATCCCTGATTTTTGCCATAACACCTTGAGAATTTTAGTACTTGTTGGTTATTGTCATGGCTAATAGTAAGTGTTCCAAAATATGAGTCATTTCAAAAACATATTCTCATATATTTAAGGAATATTAGAGTTAGAAAATCCTATTACCCAGTTCAATTTTCTTGTTTTAGATGTAATATAAATAATAGCTAAAAGAAAAGATCACAAATTAAAGGACTTGCTTGCTACTACCCACAGTAATTTAAAAAATAATAATACAAATGAGCCAAATATTCTTGAAATGTGTTATGTAATCATTATACAAGTGACATTCTCCACAGCTTTGGTATGTAGTTAAAAATTTTAAAACTCAAATAAATAAACAGCAACAACAACAAAACATTAACACAATCTAAGAAATTTGCTTAGAAATAAAGAAGACCAAATTTTAACTTTTTGTCTAATTCTCCTATAGTTGATAGGCAAATTACCTGTGTTATTTAGAAGACATTGACTTGGTCTTCTGTTGTTGTTTAATCTGAATTTTATATAAGTTCATGAATGGGCTTCTGCTAATAAATATTTTTCACCAAATTGGGGACCTAAGTTCAAGTATCTTGCTTTTTTTAAAAATTTTTTAAAAATGTTTATTTATTTTTGAGACAGAGAGAGATAGAGCATGAACGGGGGAGGGTCAGAGAGAGGGAGACACAGAATCTGAAGCAGGCTCCAGGCTCTGAGCTGTCAGCACAGAGCCCGATGTGGGGCTTGAACTCACGGACCGTGAGATCATGACCTGAGCCGAAGTCGGACACTTAACCGACTGAGCCACCCAGGCGTCCCTCAAGTATCTTGCTTTTTAATTGTATGTGGCAGTGTTCTCAAGAAAGTGAACCAAAATCTATTACTTTCAGATGTCTTTTTATATTCCTAGTCACTTTCACTATACCGGTTGTGACTAAATACAATTTAACATAAAATTCACTTTTACCTTAAAATTAGCTTTAAAATTAATATATAGCCTTTGAGTACAACCACTGTTTTCTTAACTTTTGATACACTGTGCTTTTTAGAATTCATTCATTATACTCTGCAATTGTGTAGTGAACAACTATGGCATATGAGGTGATGAAAGGCATTTGAACATAAATGAGACATGAGTCTTGCATTCAAGAAACTTCCTAGAAAAGTGATGCCTACACAGTAACTCACATACAAGGCAAGATGTGACAGGTATAATACAGAGAAATACAAATGGAGGAGTGTGACAGTATGAAAGAGACATGGTCACACACAGGTGAGAATTATCAGGGAGACTTCCTGAATCAGACATCAGCTGAGCTAATGTGAAAATCATATTACTGTCTAGATTTGGCCAGATCAAGTTACCTTGTGCTTGACATGTTTACAAAAAACAATTCATTTGCTATTTTTAAATTTAAATTCCCAATGTTTATTCACTTCAAGAACTTCTCTAGGAATATCTGGGTTTACACACACACAGGAGTTAGTTATAGGCAGGAAAAATAGGTAAGCCTATGAAATGTGGGGGGTCAGTATAGGTCCCTTTAGTAAATTCCAAAATCCTACTATGAAATGCATAGATATCAAAGTCTGAATAAATTCTTTTAATTTTGCCCATTTATTTAAGAGTTTGTTGAACATAAAATTAGACAAATATGGTACCCAAAGAACATATGTTTGGTTTAGACAGATGTGATTCTAAATACCAGATCCACCATTTAACAACTTGAGAGCCAGCACTTAGTGCCTTCTAAAAAGCACAGTGTATCAAGATTTAAGATTTAACTTAAAGCTTTTAAGTTTCTGGCACATTGTAAATTCTCAGTCAATATTGGTAGCAGCTGCTTAAATTATAGGTAACATATAAAGCACAGTAGGCCATTGTACCTGTCCTCTTAATACCCATAGCACAGGGTAATTAGTAATTTATTCTTTCTTAAAGACACAAAGTTTCACTTATAATAAAAGCACTGCATAACACTATTAAAAAGCACTTATATATTCATCACATAAAAAATGAAGCCCTAACTTCTATCATTAATTTATCAAGTGTTCTTTGTTTTAACAAAGCATTGATAATTACACTCAAATACAAATTAAAGTCTGGGCCAAAGTCAAATTAGGGGTCATTAAGATATATTTTTTATTCTTTCTTTCTTTCTTTCTTTCTTTCCTTCTTTTGATATGAAATTTATTGTCAAATTGGTTTCCATACAACACCCAGTGCTCACCCCAACAGGTGCCTCCTAAATGCCATCACCCACTTTCTCCTCCCTCCCACCTCCCATCAACCCTCAGTTTATTCTCAGTTTTTAAGAGTGAAGATATATTTTTTAAATGTTTATTTTTAAGAGAGAGAAAGTATGTGAGCAGGGAGGGGCAGAGAGAGAGGGGGGCACAGGATCTGAAGTGAGCTCTCTGTGCTGACAGCAGAGATCCCGATGCAGGGCTCAAACTCATGAACCCTGAGATCATGACCTGAGCTGAAGTCGGACATTTAACCGACCGGGCCACCCAGGTGGTCATTAAGATTTGACCCCCAGGGGTCATTAAGATTTTTAATACTAGTAATAATTATAATGTAGCAGAAATAAAATTTTTGTCTCTTAGTGTGAATAACTTGAAACATGGAGGAATCAATCCACAAAGTTGCAAGCAACTCTAAGTTTGCAAGCAAAAGTCAAAACTACTTTTATCAAGAAATGTTTGAAAAGCTAGACACAAAAAAATTGATAATCTAAAGCTCCAAACCAAAACAAAATAAGAAGACTTGGTTATCCCTTTAGATCTTTGTAACCACGTCAAGAATAGAGAGCCATGAAAAATAGATTGCTTTGTCTGACCTAGTTCAACTCAACTATACTGATGCAAATGTGGGTTAGGCTTTTGATGTGGCTGGTGTTATATTATTTGAAAGGAATTGGGGCCAAGGCAAAGAGTTGGAGTCCCATCCTAAATGTTCTCTATTAAATTAGTCTATCACAGCCAACATCATTCCATTAGTTAATAGGCCTATAATCCTCCATTCAAATGCAAACATTTTCCCATACCTCCCAAATTACTTTAAGGCAGTATTAGTTTATGTCTATGCCTTGGGGATTATTCCGGAAAGATTCCTTTCCTCCTTAAGAGGTGGCTGGTTAAGTAACATCCAGACCCCCTTTGGAAATGGGAAATGTAGTAGGTATCCATTCTGAGCCAGGAATTTTTCAGGATGAAGTAATAAGTAAAATGAGAAAGTACTTTTTATTTTGCGTGTGTTATTTACTCATCATTATTTAATTTGCTTTTGTGAAGTTGTTACCATAGTGGTTGCTATACAACAGAAACTAGACTATATTAAGAGATGTGGTATAATAGAATATCTCAGTAGGGGGACAAACCAAATGAATTTTAAAAATCTACAACTTACTGGGGGGTAACATTTTGCACATTGCTTAATTTCCCCAAGCCCTTTGTCTCATCTAAAAATAGGGCATTACATACCTCACACCTGTCAGAATGGCTAACTTTAACAACCCAGGCAACAATAGATGCTGGCGAGAATGCAGAGAAAGAGGATCTCTATTGCACTGCTGGTGGGAATGCAAACTGGTGCAGCCACTCTGGAAAAGAGTATGGAGGTTCCTCAAAAAATTAAAAATAGAACTACCCTGTGACCCAGCATTGCACTACTAGGCATTTATCCAAGGGATACAGGTATGCTGTTTTGAAGGGACACATGTACCCCAATGTTTATAGCAGCACTATCAACAATAGCCAAAGTACGGAAAGAGCCCAAATGTCCATCGATGGATGAATGGATAAAGAAGATGTGGTATACACACACACACACACACACACACACACACACACACACACACATATACAGTGGAGTATTACTCAGCAATCAAAAAGAATGAAATCTTGCCATTTGCAACTACATAGATGGAACTAGAGGCTATTATGCTAAGTGAAATTAGTCAGAGAAAGACAAATATCATATGACTTCACTCATACGAGGACTTTAAGAGACAAAACAGGTGAACATAAGGAAAGGGAAGCAAAAATAAGAAAAACAGGGAGGGAGACAAAACATAAGAGACTCTTAAAAATGGAGAACAAACAGAGGTTTGCTGGAGGGGTTGTGGGAGGGGGGATGGCTAAATGGGGAAGGGGCTTAAGGAATCTACTCCTGAAATCATTGTTGTACCATATGCTAACTAATTTTGATGAAAATTATATAAATAAATAAATAAATAAATAAATAAATTTAAAAATAATAAAATAAAATAAAAATAGGATATTACCAAAAAAAAAAAAAAAGAGGGGTGGGGTAAGTGCACCTGGGTGGCTCAGTTAGTTAAGCCTCCGACCTGATTTCAGCCCAAGTCATGATCTCACAGTTCATGAGATCAATCCCCACATCAGCACAGAGCCTACTTGAGATTCTCCCTCTCCCTCTCTCTCTGCCCCTCCCCAGCTCACACTCTCTCTCCCTCCCTCTCTTTCTCCAAGTAAATAAATAAACTTAAAAAAAAATAAAAACAGGGTATTTCTTCCTATCTCACCAGGTTATGATAAATATGTATGCTAATTTATATAAAAAGTCTAGTGCCTGACACAGCAATCCTTAATCCATATTAGCATTCTTCCTTGCTGTGTCAGAATACTGATTGATTAATTAGAATGCTATATAGTATTTCAAGGGCTTCTCAGGTATTCTGGTTTTTAATGCTGTGCTGCCAGCCTGTTGTGATGTGAAGCAAGTGTTAGGTACTGCTGTTCATAGTAACTACCACTGAGGCAGATGGGTTTCTACTATCAATATGTAACCTCATCATATTTTATATTTCTCAGGTTATTTCAAATATGTTCTCTATTTTACTTTATTTGCTAGATGTCTTATCAGGAAATATTCCCTTTCATTTATATCTTAAACTATTTTTTAAAATGGGCTTTATTTTGTCTTTCTTGACCTTTCAAAGTCTACAGGTGCTATACGGCAAAGCAATGTTGGAGAGTTACAGAACTGCCGATATAATCCTTTAGAGTTTCCTCTTAGTCAACTTTAACTTCAACCTGGTTGTGTCCACTACTGTGTCAGGAAAGCTGTACTTCTCACTTTCTCAACAGAATAACTTTACAGCAGGTGTTTCAAACTCTCTCCCATTTCCCTAAAGTGAAAACACCTTCTCAGTTCTGTTACTCTCAACATTTGACTTTCAGAGGACAATTTCCATTCCTGTGGTGTGGAAAATATTGACATCATGTAACACGCATTTCCTCTGATGTGCCTCCATTTACTTCAATGTATCAGGACTCTTAAATCCAACCTCTATTTGCCCCTCAAGTCTCAGTAAGACTTCTCTCCATCTTTTTTTTTTTAAGTTCATTTGGTTATTTAGAGAGAGAGAGAGAGAGAGAGAGAGAGAACCCACATGCAAGCAAGGGAGGGGCAGGGAGAGAGGGAGAGACAGAATCCCAAGTAGACTCCGTGTTGTCAGCACAGAGCCTGATGCGGGGCTTGAACTCATGAACTGTGAGATCAGGACCAGAGGTGAAATCAAGAGTTGGACACTTAATGGACTGAGCCACCCAGGCGCCCCTTCTCTCCACTTTTCAAATGCAAATACAATCTGGCCTTAGCTTGTACCTTGTCTATTAACATCTGCAACTAGCTACATGATTCCAACCTTCTGTATTTTTCTCTCTGAGGATTATTATTATTTTTTTTATTTTCAAGGTGCTATTTCTATCCTATATTTAAAAAGTTTTCAATTTATTTGGAGCCTCAATAAATTCTGCCTTTCTGGCAGAAAATTTTTCAGATTTTTCAGCATGAATGTACTGCTCTCCACTTCCTCTTTTTATTTGCTCTCCACCACCTTCTTGCTTTCCTTCCCACCCCTGAACACAAACTGCTTGCAAAAAGCTTACCAGCTCATCCTCTTTGTTCATTCCAATCACCTTTCTTTATCCTCAACTTTCTGAGTAATTTTGTGAGATACTCCCTCCCCTTCTTTTTTTTTAAATTTTATTAATTTTTTTGTTCATTTATTTTCGAAGGAGAGAAAGACAGAGTGTGAGTGGGGGAGGGGCAGAGAGAGAGGGAGACACCGAATCCGAAGGAGGCTGCAGGCTCTGAGCTGTCAGCACAGAGCCTGACGCGGGACTCGAACCAACAACCATGAGATCATGACTTGAGCTGAAGTCGGACTCTTAACTGACTGAGCCACCCAGGCGCCCTCCTCCCCTTCTTTTTTTGAACAATAGAAACATTTTCTGATTTATGTCCCACTTCTCTATCTCAGACCCGTTTTTCAACACCCTAAATGAAGCAGAAGTCTAAACTCCCATTATTAGTTGAATGATCTTACATATCCCCATAAATTCAGCTGGCACCTGCATGCGAACGCATTCTGGACATACCCCGAGGTCTTAGTTCTCAACTGACAATAATTCCGTTCCTACAGGTATGCATCTATGTCATGTCCCAAAAGGCAGAACATGGTACTGAATATTTTAAAAGATTAAGGATATCAAAATAACGTGTCAGTGACAGAACCAGTTTGGATGAAAAATTAAGAGTACAAGTTCTGAATATCCCACATACATATGTAACTGAACATTTTTGTCATTATCTGGTTTTTCACTAAATTCCACTTACTCTCAATTTAAAATATCTCTCTGTACAGGGATGTCTGGGTGGCTCAGTCAGTCAAGTGTCTGACTTTGGCTCAAGTCATGATCTCGCAGTTCATGACTTCGAGCCCCACATCAGGTTCTGTGCTGACAGCTCAGAGCAGGGAGCCTGCTTCTGATTCTGCATCTCCCTCTCTTTCTGCCCCTCCCTGGCTCAGGCTCTGTCTCTGTCTCTCTCTCAAAAATAAATAAACATTTAAAAAACTTTGAAGTATCTCTCTGTACAAAAGAAGCCAACAGAGTAGTGCAGAGACTGCACTACTGAGGTCCCAATAAACTCACCTTTTTGTCTGCATAGTAGGGGTCGAGGTCCTCCAGGGGCTCTGACACCATGCCTGGTGGGATGTCCCCGTAGATGAAGGGCAGCTGTTTGCCAGCTTCCAGGTCACTGCTTGGCCTTGGGCCTTCTTCATCATCATCTTTCTTTTCTTCTTTGGGTTCCTTTGTTTTTCCTTCAGCAATACGCTGTTCAATGAGGGCAAGAGACTGTCTTGTGAAGTAGACAAAACTCTGAGGTCCTGGGGGAGGCAGCGTTGCCATCTTTTCATCCTGTATATTTTATTTCCCCTTCAGCTCCTTACATAAGAGGCCTAAGTGGAAACAAAGAGATAGGTGTTTGCTAGTAAGATATGGCACATTACAAAAAATAAAAAACGGATTTTTGGTTTCAACTACAAGAAGTAATGTGTTCACAGAATTATTATGTTGAATTAACATTTATTAAGTGATTACTATGTGCAAGACTTATTTTCCATGCTATCTAACCATCTTTATTTAAAAATTTGATCTTAGACAATAAATTTCATATTAAAAAATAAAGGTTTATAGATTATAACTTTAAAAAATAAATTCTAACATGTAAAAATAAATTTGATTTTAATACTTCCCAGCTTCTAAAATAAAAAAGTGACAATTTAATGGAAAAAAAAACTATTTACTTTTCATCTGTATTTAGTTTTAGTGCTATTGAATCAACCTTCCTTATTTAAAATTCTTTATGACAGTGCTTCTTTATTTTTTTACAGTTTATTTTACTTATTTTGAGCGACAGAAAGAGAGCAGGGGAGGGCAGAGAGGGAGGGAGAGAGAGAATACCAAG
Organism: Prionailurus viverrinus; assembly: GCF_022837055.1. Taxonomy (NCBI): domain Eukaryota; kingdom Metazoa; phylum Chordata; class Mammalia; order Carnivora; family Felidae; genus Prionailurus; species Prionailurus viverrinus. The sequence continues at coordinate 61,650,833 of NC_062568.1, read as the reverse complement.
CAGACTCCACACCGTCAGCACGGAGCCAGACATGGGGCTTGAACTCATGAACCATGAGATCATGACCTGAGCCGAAATCAAGAGGCAGACGCTCAACCAGCTGAGCCATCCAGGCGTCCCACAAAAGTGCTTCTGAGAGTACGAGTCTCCAGATTCTCCTCTTGCCTCTCTGATCACCTGATTCTCTTCTGTCTTAATCTCATAACATACTCACAACCTCTGCTTCTCTGTCATAGGGAAACTCATTTCTGTGAAATGATGTGGTGGAAACATTGTTCTATTCTATTTTGCATATTTATATTTTCTCACAATTACATACCCATTTACAAATCAGAAAAAAAATATTTTTTTTTCATTTTGAATTAAAAACAATTTGGAGAAATGTTTTAGGAAGAAGAAAGAAAAGAGATTCAGAAAATATTTGTGACAGAATCAATTTAAAAAGTAAACAAAACAAAACAAAAAACACCCTATGAGATGCATTCAAACTATGACTTCCCTAAATAATTTATATGTGTATACAAAACATTACAACACCTACAGAAAAGAAAAATACAAAATAAAAAAGTCAAGTTTCTATATATTATTACTTTGAAATGTTCTAAATAAAAAAGCATAAAAATAACAGTTCTTATTTTGAAAATAACAAACTCATTATTCCAGTGAGTCGGGGTAATTTTGTAACTTCTCCATTAAAAAAAAAATGAGTCTCTTCTTTTTTTTCTTTCTTCTTCTTCTTCTTCTTCTTCTTCTGGCATTAGGTTTGCCTGAGAATTGGGACACACCAACTTCTAATACATCGGCCCATTGTGAACAGCTTGAGAAGCTGTATATAGTAAGGAATGTCACCAAAGCCAGAGGCAGGGTGACCTAAGAGAAGCCATGATCTGTTCTTTTATTTTCCAATGCTAAATATAAAAATCTAGCAAATCACAGTAGTGAGAACACAGATAATATAGATTCAGAAAAGAAGTGGGAGAAGCTAAAATTATTCTTTTCCAGGACTCTATTTCCATATCAAACAAAATGAACTTCAATTATGTGTAGAACACAGTCGATGACTTTTCCCCTCAGTTATTTGGGCACAGTATAAGAAAATCCTTACCAGAAGTCTATGTATTTTAAAAGAGACTTTGGTAGCCTGTTGGAAACTGGCACCAACATCAAACTGAGAAATAAGGCAGTGAGTGCAGTTTCCACTTGGGTTTAGGAGATTCTTCAACACTTTTGTAAATCATACAGGTGAGGGAAAGATTAACTTCAGCGTACACATACCTGTCTCTTGGAGAAAAGATGTCTGGAGAACTGACATTTTTGTACTCCCTACATTCAACTGGAAATGTCACCTCTTTCAGGAATTATTTGACAGTAAGTAAGTAGATGTCATGAACTCAGATGTCCAATCCCCAGTTCTACTCTCCCTATTTCTTTTTCCCTTCTTTCTCTTCCCCTCACGCTCTATTCATGCACACCCTCAACATACATATTCTGATTCACTAAACTATATACAGACAGCAGGGCTGGTGGGTGATTCATGTCACTGGTACCATGCATGGGAGGTATTTTCCTGGACAGGATAAAGTGAAGAAAGATACTAAGCATGTGTTTACAACCAGATCAGATTCCATCATCATCCTCTAGTTTGGAGGGTATAGAGGAAGTCACTGCCTCCCATCTGGATGATGGGAATAAATAATGTGTACAAACTTTTAGAGGAGAATTTTGCAATATCCATCAAAGGCGTTAAATATGTTAATTCATTTTTATTGCCAAATAACCTCCCTTCTAAGATTTATCCAAAAGCAATAGTCTCAGATGTCCCATCTGTGAAGATGTTTACTGCAATGTTTGCATAATATTGAAAAATTATAATAAATCTAAAAGCCTAACAGTCAGGGTTTCAGTAAATAAAAAATGAAAATGTAATGAAAAATTGAGTGGTATTTAAAGAATTAGAATTTTTAGGGGCTCCGGGATGGGTCAGTCAGTTAAGCAACTGACTCTTGATCTCAGCTCAGGTCTTGATCTCAGGGTCATGAGTTCAAGCCCCATATTGGGCCTTGCATTGGGCATAACGCCTACATTAAAAAAAAAAAAAAGACTGCTTTTAAAGACTATTTAATAAATTATAAAATCTTATAATGGACAATTAATATATGTGTTACACATACACATACATGTATATTCATCTCAATTTTTTAAATGTACATAAAGTCTGAAATTAAAGGCACAATATATTTAATGAGGGTTATTCACAGCTGAGGAAACATGGGTTACTTTTATTACTTTTTTTATACCTTTCTTTATTGTCCAAAAATTTTTTAAAATGTTTATTCATTTCTGAGAGAGAGAGAGTGTGAGCAGGGGAGGGGAGAGAGAGAGGAGGACAGGGGATCTGAAGTGGGCTCTGTGCTAACAACAGAGAGGCCAATGCAGGGCTAGAATTCACAAACCATAAAATGATGACTGGAGCTGAAGTCGGATGCCTAACCAACTGAGCCACCCAGGCACTCTTCTTTATTTTTCAAAGTTTTAAATCTGGTTTTAATGTTTATTTATTTTTGAGAGAGAGAGAGAGAGAGAGAGAGAGAGAGAGAGACAGAGCGTGAGTGGGGGAGGGGCAGAGAGAGAGGGAGACGCAGAATCAGAAGCAGGCTCCAGGCTCTGAGCTGCCAGCACAGAGCCCGCCATGGGGCTTGAACCCATGAACCATGAGATCATGACCTGAGCCGAAGTTGGACACTTAGGCGCCCCTATTTTTCAAATTTTTATAATGAAGATATCATGCATTTATTGTCCAAAAAAAAGTACTTTGAAAAGATGCACTTAAATTTATTTGACTTGAACTTAATACATTTAATAAAATCAATCAATATTTATTTTTATGTTTAATTTAAAATTTTGAGAAATAATATTACCATATTCCCACTTACTAATATTAGTATGACTGCATCTTCTTTTCAATATTGCACATTAGCCTCATGTTAGATGATACTTACACAACTACTGAAAACAAAAAGTGAAGGTAGTATCCTCGTATCTAGGATTTCTTACAGTTGAAATAGATGTAAAAGTATTTATTCTGTACTCTCTTCCTATTACCTATTTTCTATGCATGTATGCATGTACTATCTATGTATCTGTCATCTGTTTTTTCCCTCATACATTTTCCAAGTCAAAACACTGTCAGCTTCCAGTTCATGACAATGGTTATCCCATGTTTTATCATCCCCTAGTTTCCAAATTCCCATTGCAATGAAAACAAAGATGGACAAGAGGAAAAAGTTTCATGATATCATTGAAAACCAGAGAAGACACTGAAGAGTTTCTGCAAATCCGAAGAAGAGAGAAAGACAAATTTCCCCTGGTGAGAAGATTAAACCAGGAGCCACAGCCTACACTCATCTGAGAATGTCAGAAGAGAGAAACATTTCTGTCCAGCAGAGAAGTCACAGAGTTGGCCCACAATTAAATAAGTCAGAAAACAAGTTGACTAAGGATTATTCTACCCAACGATGTTGCAAGTCATATTTCCCCGCTTCCTCCTCTATATTCAAGTGTGAAGCAGTGGGATTTATCTCCAGGCTAAATTGAACCCCAGACTAAACAACAAAAAAAAAATCTCTGAATTAATTGAGATAAGACCACCTATGGTGTTCATTTCCATTTTTACTAGAAGCAGGGCAGGTTAATCTACTACCTTTTTCTCATGTGTTTTGAATTTCGATTTCTATTTCCTTTTTTTTTTTTTTTTTTTTGAGAGAGAGAGAGCAGGGGAGAGGGGCAGAGGGAGAGAGAGAGAATCCCAAGCAGGCTCCATACCCAGCACAGAATCCTATGCAGGGCTTGATCCCATGACCCTGGGATCATGACCTGAGCCAATATCAAGAGTCAGACACTAACCGACCAAGCCACCCAGGTGCCCCCTCTTTCTATTTTTTTTAAGTTTTTATTTACTTATTTTTGAGAGAGAGAAAGAGAGCATGAGTGCACATGAGAAGGGAAGGGCCAGAGAGAGAGAGAGAGAGAGAGAGAGAGGGTCCTAAGCAGGCTCTATACTACCAGTGCAGAGCCTGATCTCTCATAAACTGTGAGATCATGACACGGGCCAAAATCAATTTGGATGTGTAACCAACTGAGCCACCCAGACTCCTCCCATATTTCTAATTTAAATGTGTTACATTTTCACTGAATAATTCCTCAAATTATTTTGGTAAGTAATTGGGTATAAATTATAAAGCAGCATATCAAAAGCTGCTGTCTGTAAATGCAATATGATTTGATATGTCATAAGAAAAAGTTCTGTGGCTAAATGTGGAAAATGCTGGAGTAGGAAACAAACAAATTTCTCTGCCCCTGGACAATTAGGGACTTTACACATTTAAGAGTTTGACAGAATTGATATGTAGCAGACCCTGAATCTGCTAGATCACAGAACTCTTCTGTTGTTGCTGTTTTATTTTGATAATGCCAGAAATGATAAATTATGAAATATTTCAAGCACACAGAAAAGTGTAGAAAGCATTAGATTTAACAAACTTTAACAGTTTCCCATATTTGCTTTGGACTTTTAACTTTTTGTTTTTTGAAGAAATAAGAATATTCGGTTAGGGTTGAAGCCCCCATCACTATTCTCAATTGAATTATCTTCACTCCCCCACCTATTTCCCCAGGGAAACCTAAAGTCCGTACAGAACCCTTTGCATTTCACACATTAATCTCTCCTATGTTCTTCAGAAGACACTTTGGAAACACTGGTTTGAAGAACAAAGTGGAACAATTGTTTGATGCTAAAATGATAAAACTGAACCTATTTACATAATATTAATTACCCTTGTGCCCTGTGGCTTTGCTAAATTCTCTTACTGGCCCTGGCATTTTGGTAGATTATTTAGGATTTTCTATGAAGGTGGACTCTTCTTGCCTTTTCTTTGCCCATATCCTAAAATGTAGCAAACCAGATACATACACAAAGCCTACAGGCATTCCTCCCCATCAAGGAAGGATTTGTTTGGGAAACAGACCCACATAAGGCAGAAGCAACCCTGAATAACAGCAACATAGTCTTTCATTCAAAATTATTAACAGATAATTAAGGATGAATTGGTAATCAAAGATGACCAAAAACATAAAACTGAAGGATTGGGATGCACAGACCAAACTCCTAACTCTAGAAGAAAGAAAAAAATTGTCAAACATAGAGTAATATGAAGGGGTTAAAATTAGTATTCTCAGAGAGATTTTAGAAGATAATCTCTTACTGAAAAGAATAGGGTATCAAAAAAAGGGGGGGGGAATCAAAAAGAATAAAAATTCTCGAAGGCATGACCATCAAAATAAAATTTTTGATGTAATATTTGCTGAAAAGAAATAGAAGTCAGAATTTTAGTTACCTTTCAAAGGTACGTTACCAGGATGGGGCACAAGTGAGAATTCTCAGGTATGGAGATGTTCTATACTTGGTCTGTGTGATGGTCACACAAGTACATATATATGAAAAAAATTCATAGCACTCTATACTTTAGATTGCCTAATACAGTAGAGTAAAAGAGCAAAGGAAAACTCACAATAAAATTCAGAAGATGTGCAATAATTTTGGGAGTCCCAGCATCAGTCTTGGAAGAGGGAGCAGCAAATGGAAGAGAGAAAATAATAAAAGAATTGATAGAAGAAACTTAATCACGAGTCATCAGGCTGAAAAGTATGAAAGAAGTTCAGTTAAAAAGATAATTCTAGTGAAAATTTAGAACTCCAATAATAAAGACAAGTTTTGAAACAAAACTATACATTAGACCCATAATCTATATATTAGGGTAAACTGGAGACAATTGGAAATTTATTTTGTTAATACCTCTCTTTCAACGTTTATTTATTTTTGGGACAGAGAGAGACAGAGCATGAACGGGGGAGGGGCAGAGAGAGAGGGAGACACAGAATCGGAAGCAGGCTCCAGGCTCTGAGCCATCAGCCCAGAGCCCGACGGGGGGCTCGAACTCCCGGACCGCGAGATCGTGACCTGGCTGAAGTCGGACGCTTAACCGACTGCGCCACCCACGCGCCCCAATACCTCTCTTTCAAAGGCATAACGTGTCACACTGCAAACTCCCACAGGGTAAGGAATGTGTCTTCTACTTTCTCTGTTAGATGAATAGGGAATACTTTTTCAGGTACCATACATGGCTGGCTTGCTGAATGTATGATTTTCAGTAATATCAAATTTCACTGAATCTGACACCAATTCTTCCATAATTAGGTTTAGAAATTGGCATTACATTATACTAACACCAAGAATCCATAGTATGGAATTAACAAATCTATTCCCTATTATTTTCTTAAGCATTATGTTTTAAAAGCTCTTTTCACTTACGTTAGGTAATAGTAAGAAGGCAGTTAAGTGCTATTTGTCCCTATTGTTGCCAAAAAAAAAATGTGTATGTCAAAACAAAGGTATGGTCCGTTGTGGTTCTCAACCAGAGTGTATAAACGAATCATCTGTATAACTTAAAAAAAAGACAGCCACCAGGGCTTACCCAAGTAATACCAAAATAAATTTTGGGGAAGAGGTCCTAAGCTTGTCTACTTTTAAAGATTATAAATTATTATTGATGTGAACCCCCTTTAAGAACCATTTTAAAGCAACAAATGCATTAAATTGAAAACATCTGGTGAATACACGTAACTTAGTGACCAGGTTTTACTACTTAGTAAGAGAAAACAAATTCAATTAAAGATGCCCAAAATTTTTTGGATTTTGTTTTATTTGAAGAGTAGGAATGTAAAATATCAAAGTTTAAAAACTCCATTTTAAAATTGAAAGGGTAAACATAAAATCCATTCAAGAAAAGCACCACTTATTTTGAACTCTGATGGATTTTATGTGTTTTATGTGCTTCTTTGAGTTAAAGAAAGAAAATCTGGATTGAGAAGACACAAGGGAGAATGAGAAGTGATGTTGAAGGATGGAAGGAAGATGATAAACCAAACAGGAAAAGAGAGCAGAAGAGGAGAGAAAGAGATGCAAGGTTAACAAAAATACCCTCTCTCCCTTAGAATACTTCCAGCTGTAAAATTCAAGACAATGAAAAAGTAAAGCAAGTTGTTCGCCATGTAAATTTTAGTTCTAATTCTCAATTTTAAACATCACTCATGTTGCTCACATCACTTTTTCTCGATGAGGCCCGGAAACCACATTCTTGTATCCTTTGTTCCCTCCATTTTCATTTGACTCATGCAATACTCCTGGCTGCAGTGCCCTATCCTCACTCATCCTTCAATCTGGTCAGCAAGAAGAAGGAAAACATACTCCTATTGTAAAATAACCAAGAGTTACATCTATTTTTCCAAGTATTTGTTTTAAAAAGCTGATCTCGGGGCGCCTGGGTGGCGCAGTCGGTTAAGCGTCCGACTTCAGCCAGGTCACGATCTCGCGGTCCGTGAGTTCGAGCCCCGCGTCGGGCTCTGGGCTGATGGCTCAGAGCCTGGAGCCTGTTTCCGATTCTGTGTCTCCCTCTCTCTCTGCCCCTTGCCCGTTCATGCTCTGTCTCTCTCTGTCCCAAAAATAAATAAACGTTGAAAAAAAAAATTAAAAAGCTGATCTCTTACGGTGACTATAGTCAATAATACTGTACTGAATATTTGAAAGTTGATGAGAGAGTAAATCTTAAGTCTTCATCAAAAGGAAAAGGAAAAAAATGTATAACTATGTATGATATCAGATGGTAACTACTTATTGCAAAGATCATTTCACGAGGTATACAAATATCAAATCATTATGTTATACAACTGAAAGTAACATAATGTAATATGTCAATTATACCTCAATTTTCTTTTAAAAAGCTGATCTCTGATCTTCTAACTTTCAGGAATGACAACATTGCAAAAAAAAACTCAGAAAGATACTAAAAGATATTGAGAACTAAAGAACTTTATGAATACTATTTAAGAGTGTATACACTTCAAAAAAACAATTTTTCTCTTTACTGAGTTTCTAGTTTCTCTTTAAATTTGAGTTTCTGCAAGACATTGGAAATACAGCTCAAATTCCAAAATGTAAAATAGGGGGTGCCTGGGTGGCTCAGCTGATTCAGCATCCAACTCTTGGTAGCTCAGGTTATGATCTCATGGTTCGTGGGATCCAGTCCTGCACTGGGCTCCACACTGGGTGTGGGACCTGCTTGAGATTCTCTCTCTCCCTCTCTGTCCCTCCCCCATGTGCGTGCTCTCTCTCTCTCTGTGTCCCTCTCTCTCAAAATAAATAAATAAACTTAAAAAATGTAAAATAGGTAAAATCCTTCAGGGATAGGTAATGTATACCATGAAGAACACTTGTATTCAATACAGAAAAATCCAAACTGGTTCTAGTAGCTCACAGATAAGTAATCATCTTGACCTTGTTCTACCTTTTATAGCTATTGACTCTGTCCAGATGACTTACCTTCTTTGAGCTTCAGTTTCCTACTTTGAAAAATGTTAATAATCACTGCCTCAAAGACTGGTTAAGATTGGGATGGTATGTAGAGAGTTTTGCACATAGCTATCATGAAAAAATGGTGCTGTTAATAGTATTAACTTGTCCTTCCATTTGAATTCCTTGCTTAGGTAAATCTCATTATGCACCTGTAATTAAGAGCTATTAATTTCATCAATTGAGGATATTTCAGTTTATAGGAATTACTAGCCTTTTAAACATGAAACATGTTTCACACATATGTATAATAGAAGCAGACTTTTGGTTTACATTAGTGATGCAAGTGCAAGTTCTGGAGCTAGAAAGCCTGGAGTTTGGATCCTGGGTTTGCCATTTACTAGCTATGTATGTGACCTTCGATATCCAAGATATGCACCCCTTCTGAGACTGAAATCATTGAAGCATGTAGACTAGAACCAGTTACTTTAAAAAAGATGATATTAGACACTGCAAGCAATCCTAGGATAAATATTGATTGCTCAGAGGTTTAGACTGCTACTGAATTTCCTTTATTTAAGGAAATTCCCATTAATTTATCTTTGTTGCCTTGAACTTTATATGGAGAGTTGGAAAATACGTTTTTTTAATTAGACAAAGTTATGTGGCTCAAGAGCTATAGTTAAGATTTTTTTTTCTTTTTTGAATTTAAGGTATTTCTGAACAAGCTTAAAAGAAAATGAATTCTTCCACTTGGCTCACCTTCTGGGAAGCATTTGAATATCATTAATGGAGTCTGTGAACAGAGTACAAGAATGATCCCTTCCTTCAAGTAAGAAATGTCACAGGCAGTCTTTATAGAGTTTTAGGGACTCTGGATGCTTGGTATGGCTGCTAATAGACTACTGTTCTGAAAACTGTTTTCCTGGAGTCAAATATCAGAAGCAGCCTGCAGGAAGTTGCTTTCGGGGATTCCTTTAGTCCTCTGGGTCTTGTTTCATAGGAATACCTCCTGGTTCCTTTCACATAGGAATAACCCCTGAGAGTGAGATTAGGGCAGATTACTGAACATGCTTGAGGTCCAAATTGGGAATCTCCCAGAAATCACTCACATGAACCCCGAAACCGATGTTTACCTAAATGACTGAAAGGAGAAAATGTGGGCTCTGCCCATTATCTTACACTGGCAAAGGTCCCAGTGGCCTCTATTGCTTTCTTGGCCCCATGGCAGCTACCTAATACTGGAATGCTAAATTGTACTTCCCAATTGATTTATTAATGTCAAAGTGTCAACTCTGTTGTGGTTCAGATAGGATATGTGTGTATTATGTCCATATAATTTTGTAATATGAATTATGCTTTGGTGATGATTATTATTATCAGCATACTTTGTCTTACATATGAAATCTACATTTAAAAAATGAATTATTCTCTTAAAATATTTCCCATATAATTCTTTTAGCAGTAAACTTTTTGACAACTTTCAGTATTTCTTGTAGAAAGCAACTTGAATTTCTTGTTTAATTTCTTGATTAGAGGGATTAAGATAGGATTAAGATAGGACATTTCCATATATCAAGGAGGAGAAAAATTACACATTCATGACTCTTTAATAACCTCAGATTCTGTTTTATATTCTGTCATTGAGTCTCTTACCTGCAGATAACTTTGATTCTATGTATATAAAATTAAAATTGGTCCAATACACCATTTTGAAGGTCTGCCAAAATCTGAATCAAATTAGGTCAGATCTAAATTATTTAAGACAGTGGACCCAAAATAAAATTAAGTAAAATAGAATGTTTTATTGATGCTCACTGTTGCCAAGTGAAAAACTGCTTTGAAAATGTCACTTCTCTGGAAATAGTGATATTTTCCCACAGGTAGAATTTTAACTGGAGTACCATTAATTTTTAAAGCATTCTCAAGGCACCACAGAATCTATACATGAGCATTTTCTTTTTTTTTTCTTTTTTTTTTGTTTATTTATTTTTGACAGAGACAGAGACAGAATGCGAGTGGGTTAGGGGCAGAGAGAGAGGGAGACACAGAAGCAGAAGCAGGCTCAAGGCTCTGAGCTGTCAGCACACAGCCTGACGCGGGGCTCGAACTCACCAGCTGTGAGATCATGACCTGAGCCGAAGTCGGATGCTCAACCGACTGAGCCACCCAGGCGCCCCTACATGAGTATTTTCAAAAGCATTGTAAAATAAATCATAGCCAACATCAGCAGTGATAACTCATGATGATATGTTCCCATGATAGGATATGAGAATGGTACTTTCCTCTTTCTCCCCAAAACTCATAATTTTGATCTAACAATGAAAAAAAAATCAGAAAAATCCCAACTAAGGGCCATCCTACAAAATACCTCATCAGTATTGGTCATGAAATTGTCAAGGTCATCAAAAACAGGAGAAGTCTGAGAAACTGCCATAGCGTGACGATGCCAAAGGAGATAATGATGGTTAAATGTAATGTGGTATCCTGGATGGAATCTTGGAGGAGGAAAAAAGGCAGTGGGGAAAAACTATGGAAATATGAATCAAGTAAGGACATTAGTTAATAATAATAATGTACCATTATGGTCTCATTACTTGTGACAAATGTAGCATAGGAACGTAAAGTGTTAACAGGGGAACTGAGTACGGATTCCATGAGAACTCTCCATACTGTCTGCATCAGTCTTCCATAAGTCTGAAACTATTTCAAGACAAAGAGCGTATATAAAAAAAAAGAAACCAAAGATGTAGAATTACACTAACATTATGTAAAGTTAACAATGTTCCACCAAATTTGAGTTGATCAAGTAAATATATTGCCATACATAGGGATCTATACCTAAGTGATAACAGGCCTAATTAAAATGGACTATAATTAATATACAAAAATAACATTTTACACAGTACAAAATAACATCACTTTGATCAATAAGAGATCCATGAGAAATGCTGATCAACCTTTATGCTTGGAAGGATAATTTTCTGAAAATGTGCTCTCCTGGGTAAGGAATGAGCTTACAACTTATAAACACAGAAATAGACTGGAGTCACAATGTCTGAGTCCTAATTGTACTTGAGAGTCATTATGACTAAGTAGGCCAAAAAGTATATCTGCTAGGGATTCTGTGTGTATTTCCTTTTAGAATAGTGGCAATTTAACTTACTCAGTGGTGTTAAGCACACTAAATATTTTTTAAGTTAAGACTTAATTATATGTTGATCTTAACAATTCTGTTAAGACACAAAGACTCTCTTGCTTTCTGTGTTACTTTACAAACTGTGGGGTGACACTGAGATGAAAGAAACCGATTCGACTTAGAAATTCTCCTACTGTCATGTGAATACTGATACCATGATCAAAACAAGGCAGTGGACAACTCCACTCTGGCTGTCATGGGGTTCACTTAGCCATTTCTTATAACCACAAAGGTCTCTTTGGCTACAATGGCATTTTAAAATCTTCTCCTATTTGTTCATAATCTTTCCATCCATAAAATCTGAAATCCCATGATAAAAAAGAAAGACATCATCAGGAGAGATGGAAGAAGCAGTGTGTACTTCCAGTATGAAATGTTATGATATATTCTCTCTTCCACTGGAACTGAAAAAACTTCCAGATGAGCCTTCCCAGCCTCAGTGCATGAGAAGAATATCAAGACCATACAAATCCTCTATGTCAACAAAAAGGAAGACAAAGCTAAAACATCCAAAGACAAGCAGAAGTGCCCTTTAGTCATCCAGTAGCTCTGCTATTAGATAAGAAAACCAAAGCTGCTAGAAGACTGAATCTGGAAAATATGGGGAAAAGATAATAATTAAACCAGGTCTGAGTCCAGTCTTATCTGCTCCTTGAATATTAATTTAAAAATCTCTGAATAGTTTTTCATTTCACTGATAGTTGAACACCTGAAAGCATCACTGGAGGAAATCAGAGACAGATACACCTTGACTGTAAGAAATACACTTAAAAATCTGGTTCCATCCTTGGTAGGATGAACATAGCACTGATGTTGCAAACCAAGATTTTTTTGTCAAGAATAAATGCTATATCACATCAGATGCCAAGACAATAGGCATAAACTGGGACTGTTCTGGGCAAGCTTAGATAAATGCCCATCTTATTTTAAGAAGTTCTAGGAGAACTTAGCAAATAGGACCTAAGACCCTGCTCTGCTTTGTAATAGTTGTTTTTATGGGAGCACAGGAAACAATTGTCTTGATCAGAATTCTTTATCAGGGTATGCCACAGCTACTGTGTGCTTCTCTGAAAAGATTTTATGGCTGCACAGTAGCAATAAAGTAAGCATAAACGGAACTAAAATCCTAAATTCTTGGTATTTAATTGTACTGACATCACTACTGTTTGGAAATCCTATACCTTGATTAAATGGCATCCTAGAGGGCTACAGAGCTTGGGACCTCCAATAACTGAAGATTCCCAACTTCAGGCTGAAGGCTGAAAGCACCATGGGTCATATCCAAATACTGCTTGGTATTGCATTTAATCTGCAATAAAAGATCTGTGAAACTCCTTGACTGATTTTTTAATTTGCTGTCTTGAAATTTATGTATTATTTTGTTCAAAATAAATACATAATTTTAGTTCTAATTTTGGCAAACCTTCCAATACTTCATGAATATCAGTTTATTACTTTAGAAAATTGTATAAATTTTCAAATTGCTGATTGTTCTACCTCTAATATTTTACCTTACCCTTGTCCAGTCTAGGTGCAGTAAAACCAATTATTATAATCCATTATACTTAGGGATTTAGGTAATGGCCATATTATTTGCTTTGTTATCTGAAACTTTAAAATTAACCAAAATTTTTACATTTAGGTAGGTAGAATGGAATTAAGAGAGCCTTTGTGAATCTACATATAATCCTTTATTTCTTCAGTATATCTCCATTTATTTTTAACTTTATATAGTTTCTTACAATGTCATCAGAAGTAAGTAGTCAAATATAATACAACCTTATCAATTAATTTTCTATCTTCATGATGGATTTATCCAGTCCATTTCACTAGAAAGCTAGTTTGAACCAGGGTAATTCTCTCCAACTCCCAAGCCCTGCTAACTCATAGTTATTCCTCATCAGTATTAAGGAGCTGTCCCTGAAAGTGAGGTGCACTTAACTGTATCATCATTTAACTGCAGTCCATAAATAGAGAGTTGTACTTAACTGTTAGAATTAGATGTCTCTGGGAACCTCTAAAATTATGAAATCCTCGAGAGCAGTGTAACCTTAGCTTATAACTGTGCTTGGAAAAAAGTAGACCTGCCACTTGATTTTCTGACAATATGGTAATGTATTCTGATGATGATATATTATATATATTATATTATATTATATTATATTATATTATATTATCAGAATAGTATTATTCTGATAATATCCTTACAATCCAGAATACTAAAGGGAGTAAAAATATCCTTCTAGAGTGAGGGAGTTCTGTGTTTTTATCCCAGTGCTGGTTGCACGATTTGTTTAATTTGGAGAATTCATTGGGGTATACATTTAGGATATATGCATTTTTATATAAGTATATTGTACTTCATGAAAAGTTTAAAAAGATGAACGTGAAATGAAAAAAAAACATTTTTCAAAAAATGCAAACTGAGAGAATTCATCACTATAGTAAATACACATTAAAGGAACTTATTAGGCAGAAGGAAAAGATCCTAAGAACAGAAAAATGGAAACACAGAAAGAAATGAACATCAGAATGGGTGTGTCTGAGTATATAAAACAATTTACTAGACAAAAGTGAACAATGACTACACAAAGCATTAATGATATCTTACAGATGTTAATACTGTGTCAAATAAAATGCATAAATGAATTCCAGCTTGTATATTTTCTTAAATTCATCAGTTTGTATACATGAACTAGATTTCCTTTCATCTTAACTGATTTTCAATTATTTCAGTCTATAACATTTGAGTGGTTTTATTACTAATTGTTCTCAGATTTAAAAAAAAAGTAGATGGAATTTTTCTCTTTGTGTAGAAAATAGTATCCTTGAAGATTTCAGAGTGTACTGTTGTAAAATATTACTATTTTTCAAAGTAATCTTATTTTGAAAGACCCTTCACTAACTTAAAATTAGAGAATAAATCTTAAATGACCAACCATAAATTGAATTATTTGCAATATTATTATGTGTATTAAAATTTATTTTTAAATGCTGTCATACTAACTGCTAGCAGAATTAATGGAATACATTTGGGAATTTTTCTTTATTGAGCTACAAAAGACTAAAGCAAGACAACATAAATATTATCAGTTTCCAATTGTTCAAATTACTAAATAAAAATGAAAGTAATCCTAATTTTAAGATTGCCCAATTCAACTCCACTTTGTTGCAAACCAGATATGCCCATGGCTACTCTAACACTACTTAATAGGAGGCAAATTATAGTTAATATATTATAGTTAAGATATCTTACTTTTGTAAATCTTACCAGAATAGATAACCATGTGAACACATTGCTGAGGCTCCTACCTGGCTCAAACTTCATTACCTCCTCAACGAACTCACTTACCACCAGCACAAAATAACATGGTCATGAACAACTTTGTATGTGTACTTTTATAGAGCTGTTTAAGAATTACTGGGTAACTGTTCCCTGGGAGCTTAACTGCTGGTTCCTAGGGTAATCTATATTTAAATGGGCTAAGCAGTGGCAAGTTCCTCTCCAGAATGGCTTTACTTTTTTACTCTCCCACTGGAGTGCATGAAGGTTCTGTCCCTCTACCTCCTCACCAATATTTGACATTATTCATTTACACATTTACAATATTCTCTTCCCAAGTCGAATCTGTCTTAATATTTTTCTAACTTTTACCAGACTAAGAAGTGGAAAACCACCCTTTCTTTGTTGAGTTAGTATTCCTGTGGTCTAAAATGATGCCGGGGTGCCCGGGTGGCTCAGTCGGTTAAGCGTCCGACTTCGCTCAGGTCATGATCTCGCAGTCCGTGAGTTGGAGCCCCGCATTGGGCTCTGTGCTGACAGCTCAGAGCCTGGAGCCTGTTTCAGATTCTGTGTCTCCCTCTCTCTCTCACCCTCCCCTGTTCATGCTCTGCCTCTCTCTGTCTCAAAAATAAATAAAACGTTAAAAAATAAAAAATAATAAAATGATGTTAAGCACTCTTTGTCTGCCTAATAGAGCTCTGGGCTTCTTTTATGTAAATTCGTTGTTCTTATCCTTTTTCCAATATTTCTGTTGTGATTGTTGTCTTTTATTGGTTGATTAGTAGGTATTCCTTGGATATACCAGATTTTAATACCTCAGTGTCAGAATTGCAAATACCTTCTATTATGTCATTAACTTTCTTAGCGGTATCTTTTCTTCATTGAACAGGTACCTTTAATTTCCTTATTGTAATGCTCTGAAAATATTGCCTAATGTAGCCTCCTTCACCTCTCCTCCCATAAAGGTTTTTTACAATATGTCTTAGTACATATTGAGACAAGTCCTCTCCTTTTCTACAAAAAGCCAACTGAAACTTATAGAATAATTTGTAAAAATTTATATATTTTAATATTGTCTTCCCATCCAAAAATATAGAATGACTTTCTAATGAAGTGGATAATCTTTTATATCCCTTTTTAGAATTTACTTTTTCCTACGTAAGGATTTGTGTATTCCTAGTTACATTAATCTACACACTTCATAGTTTTATGCTTCCATTATAAATGACATCCTATTTTTTTTAAGTAGGCTTCATGCCCAGCATGGAGTCCAACATGGGGCTTGAACTCACAACCCTGAGATCAAGACCTGAGCTGAGATCAAGAGTTGATGCTTAATTGACTGAGCCACGCAGACACCCCAATGATATCCTATTTTTTAAAAGCATATACATTCTAGTTGGTAACTGCTGCTAATGTGACTTTGCATCTAGTGATCTTTAATTTTCATTTCTCATAGTTTTTCAATTTTGTATTCTCAATAGATGATCATACTTTCTAGAAGTAATAACATTTTTTTTTGCCTTTTCTTTTTCATTTCCTGGAACACCAGTAAAGAGTATGAGTAACCACTTTGTGTCAGATACTGGGTAAGATCTGGTAATTAAATGACAAAAAAATGACAAAATGCCATGTCCTTAATTTTAACTGCTTCTTTTTAATATAATCTATTTTTACTGTTACTTTTTACACTCTTCTTATCTCTTCATAATGCACTATTTCATAGTTAACTTATAAAATAAGGGAATTCTCTATAGAATTACAATTTCACAGAGTTAGAAAAGCACCACAAATTATCTATTATCTAGGTGGGGAGGTGCTATCCATTGCCACTAGATGGCATTTATACTCAAATGTAAGATGATACTATTTGAAAATTATACTACTTGAAGTAAAAATGCCTTCTTTTGCTTCAAGCATATACAGTACATTGATTCTAAACATTCAGTCATTCTTTGTCTGTACATACATGACCAATATTACATAATCAGATACTAATTTGCTTTGTTTTTTAATCCAAAAGCAAATTATAGATTTGTGTATGCATATGTGTACACACACACACACACACACACACACACACAAATTTTTCCTATCCAACATCCAATCCGCCTTCCTTCTTATCTGGGTGAATGAAGATTTCCCACTGTGAGTAGCAGTGTTGGGACTGAAGCCCTGCCTCTTACTGTGGAAATCTAAGGCAAACTACCCTTCCTTTCCACTCCTGCTCATGGGGTGAGGCCACATCTCCCAAGCTGATCCAAATGGATTCACTTGCCTTTTACTCTGACCCTGGAATGAGTGAAGCCAAGGTGAAGGAGGGGCTGGTTGGAATTCCTTTGTGCTGGAGCCTTTGTGCAGGTATGGTGGCATCTAGTTGTGGCAGAATGGTGCAGCAGTCCTTGTCACATGGGCCTGCCAAACAGCTCTAGTCCTCCTGTTGTCTGCTCATTTCCCCATTCAGCTCACCCAGCTTCTCAAAGCCTTCCAATGACTCTGTGAGGGCCAAGTACCTTACGATAAATATCTCTTTGGCCTGAGACAGCCAATGTCTGTTCCTCTTGCTCTCAGCCAATATTATTGTCTAATATGGGGAAATTACTTTTGACTCACTGTGTAGAAACTAGGTTATGACAAAAACAAGCTAATTTTAGACAGGGAAGCTTTGCTAAGTGATTAAAGCATTTCTTCTGAATTAGCTGAAAAATAATTATCTGAGATCAGAAGTAGTGATTTGAATGAAAAATAATGTAGCATGAAAATGTGAAATCCATTTTATATGCTTGCTTAGTTTATAAAAGATATGATTATTTTGTTTATAATCTCTATTAAAAGTGTTTCTGCAAAATCAGTAGTCCCAAACTTGTATTATTCAATCTAAATTCAAACTTTAACACTCACTTGAAATATACTTCTCTTTTATCTCTACCACTATTATTCTCGATGTTTGAAAGTGGAATCATAGTCATGTACATACAACAAACTCAAGACTATTCTCTAACCTGACAGGATCATAATTCTTCAGTGAGCAGTACAAGGATTGTGAACTGGCTAGAATAAAACAAAACAACTTTGATATTTTAAAATCTTCAAAATTAAAATTTCTCTTAAAATTACATTTTAAAATCTTGTCATTATAAAATATTTGAACCTTTTCATCCTTAGGAAAGTCATGGACATATAGAAATATTATAGTGAGAAAAAGAAATACTACTAATAATATAATTAAAATAACAATGTTAAGAATGCTATATTATATGATCCTGGCCTAAATTAGTAGTTCCCAATAGGGCAATTCTTCCCTACACCTTCCCTCAGGTTGGATTGCCAGACTTAGCAAATAAAAAAATCACAACATTCAGTTAAATTTGATTTATTTCTAGTTGCCTGTGCACATTTTGGGATAAGTAAAAAAAAATGCATGCAACACACCTATTCCAAAAATGTATTTATTGTTTATCTGAAATAAATGATCAGTATCTAAGTTATATACATCTTTCCTGAATATTTCCTTGATGATTTGGCTTTCATTAATAGTTACCTGTTTTGCAGAATTTGCTTACAAAATTCCTTGCAATTAAAGTCTATGTTCTATTTACATTGTAACCTATCTTTCATAGTAATCACATGAACTTAGCTCATTCTTTGAACATTCAGTAATGAGAAAAAATGTTCAACATTAGCTTTATGAGCTGGGATACTGAACACATATTGACATAAAGTCAATAATTCTAAGACATGCTATTTTTATGTGCTTCAAAAAGCATGTGTGCTTTATGTCAGTAAAGTTAACAACTCTGTAAGACATGCTATATTTTGACACCCATAATACTATCTTTCATGACATAACTTGCTTTTGTATTCTTTTTTTTTTTTAATTTTAGAGAGAAAGAGTGCAAACAAGGGAGAGGGACAGAGAGACAGGGAGAATCTGAAGCAGGCTGCACGCTCAGCGTTAAGTCTGTTGTGGGGCTCAATCCCATGACCCTGGTATCATGACCTGAGCTGAAATGAAGAGTTGGACACTCAACCAACTGAGCTACCCATGCACCCCAATGCTTTTGTATTCTTGATGATCAGGTTGTATCTCTCAGACTATAACTTTTTTAAAATGGTGTCCACTGACAGAACTTTGCTATAAATTTTTATTCTCGTCTTGACTACACATGATAATTCTACTTATTCCTATTCTGTAAGATTATTTAGCAACATCCATATATAAGAATCAAATTCTTCAAAGGATGAAATCCATTACAAAATATAGTCATGACAATTGCCATTAAATTATTCTCTTCAAGATGGATTTCCCCCCACTTATTCCTAAGTAATGTTGTCTATTTTAACAAGAGCCTTGGCATTTAAGGGATAATATTTTCACTAATTTTCTCTTTTATACATTCAACAAGTTTTTGTAAGCAATAGAGTACTCAATAACATTTTCTACTCTTCTTTCAAATTGCATAATCTTATAGCTAAAGAGATCATGAAAACTATAAACAAGAAATAAGTAGGCTTCACTCAATGGGTTATTTCATTCTTATTTTTTAAATATTTATTTATTTTTGAGAGAGAGCATGAGCACAAGCAGGGGAGGGGCAGAGAGAGAGGGGGACAGAAGATCTGAAGCTACTTCACTCAATGGATTATTTTATTATTATTTTTAAAAATATTTATTTATTTATTTTGAGGGGCATGGGGGGGTGGGGATCTTAAGTGGCTCTGCACTGGCAGCAGAGGGCCCAATGCAGGGCTCGAACTCATTAACTGAGTTAGATCATGACCTGAGCCTAAGTCAGATGGTTAACCAACTGAGCCATCCAGGTGTGCCTCAATGGATTACTTTAAAAGTCAGCAAGAGGGACACCTGGGTGGCTCGGTCAGCTAAGCGTCTGACTCTGGATTTCAGCTAAGCTCATGACCTCATGGTTGGTGAGCTCTAGCCCCACATGGGGCCCTGCACTGACAGCACAGAGCGTCCTTGGGATTCTCTCTCACTCTGCCCTTCCCTTGCTTGCACATGCACACACGTGTGCGCGCTCTCTCTCTCTCAAAATAAACATTTAAAAATTTCTTTAATTCTTCAATTCAAACAGGATCAATGCTGAAATCAGAAATAATTTTATGACAATTACTGCGAACATAAAGGACACCAGGTACTGCTCATCATGTACAATATGACAGAACAGCCAACACCATCCAGAGACTCATTTGTACTTTGTTTCAACTTCAAATAAACACTGCACCTTTAGGCAAACATCCGCTAAATGTACATTTTTATTATCTCCACCAAAAGAAGTACAATTTTTATGATTACTCCTAATTCAATAAGAAGAAAGAGTACTTGCTGTGATACCTGGTGAGAAGAGTCTAGGGAGAGTCCTCTAGGGAGGATACTGGACATCCTACAGGAATGCTTCCCACAACAAAGAATTATATGGCCCCAAATGCCATATAATTTGGCTCCACCCTGCTGAGTTGAGAAACTTAGGCTTAGATCACAATTTCATCTGGTGGCCTCTTTGATATAGCAGTGGCTATGGTTCTTAAAAACTTACTTTCTAATATCTAATTTGGCTCTAATTGCCATTTACATTGTAAACTCCCTGAGAGGATGGCTCCGTTTTTAGTTCTCTATCTTCTGAGGGGTGTTGTAGGCTGTCAATAAATCCACAAAGGCTAGTCACTGTTTTCAGTTACAATCATTCCATTGTCCCTGGATTTTTAGTCCAAACTTTGGTACTCATATTAGACTACTCTCTGTAAAGAGTACCTGCACTAAGCTGTAGACCTTGAACATTGACTCCAATTCATTTGGGAAATACTGACTATTTCCATTTTTTTAAGGGAACAATGACCTTGAAAAAAATAAAGTGGAGAGAAAGGAGATTGGAGAAGAAGGTAGATGCAATGACTAGGAACTGATTTAAGCGAGAAGATGAACAAAACTGCATTTTACAAAGCTCACATTACCCACAGGGTAGAGGGTGGATTTACAGCTGAGAGGTCAGCTAGCAAGTGATTATGGTGTAGAGTTGTGGTCATATTTGAGAGATCATGAAAAGACAGAATTGACAGATGCATCTGGAACTCCAGGAATGAGATGAGAAGCAAGGATTACTTTCAGCTATCTGAGTTAGTCAACCAAGTAAATGCTCCCATAATTCCATACAGAAGAAAAGCCAGGAGGATAAGGCTTGAACAAGGAAAGAAGATGATGGGTGAAGTACTTAGCCATGCTGTTCTGGAACTCGTAACATGAGCCTGGGTTGGAAATAGTAACTTTGGAGTCACTAGAATTTACAGAACTATTTTGACCAGGAAAATTCCTACTCCGTAAAGGTTAAGAGTCTTTATGAGGCATGATACAACTACTTGCATAGAAGTATTTAAAAAGTATTTTGGAAACACAAGGACACAGAAGTGAGTTTGAAGTGGTATAGGAAAGACCAGTCAGGTCAAGAAGAACATGGTTGAATGCAGATTTGTAAGGCTGGACTGTACAAGCCAAGATACCTTCTTTTTAATCCTACCTCTAACACTTAGAAGCTATGTCTCCTTGGTCAAGTTACTTAACTGGGTATCTCAGTTTACTCATCTGCAAAATGACTATGAAAAGGACATTTGAGAATTAAATAAGTTAATAAATATAAACTTTTTAGAACAATACCTGAAACAGTAAGATCACAATAAATGCCTGTGATTATTTTAACAACTATTGTCATTATCAATCAGACAGGGGAAACAAAATGAACCAAGGCATTAATGCACCAAAATACCCAAAGCGAGTTAAAGAATGATAAGAGGCCTACGGAGGATGGCAGCACTCTACCTAAGGAGAGATGACATGAACTGGCACTTACTAGCACAGTAGTAGTGACAGGCATTCCCCTTCTAGAGGAGTCTTTTCACCAATTTTTACAGTTATCAGCGCAGCATTGTGCGTCCATATCAGAACTAGGAAACGAGGTCCACGTTAAGCAAGCGTGGGAATCACATCACTTAAAAGCTGCATGTTTCATGTAAGCCAGTCACTTGTAACAACTGCTCATGAAATGGCATGCCCACTTACATGAGTCACTGCATTAAGGGTGGTCCAAGGTAAGACAGTCTCATCAGGCATTTATAGGTCTTCCAGCTGAGATGGGCTCTAGCAATCAGGGATCATTTTTCATCTTTTGTTTCGATTCTCCTTACATTTAACTGATACTAGAGGTTGCTGTCACAACCCATCTAATGTACACATGTACAACAGCACTATACTTACAGTATTTGTTGTCTCTTCCTCTCTGTGCAATATGCATTTATTTTTTAAATCTTTATTTTGAACAAGTGATTCATAATGCCCATGTGTCTTACTATGCAGATGTTTACCTTGGTCATTTGATTCAGTTGAATTTTGTCAAGTTTCTCCACTATCAGGTTACTCACTTTACCTTTGTTGTTGCTAAGTATCTTAGGAAAGATAGCTTAGACTATGGAAATCCTGTTTGTCTTCAAACATTTGCCCACTAATTTTAGTATCCCCCAGTGGATCTTGTTTGCAGTATTTATTACTGTGGTGTTTGCTGACTGGTGATCCTCTGTATCTCCAGAGTCTCTGTTAACATAAGCAGCATGACTTAGTGATATCATTCACACATTTTTGTATGTTTCCAAGGAAACAGAAACAGAAAGTTAGCCAAAGGTTGAAGTGTCAGGGAGAATGGGAAAGGGTACAGTTAACCTTTTAGCCACAGAGGCTGGAAGCTTCTTAGGCTACAGAGTGGGTTGTGAGGCACAAATGCATGTAGAGGAGGAGAAAGGAAAAAAAATGGAGGAGAATAAGAAGCTTCTAAACTGGGTGCCAGAGTATTGCTGAGGATTGTTCAATATATTTTGCTGGAAAAAAATTCTTTTATGCCTTTAGTTTTTCTCTTTAGAAATCAGTGTCAATTCTTGAAGTCAAGTTGGGGTTGGATGTGTACCTTTTGGCCCATTTTTATTTCCCTGTCTCTCCCCTTGAACACTGTATTTACTCCTTCCTCCTCCAGCTAATGTGTTTACTAAGGACCCTGTTCTTTTCAGTGGAAGCACTCATCACACTTTGAATTATTTGCTTGATGTCTATCCTCTTGGCCACGTGGTCAACTCTGTGTGGGCAGTAACCAAGTTTATTTGTCCCCGGTACATAGCACAGTGCCTAGAACATAAATGTTGATATACATTAAATACTTACTAAACAAATGAAATAAAATGGTTAAGTTCTATAGTATTATGTATATGCTACTCTAGGTACATCAAGTGTTCAATAGGCTACCATAAGCCAGTTGTGGAAATATTACATATTCCTTACAAGACAATGTATTCTGAGTTCTTAATGAATGCCTTACAAATGAACTTCTATAATGCAACCCACTAGTGTGTTTCTAACAAGACTTTTCCTTTATATGAATAAAGTTAAAAGCAGAAAAAGTGTCCCTCTGTAAAGTATCTTATTTTATCTGATTAACACACGTTAAAATATTAATATTCTAATATTCTTCTTTAAAAAGCATAGTGAAAAACACAGCATCACTTAGTTAATAAAGACCATCATAATATAGTAGGAAAAAGTACTATCAACTTTAAAAAATACCTATATTAATTTCCTGGCTCTTACTCTGGTCACTTATGAGACTGTGCGCTGAGAACCCAGCTTATCCTAGCACCAGTTACCTCACTTGGAAAATATAAAATTTAAATGATGGTATTTAAGTTCTTTTCCAATCTAAAAAGTGTATTTAAATAGGTATGACTTTGTTTAGCATGTTTTGAATAAAAAGCACAATGTCAGTAAATGATTAATAAATCCTTCAATATTATTTGAAAAAATAAAAAATAAGCCAAAATTAGCCCATTACCATAGAAATATGTGTGTTCTAATATTAATCCCCACCTTTGAGAATCCTGGGGAATCTGCCCCATTGAAAATCTACATTACCCAGTTTTCCTAACAGGTAGGGGTGGGACTAGTACTAGTACAGATATGAGTACAGATATGAGGAATGTTTCATGGTACCTCCTTGCACATGCCTGGAAAGGGAGAAGTTGTGTCCTTCCTCCTTTCTGTTGCCTTGAATTTGAATATTAGCACTACAATAATCAATCATCTTAGACTACAATGTGATCAGACTGGAAGTCAGGAGTAACAGAACAGAAACACACAAGGATCTGGGTATTCTCTACCAGTTCTGGAAGTCTACGTTGGGTTTCTATTGAGTGAAAGGATAAAATCTGGGAGTTTAAGCTACTATGTTCAGGTCTCTAGTATTAGCGGCTGAATCTAATTCCAAATGACACTAAAATAGTATCAAATAGCTATTAAATTAAGTAATATTAATTTGATTCATATTAAATGAAACTGAATAACTCAGTATATATAGTTATTTTTAGTAGGATCAAATACAACACTGACATATTTCATACACTTTTGTTCTTTTACATATATCACACTTTATTGAATTTTTCACAATTATTCCTAATTTTAAAAAATTATCTTAATTATCTTAGTTAATTATCTTAATCAGTGCTTGATATGTTACCACACAGGTTGATTCTCTCAAGAAGCATAAATTTTATGAATTTCAGAAGGCTATAAAACAATCCCATCATTAAACAACCTTAGTATCATAATTAATATTTTTTTCCAGAGAGAAATATAAAGCACTGAACAACTATATCTTAGGTACCATTCAAGAGAAGGTCCAGGCACAGCAAAATATCAGTTTTACTTATGAGAGAATCCCATGGAATTCACCTGCAAATATAGATATAATATTTTAATAAGACTCCAACAATTATAGCATATATAGGCCTTTGTCAAAAGGATCTGTATATAAATGACTATATTCCAGCAATTCTTCCTAATTCAAGTTTTCCAAGACCAACAGTGACTAAATTTAGGATAATTAAAAAGACCCTATATGATATATACTCTATATCATATATATCCTGTCTTGTGTGGGCTTTATTTGGTGCTTTAGACTTTTGGGGCCATGGCATTTTTAAGGCTGGGGCAATTAAAATTATGTATTGAGGACAGATGTTAATTATTAGATTTTCATTTGCAAACCAACCCTTATGAACCAAGTGGAAACACTGGTTAAAATCCTACAGAAGTTCTTTTCATAATTTTTGACCGAGTCCCACAAAGCAAACTATATTTTACTTGTGGCTAAGTATACATATTCACTTATATTTGAAACAAAGTTTCACAAAAAATATTTATTCTTACTATAATAGCGATGGTCTCTCTTCTAGTCTACCCCCACTAGCATGTGTGCATGTGTTAAAACTACATGCTACAATTCACTGAAGTCCCGTTTAAAAATACTACTTTAGAGTGACTGGAGTTCAGAGAAAATCTAAGTCAGACCTCACAATTCAAAATTAAGGAAAGTGAAATGTCATCTAGAGGTTTCTTTGTCCAAGATGACAGAGCTGTGTACAGCAGAGCCAGGCCTAGGACTGAGGTCTGTTTATCCCCAGTATTCTAGGAAAACATAACATTAGGTGAGGGATATCTGTGTTTTTAAAAGTTCAAAATGCAGAAGTATATGGGTTAGAATATGTACCTGTCAAAGAGGTCTTGGCATCTGAATCACTGAGGTTTTTATTTATTCTTTATTTTGGGGGGCGCTTTTGAAAGTTTTTTTTTCAATGTATTTATTTTCAAGAGAGAGAGGGAGACAGAGCACAAGCAGGGGTTTGGGGCAGAGAGAGGGAGGCACAGAATCTAAAGCAAGCTTCAGGCTCTGAGCTGTCAGCACAGAGCCCGATGCGGGGCTTGAACTCACAAGCTGGGAGATCATGCCCTGAGCTGAAGTCGGACACTTAAGAGACGGAGCCACCCAGGTGCCCCAAGTTTTTATTTTAATTCTAGTTAGCTAACAGATTATATTAGTTTCAGGTGTATAATATAGTGATTCAACAATTCCTGAATAAGTTTTTAATTGATGATTCATTTGGCTCTTTTCGGCAGGCTTGAGTTTGGAAATTCAATCAGTGAGTAGTTTATCTGGTAAATTGCCCTTGTAATTAAATAAAACTATCCCCAGAAACTTAATTGAAGAATGTCTACCCATCAGTAACACCTAGAAGCTACATTTTGTTCGTTTGTTTATGTCACATTTCTGGCACCCTGCTCTTTGAAAATCAAATTTAAAATGACAGGTTGCTTTTAACTTCCTTAAAGGCATGAACAAGTAATTGCAAACTCCCTGGTATTGAATGTGTCACAGAAAAGGCTCATTTTGTAGGTAGTAATCTTTTATTGATAGCAACATAAGTTGGGAATTTCTAAATTTATAATTTAGAGCTTATAGTAATTAGGGATTAATAAAAATCCAGAAATAGGTGAGGAGAAAGGCAAATTAAAGAAATGCTGTGGGAAGGAAATGCATTTTCTTAGAATTTTGTTGATATATAACAAATCTATAGGTTCTTGTACTTTTATAGGCCCTTGCCCCTAAGTGTAATGAATTTATGATGGCGAGGAAGCTTCTTAAATCTATTACCACTTAACCCAACAAGTCTCTATATTTAAATAAAAAAGAAGTACATTAATATCAACAAAATTGAGTCCTTTGCATCTACATGTCTGCTCCATAAGTATTTGTTAATTAATTGCAAAGTAAAAAATTAATGTTACTATAAAAATTACCTTGAGAAAAATCAGCTGTTTAGTTAAATATCTTTTGTATTACAAAATGGTAAAAAAAATAAATGAGAACCCTAGTGCAGAATATAAGTATATACAATAGTTTTTACAATGTTTCTTTTTGAAATTAGCCTACTGTCTAGAAGGGCAGCATATTACAGTTAAAAAGTCTACTCTGTTGTTATAAAAGCATGTTGGCTTTACCACTACTGTGTGAAAAGCAAGTGATTTGTCCTCTCAGATACCTAGGAACCATACATGTTATTTCACTGGTGAGGAACCCACCTGGCTAATCTGTTGGGGAGAGGGCATGAGATAAGTTAAGACATATTAAGAAACGGGTTAGTTTTATTCCAATGCATCACAGCCAAGAAGATAGGAAGGAAGGGAGTAAGCGAGGAACAGAGAGAGAAAAAGAGAGAGAGAGAAAGAGAAAAAGAGAGGAGAAAGAGAAAGAAAGAAAAGAAAGAAAGAAAGAAAGAAAGAAAGAAAGAAAGAAAGAAAGAAAGAAAGAAAAAGAAAGGAAGGAAGGAAGGAAGGAAGGAAGGAAGGAAGGAAGGAAGGAAGAAAAGAAAACTGGGTAACCTATCTCATTAATGAAATTGAGTGAAAACAAAACTCCCAAATAATACAAACTGGGAAGAATGTAATTTTAGAAATTTTATAATTTATATTGACTGCCTTTGACATTGGGGTTTCTTCTAAGCTACACAATCGTAACATGGATATAGATCATTTAGAAGCAAACTACATGCACATTTTTACCGAAAAGGGTATTCCTATCAACTCCACCACTACCTCTCACTGAGTTTTACTTTCTTTCAACCAGTTCTACGGATTCTTGGCTTTCTAATTTTATTTTATCAGGTTTCTAATGTTTTAGACTCAGGCCTCTAACCACATCATGAACTTCATTTCTTTTTTTTTTTTTTTTTTATGAAATTTATTGACAAATTGGTTTCCATACAACACCCAGTGCTGATCCCAAAAGGTGCCCTCCTCAATACCCATCACCCACCCTCTCCTCCCTCCCACCCCCCATCAACCCTCAGTTTGTTCTCAGTTTTTAAGTCTCTTATGCTTTGGCTCTCTCCCATTCTAACCTCTTTTTTTTTTTTTTTTTTTCCTTCCCCTCCCCCATGGGTTCCTGTTAAGTTTCTCAGGATCCACATAAGAGTGAAACCATATGGTATCTGTCTTTCTCTGTATGGCTTATTTCACTTAGCATCACACTCTCCAGTTCCATCCACGTTGCTACAAAAGGCCATATTTCATTTTTTCTCATTGCCACGTAATATTCCATTGTGTATATAAACCACAATTTCTTTATCCATTCATCAGTTGATGGACATTTAGGCTCTTTCCATAATTTGGCTATTGTTGAGAGTGCTGCTATGAACATTGGGGTACAAGTGGCCCTATGCATCAGTGCTCCTGTATCCCTTGGATAAATTCCTAGCAGTGCTATTGCTGGGTCATAGGGTAGGTCTATTTTTAATTTTCTGAGGAACCTCCACACTGCTTACCAGAGCGGCTGCACCAATTTGCATTCCCACCAACAGTGCAAGAGGGTTCCCGTTTCTCCACATCCTCTCCAGCATCTATAGTCTCCTGATTTGTTCATTTTGGCCACTCTGACTGGCGTGAGGTGATACCTGAGTGTGGTTTTGATTTGTATTTCCCTGATAAGGAGCGACGCTGAACATCTTTTCATGTGCCTGTTGGCCATCCGGATGTCTTCTTTAGAGAAGTGTCTATTCATGTTTTCTGTCCATTTCTTCACTGGGTTATTTGTTTTTCGGGTGTGGAGTTTGGTGAGCTCTTTATAGATTTTGGATACTAGCCCTTTGTCCGATATGTCATTTGCGAATATCTTTTCCCATTCCGTTGGTTGCCTTTTAGTTTTGTTGGTTGTTTCCTTTGCTGTGCAGAAGCTTTTTATCTTCATAAGGTCCCAGTAATTCACTTTTGCTTTTAATTCCCTTGCCCTTGGGGATGTGTCGAGTAAGAGATTGCTATGGCTGAGGTCAGAGAGGTCTTTTCCTGCTTTCTCCTCTAAGGTTTTGATAGTTTCCTGTCTCACATTTAGGTCCTTTATCCATTTTGAGTTTATTTTTGTGAATGGTGTGAGAAAGTGGTCTAGTTTCAACCTTCTGCATGTTGCTGTCCAGTTCTCCCAGCACCATTTGTTAAAGAGGCTGTCTTTTTTCCATTGGATGTTCTTTCCTGCTTTGTCAAAGATGAGTTGGCCATACGTTTGTGGGTCTAGTTCTGGGGTTTCTATTCTATTCCATTGGTCTATGTGTCTGTTTTGGTGCCAATACCATGCTGTCTTGATGATGACAGCTTTGTAGTAGAGGCTAAAGTCTGGGATTGTGATGCCTCCTGCTTTGGTCTTCTTCTTCAAAATTCCTTTGGCTATTCGGGGCCTTTTGTGGTTCCATATGAATTTTAGGATGGCTTGTTCTAGTTTCGAGAAGAATGCTGGTGCAATTTTGATTGGGATTGCATTGAATGTGTAGATAGCTTTGGGTAGTATTGACATTTTGACAATATTTATTCTTCCAATCCATGAGCAGGGAATGTCTTTCCATTTCTTTAAATCTTCTTCAATTTCCTTCATAAGCTTTCTATACTTTTCAGCATACAGATCCTTTACATCTTTGGTTAGATTTATTCCTAGGTATTTTATGCTTCTTGGTGCAATTGTGAATGGGATCAGTTTCTTTATTTGTCTTTCTGTTGCTTCATTGTTAGTGTATAAGAATGCAACTGATTTCTGTACATTGATTTTGTATCCTGCAACTTTGCTGAATTCCTGTATCAGTTCTAGCAGACTTTTGGTGGAGCCTATCGGATTTTCCATGTATAATATCATGTCATCTGCAAAAAGCGAAAGCTTGACTTCATCTTTGCCAATTTTGATGCCTTTGATTTCCTTTTGTTGTCTGATTGCTGATGCTAGAACTTCCAGCACTATGTTAAACAGCAGCGGTGAGAGTGGGCATCCTTGTCGTGTTCCTGATCTCAGGGAAAAAGCTCTCAGTTTTTCCCCGTTGAGGATGATGTTAGCTGTGGGCTTTTCATAAATGGCTTTTATGATCCTTAAGTATGTTCCTTCTATCCCGACTTTCTCAAGGGTTTTTATTAAGAAAGGGTGCTGGATTTTGTCAAAGGCCTTTTCTGCATCGATTGACAGGATCATATGGTTCTTCTCTTTTTTTTTGTTAATGTGATGTATCACGTTGATTGATTTGCGAATGTTGAACCAGCCCTGCATCCCAGGAATGAATCCCACTTGATCATGGTGAATAATTCTTTTTATATGCCGTTGAATTCGATTTGCTAGTACCTTATTGAGAATTTTTGCATCCATATTCATCAGGGATATTGGCCTGTAGTTCTCTTTTTTTACTGGGTCTCTGTCTGGTTTAGGAAGCAAAGTAATACTGGCTTCATAGAATGAGTCTGGAAGTTTTCCTTCCCTTTCTATTTCTTGGAATACCTTGAGAAGGATAGGTATTATCTCTGCTTTAAACGTCTGGTAGAACTCCCCTGGGAAGCCATCTGGTCCTGGACTCTTATTTGTTGGGAGATTTTTGATAACCGATTCAATTTCTTCGCTGGTTATGGGTCTGTTCAAGCTTTCTATTTCCTCCTGATTGAGTTTTGGAAGAGTGTGGGTGTTCAGGAATTTGTCCATTTCTTCCAGGTTGTCCAATTTGTTGGCATATAATTTTTCATAGTATTTCCTGATAATTGTTTGTATCTCTGAGGGATTGGTTGTAATAATTCCATTTTCATTCATGATTTTATCTATTTGGGTCATCTCCCTTTTCTTTTTGAGAAGCCTGGCTAGAGGTTTGTCAATTTTGTTTGTTTTTTCAAAAAACCAACTCTTGGTTTCGTTGATCTGCTCTACAGTTTTTTTAGTTTCTATATTGTTTATTTCTGCTCTGATCTTTATTATTTCTCTTCTTCTGCTGGGCTTAGGCTGCCTTTGCTGTTCTGCTTCTAGTTCCTTTAGGTGTGCTGTTAGATTTTGTATTTGGGATTTTTCTTGTTTCTTGAGATAGGCCTGGATTGCAATGTATTTTCCTCTCAGGACTGCCTTTGCTGCGTCCCAAAGCGTTTGGATTGTTGTATTTTCATTTTCGTTTGTTTCCATATATTTTTTAATTTCTTCTCTAATTGCCTGGTTGACCCACTCATTCATTTGTAGGGTGTTCTTTAACCTCCATGCTTTTGGAGGTTTTCCAGACTTTTTTCTGTAGTTGATTTCAAGCTTCATAGCATTGTGGTCTGAAAGTAAGCATGGTATAATTTCAATTCTTGTAAACTTATGAAGGGCTGTTTTGTGACCCAGTATATGATCTATCTTGGAGAATGTTCCATGTGCACTCGAGAAGAAAGTATATTCTGTTGCTTTGGGATGCAGAGTTCTAAATATATCTGTCAAGTCCATCTGATCCAATGTCTCATTCAGGGCCCTTGTTTCTTTATTGACCGTGTGTCTAGATGATCTATCCATTTCTGTAAGTGGTGTATTAAAGTTCCCTGCAATTACCACATTCTTATCAATAAGGTTGCTTATGTTTATCAGTAATTGTTTTATATATTTGGGGGCTCCGGTATTCGGTGCATAGACATTTATAATTGTTAGCTCTTCCTGGTGGATAGACCCTGTAACTATTATATAATGTCCTTCTTCATCTCTTGTTACAGCCTTTAATTTAAAGTCTAGTTTGTCTGATATAAGTATGGCTACTCCAGCTTTCTTTTGGCTTCCAGTCGCATGATAAATAGTTCTCCATCCCCTCACTCTCAATCTAAAGGTGTCCTCAGGTCTAAAATGAGTCTCTTGTAGACAGCAAATAGATGGGTCTTGTTTTTTTATCCATTCTGATACCCTATGTCTTTTGGTTGGCGCATTTAATCCATTTACATTCAGTGTTATTATAGAAAGATACGGGTTTAGAGTCATTGTGATGTCTGTATGTTTTATGCTTATAGTGATGTCTCTGGGACTTTGTCTCACAGGGTCCCCCTTAGGATCTCTTGTAGGGCTGGTTTAGTGGTGACAAATTCCTTCAGTTTTTGTTTGTTTGGGAAGACCTTTATCTCTCCTTCTATTCTAAATGACAGACTTGCTGGATAGAGGATTCTTGGCTGCATATTTTTTTCTGTCTAGCACCCTGAAAATCTCGTGCCAATTCTTTCTGGCCTGCCAAGTTTCAAAAGAGAGATCAGTCACGAGTCTTATAGGTCTCCCTTTATATGTGAGGGCACGTTTACCCCTTGCTGCTTTCAGAATTTTCTCTTTATCCTTGTATTTTGCCAGTTTCACTATGATATGTCGTGCAGAAGGTCGATTCAAGTTACGTCTGAAGGGAGTTCTCTGTGCCTCTTGGATTTCAATGCCTTTTTCCTTCCCCAGTTCAGGGAAGTTCTCAGCTATGATTTCTTCAAGTACCCCTTCAGCACCTTTCCCTCTCTCTTCCTCCTCTGGGATACCAATTATGCGTATATTATTTCTTTTTAGTGTATCACTTAATTCTCTAATTTTCCCCTCATACTCCTGGATTTTTTTATCTCTCTTTTTCTCAGCTTCCTCTTTTTCCATAACTTTATCTTCTAGTTCACCTATTCTCTCCTCTGCCTCTTCAAGCCGAGCTGTGGTTTCCATTTTGTTATGCATTTCGTTTAAAGCGTTTTTCAGCTCCTCGTGACTGTTCCTTAGTCCCTTGATCTCTGTAGCAAGAGATTCTCTGCTGTCCTGTATACTGTTTTCAAGCCCAGCGATTAATTTTATGACTATTATTCTAAATTCACTTTCTGTTATGTTATTTAAGTCCTTTTTGATCAGCTCATTAGCTGTTGTTATTTCCTGGAGATTCTTCTGAGGGGAATTCTTCCGCTTGGTCATTTTGGATAGTCCCTGGCGTGGTGAGGACCTGCAGGGCACTTCCCCTGTGCTGTGGTGTATAACTGGAGTTGGTGGGCAGGGCCGCAGTCGGACCTGATGTCTGCCCCCAGCCCACCGCTGGGGCCACAGTCAGACTGGTGTGTGCCTTCTCTTCCCCTCTCCTAGGGGCGGGATTCACTGTGGGGTGGTGTGGCTCGTCTGGGCTACTTGCACCCTGCCAGGCTTGTGATGCTGGGGATCTGGCGTATTAGCTGGGGTGGGTAGGCAGGGTGCACGGGGGCAGGAGGGGCAGGCTTAGATCGCTTCTCCTTAGGTGATCCACTTCAGGAGGGGCCCTGTGGCAGCGGGAGGGAGTCAGATCCGCTGCCGGAGGTTTGGCTCCGCCGAAGCGCAGAGTTGGGTGTTTGCGCGGAGCGAGCAAGTTCCCTGGCAGGAACCAGTTCCCTTTGGGATTTCGGCTGGGGGATGGGCGGGGGAGATGGCGCTGGCGAGCGCCTTTGTTCCCCACCAAACTGAGCTCTGTTGTCAGGGGGCTCAGCAGCTCTCCCTCCCTTTGTCCTCCAGCCTTCCCGCTTTCCGAGCAGAGCTGTTAACTTATGACCTCCCAGACGCTAAGTCGCGCTTGTTGTGGGAACACAGTCCATCAGGCCCCTCCGCTTTTGCCAGCCAGACTCGGGGGCCCTGCTTGGCCGGCGAGCCGCCCCTCCGCCCCGGCTCCCTCCCGCCGGTCCGTGGAGCGCGCACCGCCTCGCCGCCCTTCCTACCCTCTTCCGTGGGCCTCTTGTCTGCGTTTGGCTCCGGCGACTCCGTTCTGCTAATCCTCTGGCGGTTTTCTGGGTTATTTAGGCAGGTGTAGATGGAATCTAAGTGATCAACAGGACGTGCGGTGAGCCCAGCGTCCTCCTAAGCCGCCATCTTGCCGCAACCCCTGAACTTCATTTCTTGATGCACAAATATATGCCAAAAATGTGGCCTCGTGTGCTTCCTCTGTATTTTATCTTATTTCTCTATTTCTTTGTATTTTTCACGACAAACATTAATATGTCAACATATTTTCTAAAGAACTTATTTCTTTGGGAGACTTCTTAATTGATAGTACCTATTTAGTAAAAAAAGTTGAAAATATATTTCACATTCATGACTAACATTTACATATGTAAAGATATGTTGAATTACAATAGTTTCACACTCTTCACAGCCCTTTCACACTTGGCAATGCTCTGAAATGCAAAATGCAAATATTCTTTTCCTTTTTTTTTAAATACAAATGGTTACATCAAGGTTTAGGGAGTTTGGTGTTTGCTTAGTCATGTTTAAGGCAGTACTGGAACTATGACTAGAAGTTTTGAGCTTTGAGTTCATTGCTTTCCACCACTTGTAAGATAGGTCATTTTGATAGTGGGTGATGAAGAATTCACAACAATAAGCCTAATATTACTCTTTTTTAAAAAAGGGCACCAGTTTAGCTAATATGCCTAAATACATACATAAATCTCTTTAAGACTCTTATCAAGAGACACCGATAGGACTTCCTGGGAATGAACTAGGCAGATCAGTGAATAATAGATTCTTAGTTCACAGTTGCTGTGGGAAAAATGAAGGATCCAATTACAAAGTCTGAAAGGTTTCCTATAATTAGTGGCTATTATATTACTTTTGTTATGACATAATACAGAGCAAAGGAAAACTGGAAGAGGAACTGCTGTTTCATTTCTTCATTATTTTCCTAATTGCTTTTTTACTAACAGCCTACATTTTAAGGAAGCCAAGCTGTAATCATTTCATCCATTACATTAACCTGTCATTTTGTTCAGGAAATGTGAGGCAAGTTTGGGTCTTCACTTTAAGAATACTAGGAGATCCAAGCCTCTCCTGCATTGACTGTAAGCATACTTGCAGAACAGCGTGGTCAATACAGGGGAAATGTCTCAGACTTATATTTCTGTGTATATCATAAATATCTACCAAAGTAATAGTTAACTGAGTGATGACTGTATACACTTTCCAAACGTGTTTCATGATGTTTTTGACACTTGGAAAATTATAAGTTCTTCCAAACAGAAAGAAACAAAAGCAAATAAACATATATAATAAATACATATGTATGGAATATATAATAATAGTAATACTTGAAAATAATGTAGAATTATTGGGTTATTTCAAGTTTGTGCAGTAAACACAAGTGATTTAGATCAGAGGTAGAACCAATCTATTCAATAAATACCTCTTAGAGGTGTTTATATTTGATCACTTTCTGAAATAATAAGCCAATAATGACCCCTACAACATGCCAACAATTAACTCCTTCAGTTACTTTTCCTGCCTTTCCTTAAAAGGGTGATAATTATAGGAAGTTTTCTTTCTTTCTTTTTTTCATGTTTATTTATTTTGAGAGAGAGAGATGAGAGAGTACGAGCAGGGGAGGGGCACAGAAGGAATCCCAAGCAGGTCCTGTGCTGTCAGTGCCGAGCCTGATGTGGGGCTCCATTTCACAAACCATGAGATCATGACCTGATCTGAAATCGAGTTGGATGCTTAACCGACTAAACCACCCAGGTGCCCTCTAGGATCGTGTTTTCAATCCTTATCATAAGAGAATGTCCCAGACTCATTTTTATTAGGAAAATAATAACAATAATAATACATTGAGCATCTCCCAATGCATGAATTCATACTACTGCGACATTTTAAAGAATCTACATGTCAACTGTAAGACATTATACATACATCAAAAATATATATAAAATTGAAAATTGAAAGACAATGTTTAAAAAACCAAACTTTTCCAGCATCCTTCTTATGTGTGCCTATGCCACTTGGAGACCACAGATTATGGCTTCCACACGTCCAAATCCTAACCTATTTGACAGGTTCAGCTCAGGTCTGCCATTCACCACCCAGACTTCCTTGGAGTACTCTGGCAACCATGTCCTCATCAGTTCTTACCTTTGTATTACAAAAACACATTTTTCACATAGCATACATCTAGTTTTTAGCATTCTTTCAACATAAAGATTAATTGTAACACCTTCTGTTTAACATCTTTCCAGGTGTTGTAAAATTCACTATATATTTGGCACAGGTGAAAAGTCTTATTCATATGAAATAATTAGAAGACTGAACTTCTTGGTGGAGTGAAAAAGCACACAAAGTTTCTGTCATACCTATTGCTAGTTTTACAGGAGAAAATCACATATCTGGTACATCCCATTTAGAATTCTAACTGATGTTTTATTCTGAAAAGAAAACAAATTAAGTCTTCACGTATGTGAACACCAAGCTTTTAAAAAATATTACATATGCCAATATTTTGGAGAACTAGGAATGTTTGTGTTTCAAAAAAGAAGTCCCAACTGATGCAAAATACTTGCCAAATACCTTTGTTGTGAAAGAAAAATGGATAAATAAATCTTGCTTTCAAGAATTATTTTAGACATTTCAAAATCAGGCAAGAGGGAGCCTTTGGTTTGAGGAACATAGCATAGTATTAGGAACCGTGAGTCAGACAAAGCTGAGTTTGATCTCCAGCTCTCTCATATCCCGGCTGTACGTGACGGATACATGACTTTAATTTTCTCCGCCTCAGTTTCCTCTTCTAAGGAGCAGATGACAATAGCGCCCGTCCTCATGTTATTGTGTGCGTTACAATAGAGAATGCATATAAGGCCATCTACTTTAGATAAATACTTCATAACACAAAGTGCTGAGAGGGGTGCTGAACACAAGAACGACTCAATAAATATTAAATCTCAAAATGCTAAGGGTCAGTTCTATGCTTGTGTGAGATAACTGGACAGGGTCAAGGGGGATTGTCTGAGAGCATGTCTTTCCATGGAGAAATGCTAAGTGTTCCTAAAGGAATCCAATCTGCTGCAGGAGCTAAGTAGCATCGTATTCGAATCAAGCAAACTAAACTGGCAAGGAAAACTGCTTAATTGAAAAATTATTAACCACATTCCATTACTTCGAATAAATGAAGCATCATTAAAATCTTATTTTGATATATTTTTAACTTTATAAAGCTTTTTAGTACCTATTATTTCATCTGAATCTGACAATGTTTTGCTGCTAAAAAAGATACCATTAACCATCACCTAGGAGTTAACATCAACGTGAAACATGAGAAACCACAAATAAAGCTTTTTGGTGAGAAGGCATCTTTTGAAACTAAAGATTTGTAATTTTTACACTAGCTTTGAATGGGGTTTTCCTAGTCATCTGTCATGAGAATCATTCAACCTTGCAAGAATGATGGGCTTGGCCAAAAGAAACTAGAGAATAAATTTTAAGAAGATATATTTAAGCAGTATAAACAATTATCATCAACAAAGAACACACTGCTATGTGTTAGGTCTTCTGTAAAAGACAAAACAAATTTTATGTTGCTATGATTTTTTTTCCTCCACTGCACAAAACATCTGATTCATTTTGACAGTCTTTTAGTGATCCCTTTAATGTGTGTTTTATCAAAAGGCACCTAAAATTCTTTGTGCAGACAGGAAAAAATAGCCAAGCTAAGAAAGCCAGAGATGGAAATTTCTAGCACTGATGTCACAGATGTGACTTTAGATGAGAAAATCCAAAATGTGTGGGAGGAGAAGGTCACTAAACATAAAATTCTCTGCCTCTGATGTGAAGCAGGAGTGCAAGTAAGAAAACAGTTGAGTCATGTCCTTTGTTATCTTGGCAAGCGGCTTTTTCTCAAGGCACCAAAGGGAGCCTTGACCATGTTTCAGACCTCATAAAATTGATGAATTAGATTTGAGCTGATTGTATTGCAAATACACCCCCAATTACTCCAGGAGTTAAAATATCACAGCTGTCACGTAAAATGGGAATCCGGTGGCGTAATAGAGACTTCTGCTATCATCTGTATGGGAGAATAGCAGGCAAATCACTGCTTTGTAATAAATATCGTGATTTAATGGTACTCAATGTTCTTTCACAGAATCTCTATTCTTAGGTTATCGTTAGGACATTTCATGACAAAATTGGTACTGAGTTGTGGTGTGCACCACTTAGAAAATTAGCCAGTGATAAGGGAGCTTATACAAAGCTGTAAAGGCCATCAGGAAAGAATAGGATATCTGAGAGTAGGTGGAGTTTGGTTATGCTATAGAAGAAAACTAATGTGTATATATATAAAGCAGTTAACCCTGTGTTCAGTGCTACGTTAGAAATGTAATCTCTTCAGCAACACTAAGAATGCTTTTTATCCTTATTTTAATTCATAGAGAATGAGAGATTTCATTTGATATACTAGAAAGGGGCAGAAATAGGCATTAAACTCAGTTCTGCCTGTTTTAAATGTATTTACCACGTTGAGGTAAGCAGGCTCTTGAAAAAGTGGGGCAAAATAGGGAAAAGAGGATTATTGACTAACAGAGATTTAAGATTTAAGTTACAAGCAAACTCAATAGAAAGGCATTTCAAATCAATACAGGAATAAGAATAGTTTTAAAAATATATGTTTGCCAGTAAGTCCTGTTGAAGATGAGGGTATTTGTTACTTTCCTTGTTTCTGAGCTCCCAGAGTGTTACGTTGCCATGATATCCTTGGTCATGTTTTCCCCAACTATCACCTCCTCCCAAAATAAAACTGGCAGTGCTTGGCCTGTATCTTTTATTTTCACCACAAAAGGACATTTTCTAATGATGCAAGTCAAAAGGTACTAGGGGGAAAAAAAGACTGCTTAAACACAGGGATTATAAATTACACTTTCCAATATTTTCACTGAAAGAGAACTAGACTAGAATTCTCCCTGAATCTCAGAAATACTCTGCACTTAAAACAATGACCATGGAACATGTGTTAAAGTTCTATGCCACTAGGTCTGCTAACTGGGATTAATAGGCTGCAGACCTCTTGTCATCTGCCTGGAAACCACCAAGATGGAGAATTCTGTACTGAAATACCAATAAGGAGTGCCTCATCCTCTTGCTTCTCTGATCCTCCTGATCAACCTGTGTTCCTGTGAGAGGTAATTTGACTTGCCACTTGGAAACAAGGAAAGATGCTTCAGTGATGCCCTAACACTTGCCCCTTCTTTTCTGCCTTAGTCAATTTCTCACAAAGGCCATGGGCTTGCTCAGGGAATGTAAAAATGGAACAGATCATCATGAAAATCTTCTCATAATTTAGCTCTAACCTTAATTCCAAAATTTAATACCAAAGACCATGAACCTTTTCTCTTTTTTTCCCAAATGAGTCTACCATGACTTGGCATTTCTAAAATATCATTTCAGTCTTGCCTCAGGAAAACTGAACACAAACTGAACACCGATTATTCATTTCAACAAAGTAAGAGAATCTACTAAGGTTCTTAATGTTTTTAAAACAATGCAACATGGTACAATAGAAAACGTATCAGACATTTTAATTTATACAATGTTTGAGCCATGCCTAGGACACAGAGCCAGGCCTCTAGGGGCATTTCTCCTAATGAATGAGAGGTGCTCTGCCCAACTGTTTGTGAAAGATGTGGTTCAGCTGCTACCTTGACAACAAAAAGCGAGCACATTAGTGACCTGAGGGACTTCAGAGATACCTGCTATTGTTTGACACCAAAAGGAATTGGAAACTTACTAAACATAAAGCAGGTGCAGAGAAAACTATCATTGTTCCGTCTCTACATCATGGGTTCAGGTAGGAATCGAGCTCATTGAAAAGGGTCTATAATATATAAAAGTGCATAATAAAGTACATGACTTCTAATAGTAGGTGGAAAAGCCAGGAGAGGAAAGACTCAGAAAGACAACAAAAACATAGAAAAACAGATATCTGCACAGTAGTTTTGAGACAATCATTCAAATCACTTGATCCTCAGGCTGGACAGAATTCAGTTTGTTTGCAAAGCTGGATATTTCAAATAAAAAAAGAATGGGGTATTGGGACTGGGACTAAGTTATCCATGTGCCTGCCACATTTCCCGCATCACTTTGATGATATCTGACTGGTCTACTTTTCTAAAAGTTTTCATGTATTATGGTGACCCTGAATTAATAAGAATGGTCTTTACAGAACACAAGCAGTATCAGAACTGCGAATCTGTCTGACATCTTGAGGCACTGTGCTGCCACTCTCTCTTTCCATCTCCCTTGACCACTCTCCTCACCCCCCCTTCCTTCTCCTTCTGAGATCTTGTATTTTTAGAATATTCTGTTGTTTCCACTTATACCTTCTGAATCAAAATAAAATATTTTCATCATGTCAACTAACTACTTAAGAATATGGATGAAAATAATGTCACAACATTGTCCAAGGTCCAGGAGGTTCATGAATCACTGCTCTTAGAAAGCCTCTGACACCCAGCACCCAGGGGATTTTTTTTTTTTTTTCTGGCAAGCAGTCAGACTGGGAGATTAGTGTTTCTAGTGGGTGACATATCTCATGTACAAGTTGTGTTTGTTTTCCTGGCTTAGTAAAGTGCTATTTAAGTGGACCCCCGATTGAGGTGAAAAGCCTTGAGTTCTATGCTATTTAGAATGTCTCTCAACTAAGTGCTTCATAATTAACTAATTAATGTTCAACACACCTGCAGCACTTTTAGTACTATTCCATCATTCTTCCGGAATTATAAACACATTAAGCCTTTATGTGAAGTAATCAATAAATGACAACACTGAAAATAAATCCAGGAATCAGTGTCTAAAGTACCTGGAATTGACTGGCGGTAGACTGTCCTCCCCTAACCCAATGCATATGGAATTCATGTCCCAGAATTTAAGGGGTCTAGTATATTCTGATCTTGAGCATATGTCATGGGGCCATAAGGACACAGAAAAGGATGAACATTTAAGAAAAACATAAGATAGGGTCACTAGGTAAAATACATTACGCCTAGTTGAATTTGAATTTCAGATAAACCCAGAACCTATATAAAGAAATTGGCAAATTTTCTTGAGCATGTTCCGGAAGGATGGAGCCTTTTCCTACAACAATATGGTAGGAGACCCAAATCAAGTGCATGTTCAGGGACAACATGTGGGAAAGATACCGCCTGTTTCACAGCTGACTGCCTGCAATTCCCAGACAGGATACCAGGCAGCAGTCAACTCATGAGTCAATAAAAATGAGCTAATATACTACCTTTGTACATGTGTAATTGTTCATTATTATATAGATGATTTTCTACAAAGGAAGAATGGAAAGGTTTTCCACTGTAAACATTACAAATAATACATAAATAAATAAACAAATAAACAAATAAAAATAAACTATTTTCCAGCCTAGATATGTCATTTAAGTTCAGCAAACTCATATTAAATTTCCATATACTCTTTATTGCCCTGCTCATTTATTTTTAACTTTTTTTTTTCAACGTTTTTTATTTATTTTTGGGACAGAGAGAGACAGAGCATGAACGGGCGAGGGGCAGAGAGAGAGGGAGACACAGAATCGGAAACAGGCTCCAGGCTCTGAGCCATCAGCCCCGAGCCTGACGTGGGGCTCGAACTCACGGACCGCGAGATCGTGACCTGGCTGAAGTCGGATGCTTAACCGACTGCGCCACCCAGGCGCCCCTGCCCTACTCATTTAGATGATACTACTAATCAGTATCCAGTTCTAGAAATGACTACATTTACTATCTTGTGACTCACAGTCTCAACAGCTAATTAACAAGTCCTACTGATTATTCTTTCTAAATCATCCCTATACTCATTCCCTTTTACATCCACACAGCTTTTCTCCTTTCCTTACCTCTTATCTGAATTATCACAATAGTCTCCTCATTTCTAGGTTTAGTTTCTTTTCTTCCTCTATATTCATCAGAGTGGCAAACAGAAACTGATCACATCACTTCTCTATTTAAAAGTCATCAATGGCTCCCCCCAGGGTTTATGAGGTTAACCCACAAGAGCCTTTTCTACATGATCTCAGCCTCAGTCCCTGAAATTCACCCCTACCCACCTATCCAAAACTCTGGCTTCTTCAAGATCCTGTCTAAGGAGCACTTTCCTAAATCTCCAAAGTAGCTACTCTCATCATGATCCGAATCTTATTCATCTTTCTATTCTCGATATTTAGCCCAATGGGGCACATACTGGGTAGTCGATAACTATTGATTCAATGGTTACACACTCTTTTCTCTTTTCCTTACTTCAGAAAAAAGAGAACAGAAGAGGTGAGAAAAAGCTCAAAACTGAAGTCCTCAATGAAATTAGAAAGTCACAAAGTTATATAATGTGCCCTCCACTTCTCTCTTATATTTATTATTATTCTCTATGCAATTAATTTTATTTCAATTTCTACACTGAACCAGATGTTTCGCTTATTGACTGACAACTTTCTCCTCATCTTACAATTTAGGAATAGTAAACATTCTCAATGGTCAGAGAAGTTAAAACATTGTCAATTCTGCGAGTGCCCGGGTGGCTCCATCAGTTAAGCATCCGACTCTTGATTTCGACTCAGGTCATCATCTCAGAGTTTGTGAGATTGAGCCTAGTATGGGGCTCTGCTCTGACAATGTGGAGCCTACTTAGGATCCCCTCTCTCTCTCTCTCTCTCTCTCTCTCTCCCTCTTTCTCTGCCCCTCCCCTGTTAGTGTTCTCTCTCTCTCTCTCTCTCTCTCTCTCTCTCTCTCTCTGCCCCTCCCCAGTGCTCTTTTTCTCTTTCTCAAAATAAATAAATATTCAAAAAAAATACTGTCCTTTCTGCAAATTAGAATAGCACTGTAAGTAGATATTGGCAGTAATGTACTATAGGAACCTAGAGAAACCATATCTAAAAAATGTTTCAAATGACCATGTTAGGTCTGCTATATTTTCAGTTCAGAGTCTTTCTAGCTGTTGGTTCATGGACTTGACTCTAACTCGCTGTACTATAGCTAAACCATCTCTACATACCAAAAACATTTATAAAGTGAATAGTTTTGACGAGGATATCTCTGTAAATTCCTTTCAGAATGAAAACTGTATTCTATTTTTCCTGCATGTGTAATTTGTAGGTAATTTGAGTATTTTACATAATCACATAGATTATCAAACAGGCTGGTAAAGATGCCCCTTCAGGCACTTCATATTCATTCTTGTCGGGGCTTTGTGACACCTCTTTTTGTGTGTAATATGCCCCTCACTTGGTCTCACATAACTAAACATCCCTGTATGTGCCTCAGCAGCAGAAAAGCCAGTAAAATCAGAGCTTAGCAACCTGCCTTCATCTCTGTTGACTTTGAAGATTTCAAAATTTAAGATTATAGGGATAAATAGAAATTTTGATTGGGGGAATAAAAATTAGCATATATAGAGGTGTGCTCAGGAATTCACTAATGAAAATTTTAAATGACAGTTACTTTCGATCGCTTCTTTAACTGTGTTTCCTATTATTTTAGACACATCAAATTAAACTCTCAGGAACTCATGTAAAATAAGGCAGAAGACTATAATTTTTGAAGATTCCTTCAACCTAGTTATCCATGATTCCATGATCGTAAACACATTCTCTGCTAGTCATTTTGTAATTTCTTCCTGATGGTCACCAAGGAAAAAGTGAAGGGTTATTCATAGCTAAAAAGAATATTATGAATACATGCATTACCTCAAGTGGGTTAGTAGCAAGTGTATTAATATATGATGGGCAAGATATTATTAATCAAATACAGTTATAACTAAGAACGAGAAACCGGAATTTCTAGAACTACAAATATAGTTGAGGTTAATCCTATTTGATGTGACATTTTTGAAAACCAAATTATCTTTAAACTATTTTAACAACAAAAAAAGAAAGCTTATTTGGAAAGCTCAGGGAAATTTTCATCAACACACATACACAACTATATTTTTTGTACATATATATCTAAGTGAAAAAATATATATAACTTGGGGACACACAGGCTTCCGCTGAAAGAATTTAAAAAAAATAATAAGATGAAGTATGAAATTGCCAAAACAAAGAATAATAGTATAAAACAAAAACAGTATGGGGGATGAGCAAGTCAGAAATATTTCCTTTATCATGTGTTATCAACGCCACAAGTACTCTGTAGTCCACAGAAAATCATGAACTGCATAAAGCTCATCATGAAAAAATGTCTTCCTGCAACTGAGCTGAGGAATTTAAAGATGTCAAAGGTAAAAATGTATTCCTTTTTCAAGAGAGATGGGTTACATGATGATGTTCTATTGCAATATCTTCATGGCTCCCTTGCCAAAGGACTGATGTATATTTAATTACTTTATCTAATGGATGTGATTTCTCAAGTCACAGTTACCCATTAGGAAAGCTCTTGCTCTGGTTCAGCTCAGCAATCTGATTACATTTCCTGACTTTGTGGTTTCAGAAAGGCAGAGCTAGTGGAGAATTCCCTGGCTGATCCATCTGTCTTTGCTGCAGACAACCGACTACAACATGATCATCAGAGTCATTAGGCTTGGGGGTTGGGCAGAAAAATCATGTAGATTCACAATGCCCAAACCTTTTGAGCCAGGTGTCTATATGGTTAATTTCAATTACCAAAGAACAGATCTACTGTTTTATTTTTATTTTTTTTCAAAATGCCCTACCCTTCTTGATTGAAATGGGAACAAATCTCATTCTGGAGTTTTACATAATCACTATGAAGCACATAATCAGCATACCTAACACCACCTAAGAATACCACCACTTCCTTTTTTTTTTTCCAGTATAATATGATACACTTTTTACTGTTGTAAGATGTAGTAAAAATATATATGAGGGCTAGGCTGCTTTTCCATCGTCTGCCTTCTTCAGGATATTCTTAAGGAATACCTACAATGTTGAAGCTATACTTGTTGTGGCTAAAAAATAAAACTACTACATGTAAGAAGGAAAAAACCTTGTTAACGCAGAAAATTGGTAAGTTTTCCTATCATAATATAATGGAGTATCATTTTTACACAGCCTTACTTAAGATAGCTGAATAGAAAATGTAAAATAGATAAACACATACTGATTTAAAGATGTACTTTTATTTTTTTATTTTTTTAATGTTTTATTTATTTTTGAGACAGAGAGAGACAGAGCATGAATAGGGGAGGGGCAGAGAGAGAGGGAGACACAGAATCCGAAGCAGGCTCCAGGCTCTGAGCTGGCAGCACAGAGCCCGACGCGGGGCTCAAACTCACGAACTGTAAGATCATGACCTGAGCTGAAGTTGGACGCTTAACCGACTGAGCCACCCAGGCATGCCTAAAG
This sequence comes from Prionailurus viverrinus, assembly GCF_022837055.1. Lineage (NCBI taxonomy): Eukaryota > Metazoa > Chordata > Mammalia > Carnivora > Felidae > Prionailurus > Prionailurus viverrinus. The sequence goes on along the minus strand of NC_062568.1, from coordinate 61,606,187 downwards.
ATGTACTCTTAAAGATTGTTCTACTCGACAAATATTTACATAGTTGATAAATGCATCTTTTGTTGAGGCAAGAAATAGAGCAGGCAAAATATGATTTAAACAAGAAGTGAAGTTCAAAAAATGAAATACCATGGCAAATTAATGATAATGATAAATTAAAACATAAACCTACCATTAAGAGCAGAGTGCAGCATGACTGAAACTAAGAAACCAAATAATGCATTAGCAAGGACCTGATATCCTGTCATGAAATCTACAGTATTTAGGAAAGCAATCCTCGATTACAAAATATTAATCACTAACTAAAATATGTATCACGTTTATTTTTAAATTATCTTCATTAGAATTTTAACAAATTCTCTAAAAATACTGTTTCAAATTTTTCTCTTTAGCTATAACAATACTGTAAAATATTCTCCTATATCCTTATCAACATACCATTGTTCTACAATTACAAGGAGAGGCATGCCTGGGTGGCTCAGTCGGTTGAGCGTTGACTTCCGCTCGGCTCAGGTCATGATCTCATGGTTCGTGAGTTCGAGCCCCGCATCAGGCTCTGTGCTGACAGCTCAGAGCCTGGGGCCAGCTTCAGGTTCTGTGTCTCCCTCTCTCTCTGCTCCTTCCCCACTTGCGCTCTCTCTCTCTCTCTCTCTCTCTCTCAAATAAACATTTAAAAAAATTTAAATTACAAGGAGATATTGAGACTTTCATGTTAATCAAACTTTAAAGAAGGGAAGAAATTCCAAAGAGAACCTATTTTAGGAATCCCAGTGTTCCACCTGAAAGGGTTCTCCACCTTTCTGTGCTGCTCCATTCTGTTGCCTCCATCAGTTGAAAACTGGGTGTCCTTTCTGTGCAACTGAGATGGGCTACATTAGTAGCTTTCAATTTTGGAGTGTTAGGAGTTGCTACAACAATAAACTGTTTTCTCTATACCAAGATTTAAAACATTTAAGGGTGTGTCTTTCCATTTGACCTATTTTTCTTATTGAAGCACCACAAAATTTCTTTTGAAAAAACCAGCGGTGCTGTAGAAAATGCTTTAAAAACTTAGCTGGGTAGTACCAAGGAGTTTGGGTCAATTATAGAATGTTCATTAAAGGCACAAGAGATTCTATTTTTGCCATGGGAAATTTGAGGACTTTCTTCTGCTTTAATCAGAAAAAAATAAATAAATAAAAATCCTCCATAGCTCTGCAATATCTACAGGGTGACCTGCCCTGTGTCTGGTCTGGCATAGAAAGCTTTTCCTAATGTGGGACTGACAGGAATAGGGGCTCTTTGCTTCCCCTATTTGCAGTCTAATCTCAGCTACTTCACTCTACATTTTATTTCCCCAAAGGGCAGCCAGATTATTTTACGATCCCTGTTTTCTCATGATGCTCCATCTACCCAGTTTTGGCTATCCTGATCACCTGATTACTTACCTTATAATATTCACTTCAACATCTCTTCCACAAAGACATTTGACCTCATTTCCTATCTTCCTTCCATCAAATATAAATTAGCCCTTCATTAGCTTCTCCTCTCATCCCTCTTGTCTGCTTTGGATTCCCAACTGCCCCCGAAAGCAGATTTTTTTTACATCATAGCTCCAACAATGCTTCATTTCTTTCATCAGTCTCCATGCCTGTCTTCTTCAACTAGACTTTAAGCTCCCTAGACAGGAAAATTGTCCTAGGCATCTTTTATTACCAGGGCATAGCATGGCATCTTGACATCATGGAAACTTACTAAATGCTTGATGAAAGATAGCTTCTCCTAACCAAAACACTTGAAGAAGTATAAGCATCTTGTCCTTAAGACAACATACATATCACACAGATTTTTTAAAAGGTTAGTTATTACTTAACTAAGTTACTTAAGACTTTTCAATATTTTGAAAGCATCTTCAAATACTTATAACAATCAAGAACTATCATTGACTCTATATAAGAAACATTCTTTAAAAATCCATGGCTCTCTCCATTTTTCTTTTTCTCCTCATTTAAAAAATTAGAACCTGGGCACCTGGGTGTCTCGGTCAGTTGAGCGTCCAACTTTAGCTCAGATCATGATCGCATGGTTTGTGAATTTGAGCCCCACATTGGGCTCTGTGCTGACAGCTCAGAGCCTGGAGCCTGCTTCAGATTCTGTGTCTCCCTCTCTCTCTGCCCCTCCGCTGCTTGCATACTGTCTCTCTCAAATATAAATAAACATAAAAAAATTAAAACCTATTTGGAAACAAAACAATTCCTAACCTTATATACAGCTTAACATGTGCAAGAAACGTATAAGTTTTGCTATTATAGTTGTTTCTCATTTTAGTGATACTAACATAAAAACCATTGATCTGTTTGGGTTTAATCAAAGCAGCTTTCTTTCAACCATCAGCAATAAAGTTAAAAGTTTTATCAGACGGATGAGAAGGGAGACCAACCAATATGGTGGACACCACCTAATTACACCTTAAGATTCTACAATTTTGGGGCGCCTGGGTGGCACAGTCGGTTAAACGTCCGACTTCAGCCAGGTCACGATCTCGCGGCCCGTGAGTTCGAGCCCCGCGTCAGGCTCTGGGCTGATGGCTCAGAGCTTGGAGCCTGTTTCCGATTCTGTGTCTCCCTCTCTCTCTGCCCCTCCCCCGTTCATGCTCTGTCTCTCTCTGTCCCAAAAATAAATAAACGTTGAAAAAAAAAGATTCTACAATTTTGAAGTACACTATTCTTAGAATTTAAAAAGCCATTAGAGTGTTTTTTCCATTTTCACCAGTGCTTAAGCCCCCCAACATTGAAATATTTTACTCAAAATGTACGTTTGATTAAGGACATATCACCAAATGTCTGGATCTCGAAGAAAGTGATAAGACAATTGTTTTAGAAACCCAGGCACAGATATAATACTAGATTGTTGATTAATTCTAACTTAAATTTTGCCATTAAACAGTGCAACTTATTTGAAATTTTTATGTAAAAACAAGGTTAAATTATGCAGGAAATATTTTATTGTCATTAAATCCAAGGCACAGTACTCCCCTGAAAGTTGTGCATATAATAAATTTGGGGTTACTAATATGGTTAAACATAAATGTAGCCAGTTTTCATTGGTAGAAAATTTAGAAAATATTGAAAGACATAAAGATTAAAATAAAAATAATTTCAGAAAAAATTATTTATGTTACTTTGAGATATTTACTTTGTCTTCTTATGTACATACATTTGGCCAAATGCTTTCCAGAAAAGCCATAAACATTTATGTTTTCTCTAGCAATTTTTAAGCATCTGTTTTTCCATACCCAAACAATATCAAGTATAGTAATTGAAAAATTCTTCCCAATTTGATGTGGGAAAATAATTTCTTTTAAAATGTACCCTCCATGGAACATGTCTGTTTCTTCTTCGATAAGTATGTTTATTTTCTTCATCCTTTTTCTACTGGGGAATTCTTTTCTTTTTTTTTTAATTTAATTTTTAAAATTTATTTATTTTTTAACATGAAATTTATTGTCAAATTGGTTTCCATAAAACACACAGTGCTCCTCCTAACAGGTGCCCTCTTCAATATCCATCACCCACCCTTCCCTCCCTCCACTCCCCATCAACCCTCAGTTTATTCTCAGTTTTTAAGAGTCTCTTACGGTTTGGCTCTCTCCCTAACTTTTTTTTTTCCTTCCCCTCCCCCATGGTCTTCTGGTAAGTTTCTCAGGATCCACATAAGAGTGAAAATGGTATCTATACCATAGATATGGTATATATGGTATCTATCTTTCTCTGTATGACTTATTTCACTTAGCATAACACTTTCCAGTTCCATCCACGTTGCTACAAAAGGCCATATTTCATTCTTTCTCATTGCCACGTAGTACTCCATTGTGTATATAAACCACAATTTCTTTATCCATTCATCAGTTGATGGACATTTAGGCTCTTTCCCTAATTTGGCTATTGTTGAAAGTGCTGCTATAAACACTGGGGTACGAGTGCCCCTATGCATCAGTACTCCTGTATCCCTTGGGTAAATTCCTAGCAGTGCTATTCCTGGGTCATAGGGTAGATCTATTTTTAATTTTGTGAGGAACCTCCACACTGTTTTCCAGAGTGGCTGCACCAGTTTGCATTCCCACCAACAGTGCAAGAGGGTTCCCGTTTCTCCACATCCTCTCCAGCATCCATAGTCTCCTGATTTGTTCATTTTATCCACTCTGACCGGCGTGAGGTGATATCTGAGTGTGGTTTTGATTTGTATTTCCCTGATGAGGAGCGACACTGAGCATCTTTTCATGTGCCTGTTGGCCATCTGGATGTCTTCTTCAGAGAAGTGTCTATTCATGTTTTCTGCCCATTTCTTCACTGGATTCTTTGTTTTTCAGGTGTGGAGTTTGGTTAGTTCTTTATAGATCTTGGATACTAGCCCTTTGTCCAATATGTCATTTGCAAATATCTTTTCCCATTCCGTTGGTTGCCTTTTAGTTTTGTTGATTGTTTCCTCTGGAGTGCAGAAGCTTTGTATCTTCACGAGGTCCCAATAGTTCATTTTTGCTTTTAATTCCCTTGCCTTTAGAGATGTGTCAAGTAAGAAATTGCTGCGGCTGAGGTCAGAGAGGTTTTTTACTGCTTTCTCCTCTAGAGTTTTGATGATTTCCTGTCTCACATTCAGGTCCTTTATCCATTTTGGGTTTATTTTTGTGAATGGTGTAAGAAAGTGGTCTAGTTTCATTGTTCTGCATGTTGCTGTCTAGTTCTCCCAGCACCATTTGTTAAAGAGACTGTCTTTTTTCCATTGGATATTCTTTCCTGCTTTGTCAAAGATTAGTTGGCCATAGTTTTGTGGGTCTAGTTCTGGGGTTTCTATTCTATTCCATTGGTCTATGTGTCTGTTTCTGTGCCAATACCATGCTGTCTTGATGATTACAGCTTTGTAGTAGAGGCTAAAGTCTGGGATTGTGATGCCTCCCACTTTGGTCTTCTTCAAAATTACTTTGGCTATTTGGGGTCTATTGTGGTTCCATACAAATTTTAGGATTGCTTGTTCTAGCTTCGAGAAGAATGCTGGTGCAATTTTGATTAGGATTGCACTGAATGTGTAGATAGCTTTGGGTAGTATTGACATTTTAACAAATTTATTCTTCCAATCCATGAGCACGGAATGTTTTTCCATTTCTTTGTATCTTCTTCAATATCCTTCCTAAGCTTTCTATAGTTTTCAGCATACAGATGTTTTACATCTTTGGTTAGGTTATTCCTATTCATTTTCTTCTTTTGATAAGGGGTCTCTTTTAAGAATATTGATCCCTTGCTACAAAAGTTTCTATTTACTTTTTTTGCCAGTTTGTCATTTTTTTAAAAAAAGATTGTTAATGTTTATTTATTTTTGAGGGGGGGAGGGGGAGAGAGAGAGGGAGACAAAGAATCCGAAGCAGGCTCCAGGCTCTGAGCTGTCAGCATAGAGCCCAACGTGGGGCTCAAACTCACAGACTGTGAGATCATGACCTGAGCCGAAGTTGGATGCTTTATTGACTGAGTCATCCAGGCGCCCCACCAGTTTGCCATTTTTTAATTTTTGTCTTTGGTAAACATGGTTTTTAAAAATAAATTTAAAAATATATAATTACTACTTGAAAGAACTACACAATTACTGTAAAATATTCACATTTTTGTGCATATATATTTTTTTCTTAGTGCAAAAGCAGAGTTTTATTTTCAGGATATAATTTCTTGGAAGCACAAGACTAGGGATGAGATATTCATGCAATCCCTGGAGACTTGTGTGAGGCTGCACAAAGTTGCTCGTTTTACCTCAAATGAAACCATCCAAAGTTTGCCTCTTCTCTTTTCTCAGTGTTTGGGTGACACACCTCTCCAGATATTTCATACAATCTTTTTTGAATTTGGAATTTGAATATCAATATTTCTTTAGTTCATATGACTCTATTCTAAATAAGGCAAATAACAATATTACATGTTTTCATACTCATTATGGTTTGCAAAACACTTTTACAGGCATCATTCATTTATTCAAATTCATTCCAGACATAGTTTTGGGGACCTATCATATGATTAAAATTAAACTTCAGAGCAGTTAGTAACTCCATGAACAGAACACCTTTAGGTTGAATACTTGAGCCACAACCGCAGGTTGATGACTCATTTTTTTCCCTAATTAGCATTCTTATATTTATTTTTGAAGAATAAATATAGCTACAAAACTCAAAAGTATGTGTAAGGAAAAGTAATTGTGCCTCTCTCCCTTGTTTCCCAGCTACCCAGATTCCTACCCTGGAGGGATCGACTGGTACCAATCCCTTGTGTACCCACCTACATGTTTTTATAAACACATCTATACCTACTAATTTTCCTTTTCATACAATTAATACCCTGTATACACACTGGCTTACATTTTGCATTTGTAACTTAAAAATATAGCCTGGAGGGGAGCCTGGGTGGCTCAGTCAGTTAAGCTTGATTTCAGCTCAGCTCATGATCTCACGGTTCGTGAGTTTGAGCCCCCATATCGGGCTCTGTACTGACAGTGTGGAGCCTGCTTGGGATTCTCTCCCTCTCTCCCTCTCTCTCTTCCCCTTCCCTGTTTGCACACACTCTCTCTCTCTCAAAAATAAATAAACTTAAATATATATATATAATATATATATTATATATAATATATATATATATAATATATATATATATAACCTGGAACTATTTCTGTATTAATATGTAGAGAGCCACCATGTCTTTTTACAACAGTTTCATAAATTCCATTTGCATAGATAGGACAAAATTATTTAGCCATTCTTCCTTGAGGAACATTTCTGTTCTTTCCCAAAGCCACAATGATTATCTCCTCATACATAGTTTCACAGTATGAAATTATATTTGTGAGATAAATACCTGAGAGCAAAATCTCTGGGTCCTAATTATATCTGCATTTATAATTTGGACAAGATAATATTGCCAAATTACTTTTCATAGAGGTTCTACCAATTTATGCTCCCCAAAACAATATGTCAGGGATTGCCTGCACACACCCTCAACACAGAGTTGTATAAACCTTTTTTCATCTTTGCTATCTTAAGAGGTGGGAAATGATAACTTCCTATTGTTTCAGTTTGCATTTTTTCTTATGAGTAAGGTTGGGGATCTTTTCAAATCCTTAAAATGTGCTTCATTTCTGTGAACTCCTTGTACACAGTCCTCATCCATTTTTATAATGAGCTATTATTCTATTCTTATTAATTTAGGAATTCTTAATATAATAATAAAATAGGCTGTTTTCTGTAGCACAAGATGCAAATATTTGCATCAGTTTTTTGTTTTTCATTTCTTTTGCATCAGTCTTTTGTCTTTCATTTCATTTTTTTCATTTCTTCGCTTCTTTTTCTTTTCATTTCTTTTCCTTTCTTTTGAAGCATTTACTATTTTGTTAAAGTGAATTCACCAATTCTTTCTGTAATGGCTATTGTGTTTTTACATTACTTTAGAAAAAAAGTTCTATTGTAAAATTTAAAAAAATTCTACCTGTTTTCTTCTAGTAACATTTCTTTTTCTTTGTGATTTGTATTTTATATTTTAAATATTTTATTCATCTAATATGTATATTGGGTTAAGCTGTAAAGTAGCGATTTGAATTCATCTTTATTCCCATTGCTTTCCAGTTTTCCCAATGACACTTATTAATTAATATTTCCTCCCACATTTTTGAGATACTATTTATAATTCTCATACATAATTATGTCTATTTCTGGATATTACATTTTATTCCACTGTGCTATGTATTTTACCAAAACCACACCATTTTAATTATTCTAATTTTATAAGTTAATTTAATGTTTAATGGGGTTAGTCTGAGTAGATATTACTGTGTCCTGTGTATATTGTCCCAGATAACTTGACTCACATTATCTAATTTCAGAATTCTTATTTTTATTTTCATTGGAATTGCAGTAAATTTATAAGTTAACTTAAAAAGAACTGCTATCTTGGATGCCTGGATGGTTCAGTCAGTTAGGTATCCAACTCTTGACTTCAGCTCAGGTCATGAGCTCATGGCTCGTTTGTGACTTCGAGGCTCACATCGGGCTCTGTGCACTGACAGTCAGGAACCTGCTTGGCATTCTCTTTCTCCCTCTCTCTCTGTCCCTTCCCAACTCACATGCACATGCTTTCTCTCTATTTCAAATAAATAAAACTTTTTTAAAAAAAGATTATTGTCAATGATTGTCAGCATATCTAAAATGGTTAGTAGGAATATTCATGTAGTTCCACCTACAAATGATGTATGAAGAAAAGAAGGAAAATATTTCTTAGCCTATATTAAATCTTCTCTAGTAGTCAGAATTAAACCTTTTCTGAGAGCACAAACCATCACTGACGTATATAACCTCTGAGGTCACTAAAGTATGGCTACAAAAGAGATTGTACACCTTTTTATAAAGTGTTCTATACAGAGTGCATTTCCACTCTTTGATAATGCATGTATCCACCTCACCCAAAACATTAACATGGTTTAGGAGAAAGGACATAATAGCTTTGGTGCCAGGCTGATTTAGGTTTGAATTCCATGATTGTAAGACCTAAGTAGCTCTGTGGCATTATGCAAATTCCTCATAAATGAACCAGAGAAAATACCCATCTAACAAGGTCATTAGGTAGAACAGAAACACTTTCTGTGCCTACCACAGTGCCTAGGCTAAATAAATATTAGGAATATTATCATCTCTCCCTACATATACTGCAATTTTAAAATGATAAACCATGAATCAGTGGTTAAAAGTAAAACCTCATTGAAATCTTACAGGAAGAAGGGCACCTGGGTGGCTGAGTCGGTTAAGTGTCTGACTTTGGCTCAGGTCATGATCTCACAGTTGTTGAGTTCGAGTCCCACGTCGGGCTCTGTGCTGATAGCTCGGACCCTGGAGCCTGCTTTGGATTGTGTGTCTCCCTCTCTCTCTTCCCCTCCCTCACTCATGCTCTGTCTCTGTCTCTCAAAAACAAATAAATGTTTACAAAAATAAAAACAAATAAAAAAAATAAAATCTTAAGGGAAGAATATTTGCTGCTTATGTTGTATTTCATTTTCCTATGTTTGTGGCTTTAATCTAAAATCTAGATCTGCAGTAAAATAGGAAGACAGAATAATAGAGTTGTTAATTTTGTGGCTCCATAATGAGAGAGGCCTGGGTTCAAATCTCAGCTCTTTTACTTACTAACTTGTGTTTTGGGCAAGTTAATTAACCTCTGGAAAGCTTGGTTTCTGCATCATAAATTAACAGAACTAAAAACAATTATCCTATAAGGGCATTTTATGGGAAAAAAATGAAACACTGCCTTTTAATCATTAAGCACATTTCCTGGTACACGTTAAGCGTATAATACATTCTAACCATTATTATTAATGATTTTTATCAACTTTCTTACAAATTTATTTTGCATACCTAATGTTCTTAAGAAAGGAGAACAAATTTGGTGACTTCATAATAGATAAAGTTTTGTATTACACATACAGAACCTTTTCTTCTTAATGATATTTATTTCTAGAGTTTTAAACAAGAGAACTATGATCATTGCAAAAGTAGAACTGTACTACTCTCTACCAACAGATGGCGATATATATCGCACACAGCCATTCAGTTCCTACCAACATAAAGCTCCTAAGTCCATGCAGTGCACGCAGAATGTGGGCATTGTTCTTAAGCAGTAATGAAAATTATTAAATCCATCAGGCTTGTTCAATTCCAATATACTGAGAGTGTTGTAATATTTGAAACCAAAGTAGAAATGATAAAAGAGATGAAACTGTGAGAAAATAAGGAATATGGCAAATCCATAAAAGAGTAACCATCTGATAGTAGAAATGATTCTTTAGGACTGAACAGGATCATGTGATGGTTGAAAGTGCTGAGCTTGGGGCGCCTGGGTGGCGCAGTCGGTTGAGCGTCCGACTTCAGCCAGGTCACGATCTCGCGGTCCGTGAGTTCGAGCCCCGCGTCGGGCTCTGGGCTGATGGCTCAGAGCCTGTTTCCGATTCTGTGTCTCCCTCTCTCTCTGCCCCTCCCCCGTTCATGCTCTGTCTCTCTCTGTCCCAAAAATAAATAAACGTTGAAAAAAAAAATTAAAGAAAAAAAAAGTGCTGAGCTTAGGTAATACCCAGCAAGATATGAGGAAATATTACTTTAAAAAACAAAAAGAGAATATGCTTTAGTAGGAATCAAAGGATTTTCTTCAACCAGAACTTAAAAATAAAGCAAGAGAAAGCTAGGTGTTCATTTAAGAAGGCAAAATCTGAGCACAGTGACAGATTTTGATGAAATATTCCTGGGAGCCTAGGAATGGTTCAATAACGAAAGGTCCTTTAATTCAATATCAACAAGTGAGTTAAGTAGCATGCATACCAATCTACATATAAGATTTTTGTTGTAGACATTCTTTTAGAATGTATATCAGCAGGGGAAGGAGCTAAAGAAACATCTTATTTAGTGGCAATTCATTCTAGGTATGGTGAAGTATTATGGAATAAATAACATAAACTTACAAAAAAAGCCTTTTGAAAACTCATGTTCACCAACTCATGTTCCGTGTTTCATACTTCAGGGAGCCAAAGGCTAAAAATATGGTAAGGCAGTTAGTGGCCCTAAACTTAATCTGGGAATATGATGGAATACATATAATAATGTGTAAAATGTATTCTCTTTTGATGTTGTTATTGTTTGAAAGATAGAAGATGAAGGGTATGGCTATTTTTTTAAAAGGCGTGAGTTAAATGTATGATAGCATTTCTTACTCTCACCATCTGAGACACATTTTTCAAAATTCTACAATACATATCAACAGACTTAGAATAGTGGATAAAATTCCAGATTAGATAGCAGCCACAGAGTAACAAGTGAATCGGAAGAAAATAATTCCTATCCTTCCTCAAACTTAAATTCCAATAGATATCCGACCAGGATTCTCAGATAAGGGGAGTGTTGAGGCAAAAAGAGTCTAAAACAATTCAATGGTAAAGGTACTTAATTTTTATTTACAGGCTTTAGTACTTTTCTTGTTCTAATTAATGCATGGAACTGTTTGTAAGCAAAAAAGATGTTCATATATCATATTTTCATGACAATGTAAACTACACTCAGTGACCTTGAGTTTCCATAAATAGTCTCCATTTTTTTATGTGCTGGTAGCTACACAAGGGGAAAGGTACTGCCTATGGGATTTAACCACCACAAGAGCTCTCTGATGGAACAAAAGATATTTGTGGTATAAATTCTAACCTTCAAACATCAGTTCTCAGTAGCAAACTTCTAAAAACACTTTTAGCAAAACTGATTGAAAAATTAGTGTCCTCATAAGAATTAAGGGATAGATGAAAGGAGAGTTTTAAACTTGTTTTATTAAAATGAATCTAAGATTCTAAAACAAAGAAGTCATTGATTTACTAAACACTTAAGAAAATAAGACAGTCTTTCTTTTTCATTCATTAGTCATGTGCTTACTCACTCAAGTATTATTTAATACTCACTCTGTGTAAAACATTGTTCTAGTTTAATCAGAGGAGATTAAACTGCAGCAAGACAGAATTCTCGCTCTACTTAATCATATCATCTAATGCCTCAGATTGGAATATAAACAGTTCCTGAATCTATTAACTATATAGCAAGGAATCAGAATTCCTAGACTACATAGGAAGGGATGAAACCCAAATATTTTTCAATAATAGGATTGGTCAAAAGGATAAATAAACCCAATCAGACAGCAAGAAAATATTATATTCTTTCCATATCAGCAATCTCCCTAAGTTGCTGGCATACTCTTCCAATAATTAAAGGATTTTAATCATAGAATACAAGAAAAAAAAAGAAAGGAAAAGTAAATATTCCTTACTCTGAATATTTACCTTACTTTCAGTAAGGACTGAATAAGGATATTTGAGCTAAACACACACACACACAACAACAACAACAACAACAACAAAAATAAAGCAGACCTCTGGGAAAGAAGGATTAAGGGGATGAAGAGAAGTTGGAGACTCTTAGACTCCATAACATCTACAGGAATTGAAAAAAAAATGAATCCAATGGATCACAGACCTAAACGTAAGAGCTAAAACTATAACACTATAATAAGAAAGCATAGGAGAAAATCTTTAAAACATTGGATTTGGCAACATTTTCTTAGATATGGCACCAAAAGCACAGGCAACAACAACAACAAAAAACAGATACAATGGATTTCATCAAAATTGAAATCGTGCATATCAAAGGATACTATCAGATAGTGAAAAGATAACTCTGAGAATGGATAAAATATTTGCGAATCATATATCTGATAAGAAATTAATAACTACAAGATATAAAGGACTCTTAAAACTTAACAACAAAAGCAAACAAATAACTATTCAAAAATCAGCAAAGAACTTGAATAGACATTTCTTCAAAGAAAATGTACAAGTGGTCAATAAGCACACGAAAAGATATTCAAACTTCAGTAATCATGATAGAAATGGAAATAAAAACCACAATGAGATATCACTTCACATTCATTAGAATGGCTATTATTTAAAAAGAGGAATAATAAATGAAACCTTGTGCATGGCTGGTGGGAATGTAAAATAGTGAAGCTGATATGAAAATGGTATGTTAGTTCTTCAAAATACTACACATAGAATTATTACATGATTCAACAACTCCACTTGGGGAGTTAACTCCCCAAATTAAAAAGCAGGTAAGCAATCAGATAGTTATCCATCAATGTTCACAACATTATTATTCATAATAACCAAAATATAAAAGCAACCCAAATGTCCACCAACTGATGAATGGATCAACAAAATGTGATATACACACACAATGAAATACTATGTAGCCTTCAAAAGGAAGGACATTCTGACATATGCTACAACATCTATGAGCCTTAAAAATATTGTTCTAGGTGAAATGAGCCAGACCCAAAAGGACAAATATTAAAGATTCCACTTATATGAGTTACCTAGAACAATCAAATTCATAGATAAAGAGAGTAGAATGGTGATTATCAGGGGCAGGGGAGGGAGGAGGCAAGTAATGAGTTATTGTTTAATGGGTACAGAGTTTCAGATTGGGAAGATGAACAAGTTCTGGAGATGGATGGTGGTGATGGATACACAACAATGGGAATGTACTTAATGCTCTTGAATTGTACACCTAATAATGATTAAAGTGGTAATTTTTATGTTATGTATATTTTATCACAATTTAAAAAAACTTAAATTCACAAGAATTTGGTGAAAACTTAGAGAAGAGAGAGTCAGTAGAATCCCAAAGTCACAGCAGTGAGCAGTGGGTCAGGCATGACAGGACACAAGTATGCTTCCCTGCTGTCTATGTTGCCAGACAGTACTCCTTGATATCTATGCAGTGCCACTATGTCATAAGAAGAAACTGTACAACAGATACAAGAATTAAGCAAAATATGACTGCACTCTCACCCTGTTTTAGTTTCCTGCATTTAAACATTTAGAGATACTCTCAGTTGTAACCTCTGTCACGTTAGCTCTTTTATCCTCCATTGCAGATAGGGAGAGAATATAAAACATTTACACATAAATCTCAAAAAAAAAAAGATCAAAAAGATTTCATATTATATGGCAATTAGGAGCTTCTCAAACATTTACTTGGATTGTGGGGTACCTATGTTCAGAATGGGATCCACTTAAAAAAAAAGGCAGAATTCATCTTCTCCCAAAGTTTGCCCCATGCTGGTCACCGCAGCATTGGCCCCTCATACAGACTTCTAGGCAGATGTAGTAATCTTTCCCAAGTTAGGAAGAGGCACACATCTTCTACTACTTTCTACCTTCTCTCTGTACTTAGTCACACTGACTTCCTTGCTGTTCCATGAACACCTCAAATATGCCTTCAGGCTGGTGCAATTGCTACTCCTCGTGACTGGAATGATTTTCCTGTTGCTTCCCCAGCTCTCTCACTTGCCTACCTCACTCAGGTCTCTGCTCAAATATCACCTCTAAAAGGCTTTCTAACCACGCTTCCTTATTAAATAATGCCTCCTGCCCTCCATTCTCTCTGTCCTGCTATATGTTTGCCCACAGCATACACATAGTGGTTTGTTTATTTACTCGTTATCTGCCTCCAAACTACCATGAGACCTCCATGTTTTATTCCCTGCTATTTCCGCACCACAATCGTGTCTGAGTAGCTACTCGATGAGTACTTGCTGAAGGAAGAGAGTGAATAAAGGAAGAAGGAAGGAAGGAAGGAAGGAAGGAAGGAAGGAAGGAAGGAAGGAAGGAATTACTATTCAACTGCAGAAACATAAATGCTGAGAACAGTGATGCTGAGCTTTAAGAGCTGACCTGGATCTGTCCAGCCTCCCTTTACCGCTACCCTTAGGATCTCTGCCAGGCTCTCCCTCCCCACAACCTCAATGGCACTGATACCAACTTGGATGCCAACTCCTGATCTACACATTTTGGAGGGCCACCAGATAGGGCTTAATGACTGATCACCAGCTCAAGACAAATGGGTTTGGAAATTTTAGTTTTAACATTATTATTATCATTATTTTTTAATGTTTGACTGCAGACCACCTCTTAAGCAAATCCTCTGACAGATAACTCTTTTAGGAAAGGATCTGGGCATCAGTCTTTGTAATGCATCAAACTGAGTATGTGTTAAGATATTTTGGCTCTTTTATGTTAATAAGACTAAATACTGTCGTCTAGAATTGATGAACCCAAACTGTGGCAAAAAAAAAACAAGCAGGAGTGTTGTTCCTTTCCTGAGTCAGAATAAGAAATAGGGCTGTTTTGTCGGGACTTAGTAATGATGAAAAGTTGGGTTTAAGAAGTCTCAATTACTGCCCTCTTCTTATTTCTCCCACATACTTAAAAAGTAAGTTTCAGTGAAAAGGAACTATTGTAAATGAGTTAAGTATATGCCTGTAATAAATATGATTCATTGCTTCAGCAAATCTGTACTAAGAATGACTGCATACAAGGCACTATGCAGGGCCACCAATATGAACAAACTACAGTCTCTGCCCTTAAAACCTTAACAGTCTAGTGGACAAGCTGCCAATAGACACACATTAGAACTCAGACACATCATAGAATTCAAGAATTTTCATGTTTCTATACCCCACTCAAACAGTATCTAAGTAGATACCAGAAATTTAAAGAAAATAATCTGCACTAGGAAATTATAGATATAATGCAAAATAAACTAATGTCCAAAAATGTTTTAAAACCCTTAAGAGTGAACACCTTGAATCATTAATGTTACATACTTTAATTGACACAAATCAGTCTCTTTGCGATAATAAGTTCTAAAATCCAGGTTACATTGAGTATATGAACTTGGGACACTAAAAATATTTGTACTCCTCTAATTAAAAATGTCTATAAGGGCGACTGGGTGGCTCAGTCTGTTGAGCTTCCAACTTCTGCTCAGGTCATGATCTCACAATCCGTGAGTTTGAGCCCCAAGTCGGGCTCTGTGTTGACAGCTCAGAGCCTGAAGCCTGCTTCAGATTCTGTGTCTCCCTCTCTCTCTGCCCCTCTCCTGCTTATGCTGTGTCTCTTTCGCTCTCAAAATAAATATTTAAAAATTTTTTTGAATGTCTGTATTCTTTTTTTTTTTTTCTTAAGAGAGAGAGCACGAGCAGGGGAGAGGAGCAGAGGGAGAAATAGAAAGAGAATCCCAAGCAGGCTCCACACTCAGCATCAGGCCCAATGTGGGACTCAATCCCAAAACCCTGGGATCATGACCTGAACTGAACTCAAGAGTCATAGGCTCAACCGACTGAGCCACCCAGGTGCCCCCAAAATGTCTGTATTTGTAATTTCTAGGACACAAGAACTTTACACAAATGCTGTCTTCTTCTTTCCTTACCCTGTACAAGGTCACTTTGCTTCCTCTAATTTTACGTCCCCCTAACACCCAGAATCTCATGCCTAGCTTCATTCCCTCTTTTCATCACTGAGTGGAATGAACTTCACCCAGACATTTCACACACACACTCCTTTTAATGGTACTATTCCTTTTCTTTCAAACTCTTGTCTATATTGGGAAAGTTCCTTTGATTTCCTTAAAATAAAACAAGCAAAATATTCTAATTGTGGCCAAATCAAGTCAAAGTAATACAATGACACCCCTAGACCAGGAACACAAAGTCACTCAACCTTTAAAACAACCTCAAAAGCACTTTTAAAGTATTGATACATTTCATAACATCATAATATCTCCAAATGTCCATCTAAATCTCAACTTCAGTTTAACACAAATACACCGCCACCCAAGAATCAGTATCCAAGAAGAACATTTAAACAATCTTCAATCTTTCTTTCTCTTATTCTCTGGTATTGTAATTTGGTAGTTCACTTTGTTTAACTGCAAATGTAGTTTATTTCGGCTCCATTCTGGGTGTTTGGAAATGACTTTTATAGAATCCTTGGTAACCTAACCACTAGGCATATTTGGGTGGAATATGTACAAGTGCATTCACAGGATAAATACAATCTTCTTTCCTCTAAAAAGAATTTGTACATTACTCAGGTTAGTGATCACTGCAAGTATTTTGGAAGGTTAGCAAACTTCTGAGTTTAGCGTGCTCACCTCAAAAGGTGGCTGTAGGGATTTAAAAGGAGCATTTGAAGATCCCTTAATGAACTGCTTGACAAAAATGAGACCTCCACATTTGAGTCTGTTAAATTAATGCTATTACCAGTAATCTTAACAATATATGTAAATGGTGCTGTGATCCATATTTTCCCTTATGGCAGTATACCTGTTCATATATTCATTTTCTGTCCTCATCATGTTGCCCTAACCCACCTCTTGGAACACATAGTCTATTATTCTTTGTAACTGAGGAAGAATTGTGGATTGCTAAAGAAGATAAATAAAAACAATTCAGTTGTTACCCTTAATTTGATGATTTCCTTTACAAGATTCTGGTTTTTGTTAATGATCACGAGTGAAATAAAGTAAGTGAATGGACATATTGGCAAATATTTCTCTCAGGCTCAGACATCTAATTTGCTGATTTAAAAATTCAGAGTTACGTTCTTGATGACTGAAGTACTAGAGTAAGTTTGATTTCACACATAAGTGAAAAATTTTATGATACGTGCTTACAAAAGTCTTATCAAAGTAGATAGTTTTGAGATGCATTATTAGGAGATCTGGCAGGTCACCTCTACTGAGTTGCTCTCTATTAATGAAAAATTCTGATGGACCAGGTTCAAAAACAGAGAGAAAATTTAACTGGATAGTTAACAAATTGTTGATTTTTAGACACCTCTCCCATATTTTCCTACTTATAAATTTTTAGATACTTCACATAAACAATTTGTAATAGCCTAAACCTGACAACTTTACTAATAGAGAGTTCAAAATGGGATGATCCTACATTAGAGATGTACAATTATAACTGTCTTTAAAAATAGGATTAAGAGTAAATGCAACAACAGAGTACTTTAAATGCTGTACCATTTGTATTCAAAACAGAATACATTTTGATTATATATACTAAGCTACCAAATGTCTATCCACCATTATTGAACACCTCCTTATCATGTGTGAGACACTAAAATGCCTTTTTAAAATATACGTATCTAACCTAATTTGTACAGAAACCCTTGTACAGAAGGGTTAGTGACCAACTCTACAAATAATGAATGAATGCATTTGAAAAAAATTGTTTGACTAAGATCACATGTTGAGCAAGAGAAATATCTAGGAAAACACATTTTCACTACATTGATGTGAATACAAATTTATCCCTCTATGTTTTTAACCCTTTATAAAAATATTTTGTAAATATTCTGAAATATGGTACAAATGTAATATGAATTTCCAAAAGAGCATCTCTGCATAACAATTCTGCAAACATTCATTCCTGAAAGTATGTTAGATGATCTCATGATATAAGAACATTGTTCCCATTTGACCCTTGATGATGCCATTTCTCTTTTCCCTACATGAATTACCATGAGCCAGTTTGTCCAGGGTAACAAGAATATGTATCCTGTTAAGTGGGACAAAACACCATTTAAACTTTGAAATTTTATTCCATGAAAGGATCATCTAAAAAGATTAGTCTCATAATATTTATCTATATGGAATATTAATTTTATATCATTACCCAGAAAAAGTGAAGGCATAATTTACCAATAAAATATCTTATTCAAAATGTACATACAGTTAATAAGCTATCCTTTCTCTAAACCTTAAAAGAAGCGTTGTCCATTAGACTTGAAACAATAATCATGTAGTGGAGTTATAACAATAAATAAGGGGACATATCCTTACCATATAACAATTCTTTCATTTCCCCCGTTTTATTTTTCTGTATGGATTTTAATATCTACATTTACTTCTTTTTTTAATTTCTAATTATGGGTTCTCAGGAAAATGACATATTTTTAAATAATTACTTAGATTCTAAGATACACAGTTTATGAGCAACTAGTATTGTTGACAGTTACTACATCTAGTGAAATCACCCCTATTTCTTAAAAATAATCAAATGACAGAGGATGTCTAGTTTGGCATACAACACGTAGAAAATTCCATTAAAAATCTTTACACAAGGGGCGCCTGGGTGGCTCAGTTGGTAAAGCATCCGACTTCAGCTCAGGTCATGATCTCACAGCTTGTGAGTTCAAGCCCCATGTCGGGCTCTGTGTGGGCAGCTCAGAATCAGCCTGTTTCTGACTCTGTATTCCTCTCTCACTCTGCCCCTCCCCTGATCATGTTCGTGCTCTTTTAATGAAACATTAAAAAAAATCTTTACACAAACGTTTCAGTGCTTATATTTTAATGCATCTGTCTAATCTTATTAATTCTTCTTTAGGAGCTTGATTTTCCAATTATTAGTATTAATAATTTTGCCCAAAATGGAGCAAAACTTGTAGTCCTGGCATATCAAATGTTCAGAAGATGATATGTACAGAAGAAGAGAAAAAAGGAAAGAAAAAAGACATACATTGCAGGGCAGAGATGGTAGGTCAATGACATTGTAAATGTACTTACTCCCTCCAAATTTCCAAGTGAACAACATAGTTGCAATCAGTTTTATTGTATTTTGATAAATGATTTAGAAAGCTTTGTAAAAAGTCCAAGGAGCCATTTTAAAGAAATTTATAATCAATAATAGCAGTCTCTCAAACACCTGACACAACAAAAGGAAATCATAAAATGAATAGCAATAAAATTACAATTAAAGAAATGGTATATTTTAATAATAATATATGGCATTTTTGACTCCTTGTTATATCACTTTAAAAATCCAAAGGTAATCCATTTCCTCTATAAACGAAGCAATAACAGCATGTTTTCACTTAAAATATAGTTGTTATTTTAAAGAAAAAAGAAGAAAGAACTCTTCTCAGTGTGGCTAAAAAGATATCAAATGATTCCACTGTATATATATATATTGCCAACTCAAATTTGTCTGTGGCAAATAATGTTTACTGGCACTGTTCAAGGCATTCCCTCCTCCTGTCCCTCTTGATCTTGGTCTGGCATTTATCCTCACCACCCAGAAGAGTTTTGTTTCCCCAAAGTTTACTCTACCTTTAGCTGCCAAGGGCTGATGGCTTTCCTTGTTGCCTAAAGCCATTTCCTTCCAGCTATGGGGGGGGGGGGGGGGGGGGAAGAGTCAGTTAAACCTTCAAAGAAGAAATTTCATTTTGCAGGATGGCATGAAACCAAAACCGTCCTCTTATATTCTACAAAAGTAGTCTACCCACATTCTGTGAATGCTCTTCCATAAATCTTCAAATGAAAATTATTTTTATACTATCTTACAATATCCATTTTATTATGACCTGGCCATCTTTTTTAAAATTTTATTTTCTGATGTTTATTTATTTTTTGAGAGAGAAAGACAGAGCAAGAGCTGGGGAGGAGCAGAGAGAATGGGACACACAGAATCCAAAGCAGGCTCCCAGGCTCCAAGCTGTCAGCACAGAGCCTAACGCGGGGCTCGAACCCACAAACCATGAAATCATGACCTGAGCCGAAGTTGGACGCTTACCCAACTGAGCGGCCCAGGTGCCCCTATGACCTTGCTATCTTAAGTGGTATTCTAACTTGTATGCTCTGAAGAAGAAAGCTCTAATACCTCTGTATAAGAATAATTAATTTGTGACATATAAAACAGAGGGCCATCTGCAATTAGTACAGAGGCACTCCAACACATTACCACCACGATGTGCCACCTCGGTAGCAATTTTAACGAAATCCCTGGTGACAGTTCATGAAATAGGTTAGTCCTTCAAGAAAAAATATGATTGCCAAATTCTTTACAAGAACAAAACAAGACAAAACAACCCAACAGTATGGCTGGTCACTTGCTAGATAAAAGATATTAATCAAAACTGGTGGCCTAACAATAAGCTAGCTTTTCATCCTCATGTTAATAACAAAAGTGCTTACTATTTTTAAATACATTCTGAAAAAAAATTATGGGTGGATTTATTGCCATACAAAGTGTATATATGTATACATTCTAGTAAAAATATGACACTGTCATTAACCAGCATGAATTTTGAAACCCCTTCTCCCCCAAACCCAATAACAGTGATAAATCTTCACTCTTTAGCCCATAGTGTCTCTGAACCTTCCTGAGTGAACACTTTGGATTTGTAAGATAATCTGCCCCTTTAACCTGGAGCAAACACCAACTTGAGTCATGTTGGCATTGGATCTATGTCCTCTGCCTCATTTGATAATACTTGCATCAACTGAGTTCATTCAAGTATCCGTATTTATTATAAAACAATAGTTTAAATTAAATTATTAGTGAGAGACCCTCAAATTCTTGGCAAAAGATACAGATTTAAACCTAATAAGGTCATCATTGTATGTTAGGAGTCACGCATACTAAAGTCATACTGGCTTATGCGCTCCAATTTTCCTTCAAAATATATTTTAATCTAGTTGTGGTCACTGCTTTCCTAAGAATATGCTATAATCTACTTACCTTTGAACACACTATTGCTTACATACTACAAGATGGGAATACATCTCAGGATATTTTAATTTTACCTCCTTAAAATCATAGTATAGGGTTGTAAATGTACCAGATGCTCAACAAATAAAAAAGAAATTGAATCATAAAATGTATAAATTGACTGGCTTGATGTGCTCTGTGGTGAAATAAGTCATATCTTTGTACTTTATCATTTACATAAATATTTAGGAACCCCCCCCACTACTTCATGCCAGGTACTGTGCTCTTTTGGGCCAACAAGAGATTTGGTCTCTGTTTCTTTGGAGCATTCAATATTCAAATCCACAAAGTATCTGCATGCCATAATAAGCACTGTGAAGGAAACAAACAAGGTACCAAGACAGAGATTAACAGAGGACAGGGTACTTTTGACAGGTGATGAAGAATGATCACCTGAGGAAGAGACTTTTCAGCTGAGATTTAAAGTTTGGGAAGGAGCTAGCCATTCAAAGAGTGAAAGGAATAGTCCAGGCACTGGGAACAGCATTTTAAAAGGTCGTAGGGAGTGAAATCAGTCCATGTGTTCCAGGTACTAAAAGACCAATGTGACTGGAGCATATAAAATGAGGGGGATGTGTTCAGTGAGGTTTTACAACCAGATCAGAGTGAGCTGTATGCTAACAGAAACCATTTGTTGTTGACTGGTATCTATGTTTCTGCATTTATTCCTTTTTTCTATGCAGTCAGCTATCCAGTTTTTAAGGAGAGGCATGATGGTATTGCTTTGTATACAATGCAAAGGCTGTAGCAGGAGTCCAGGTAAATTATGATGGGGGCTTGAACTAATTTAGTAGCAGGGTAGATGTAGAAAACAAGTGAAAGAGGCATATCTGAGAAGTATAACTGAATAGAGAGATGTTTGGAAGATAAAACGGACAGATCTAAATATGGACTAGTTATGGATGAAATGGTGTCAAGGGGAAGAGAGAGAGTAATCAACACTTGGATGGTGAAGGCATTTATTCAGAAGTTAAAGATGGGGGGAAAGGATCTGGGACAGTTTTAGGGAAAATCATAATCATACCATTATGACATTTCGAATGATCCATTTACATTAATAAACTTTAAGCTCCTCCACAAGGTCTTGCCTTGGATTAGAAAAATACCAAATAAATCTTTCCAGCATATCACATTCTTTCATATATTTACTAGGAATAGAAATGAGATAAAAGTTAAGTTTCTATTATTCATACAAAATGCAAGAGGTTTTTTTTTTCTTGTCATAGAGAAAGTGGTTTGGTCATACTGAATAAAGTGAATAGCCTTCCAATGACTCTACCTCTGAATTTCTTACTTTTTCTTTGCTGCCAAAACTCACCTCAGCAACAGGTAGCAAAAACACAGAAGCACTACCACAGGAGGGCTCCCATGATCATTTCCAGGTCCTGGGGGACACAGTGAGGCATAAGGATGCTCTTGGCAAAGAGCCAGACCCTGACTCATCTTTCTTCTGTAGATTCTTCAAGGTACTCAGTTAGCCCTGCCCTGAACCATAGGAATCATGGCATATTGTATACTGAGCCTCTGTAAAAATACATCACTGTGACCCATGATTGCACAATGGTTCACTTCCAAAAAGGAATTTCCAATAGACTGGTATTTTAAATATACACACAGTGCAAAAACTTATCTTAGGTAAAACTATTACCAGTAGCCTAAATAGAAGGCAGTGTTCATTACATCAAATGTCATATTTTGTCTGACTTTTTATTGTGAATAAGCTATTTTAATAATCATAACTCTATACATAAGGATCAGAGAAGTCTAGCTTTAAAATAATAAAATATTTTTAAATTCTATTCACCATAGTTTCTAAGAAAGTGAATTCTAGTTTAATTATTTTTTAAATAATGGTAAAAGAATTTGAAAACTTCAATAAAATGGACTATTTAATAATTTTATTTGGTTTACAGATGATATATAGCTAGATTTTATTGATGTTAAAGCAAAAATCATGAAAATATATTTTAAATTATCAAAAGAAAGAAAGAAAAGCAATGTCTTTCTCCTGCCCACAGGGAAGGAGGACAAACAGAAAAGAACATTAATTGTGTTTCTGAAAAGAAATGAACCTGCCAACATTGACACATAGAAACTGAAAATCCACCATTTTTTGAAAACCTTATGTTGATTTGGTTTTTATCTTATTGAAAGGAGTTTTTTTTAAAAAAACTCCTCTAAGCTTCTCATGTAAAAAAAATTGCTCTTAGCTGAAGAGGAAATAAAAATTACTAAGACGGTTGCAACTATAATATAAAAAGAAAATAAAATAAGGAATAAAATGTTATAATCACAAAAGTTGGCATGACATTTTTTAGTTTGGTAATCTTGTTTTGATCTATTGTCTTTAATACAAGTGAGGAAAATACCTATTTGTTTTTCCTTGAAAGTAAATGACCGTTTCGGTTGAGGGCGATAAAAAGTTAAAATGACACCGAATCTTTTCTGCATTTCACTCTCAAATGCTTATTCGTTTGAAAAAACGAAAGTGTGTCGAGAAATGGGGCTAAGCAGTCTGGTCAATCAGTCCTGTTTGTGAGCTGGGAAGGGGTGCGGCGCTGCCGGGCTATCCCTACAGGTAGGATCCGCTGTGCTGCTTCCGCACGCTCACCTCTGCAGATGGGGACTAGAACACAGGCTATTTGTTCTACCTGCCCCTGGAACTGAAACCCATCCAACAATTCTGCTAGCGTAAATAAATTACGGACGTAAACCATCAGGTATAGATAGCTGCCTTTCCTTTCCACGATTTCGGAACCTGCTAGCAAACCCACACGGTCACAATCCGCAAAGGGTCGGCCTTGCAATGGCAATAGGTGCCTCTCCAGCTCCTCTTTCTCCAGTTGCTTGGACTTCTCCGTTCAGTGTCTCCCCTCTCTACCTCCCAAGTGGCATAACACCAAGTAGCCAAAACCCAGAGATGGGAAAATGGATACAGGTGGGTGTGGCGGTTGAGGCTAGCACTGGAGACAGACCGAGGGCTTCCCGGCCCGCCACACGAGAGGAGCAACAGAAAAGGCACTTACTTGCAACCTTGCCCGCCGAGGATGCCCATCCAGCGCACCCGCACAATCTGGCCTGTGAGGAGGGCGCGGGCTTCAGGGACCCCTTCCTCGCTCCTGCTCTCTCCCCGCGGCGTTCTCTCTGCTGCCGCTTCTCCCTCTTTCTTTGGGCTCCTGTTGCTCAGCAGGCGCCTGCCACAAGCCGCTGGCACCCAGGCTAGTCCAGCCCCAGCCCGGCGAGAGGATGGAATTGGAAACCAGACACCCGCCACCAGATCGCTAGCGAGGGCCAGCGCCGAGAGTGCGCCCCTCCTTCCGGGGCGCGCCCTGCCAGCGGCAGCCCCGCCCCCACGCCCCCTGGGGCTGCAGCGCGGCAGGTTCCCCTCACTCTTGCTTCCCCGCCCTTTCCCCCGCCCGCGCCGCCGGCTCTCCACGCGCGCACCCAGTGCAGGGCAGGACCCGCTGCGAGTGCCGCGGCCGCCGGGCTGCACCTTCTCCGCATGTGCTGTGGGAGAAGGCACAGGAGGGGTCGCGACCTCACATCCACCGCCACTCCTTCGGGTGGGGCGCGCGGACGTGCGCGCTCACGTGTGTGTGTGTGTGTGTGTGTGTGTGTGTGTGTGTGTGCGCGCGCGCGCGCGTGTGTTTGTGTGTGTGTGTGTGTATGGTGGGGAGGTCCGTCCAGCATTCTCCAGAGCCCTTCCCTTCCCTCACCCCCGCCCCCTCACCCGTTCCTCCCTCCTGCTCAGCAGAATCTGCTAACGTTTCCGAGAAGTCACTAAGTGTGGTTTGGTGGGAGCCGGAGGAGAACTCCGTGGGGACCAATGGCCAGTCTCCTGCGTCCTGGGCTTTGAGGATTCGGGACTGGGAATCGGTTCCTTCTCTGCGGTTTTGCGCGGGGAGACCCGAGCAGTGCCGTGCAAGACCTTTCTCTAGGCTGCGATTTTTCTTTTCTTTCTTATAACAGATCGATCGGGTTGCCTAATCTAAGGCAGGCAAAGAAAGCGTTTTCTTTCGAAGGTGGAGTGAGGGGTAAAAGGTTGTGTGGGTGGAAAGGGAGACGTAGGGTAGGTGCTGCTTTCCCAGACCTGGCCCCGCTCATCTGGATACATCATCAGTCATATAGGTTCTGGGTTTAGAGCTGAGTAGGAAAGGCTATGAAAATAAAAGGATGAAAAGGATTTATAAAAATCCTTTTGTGTAGGGTGTGTGTGTGTGTGTGTGTGTGTGTGTGTGTGTGTGTGTGTTCTACAGCCGCCGGCTGGGAGGAACAGTAATGAAAACAGGATTGAATTATTTTTCTCAAAGAGAAACAGGAAATTTCCATCGGGAGAAAAAAATGAGGAATTATGTTGGGGAAGGGTGGATTTCTGGATTCAGGCCTTACAAGAGGACAGATCACTTTGCAGTATAAGCATAAGCATAAGTAGTGGGCATTTGCAGCTACAGTGTTATTCGCTTCCACACCTTCCACTGTGGAAATGGTACTTAGTGCTAAATACACAGGATTGTTAGGTCCCGGGGTTTACCTATCTGCTGCTTACTGAGTTTGCCCTGGGGCTTTGGAGCTTATATTCTTGACTTGCAAAATGTGCTATTGAAAGAAGGAAGCTTTCAGTTTCACAGGTGCTCCACTGAAGGATGAACTTGGTTGCCTGGGGATAATTCTCAATGCCACATCATAGCCAAGTCATTGTCTCTTCCTTGATAGGTCGCAGACATTGGAAGAAGAGTTCAATGTACTGCAAGTGATAGCCTTTTTAATCAATGCCATTTTCTTTTTTTTTTTTGCCACCTTCAAGTCCCCCCTCAACTAAATTGTCCCATGCACAGTCACAGAGTGTAAAATGAGCTCCATCAATCCCCTTAGAACTCTCTGGCATCTGATCTCATTTCTATCAGGGAATAATCCATATGACATTAGGAATAATTCAAAATCACAAGATCTCAAATCATGTGTTTTTTTTCCTTAAGAGGATAAATTAGAACACAAACACCTTAGCTGAATGAGACAACTGAAAAAATGATCAATGTTTCTAACAATGATAAAATTTATTAATATAATTAACACAGATTTGATCAGCAAATTTCAAAATACTCAAAGCTTTAGAGAAGCAAATCAAGAACAAACGGAAGTACTGTAATATAAAATATAGTGAGCTTTTTGGAATTCGTTATTCCCAGAGATGGTGCAAAATGAAGATAAAAATAGTTTCAAGATGAATTGATAAATAATGGTACCATATGGAACAAATTATTTTAAAAAATTAAAGTCACCCTTGGTGGTTGTCATGTAACACTACCCAGAAAATATACTGTGGGATGTTGATGGAATACTGGGTTGGGTGATCCATTGGTTTAATGAAGTGCAGCAATTTTTGATAGTGGACAAAAAAGTACTTTCCATCTGTGAGGTAGGAAGGACATTTAGTGTTCCTGTCTCCCTGCCACTAAGAAAATAACAAATAACACACACCATGCTTTGTCAATGACTATACACACACACACACACACACACACACACACACACACACATATATATAGTTGACCTTGACATCACAGGTTCGAACTACATAAGTCTACTCATATTCAAATATATATATATATTATATATATATAATTTATTTGGAGACTTGCAACGATTTGAAAAAAACTTTCAGGTGAACTACATAGCCTAGAAATATTGAATGTTAATATTTCAATGCTGTATTATGAATATGGTGATAGTACTGTATGCCATAAAAATTTTATAATGAGGGGCGCCTGGGTGGCGCAGTCGGTTAAGCGTCCGACTTCAGCCAGGTCACGATCTCGCGGTCCGGGAGTTCGAGCCCGCGTCAGGCTCTGGGTTGATGGCTCAGAGCCTGGAGCCTGTTTCCGATTCTGTGTCTCCCTCTCTCTCTGCCCCTCCCCCGTTCATGCTCTGTCTCTCTCTGTCCCAAAAAAATAAATAAACGTTGAAAAAAAAATTTTATAATGATTGATTCATTAACATATAGACTAGGCTACCATTAAGTAGTCATACCAATTACACTAGGCTACCATAAAGCAATCATATTGCTGCTCCTTTGTTATCAATGCATAAATCGTTACACCTGTAACTAAAAATGCAATTACTTTTCACAGTATCTTTTTGTTTTTGATGTCTAGTGTTAGTAATACATAATCTATTTTAAGAGTTCATTCACAAGTACATATTATTCTCAATATACCTAGGTTCTTGTTAGGGATCGTCAAAAATAAAACCTCCTTGGTCTGTCTGAAGGATCCTTGGAAAGATTTTGCCTATGAGCTCATTGGAAAAGTGTGGTGTGTGTTGTTCATCATGCTCCCAATTCTCTTTTATCTTTCAACCATTTACCCCGTGTCTATTTATTTTATATATCATTTTCAGTCTCCCAAGCATTTTGTAATCTGTTGCTTTTAGTCTATGCTGTGTGTTTACTGTTTTTTTGTTTGTTTTTGTTTTTGTTTTGTTTTGTTTGCAGCTCTGGGATTTTTGCCTCTGTTTAAATCCAGAAAAGAACTATCTGAAACTCTTATTAAATATTATACTAAACATACTTACAGTTCATCAAACATTAAGTGATAATGTCACCTGTGCCTTTTAGAAGGTTAGAGGGTAGGCTTGAATTATGGGAGGCAGAGAAGATAATCTGGTTGAATTAGCTAACAACCAATAGATTCCTAAGGCTATTCACAAATGATGTTCTATAATTTAAGTACACAAAGTAAGGATGTTAATATGTTGAAATTAACCAATATTATATTTCAAAACCAAAACAGAAATAAATAATTTATTTTACTTGGTGGTACCATGGAAATCCACACTTTTATCTTGTCCACAATTGCCATTCCAATTTTTAAAACTTCAGTAAAGTTTCTGAAGGAGAGAGAAATAGACAGTTAAATGAAGACAGTAAATTAAACAATACAGTGCTGGCGGAGTTTGTTTTTTCTCATTAAATAAGATTAGAAATCCATATGTATCTTATAATATCTGCTACGTGGCAATATTCTAATTTGAGTAAAATAATCATGCTGTTGTGAAAATGGAAGCATAAAATGACAAATCTTTTTGTGAGTACATAGCTAAAAAGCAGATTTCAAAAGTCTGGTTTCAAAGTAGGATTAAAAAGCAGTAGAACTATAATTAAAACAGTGCAATATACAAGGAAGATTATCAGTCATAGGTTGGAATAATAAGAAACAGGGGCAAATGAAACAATGAAAAAGTGGTTTCCTAAATGTATCAGCCTCAGAGTACTTGCTTTTCGAATTTGACATGGTGTGAGATTTTGTGCCAGTAAACTCATGTGAAGAAAAATAAACATGTTTTGTCTTGCACATAGTAGAATTCTGAGTAGTATATTGATTGGTCAGTTATTCAAGAAGCATTCCCACTAAGTCAAACAGTCCACCAATGAGTCCTTTACCAGAACAATGCTTTTGCTGATCAGATGCTATTTGTGGAATGCCTTTTGATCAAAACCACTCTTCGCAAAGTTCTCTTCTTGAAGAAGGCTTAAAGCAGACGAGGTTACCCAAATATGAAACATTTATTTTTAGACATTGGGCAACATGATGCACAAGACCGTGATCCCTGAGAGAAAGAACATAGACAAGGAGAGTCCTATGATGGTCTCAACTTAATACATGCAATTAGTTTCCAGGCTGTAGCACAGGAAGGGGGAAATACAAAAAGAGCCTGTATTGAAAAAATTGAAAAAATTCCCTGAATTGAGAAGATGGAAACTGGAGTTTTGGAGGCTGAAGCAGCTAGAATTTGTGGGACAGAGAACCATTAATATATTTCAATACATTTGCCTAACATATTATATTTATGCTATATTAAGTTCATCCTCAAGGATCAGAAATTTTCTTCCATTGAAGATATACAAAACAGATCCTGAAGGTAGTTCCAAAAGAGAAGTTTAGAAATATTTCAGCAATACTGTTAGTGAAATCAAGATGTAACTTCCCGACCTGTTACTTTAAATGGAATAACAGCTTTTTAAATGTATTAATTTCAGTATCTTTACTAAATTGAAACTTCTGTTATGTGACATGAAATGTAATTTGGAAATATAGGTGTCTTTTTTAGTTATTTTGATTGCTGTCAGGTATAGAGTGTTAACTAATTTCCATGTATAGCCTAGTCTGAGTTTTGTCAGAGTAGCAGATGTGAAAACAAAGATGTGGATGGAACATTTGAGAAAGAATAAAGTTAGAGAGAGAAAAAAAATAGGTCCTAAATGGAGTCACTTGTGATAAGTCACAGGTCAGCAAACCAAGACTTTATACCTAACTTAATTGCAGTTTCAAGTTCTCCCAGAAATATAATCTTAAACTAGTAAATCTGGAATTTCCCGGTTTCCACCTGACTGACCCAAAAATAGACGAAGTAATCATCTCTTTCCTTGTCCTTCCCTTTTCAGCCTATAACAGTTTTCCATTTTGTTTAGCGTTGCGCTTAACCAACAAGCTATATGATGTCTATGAGGAAGCAGCTATTCTATGTCTCACAAAATACACCTTTAGAAAATATTGGCCAGTCTACATTACACTTATGCATTAAAAATTAAATTTGGTAAATGTAGATGAACAATATAAGGTAAGTAAAATTCTCAGTAGTTCATTTATTCACAATTAAACCTGTTGACTGAAATCAAGCATGTTAGAGAAATTAAACCACTTCATAGTATAGTAAAAAGAGGACAGAAGCCATTTCCTAATCTATCAATTACAACAGTGTCTTTCCATGGGCATGTCTCCTAATCTCTGTGTGTTCTAGTCTTCTCCTCCATAAATGAGAAGGTTTGTACTAAATTATTTTTAAGTCAGTTTCTTCTGTAAGCTTTTAGATTTCTTTTACATGAATAGGTACAATTTTCTAAGTCAAATTTAAATTGAATATTCTTTCATTGAAACATATGGCCAGGAAAAATGTTATTTGTGAGCAACATGTATTTATATTTTTTCTGACTCCCACTTCTGGAAGGTGTTGCCGAAATGACTAATTAATGTATTTTTAATACAAGTTAAGAGAAATAATCAAATGAGACTTAACTGAATAGAAGCCATAGGCTCAAATATGAAGGTATCTTTATAGCATTGGATTATGACTTTCCTTCAGAGGTACCCCAATACAAATTCTAGCACAAGCATACAGTGGACACTCTGTATATATTATTAATGTGGATACACAAAGTTCAAAATCATTTTCCTCCTTCCTCATTCATTTTTGATAAATGTTACATCTACTGCCACCTGGCGTCCATAATGTCAAATATTTTAGAAAGTCATCTGAAAACTTTTTACACTCTTTTTTTTCCCTTTCTTTTCTTTTCTTTTTTTTTTAAAGAGCAGTTTCAGATTTACAACAAAATGGAGAGGGAAGTACAGAAATTACTCCTATACCCCCTGACCCCACTCATGTATAGCCTTTCCCATTATCAGCATGATTCACCAGAGTGGTACTTTTTTTTTTTTTTTTTTTTTTTTTTTTTTACCAAAGGATGAACCTACATTGTCACATTACAGTCACCAGAAATCCATAGTTTACCTTAGAGTTCACTCTTGGTGCTGTACATTCTGTGAGTTTGGACAAATGTGTAATGACATATATCCACCATTATAATATCATACAGAATATTTTCACTGCCCTAAAACCGTATGCTCTGCTTATTTATGTCTTCCCTCTTCCCCTCTACCTCTGGTAACCATTGATCTTTTTAATGTCTCCATTACAAAGTGTCTAGATGCACCACTGTTGATTTATCCATTCACTGAAGAACATCTTGGTCATTTCTAAGTTTTAGCAATATGAATAAAGGTACTATAAATATCTATGTGCAGGTTTTGTGTGGACATAAGGTATCAACTTCTTTGGGTAAATACCAAGAAGTGTGATTGCTGGATCACATGCTAAGAATGTGTTTAGTTTTGTAAGAAACTACCAAACTATCTTCCAAAGTGACTGTACCATTTTGCATTCCCACCAGCAATGAATGGTTTCCTGTTGCTTCACATACTCGTTAGCATTTGGTGTTGTAAATATTCCACATTTTAGCCATTCTAATAGGTGTGTAGGCATATCTCATTGTTTTTATTTGCATTTCACTGATAACATCTTTTCATACCCTTATTTGCTATCTGTATATCTTCTTTGGTGAGGTGTCTGTTAGGGTCTTTGTCTCATTGTTTTTAACAAGGTTGTTTGTTTTCTTATTGTTGAGTTTCAAGAGTTCTTTGTATATTTTGGATAGCAGTCTGTTATCAGGTGTATCAATTGCAAATATTTTCTCCCAGTCCATGGCTCATATTCTAATTCTCTTGATGCTGCCTTTTACAGACTTTTAAAAAAAAATTTAATGAAGTTTAGCTTATCAATTCTTTCTTTTATAGATTAGGTCTTTGGTGTTGTATCTAAAAAGTCATCACCACATTCAAAGTCATCTAGGTTTGCTCTTATGTTATCTTCTAGGAGTTTTATAGTTTTACATTGTACAACTAGGTCTCGATCAATTCAGAATAAATATTTGTGAAGGGTTTGAGATTTGTCTAGATTCATATTTTTGCATGTGGATGTCCAGTTGTTCTAGCAGCATGTTGAAGAGACTACTTTTTTTCCCCCATTGTATTACTTTTGTTCCTATGTCAAAGATTAGTTGACTATATTTATGAGGGTCTATTTCTGCGCTCTCTCTTCTATTCCATTAATCTATTTGTGTTTCCTTTTACCAATGTCCCACTATCTTGATTACTGTAGGTTTTTAGTAAATTTTGAGGTCAAGTAATATCAGTCCTCCAACTTTGTTCTCCTTCAATATTGTGTTGGCTATTCTGGGTTTTTTGCCTTTCCACATCAACTTTAGAATCAGTTTGTTAATATCCATAGAATAACTAGATAGGATTTTGATGGGAGTGCATTCAATCTATGGATCAAGTTGGGAAGAACTGACATTTTGACAATATTGGATCTTCCCATCCATGAATAGGAAATATCTTTCCATTGATATAGTTCTTTGATTTTATTCATCAGTTTGGTAGTTTTTCTATTTATCTTTTTATAATTTTCTTTTTAATGAGAAGCAAAAGGAAAAGTATGTTTTGTTGATGTTTAAATTTAAGGTCCATCTCTAGATGAGCTGAACAGGGAACGACTTCTGAGTATTTGTAAAAGTGATTTGCGAAGAGGTCATTTCAGCTAATAAATATGACAGGTTTATTTTAGATTTATTTTCTTTTTTGAGATATATTTTTAACAGTTTTTAATTGTTTTATGCAAAAACTTTTCTTTCTGTACTTGTGATTTTATCACAAACATTCATTTAACTTATTTTCAAGAGGATCACACCTGATACAGAAAAGCCTTCCTTGAATCACATAATCTTGTATTACACTCTCTGGATTTATGACAAAGCAAAACAAAACAAAACAAAACAAAACAAAAAGCTTTCAATAAAACAAAAGAGGGGGACAGTATAAATAGGTTATTTACGAAGTTAGGGTATGTAAATTTTTTTGAAAATGTAAATGTAATTAACATTTCATAAAGCACAATTTATTTTTAAAGTATATCTGAAATAAAATTTGTTTAAATTTATGAACAAGGTGTTTTTACTTCTTCCATTACAATAAAATAGGGTGGAGGAAATTCAAGGTATGGTGGTTAGAGGTACCAGGTAGAATCACTGTCTAGACAGGAAACCAAGGCGAGAAACAGGGAAATCTCTATAAAATAAGAGCGCTGTTTAAATAGCATTCAGTGAAGAAGCTAAGTGATAGTATCCATGAGCCACACATACTTTTTAAAAGAGATGTACATATAGCTCTTCAGGAAAGTCTATTTAATTCCAGGGTCTTGGTTGTCTTCTAAGACCTGACCCATCGTAAAAGTAGGTTACTTCTGGGTGTGGCAAGGCTTTGAATATTTACCAAAACCGTTCTAAACAGATACCAAGCTTGAACATTGCCCCCAATTTGTCCTCTCACTTTTCCTCCTTGCACTAGTCTATGCTCTTGAAGGAGAGCAGAAAAGAAAAATGGCAAGTAAAGTCATATGTGGGGAAGCATCTGATGATGATCTTTGTCCTTTTTGATGAAGGCAAAAACATTAATAACCAAAGTACTATTTTAGAACTTTGTGTCTTTGCTTCTGGGTCGGCCTTGAATGGCTTTTGTTCACAAATAAATGATCAAAGAAGTCCTAGTACATGTTGACAAAAGGAGAGGTCAATGGCAGATGTTGGAGCATTGGTGGTCTCTAGAAAAATAGAGGCTTTTTGTTTTATCTAAGCAAAAGAGAGAGGAAAGAAGCATAGAGCAAGTGTTTTTCTTTTTTCCCCTGAGATTTCTTTCTTCCTTGCTTGCTTGCTTCCTTTCTTCTTTCTTTCTTCCTTTCTTTCTTGCTTGCTTGCTTGCTTGCTTGCTTTCTTGCTTTCTTTCTAGCTTTCTTTCTTGCTTTTCTTCCTTCCTTCTTCCTTTTTCCTTTCTTTTTTGGGAAAATTTACACCAAAATCTCTCAAAGTTATTAATTTCCATCACTATTCCCACTATCCTAGCTTGACTGGCATGAACTTTTATTGAGTTACAGAAACAGTCTCCATACCTGCTCGGTCACCCTTCAGCATTACCAACTGTAACCAGTTCTCCATGCTCCCTTTTTAATGGGTGGCCTTCAGGATGAAGGTCAAACTCTTTAATGTATGCACTGTTATCTCTAGCAGGAAGACTTTGCTTTCCTTTTCTGGAGCACCGTGCCCCAACACCTGTACTTAATCCACTTCTACCATCCTGCAGATCTTAGATATCACATTCTCTAAACCCTCTTTGATGAGCTAAGTATGGGTTAAATTCTACTTCTCTATGCTTTCATTATATCCTGAACTTACCCTTATCAAAACTTTACCACATTTTATTATAATTTTTTGTGTGGGTGCCAGAAAATCCCCACAAGGTAATGTTACAGCTGGACCTGGGTGGTTGTTCATGACTTAGTCAGGTGGGTGAGGTTGGAGGAAGAAGACACTCTAGGCAGAGGGAATATCATATGCAAAAATAGGAACCTTTGCACACTGCAGCTAATTTCAGTTTTTACATAGATGAAGTTTAGGAGGCACTTGAGAGAATGAGAGAAGATTAGCCAAGAGAAAAGGAGACATGAAAAGTCTTGAATACATCCTGCTACATTGTCTGGCATTAATCTGAAAGGGAGACATTCTAAAAGTTTTGCAAATATGAATTGTCATCATTGTATTTGACTTTTAGAAGCATTATTCTTCTTTAAAAATATGTATTTCTTCAACAACACTAGGAAGGATGATTTGAAAAATAATACAGGAGAGAAAAAAATAAACACCTAGGGAAACTAGTGAAGTAAAAATGGAACAGAATGGTCAAAACTGGTAGTTTTGTTTTTGTTTTAAGTAAATTGAGAGGAAGGAAGTATTTATTGGATTCAGGTAGGAAGATAGATAGAAGTATGTAGGATAAATCAAAAGGTTTTGGCATGGGTAACAACAAATGGCAATGATGATTTTATTAACCATCGTCTTCCCCCTCAAAAAGTAGCATTGTAAGAAAAATAGATTTGATGGTAGAAGATGATGAATAAAGTTATGCACATATTGAGTTTGAGATGCTGTGAGACATGCAAGTGAAAGTTTTTAGTAAGAAAGTTTGATGTGTGGACATCAACAGTGTTGTCATTAAAAAAATTCCAAATATGATACTTAAAATCTATAATATTTGTATTTTAATTACATTTTAACACTGAAGGAGTGCACACAATATAATCTAAGAATAACATAGTAGCTTTAAGAGGAAAAAAACTTTTGTCAAGCTGTATATCTATATAGATACATAATTTTATATATATTGCTAATTTTCTAAATTAAAAAGTTACAACTTAATATTATTTACAAATCACATTGCATGTCATTATTTTCTTGACTTATGCTTGTTACTTTAGAGATTCATATTTGGTAGCAAAACACAAAGAAGAGAACAGCGTATCACAGTTAGTAACGTGTAGCAGACGCTGTGGTCTGTTACCCATCCCCCTTCAGGAAAAATTGATTCATTCTTTAGGTTAGAGGAAGTTGGGGCAGGGCTGCTGATGGCTTATAGCTGTGATCCTATACAGAAATTATCCTTGACTAAGAGGACTAACCTCATTCAAGGTATGGCCTTTCCCCAGAGGCAGCCCGCATCCAATGACTGGTTAATGTGAGGAAATAGATTTCCAAATATTTCCAAATATTTTCCCTTTATTTGGATATGGGTTAAGCTTCCATAAGTTGACTGAGGCTGTTTTGTAATTGTACTGCAGTTCAATGTCTTCTGCCCAACTCTGCTTCCCTTGCTTCTGCTCAGCTGTAATTGCAGGGAGGACTTCCCAAAGAGCTTCCATACAAATCTTCATCTCTGATTCCTCTATCTAAGAAGAAAGTCCATATTGCATAGAAATATTGAAGAAAGTGGAGTCAGTTGCTCTATGTTATATTGTTCTGGGGAAACTATAGGGATTTGAAGCAGTATTTCTGACTTTGCCTTGCAAGTTTGAGAATAAAAGGGTTAGAGGCCAGGGAATGATTGGGCTACATGTTAGAGCTGTGAGGACTATGGAAAGTACAGAGCCCTCCAGGCCAGCTAGAGTGCTGTTTGCAGTGAGGCTATGGGCTGGCTGCATTGATTCCAGACAAAGGAACATCAGCGGCCAAGGACAGGTGAAAACTCCTCATGGACTTGTACCAAACATGGCCGGCAGTGACCACCTCTTGTCTGGAGATAGTCTGTAGTATGATAAAAACCTGCAGTGCACCCCAGCTCAAGTGAAGCACAAAAGACCTGGATTTAATAATCCCAGATAACTTGCACTATAGGTTCTTATGAGAGAATGTACTACATTCTT
Organism: Prionailurus viverrinus; assembly: GCF_022837055.1. Lineage (NCBI taxonomy): Eukaryota > Metazoa > Chordata > Mammalia > Carnivora > Felidae > Prionailurus > Prionailurus viverrinus. The sequence goes on along the minus strand of NC_062568.1, from coordinate 61,570,287 downwards.
TGCTTCAATACCATTGTTGAATAAAAGGAGATATTGTCTGAAGATTCAATCATCCATGGGTATTTCTGATTTAGGGACACCCCCAAAAATATACATACCTGAACCAGGGCACCAGTGAACTGTAAACTGGCACCCAAGTGATGCAAGTTTTTTCCTGACGTCTTAGGCCATTAACCCACATTAAGTGATATTATCATAAGCATCAGCCTCATGGGACCTGGGGAAGGAAGAGGATGGCGACAGAAGGCTGAAATGATGGCCACTGGCTAATTGTAGCTTTTAATGATCTACCCCACAGGTTTTTGGAAGTCTTCCATATTCCATATATTTGGAAAATGATCTATATCATCCAGCTGGGTTGGCAAGGACATTGTAGTTCTCAGGAATTAAAAACATAATGACTCCATTTGACTGATTTATTTATTTCTTTTAACTTTCTTCTATCAATCACTTTGCTTTCCATCTTTTCCCCTAGGGATTTAACTTTGTGGTATCACAAGTAATGAGCTGTAGAAAAATGCAATCTTGTTTCTCTCTTACATAGAAGTTCAAAATTTCTCCATAGAAACAAAGCTAAACAAATACATTTAATGTCATTATTAAAGAACATCTTTCCATTTTTAAAAAGAAGATGAAACAACTATGAAAGGATGAACCATGCTATTGTGTCTAAAAGGCTGGGCTTTCAAGGCAGGTGAACCTTGTTAATGTGTTGAACATTCTAGGTTCTGGTTATTTCATCATCAGGAGGACAATCATGCCTGCTTTGTATGAGTCTGTGAGGATTACATAAAACAGAATCTATAAAAATACCTTAAGGCTGGGCTTGGCCCATAAGACCCACGGTTAATGCAAAATGATAAAGACACAAATAGAGTGATAGATAGTTAAGGTTTTTGAGTGTTCATGACATCCCAGGGATTGGCACACAATCACATTATATTCTCATCACAAACCAGGGGTTAGGCATATTTACTACTCCTATTTAACAGACAAGGACACTGGAGCTTATCTTAAATAAATAACTTTATACACAAATGATAAATGAAGCTACATCACTTCTGAGTAGAAACAAAAATCAACGACTGAAGAATGGGGGGAAGAGAAAGAGGGAAGCAATGAGGGAGGTGGAGAAGACACAGAGAGAGAAGGAGGCAGAGACAGCAACGAGGGAGACAGAGAGAAGAGAACAGAATCTGAAGCAGGCTGCAGGCTCTTAGCTGTCAGCACAGAGCCCGAGGTGGGGCTGGAACCCATGAACCGTAAGATGGTGACCTGAGCCAAAGTTGGACGCTTAAGCGACTGAGCCACCCAAGCGCCCCTATATCTAAGTTTTAAAGCCAATTTTCAACACCTAAGACTGAGTCACGTTCTCCTTGACTTATGCTTTGAAATTTTCTTTCCTCATGCTTGACACAATCATAATTGTCTATTTTTTAGCCTAAAAGGGTAAAAGCTCTGTAAAAGGGGGGACTATATCTACTTTACTTATTACCATATCTTAATGCTAAAGGATGCCTGGTAAAGAGAAGAAGCTCAATTATTAAATGAAAGAATGAAATAATAAAGAAGAAGACAAGTGAATGTGGAACACATGGTGGTGACACATTCCACCAAACAGCGTGTGCCGATATGGAAGTGAGAAATACAACAAATACATTAAAGAATTATAATCTATTGGATGACTTTTACATGTGAGGCAGGGAGTGAATGAAAATGAAATTGAAGAGCTAAGCAAAAGTAAGTCTTAGAGGGACTTGTATGACAAGCCAAGGAGCTTAGACTTTATCTTGTCAGTGATTGGGTAATAGTTAGCTGTTAACTTACGAGCACTTTGATTCATGTGCTTCTCTCTGAACAGGATGATAAAGCATTCATAATCTAATTCTAACAAGCACAAGGGAACCCATGACATCAATACTTGCCTACTTAAATTTATTCCTGATTTCATTATATCTTTCCTTCCCTTTTTTATTTTTAATTCTTAAGAAAGGTTATTTATTTTGAGAGGGGTAAAGGGCAAAGAGGGGAAGAGAGGAAGTCCCAAGCAGGCTCTGCACCTGCAGCATAGAGCCCCACACAAAGGCTCAAACTCAAGAACCACAAGATCATGACTTGAGCTGAAATCAAGTGCCGGTCGCTCAGCCGACTGAGCCGCTCAAGGGCCCCATGCCCTTCCCCTATTTTCTTTTAGCTTCATTTCCTTCTTTTCTCATTTTCAAAACCAAACCATAGCCTATTCCCCTGAATAATGTGGCCTCTGCCTGTCTCTTCCCCTTCGTCTTCTGCTCTCCCACTCACTCGCCTTACTCAAGCTCACAAGTCTTCTTCCAGATCTTAGAACCCACTAAGTCTATTCTGAGCTGTATTCTTTTCTAGGGCTGCTGAAACAAAGTAGCACAAACTGGTCACCTTAAAACAACAGAAATTTATTCTCACATTTCTGGAGGCCAGAAGCCTAAAATCAAGGTGCTAAGCAGGATTTACTGAGAGGGTTCTGGAGGTTCTTGAAGGAGAATCCTGTTGGTCCATGCCTTTCTCTTGGCTTCTGGGGGTTGCTAACAACTGCTGGTGTTCCTTGGCCAGTAAATGTGTCACCAAGTCTCTGTCTTCATGTGGCATTCTCCCTGCATGTGTGTCTGTATCTCTGTGTGGTGTGCAAATTTCTCTCTTCTTATAAGGGCACCTCCTGGTATATGCCCACCCTAATCCATCGTCTCATCATCTCAACTTGATGGCATCTACAAAGACCCTATTCCTGATCAAACCCCATTTCACATTCACAGATAGTAGGATTTGAACATGTCTTTTTTGTAGAATACAATTCAACCAACAACACCAGCCTAGAGTTTTCCTTAGCCCTTCAAATCCTAGCATGGCTGTCTCCTTGTTTGTCGAGTACCAACCCAAAGGTCACCTTCGCAGGTCGAAAATGACACTACACTGAAATGTCACCTTTCCCTAACCCCACACTTCATGCCTCACATCTTCTATTTCCCAGTTGGTCTTGATTATACCATCCAGCTTGATTTTCTTCATGCAGTTTTTACTATCTGAAAGTATGTAAAAATATATTTATTTTTTTGTCTGTGTGTCCCTGTAGAATTTAATCTCTGCAAAGAGCAGAGACCACACCTCCCTTAATTGCTACTATAGCCTAGAACAGTGTCTGGAGTAGAGTGAACTGTTAAAGTCTTGCTAAAGGAAACTTATTCTATATTTTTTCAGTTGTTTATGGCCATGACAGTAATGCATAACACACAGTCAAAAATCTCACTGTCATACAACAATCAGCATTCATTGTCACAGGCAGGAATTTTACTGGGGGTTGGATAGATGGCTCTGCTTTCTGACCTGGGCTTATATGTCTGGAGGTTGGCTGGCTGTTAGTAATCTAGATCAATCTGGACTGGCCTCAGTTGGGGCACTTGGGACAGCTCAGTTCTACTGGACAGATCTTTCACCATCCAGCACCCAGCTAATCTAGACATATTTTCACAAGAAGACAGCAAGTGGAAACATATAAGATCTCTTGTGACTTAGGCCCAGACTAGTTTGGAGAACGTTTTGTCACATTCTAATGAGCAAAGCGAGTCACATGGCCAAGCTCAGATTCAAGGGTGAAGAAATAAACTTGTCTCGCTCTTTAATGAGATAAACTGTAACACCACATAGCAAAGGGAAGAGCAAAGAATTAGGACCATACATATAATCTACTATAAGCATATTTTTGAATGTTACCTTAACCCCATTCTAGAACACGATGGGGTAAAAATAAGTATCTATACAAATAAAAGTGTTTTTCTGATTTAAGAAAACCAAATAGATTAACACTCCCAATGTTTTTACTCAGAAGTACTAAAGTATAATAGTCTGAGGACATAAACTTGATTCTTATCTCTACCACATACTAGCCTAAGAGTTATCTATAAAATGGAGACAATAATAATATCCATCCAATGGATTTTTTTATAAGGAGGTAATGCTATATATAGTGCTTGGGTTATATTAAGCATTCAATAAACAATAACCACTATTATTAGGTATTATCACTCATTACCATTAAGTGCAGGAGTAGAAGATATAAAATGACTTTTATAAATGCTTCATTACTTTCAGCTCCAACAATGTTCAGTATGGATTTATTTAAAACACTTTTTTCTTAAAATTTGCATGTAACTGATTTGGTTATAAAAATTTCCCCCAAGAGGCAGGCGCCTGGGTGGCTCATTCAGCTAAGCATCTGACTCTGGCTCAGGTCTTGATCTAGTGGTTCATGAGTTGGAGCCTCGCATCCAGCGGGCTCTGTGCAGACAGCTCAGAGCCTGGAGCCTGCTTCGGATTCTGTGTCTCCCTCTCTCTGCTCTTCCCCCACTCATGCTCTGTCTCTGTCTCTCTCTCTTAAAAATAAATAAATGTTAAAAAAAAAAAGCTTTAAAATGTTCCCCCAAGAATCAGTTGCCCCTGGTATATCTATCATTTACACTGTAGACTACACAAAAGAAAGCCATAATCAGAATGAAGAATAAGACTACACATACTAATGTGCTCTAATAAAGTGAGATATCCTGTGATTTATTAAAATTATATATAAATTATTAATCTATAATAATCCTCTGATTGGTACTCTGATTCACGAAATCACTAATTCTACTAGAGTCCAACTTGGCACCCACCTTGTTATTTGAAAAGCCTTATTAGTTCAAAAGCATGCCTTCATTTGGATATATTTGGCTCAGCAAAACAATATCGACTACTTCTGAAGAGAAAGCGTTCCTGAAATTATAATGTAAGTCAGTGGGAATGGTGAGAAGTCACTAGTCAGAACATTGTATTCCAATACTTTGGCTGAAGTTGCTCTTTTCCATTATGGGATTACGTTACATAAGTAAGTAGAAAGGGCAGAAAGGAAGAAGGGAGGAAGAAACAAGGAGAGAAGGAGGAATTGAAGGAAGCTAGAAATGAAAGAAAGTAGGAAAGGAAGGAAGGAAGGAAGGAAGGAGGGAAGGAAGGGAGGAGGGAAGGGAGGGAGGAAGTAGGGAAGGAAGGAAGGGAGGAAGGAAGACAGAAGGAGAGAGAAAGGAAGGGAGGAAGAAAATTGTGCTACTTTTTATATCTGGAAATGGGCTTGTCCCTTTTATGTATGTATGTATGTATGTATGTAGGTAGGTAGGTAGGTATATATGTACATATGTATATATTATTCATAATTATATTTGCTGTGTTTGGACAATTCCTCTTCCATGTGAATTTTAGGATCATCAGCTTGCCTGGTTCCAACAATAGCAACTATATTAAAAAAAAATTATTTGGAATTAATTTCAGGAGAATGTATATCTTTTTGATTTTGAGGCTTTTCATCAGCATGCCTATCCATTTATTACTTTTTAAAAGACAACTCAATAGCTACTAGACATTTCTCCAAAATGATCTTGTTCATTTTTAAAATAAACAATTTTAATTTTGTAAAGGTTTATGTGCTCTTGGAAAAATTGTATATTCTTTATTTGTGGTGTGCAGGTTAGACCAAACTCATTAATAGTGTTCTTCAAGTGTTCTAAATCTTACTAATTGTTTTTGCATAATGTTTCTCAAAGAATTATATTTAAATATTACTTTCTATGATTATGTAATTTTTGTTAAAATTTCATTGCTTTTTGCACCACCTATTTTATTTCATTTTTCTTTGTTTTAATTTACTTTTATTTTACTTTACTTTTTTATTTTATTTTATTTTATTTCATTTTATTTTATTTGAGTGCAAGCAGGGAAAAGGGGCAGAGAGAGCATCTCAAGCAGGCTTCACGCTCGGCACAGCTGAACCCAATGTGGGGTTTGATCCCATAATCCTGGGATTATGACCTGAGCAGAAATCAAGAGTCAGATGTTATACCAGCTGAGTCACCCGGATGTCCCTGCACCACCTATTTTAATGCCGCTTCACTAGGTTATGTTTTTTCTTTTATCATTAGGTACCATCCTTCTTCACCCTGTTTAATACTTTTATTATATATTTTATACGTGTGATGTTAACATTGTTTGACTCCATTTTTAAATTATGTTTGTTATTGTTTCTGTTTCTCTACTGTCAATTTTACTCCATGATTTCCTGTTATGTGTATATCCTTTGAGGAATACATATCTGGTAATTGTTTCATTTATTTATGTAGTGTTAAAACTGTACTTTTTCTTAAAGTTCATTTCGTTTTTGAGAGAGAGAGAAAGAGGCAGAGAGAGAAGGAGAGAAAGAATTCCAAGCAGGCTCTACACTGTCAGTGCAGAGCTCCACACAGGCCTCGAACTCATGAACCGTGAGATGACTAAGCCACCAAGGTACCCCAATACTGTATTTTAAGAACAAATTTTATGGAATTATTTTTGTTCTTGTGTATACTTTTGTGATTGTATATCTATTTTTTAAAGATTTGTCTTTATTTTGTTATTTAATTTTTGCCTTTTGAACTAAATACAAAACACACTAATTTGTCATATATACACCTGGAAGTATGTATATAGAATTATAATACATTTTTCAATTAAAACTTTTTTGAACAGTTTGAGATTTACAGAAAAAAAATAAGACAGTACAGAATCCTATATATGCCATATCCAGTTTCCCCCATTATTAACATCTTAATTTAATATAATACATTTGTTATAATTAAAATGAACTAATATTTATATATAATTACTAACTAAATCCATGGTTTATTCAGATTTCCTTAGCTTTTACCTCATGTTCTGTTTCTGTGCCAAAAGTCCACATAGGATAGTATGCAACATTTACCTGTCCTGTTTCCTTAGGCTCCTCTTGACTGTGACAGCTTCTCAGGCTTTCCTTGTTTTGGATGACCTTGACAATTTTGAAGAGTGCTAATCAGCATTCTACAGAATGCTCCTCTTTTGGAATTTATCTGATAGCCACCCCTGCTCCCGCCCCACCCTGTGATTAGATTGATACAGAATTTTTGGAGGAAGATCACAGAGATAAAATACTTTTTTTGTTACATCATATCAAGGCTATGTACTATCAATATGATTAATGACTGTAGATCTTGACCATATTCTGACTGATAGAACTGGTCATGTTTCTCCACTATGAGGTCATCCTTTCTCTCCCTTTCCACACTAGGCAAAACTATATTCTAATAGGCATTTGTATTTAATTTACTTATGTATTTGAATTTATTCCTGGCATCTTATTTTTTCTGTTTATTCTCTTGATTTTCTTCTTTTTATACTATTCTTGCTTTCTATTTATGGATATCTTCTATTTCCTTTACTTTCCTGTGATAATTATTCTTAAATGTTTATGGCATATACCCATGTATACATTTTTAAGAAAATATTTTATTCATTATATCTAACTTCTTGCCAAAAAATTACGATAATTAATGCCTTAAAGTGTCTTTTTTCCAGAATTTTCTATACATACACATGTCTATATAATTTAGCATAACAAATTATACCTTTTTCAAATCAAATTTTGTATGTATAATTTATATCCAATTCCGTATCTTATATGTACAGTTTAATGAGTTTTGCAAAATGTAGGGTTAGTTGTATAACCACAACTGCCAAGATACTGAATTGAACATTTTCATCACCCAAAAGATTCCGTTTGGTCCCTTCACCCCACACCCAGACCCAGGCAACCACTGATGTGCCTTCTATCACTGTAGTTTTGCCTTTTCAAGAATTTGCTTTAAATGGCATCATAGAATATGTACTATTTTGTATCTTCTTTCTTTCACTTAGCACAATAATTTTGACATTCATTTATATTGTGATTATCAGCAGTTCATTCCTCTTTTTTTTTCTTTTTCTGGGTAGTATTCCACTGTGTGGATAAGTCACAGGTTTTTTTATCCATTCACCAGTCAATGGGCATTTAAATTGCTCACGTTTGGGATTATTATGAAGATACCTGCTATGAGCACCCAATAAAGACTTTATATGGACATTTGTATCCCTTTCTCTTTGATACCTACGGAGTGGTGGCTTTTCTGGCTACCAAAACTGTGCTTTAAGAAGTAGTCAAGCTATTTCCCAAAATGGTTGTATCACTTTACATTCTCATCTGTAATATATGACAGGTCTCGCTGCTGTGCATACATACCAGCACGTGTTATTGCCATTCTTTACGAGTTTATCCATTCTAGTAGGCACAAACTGGTATCTCATTGTGGTTTTTATTTGCACTTTCCTATGTCTAATTAACTAGTTGGGGCTTATTTGTTACTTGGATCTCTTGTATATATCACTTACATCTTCCTTTTGTGAAGATGTGTATCCAAATTTTTTGCTACGTTTTAATCTGTTTATCTTCTCAATATTGATACGTAAGAGTTCCTTATATATTATGAATAAAAGCTCCTTTTCAGATACATATATTAAAATATTTTCCTAAATTATAATGGAGTTTTATTTTCTTTGCAGCACTTTTAATGAGAAAATGTTTTTCAATTTTATATAGCCCTAGTAATAAATTTTGTTTTACAATGGTTTTGCTTTTTATGCTTGCTTAAGAAATCCTTCATTTACCACATATTAGAGTGATTATCTTCCATGTTTTCCTTTAGGATTTTAACAGTTTTAGCACTTATGTGTAGATCTAAGATCTATTTCACGATAATTTTTTGTTTGTTTGTTTATTTATTTATTTATTTATTTATTTATTTATTTATTTTTTAAATATTGGAACTGTTGTTTATTTGGATCTTGGCAATATTCCATATTTTTATGAGAAATACACGTTTTTTTAGAAAAATAACATGAAGCAAAACAACATTAAAAAGCATTCTAACTATGTGGCTATTATCCCAAAACACATGAGATAAAATAATCAATTTTAGTGATTTTTTCTTTTCCCTAATTGTTCAGTATTTTCTAAAATATTTATATTGATTTTATATGTTGAATATCAACATTTATGTCTCTCTAGAAATATATTTTAAGTTATAAAATTAGAATTTATGAATTTTAAGTTAATTTTCATTTTACTTAATTTTGTAATACCTTTCCGTAAAGGTAATTATTCCTAAAAATGAAATTGATATTTCTATTTTTCCCCAAATACGAGTGCCATAATTGCCCTCTAGATATTTTAACTAATTTTCACACCCAACTGCAGTTTTTAAGGTCTCTTTCTTTACCCTTGCTAACAGTGTGCTTTATCATCAATATAATAACTTCAGTTTTGAAAAAAAATACGATGTATACACCCCACTTCATAATCCTTTCTGAATCATCACACAAAGTATAAATTATAGCATAATGGTGATTACATTTTAGGGAAAAAACATTTTAATGCATGTTTATAAAGTATACTGCCTCCATTAATAACAAATATTGTAATTAATTTTAATACTAAGGGTATTATAAACAAAACATGTAAGTATATGTGTGCATATGCATTTGCACATTTGTATAGAATATACAAACTATAATGTTTATTGCTGCTTGCATTTGAGGTGAACTCTTCTTGAATTTCATTAAAGTTATATACAGATTTTTGTATGGATTTCTTTTTACTGGGATTTAACTTTGGTAAACTATTGGAAAACTCAAATAACTTGTTCAAGCGGAAATCTTGCTTTTTGTTGTGAAAATGGCCTTTATCAAATATTATTTTATCAACAAGACAATGGTGTTACATCAAATAGGAGTTCCTCCTCTTCATGTGGTATTGCTGAAGATCAAAAAGATAGGGGTCTCCTCTTAGTTCACACCTAACATGCACTAGAACTTTCACTGGACTATAAAACCCAAAATTTCATTTGCCCTGTTCCACCACAGTGAGAGTAGAGCCATTGTTTTCTTCACCATTGTATTCTAGGTCACTAGAAAAGTAAACTCTGAAGCTTTTATATATGTAGATATACAGATATATAATACATCTATCTATATCTATAGTATATGATCTATAGAGAGTATATACTATATACCTAAGTAGATCTGTACCCATCACTTTTTTCATTTATTAACTAGAACATTTCTATAAAACTTCATCTAAGTTGCTATATACCTTAGATCTTTATACATACACACATACACATTTCTTTTCACTTTTGCCTTTTTAAATATTGTTCTTGCCTTTTTTTTCACTTTTATTGTCTAAATCCCCCTTTTTTTTAATGAAATTTATTGACAAATTGGTTTCCATACAACACCCAGTGCTCATCCCGAAAGGTGCCCTCCTCAATACCCATCACCCACCCTCTCCTCCCTCCCACCCCCCATCAACCCTCAGTTTGTTCTCAGTTTTTAAGTCTCTTATGCTTTGGCTCTCTCCCATTCTAAACTCTTTTTTTTTTTTTCCTTCCCCTCCCCCATGGGTTCCTGTTAAGTTTCTCAGGATCCACATAAGAGTGAAACCATATTGTATCTGTCTTTCTCTGTATGGCTTATTTCACTTAGCATCACACTCTCCAGTTCCATCCATGTTGCTACAAAAGGCCATATTTCATTTTTTCTCATTGCCACGTAATATTCCATTGTGTATATAAACCACAATTTCTTTATCCATTCATCAGTTGATGGACATTTAGGCTCTTTCCATAATTTGGCTATTGTTGAGAGTGCTGCTATGAACATTGGGGTACAAGTGGCCCTATGCATCAGTGCTCCTGTATCCCTTGGATAAATTCCTAGCAGTGCTATTGCTGGGTCATCCGGTAGGTCTATTTTTAATTTTCTGAGGAACCTCCACACTGCTTTCCAGAGCGGCTGCACCAATTTGCATTCCCACCAACAGTGCAAGAGGGTTCCCGTTTCTCCACATCCTCTCCAGCACCTATAGTCTCCTGATTTGTTCATTTTGGCCACTCTGACTGGCGTGAGGTGATACCTGAGTGTGGTTTTGATTTGTATTTCCCTGATAAGGAGCGACGCTGAACATCTTTTCATGTGCCTGTTGGCCATCCGGATGTCTTCTTTAGAGAAGTGTCTATTCATGTTTTCTGTCCATTTCTTCACTGGGTTATTTGTTTTTTGGGTGTGGAGTTTGGTGAGCTCTTTATAGATTTTGGATACTAGCCCTTTGTCCGATATGTCATTTGCGAATATCTTTTCCCATTCCGTTGGTTGCCTTTTAGTTTTGTTGGTTGTTTCCTTTGCTGTGCAGAAGCTTTTTATCTTCATAAGGTCCCAGTAATTCACTTTTGCTTTTAATTCCCTTGCCTTTGGGGATGTGTCGAGTAAGAGATTGCTACGGCTGAGGTCAGAGAGGTCTTTTCCTGCTTTCTCCTCTAAGGTTTTGATGGTTTCCTGTCTCACATTTAGGTCCTTTATCCATTTTGAGTTTATTTTTGTGAATGGTGTGAGAAAGTGGTCTAGTTTCAACCTTCTGCATGTTGCTGTCCAGTTCTCCCAGCACCATTTGTTAAAGAGGCTGTCTTTTTTCCATTGGATGTTCTTTCCTGCTTTGTCAAAGATGAGTTGGCCATACGTTTGTGGGTCTAGTTCTGGGGTTTCTATTCTATTCCATTGGTCTGTGTGTCTGTTTTTGTGCCAATACCATGCTGTCTTGATGATGACAGCTTTGTAGTAGAGGCTAAAGTCTGGGATTGTGATGCCTCCTGCTTTGGTCTTCTTCTTCAAAATTCCTTTGGCTATTCAGGGCCTTTTGTGGTTCCATATGAATTTTAGGATTGCTTGTTCTAGTTTCGAGAAGAATGCTGGTGCAATTTTGATTGGGATTGCATTGAATGTGTAGATAGCTTTGGGTAGTATTGACATTTTGACAATATTTATTTTTCCAATCCATGAGCAGGGAATGTCTTTCCATTTCTTTAAATCTTCTTCAATTTCCTTCATAAGCTTTCTATAGTTTTCAGCATACAGATCCTTTACATCTTTGGTTAGATTTATTCCTAGGTATTTTATGCTTCTTGGTGCAATTGTGAATGGGATCAGTTTCTTTATTTGTCTTTCTGTTGCTTCATTGTTAGTGTATAAGAATGCAACTGATTTCTGTACATTGATTTTGTATCCTGCAACTTTGCTGAATTCATGTATCAGTTCTAGCAGACTTTTGGTGGAGTCTATCGGATTTTCCATGTATAATATCATGTCATCTGCAAAAAGCGAAAGCTTGACTTCATCTTTGCCAATTTGGATGCCTTTGATTTCCTTTTGTTGTCTGATTGCTGATGCTAGAACTTCCAGCACTATGTTAAACAGCAGCGGTGAGAGTGGGCATCCTTGTCGTGTTCCTGATCTCAGGGAAAAAGCTCTCAGTTTTTCCCCGTTGAGGATGATGTTAGCTGTGGGCTTTTCATAAATGGCTTTTATGATCTTTAAGTATGTTCTTTCTATCCCGACTTTCTCAAGGGTTTTTATTAAGAAAGGGTGCTGGATTTTGTCAAAGGCCTTTTCTGCATCGATTGACAGGATCATATGGTTCTTCTCTCTTTTTTTGTTAATGTGATGTATCACGTTGATTGATTTGCGAATGTTGAACCAGCCCTGCATCCCAGGAATGAATCCCACTTGATCATGGTGAATAATTCTTTTTATATGCCGTTGAATTCGATTTGCTAGTACCTTATTGAGAATTTTTGCATCCATATTCATCAGGGATATTGGCCTGTAGTTCTCTTTTTTTACTGGGTCTCTCTCTGGTTTAGGAAGCAAAGTAATACTGGCTTCATAGAATGAGTCTGGAAGTTTTCCTTCCCTTTCTATTTCTTGGAATAGCTTGAGAAGGATAGGTATTATCTCTGCTTTAAATGTCTGGTAGAACTCCCCTGGGAAGCCATCTGGTCCTGGACTCTTATTTGTTGGGAGATTTTTGATAACCGATTCAATTTCTTCACTGGTTATGGGTCTGTTCAAGCTTTCTATTTCCTCCTGATTGAGTTTTGGAAGAGTGTGGGTGTTCAGGAATTTGTCCATTTCTTCCAGGTTGTCCAATTTGTTGGCATATAATTTTTCATAGTATTCCCTGATAATTGTTTGTATCTCTGAGGGATTGGTTGTAATAATTCCATTTTCATTCATGATTTTATCTATTTGGGTCATCTCCCTTTTCTTTTTGAGAAGTCTGGCTAGAGGTTTGTCAATTTTGTTTATTTTTTCAAAAAACCAACTCTTGGTTTCGTTGATCTGCTCTACAGTTTTTTTAGATTCTATATTGTTTATTTCTGCTCTGATCTTTATTATTTCTCTTCTTCTGCTGGGCTTAGGCTGCCTTTGCTGTTCTGCTTCTAGTTCCTTTAGGTGTGCTGTTAGATTTTTTATTTGGGATTTTTCTTGTTTCTTGAGATAGGCCTGGATTGCAATGTATTTTCCTCTCAGGACTGCCTTTGCTGCGTCCCAAAGCGTTTGGATTGTTGTATTTTCATTTTCGTTTGTTTCCATATATTTTTTAATTTCTTCTCTAATTGCCTGGTTGACCCACTCATTCGTTAGTAGGGTGTTCTTTAACCTCCATGCTTTTGGAGGTTTTCCAGACTTTTTTCTGTGGTTGATTTCAAGCTTCATAGCATTGTGGTCTGAAAGTAAGCATGGTATAATTTCAATTCTTGTAAACTTATGAAGGGCTGTTTTGTGACCCAGTATATGATCTATTTTGGAGAATGTTCCATGTGCACTCGAGAAGAAAGTATATTCTGTTGCTTTGGGATGCAGAGTTCTAAATATATCTGTCAAGTCCATCCGACCCAATGTCTCATTCAGGGCCCTTGTTTCTTTATTGACCGTGTGTCTAGATGATCTATCCATTTCTGTAAGTGGTGTATGAAAGTCCCCTGCAATGACCACACTCTTATCAATAAGGTTGCTTATGTTTATGAGTAGTTGTTTTATATATTTGGGGGCTCCGGTATTCGGCGCATAGACATTTATAATTGTTAGCTCTTCCTGATGGATAGACCCTGTAACTATTATATAATGTCCTTCTTCATCTCTTGTTACAGCCTTTAATTTAAAGTCTAGTTTGTCTGATATAAGTATGGCTACTCCAGCTTTCTTTTGGCTTCCAGTCGCATGATAAATAGTTCTCCATCCCCTCACTCTCAATCTAAAGGTGTCCTCAGGTCTAAAATGAGTCTCTTGTAGACAGCAAATAGATGGGTCTTGTTTTTTTATCCATTCTGATACCCTATGTCTTTTGGTTGGCGCATTTAATCCATTTACATTCAGTGTTATTATAGAAAGATACGGGTTTAGAGTCATTGTGAAGTCTGTATGTTTTATGCTTGTAGTGACGTCTCTGGGACTTTGTCTCACAGGGTCCCCCTTAGGATCTCTTGTAGGGCTGGTTTAGTGGTGACAAATTCCTTCAGTTTTTGTTTGTTTGGGAAGACCTTTATCTCTCCTTCTATTCTAAATGACAGACTTGCTGGATAGAGGATTCTTGGCTGCATATTTTTTCTGTCTAGCACCCTGAAAATCTCGTGCCAATTCTTTCTGGCCTGCCAAGTTTCAAAAGAGAGATCAGTCACGAGTCTTATAGGTCTCCCTTTATATGTGAGGGCACGTTTACCCCTTGCTGCTTTCAGAATTTTCTCTTTATCCTTGTATTTTGCCAGTTTCACTATGATATGTCGTGCAGAAGGTCGATTCAAGTTACGTCTGAAGGGAGTTCTCTGTGCCTCTTGGATTTCAATGCCTTTTTCCTTCCCCAGTTCAGGGAAGTTCTCAGCTATGATTTCTTCAAGTACCCCTTCAGCACCTTTCCCTCTCTCTTCCTCCTCTGGGATACCAATTATGCGTATATTATTTCTTTTTAGTGTATCACTTAATTCTCTAATTTTCCCCTCATACTCCTGGATTTTTTTATCTCTCTTTTCTCAGCTTCCTCTTTTTCCATAACTTTATCTTCTAGTTCACCTATTCTCTCCTCTGCCTCTTCAAGCCGAGCTGTGGTGGTTTCCATTTTGTTATGCATTTCGTTTAAAGCGTTTTTCAGCTCCTCGTGACTGTTCCTTAGTCCCTTGATCTCTGTAGCAAGAGATTCTCTGCTGTCCTGTATACTGTTTTCAAGCCCAGCGATTAATTTTATGACTATTATTCTAAATTCACTTTCTGTTATATTATTTAAGTCCTTTTTGATCAGCTCATTAGCTGTTGTTATTTCCTGGAGATTCTTCTGAGGGGAATTCTTCCGCTTGGTCATTTTGGATAGTCCCTGGCGTGGTGAGGACCTGCAGGGCACTTCCCCTGTGCTGTGGTGTATAACTGGAGTTGGTGGGCGGGGCCGCAGTCAGACCTGATGTCTGCCCCCAGCCCACCGCTGGGGCCACAGTCAGACTGGTGTGTGCCTTCTCTTCCCCTCTCCTAGGGGCGGGATTCACTGTGGGGTGGTGTGGCTCGTCTGGGCTACTTGCACCCTGCCAGGCTTGTGATGCTGGGGATCTGGCGTATTAGCTGGGGTGGGTAGGCAAGGTGCTCGGGGGCAGGAGGGGCAGGCTTAGATCGCTTCTCCTTAGGTGATCCACTTCAGGAAGGGCCCTGTGGCAGCGGGAGGGAGTCAGATCCGCTGCCGGAGGTTTGGCTCCGCCGAAGCGCAGAGTTGGGTGTTTGCGCGGAGCGAGCAAGTTCCCCGGCAGGAACAGGTTCTCTTTGGGATTTCGGCTGGGGGATGGGCGGGGGAGATGGCGCTGGCGAGCGCCTTTGTTCCCCACCAGACTGAGCTCTGTTGTCAGGGGGCTCAGCAGCTCTCCCTCCTTTTGTCCTCCAGCCTTCCCACTTACCGAGCAGAGCTGTTAACTTATGACCTCCCAGAAGCTAAGTCGCGCTTGTTGTGGGAACACAGTCCGTCAGGCCCCTCCGCTTTTGCCAGCCAGACTCGGGGACTCTGCTTGGCCAGCGAGCCGCCCCTCCGCCCCGGCTCCCTCCCGCCAGTCCGTGGAGCGCGCACCGCCTCGCCGCCCTTCCTACCCTCTTCCGTGGGCCTCTCGTCTGCGTTTGGCTCCGGCGACTCCGTTCTGCTAATCCTCTGGCGGTTTTCTGGGTTATTTAGGCAGGTGTAGATGGAATCTAAGTGATCAGCAGGACGTGCGGTGAGCCCAGCGTCCTCCTAAGCCGCCATCTAGAAGATTCTGACTTTAAATAACCTAAGTAAATCCCTCTCCCCAATGCTTGCACCTCACACTAATGACAGCTTGAAATTTTATTTTTTTCTCTTCCACATTTACATACTTAATTTTCATGCACTAAAGAAACAAAGACAAGGAATAACTAAGATATGGAGAACATAGCCATAACAGAGTAATGATATAAATAAAGCTTTCTACAGACAATCAGCAACACAGAATCTCCAGAGGACCTAAATAAGTAACTCTACTTTATAATCCAGAAAGAAAAAGTTACTCAGATACAGTTAATATTTTGTAGGACCTATTTATAACATAATGGCCACTGAGGTAAAACAATATAAAATGAAACAAAAATCAGAAATCAATGTAATGCCGTCTTACAAATGCCCATAAATGCTTACTGTCATAATAATTAATCCTACAGATAGGATAGTGTAGCACATTTCAATCTTCTTGTTAAAGAAGATTGGTGTAAGTCAAGAGGCTTATATCTGTCATATATAACTTGGCCATGGGGTCGATCCACCTACCCCTTCCCCCAAAGAGCAAAAATTAACTTTAGCTGATTGTGTTGATAATTCTGGCTAACTGATGTGGAATGCCCCCAAAACTCCTATATTGTAGGTTTAACACAGAGTCTGTGATGGGGTGGGGGGTGCGGGAAATGCCACTATTTCTGTTTTTTTAATCTAAAAGAATAAAAAAGTGATGCGATCATACTGGAGATTAATGGTGGCTGTTCCAGGAAGGTGTTTGGAGCCTCCTGACATTTCTTGTCACTGGTATTAAGAAAATGGACTAGAGTGGATTCATACTTTATAATCTGTTCCTTTGGTAGCACATCAGCACTTGACACTGCCTCACAAGCACTTAACCGAATCATAAGGTGGCCTCGTGATAAGCTGCTTCTGTTTCTTACCTGCTCTGCAGTAGAAGAATGGCTCTGGAGTTTCATACTTGTGGCTTTAAAATATTTTATATTTCTGTGGAGCATTACAATTCTGGTCACCGCTATGATGTATGTCGGTTTTCAGGAGAAAATTAATGCAAGTCAGTGCAAGCTAATGCACATGCAATCGATGCCTTGCAAAGCTTTTAATCACACTTTCTTCCTGTACTGATCAATTGCTAATGAAGGTATCCAATTACTTTCCTCAGAGTGTGTTTGGGAATAGCATTAAGTGAAGAGATCTTGATATGGCCACCTGTTTATAACTGTGCATTATTCATGAGACCTTTCCTGTGCGCCTCAAATGCTGCAGCAGCAGAGATCCCCCTTAAAGTGTGGCTGGGTTGACATGGGTCACACTGAAGTAGAGAATCTGTGTGTGCAATGGAAGAATGCAGTGTCTTCTGCAAAAGGCAATGTGAGGACATAGAAATATATTTAATAATTTAAGATCCAGGACAAAAGCAGACATTTAGAGATAATTCTTAGTAACTTTCGGTGTATATTAAAGAAAAGAAATCAACACATCTACTTTCATCAAGCTATTGCAAGAGTCTAGCTTGACATAAATGTGTCAGTGCTTCACCTTGATCTAACGAAGTTTCAGTCAGTTGAGAAAACAAATACTTTTGTTCACCAGAACTACTTAGCATGATTGATGGAGCTATTAAAAAGAAATATGTATTTAGCAAACAAAGATAGCTCTTCCAAATACCGAAAGATCATGATACACCCATTGATCAAAACAGCACTCTTACTTCACAGTGCACTATTTTATGAGTTTATAGTAGTTTCCTTCCAAATCAATTGTTGTTTAGGATTCTGGAGATATTTGTACTGAGCAAAAGTGCAAGTTAATGCAGAGTTGGAAACTACTGCCCATAATATCCCTATGGCTAACAAAGAGTCAATGATGCCATTATAATGGGATATTATATTAGACTGCTCTTCCCTTGATTGCACTGCTGTATAACAATACTTCTAGGTCTAAATGCTAGAGAATGTGATCTTGCTATAATGACATGGATATTTTATTTTTTATTTTTTTAAGATATGGACCACTGCATAGGAATGTAGGGAAGAAGTTTGGGACATCACTTCAGTGTAACACAAAGGTTCTTATTTTTCTTAGTTAAAGGAGACAAAATATGATCTGACTAATCCTTACTACTTTATGACTATCTGAACCAGCCTCTTCTATCTTGTTGCTTATCATTCATTGATTATTGGCCTTACTTGTTTTGTTACAGATGGCCCATCTCCTTCTTCACCCGTGTTCCAATTGATGGAAAGAAGTTAAAAAGAATAGAATTTAGTTACATGACCAGCCTTCACTGGAAAAAGAGGTTGTAGATGTAATATTTATTTGAGAAGTCCATGTGTTTAGCTAAGAACAGGAAGGCTATTACCATAGAAGAAGGAGAGAAGAAGGGGAGATAAATGTTGGGGAGCTAACAGTCACTTTTTACATACTTAGAGTCCTCTTAACAATGAGAAAAGAAAGCTTTATCTCATCTAAAGCTTACACTTTGCAGTAATTTTATGCATAGTTATCATTGCCATGCCTTGAGCTGTCTCCAGTTTTGGTCCGCAGAATGACAGTGCAGGGACGATTCAGAAAGGAGGCTCTTCCTCGGGCTGGGCTGTGCCAGCAAAAAACTAATTTTCTGAACAGAGGATTCAAACAATTAGGAATTGAAGCAAGAGGGAGGAACTGTGCTGAAACTAGTGAAAATGTTGTTTATCCTACTCACATGCATACTGTTAGTGTGAGGTCAAAGGCTAAGTCCTATGATTGTATCACATTATCACCTGTAGTAACATTACATCTAATAATCTGAGTTACAGTATACACTAACTCTAATTATTTTATGTCTTTTTCATGATCTGTTGAGCTAGATGATAACTTTTAGAGGTCAAACAGTCTGTATTTTACTTTGTATCTAAGTATTTTTTTGTACCGAATTACATAACCTGGCAACCTGGCTTTTGGCATGTATAAGACAAGCTATGCTGTAAGAAATTTAACACAAAGAGAAGATTAGACTCTATTTTGCATATTTTAAGGTATTATTTGCTATTAATTCAAGTATTTTTTGCCCTGAATTGTGCCCTTTTCCTCATCTTACCTCTGACTTTCCATTCAGGTAGAAAACTGATTTCTTCTTTCATTTTGTGAAAAAGTATGATTTATTGGTTAAGTGTTATTTTTTGTTATTTATTTATTTATTTACTTACTTTTATTTAAGTCTAGTAAACATACAGTGTTATATTGGTTT
This sequence comes from Prionailurus viverrinus, assembly GCF_022837055.1. Lineage (NCBI taxonomy): Eukaryota > Metazoa > Chordata > Mammalia > Carnivora > Felidae > Prionailurus > Prionailurus viverrinus. Next base: position 61,551,016 of record NC_062568.1, on the reverse strand, counting down.
CAGGTGTAAAATATAATGATTCAACAATTCTATACTTCTCTCCGATTTCTTTCTAAATTCAAGAAAATTACGTGTCAACACCAAAAAGAGAAATGGTTTCTAAATAATCTAGATTTTTTTTTTCAAAATCTTAAATCCTTTGGAAAACTTATAGGTTTTAGGTAAAGTTTCAAGATATAAACACAATTATCTTGAAAAAGCAGGAGAGGGTGGTGACTTTTCTTCCTTCAGATTAGAAAAAAATAATCTTTGTACGTCAAAGGGAAAGTTTGTTTTGTGGCAGGGCGAAGAGAGATGGAAAAACTTGAAAAGTTCATTTCAAAATCTCCACCATATATGCCACTTCTCTCTAAAATTTTCTTAACTGCCCTTCTATATCCAAGCTTTCCTCCCTATTTCCCGTGTCCTCAGAGCTGTATGTTCTCTGTTGTTCTAAGCCATCAGTCCAACTGTGGTTCCAAGCTTGTGTAACACACTCAGCAAAACACAAGTATCATAGCATGTATTCTATAATAAGCAATTTCTTTTTCCTTTCCTATCTTTTCTTTTCTTTTCTTTTCTTTGCTTTTCTTTGCTTTTCTTTGCTTTGCTTTGCTTTGCTTTCTTTTCTTTTCTTTCTTTCCTTTCCTTTCCTTCTCTTCTCTTTTCTTTTCTTTTCTTTTCTTTCTTCTCTCTCTCTCTCTCTCTCTTTCTCGGTTTGAAGAGAAATGAGATGTAAGCTTTCTCTGAAAGAAATTATTACAGACGATAGGATTTGAATTCTTTCAGTTTCAAAAACTATACAAGGCCAAAAGTTTAGTTGGCATGTGGATCAGGGATAAGCTCTTATTATGGAAAAATGTCATAGTACAAAGGGATAATTTGTAGAGAGTTTAGCAAATAGGCTTATAACAGGTGTGGGCAAGGTTTAAGGAGAAATCTAGGAATTCTGCTTCTAGGTCTGAAGCGGGTGGTGGAGGCAGCATACTTACTGGAAATTTCTAGAAATTTTCTGTAAGGAAAGGTCCTTGACGGAAGTTGTGGTTATAGGTAAAGAATGAAAAGTAAACCCAGTAATCTTTCAGGGAGAAAGCATTTATTCCAGTGCTTCTTACTGGCCAAGCCTAAGCAGAAGCCAGAGGACAAGAGAATGCACTGAAACAGCTGTTGTGAGTGAGCCTCTAGGAGCAGAGCAAGGACAAGGATGGAGAGTGGTTTTGGCAGGGCACAGGGAAGATATCCAGGACAGCTCACAAATGATGGTTATAAATACATTAATTTCTGATAAATTTCATGTAGAGTCACTTGGAGGGCTTATTAGAACACAGATGTCTGAGCCCCACCCCATAACTTCTGACTCCGTGGTTAGGTCATTGAATTTATATTTCTGAGAAGTTTCCGTGTGATCCTGATACTTCTATTCTGAGGAATACATCTTGAGATCAGGATTTATCCATGTAAAACATTGATTATAATTTTTGATGGCCTAATTAAATTTTTATTACGATATCTTATTCTTTGTGTTAATTTGTGATGCTTTACTAATAATGATAATTTTAAGCAGCCTGATTAGTTGCAACATAATTTTATGCTACTTATAATATTTAGTATGTAGTGCTAATTTCATAGTATTTTAGTATTCTTAGTATTTTTTTGAATACAATATTTACATAATTGTCCAATCAAAGTGATGCCTCCTTTATGTGATACTGGAAAATGAGATCTTTTACATTAACTAAAGTTTCCTTTAGCAATTTTAACAGAGTTTAAAAAATATATTATGAGACCTTTGGTTGAAACCTGATGTAATAGACGATATTTTCCGTGTTCTTTTCTGCTAAATAAAACTGGAAATGGCACGAAACACAACCAAACAAGGATCCTGAGGATGGTAAGAAGAAGGTAAGCTGTTTGAGACCCAGAACTGGACACACAGCACAGTGAAAGGCATCTTGCATTTCCAACACGCAGCAGCAGAAAGCCACCCAATCTTTTTATTAAGCTTTTTAAAAGTTTATTTATTTATTTTGAGATACAGAGTGAGCAAGCAGGGTAGGGGCAGAGAGAGAGAGAGAGAGAGAGAGAGAGAGTGAGACTTCCAAGCAGGCTCCACACTGACCTAGCACAAAGCTAGATGCGGGACTTGAACTCACGAACCATGAGGTCATGACCTGAGCCAAAATCAAGAGCTGGACACTTAACCAACTAAGCCACCCAGGCACCCTAAACCCACTCTTGATCTAAAAACAGATGATAGTCAGGGCACCTGAGTGGCTCAGTTGGTTAAGTGTCTGACTTTGGCTCAGGTCATGATCTTGCAGTTTGTGAGCTTGAGTCCCGTGTCAGGCTCTGCACTGACAGCTCAGAGCCTGGAGCCTGCTTTGGATTCTGTGTCTCCCTCTGTCTCTGTCCCTCCCTCCTCATGCTCTCTCTCTTTCAAAAACAGTCATTAAAAACAGAAGATAGTCCAGATTGGCTTATTCATCCCCTGAATCTAAAGGGAGCCCTTCTGCCAACATTAGACAAGCTTGCATTACTGACAAGAGTTTATTGAGGGCCCTACCAAAAATAAGGTGACTGGGGAAGAACCCTCCTTTTCTGCTGGACCTGAAATGTCCCTTTTCTGGTGAAGCAGGTGAATGGAACTGGCTGAGAGAGACCAAGCTGAAGCAGGTGTCCTGATCCAGAAATACTTTTTGATCCAGAAAGTCTCTCTTGGATCCACAGGCCTGCCTGAGACTTTCCTTCCCCCTCCAGAAACACTGGAGGGGTGGGTGGAGCCATTAAAGAGGAAGTAGCCACAGGTAGCCAAGTTCATAGAGCATCTTTGTTCTCAGAAGCTATAATACCCTCCTCAAAAAAAATACCCCCCCCCAAAAAAAACAGACAAATAAACAGATTGCCTGACCTGTGGATATCACCCAGTCCTTCATGAAATACCAACAGAAACCAGTGGGAGTCCAAGCCACAGCAGATAAAGCAAGAAGGTCAAAATAACACTACAACGCCTCTGAAAAACTGAGCTACCGGGGAACCAGAGCTCACGAAACTAGAACAAGACCTCTGTGCTAAACCTAAACAGTGTGACTACCTGCCAAAATAAAAGATTTAAATGGGATCCAGTATTTCCTACCATAGTAGACAAAATTCCCTGAGTATAATGAAAAATAATCACTTAGCATACTAAGAACTAAGAAAATCACACCTTGAAAGAGAAAAGACAATTAATTGACACAATACTGAGATGAATCAGATGGTGAATTATCGGAGAAATACTTTAAAGCATCCACTACAACAATGCTTCAGCAATCAATTAAAAATTATCCTGAAGCAAATTAAAAAAATAGAAAATCTCTGATGAAATAGGTTTTAGAAGAAAAAATTAAATGGATCACAGAACTGGAAAATACAAGAACAGAAATAAAAAACTCAGTCGATGGGCTCAATAGAGTAGAGTGAAGATAACAGGAGAAAATTCATGAACTGGAGTATAGAACAATAGAATTCACCCAATCTGAACAACAGAGAGGGAGGGGAAGTTGACGGGAAAAATATGAACAGCGCCTCAGAGGCTTATGAGACAACAACAAAAGAACCACCATTCACATCAGCACAGTCCCAGAAGGAAAGTAAAAAAAAGAGAGGGGCTGAAAAGTTGTTGGAAGAAGTATTGGCTGAAAATGTCCTAAATTTGATAAAATGCACAAGGCTATAATTTCAAGTAGCTGAGCAAATTCCAAACAGGATAAACACAAAGAAATCCATGTCAAAGATACACCAGTTAAAATTTTGAAAAATAAACACAAAGAAAAAAATCTAGAGGGAAATGAGTGTTACCTGCAGGGGAATACCAATTCAACTGATCATGGATTTCTAATCTGAAGTCATAGAAACCAGAAGAGAGTGGTACCATATTTCTCAAGTGCTGAAATGAAAGAACTGTCAGCCACAAATTCTGTATTCTATGAATCCAAACTTGATGAATGAAAGAGAAACAAAAAGATGCTCAGAAAAAGAAAAGCTAAAAGAATTTACTACTAGTAGGCATATATATTTTTTTAATTTAATAATAACAGTACCTGGTTGGCTCAGTTGGTTAAGCCTCCAATTCTTAGTTTAGGTTTAGGTCATGGCCTCACAGTTGGTGGGTTCAACACCCATGTTGGGCTCTGTGCTGACAGAGCGGAGCTTGCTTGGGATTCTCTCTCTCCCTCACTCTCTATCTGCCCCTCCCCACTCACTCTTGCACTCTCTCTCTCTCTCTCAAAATAAATAAGCATTTCTAATGAAATAAAAAAGTGTTATTTCAACATATGAAAACTATAGAAATATCAAAGTGAAATAAAATATCTTATTCTTAAATATTGGCTGAACAAAATTCTTCAAACGGAGGAATGAATAAAAGAAAGAATGCTGGAGTATTAGGAAGGAAGAAGGAATAATGCAAAGAGCAGAAATATGGGTACATTCAAAGAATCATTCATTTCCTGAGTTTTAAAACCATATTTGATGGAACATCAATCCAGTTTTTGTTTGGAACAAAAATGATCTGATTCCCATGACAATGATACTTAAAAATGAAGAGACAAAGAGATATAAATGAGAGTGAGGTTTCTACACTTCCCTCAAAGTGGTAAAATGTTGATGCTAGCGAATGCTATAATTTATATATACATAGATATAGTAATATTCAGAATGACTACTACCAAAAACATACAAGAGATACACTCAAAAACACTCTACGTAAATCAAGATGGAATCCTAAAACGTGTTGAAGTTTTGTGCAGGAAGGCCAGAGAGAAGAAACAGAGAAATGACACCAGACGAAACAAATGGAAAACAAATGATAAATGGAATATAAGTGCTAACATATCAATAATTACCTTGAATGTAAATGTTGTAAATACATCAATAAAAAGCAGATTAAAAAATGTGACCCAGCTATATACTGCTTATAAGAAAGTTGCTTCATGGGGCGTCTGGGTGGCGCAGTCGGTTAAGCGTCCGACTTCAGCCGGGTCACGATCTCGCGGACCGTGAGTTCGAGCCCTGCGTCAGGCTCTGGGCTGATGGCTCAGAGCCTGGAGCCTGTTTCCTGTTTCCGATTCTGTGTCTCCCTCTCTCTCTGCCCCTCCCCCGTTCATGCTCTGTCTCTCTCTGTCCCAAAAATAAATAAAAAACGTTGAAAAAAAAATTAAAAAAAAAAAAAAAGAAAGTTGCTTCAAATCCAATGACATCGGTTTGTTAAAAGTAAAAGGATGAAAAAAAGGACTAACCTCACCCATGTGGTTAAGCACCATCTAATTCATTAGGGGACTGAACGGAACAAAAAGATGGAACAAGGGTGAATTCTCTCTCTCTGTCCTTGAGCTAGGACATTTATCTTTTCCTGCCCTGAGACATTGAAGTTTCTGGTTCTTGGGTCTTAAGATTGATTCCAGATCTTAAACACCAGTGCTCTCTCCACATTCTTTGGCCTTGGCCTTGGACCAAGAGCTACACCATGCTCCCTTGGTTCTCAAGCCTTAGGATTTGGACTGAATTATACCACTGACTTTCCTGATTCTTCTGTTTGCACATGGTATAGTGTCACATCCTCAGATTCTTGTAATCATGTGAACCATTTCTCATAATAATAAATCTCCTATAAATCTATATACAGGTATCCCTCACTTTTAGAAAGTTTGATGTGCATCACTTTGCTTTTACAAAAGACCTACGTTAGTACATGTGTTTGCCAACCAAAAGAAATCCAAATGGGATTTTCACTTTTATTAAAAAAGAAAAGAAAAAAATTAACATAAAAGTGAAAATAGCATTTGTCATCCAGGCAGTGAGAGCGGCCCCACTGAGCTCCTTCCCCAGAACTACATTCAGCATCTCAGCATCAAACCATCAAACCACCATACCTTTCAACAGTGTTTGTGAGTATCCACACTTTCTTTGTCTTGATATATTTTATGTATCCATTAGCCAGTTGTGTCCTAAGGTGTCATAAAAGCCTAAGAGGTTATTTTTTAGTTTTGGGAATCATAATTTTTTTTCATAAAAATTAGTGGTAGTTGTTTCTTTAGTTCATGTAAGCTTATAAAAGGTTTCATAGGAACACTCTACTTTTGGATAGTGGGTGATACCTGTGCATGCTGTTAGTTTTGTTTTTCTGGAAAGCTCTGATTATTATTCTTTTAAGGATAAAGAGAATCTTGTTTATCTCTAAATTGTTATGTCCAATACCTAGGGGTGCTCAGCAGAATGTTCTGAAAGGAAAATGGGAGGGAGAAAAGATGGAAAGAATGATGAACTTTTGCATGATTGGGGAGTCTGAACTCCTGGATCATTTGAAGAAGTTAATCTCATGTGCTCTAGACTAGAATCCAGGACTAGGGGTATTGTGCCACCTGGGTGGTTAATAAACTAGCTGGAATTGAAAGAAAATCCTTTGAGCTCATATGTGATTTTGGAGTCTATGAAGATAAGAGGTTCACTTACAGACGAGGAGATGAGTAAGTGTCCCACCCTGACAGTATTAGATTCTCTAACATGAAAGATGAAAATCCCCACCTCGAGAGTAAAGACTCAGTCATTCACTGGAGCTCTTCATTGACTGCTAGAATTGAGAATGTGGACCTGGAGTCTATGGAAAGAACAGTTGAGGAGAGAGTTCAAGAACCAAAGGACAAGGGGCACTTGGATGGCTCATAGGTTAAGTGTCCGACTTCAGCTCAGGTCACGATCTCATGGTTTGTGGGTTTGGGCCCAGCGTCTGGCTCTGTGCTGACAGCTCAGAGCCTGGAGCTTGTGTCTCCCTCTCTCTCGACCCCTCCCCAGCTCATGCTCTGTCTCTCTCTGTCTCTCTTCCTCTCTCAAAAGTAAATAAACATTAACACAAAAATTAAAGCAAACAAACAAACAAAAAGAACCAAAGGACAAAATAAAGCCTGTCTGGCAAGGGATCAGGATGCCCAGATAATTCTCTTCCAATGTTCTATCCAGATTCAGATTTTGAATCAGCACAGAGCCTGACGTGGGGCTTGACTTCACAGACCGCGAGATCATGACCTGAGCTGAAGTCTGACACTCAACTGACTGAGCCACCCAGGCTCCCCAATGGACTCCTTTTCTTAAAGATGTCTGTGCTGATTACAGTTACCTTCTTCTCTAATTGATAAAATCTTTCTTTTTCATTAGGGGCCCACTTTACTAACTCATCTTTACTAAGTAAGAACCCACCATTATTTCCTGAATATATATTGCAATTTACAATAGTATAAAAATTACCATATATATAATTATGCTTTCCCCTTCTAGTAAGTTCTCTAGTCTCATATTTGTCTTTGTATGTATGTACGTACATATGAATATCTATCTAGACTCTGGGCTTACCTCTAATATCTAGCATATAATAAATGTTGAATGAAAACACTTCTATAGTAGTTTTATCTCTTGTGTCTTTCATTTTTCCAGAGGTTGTCCCTTTACCACAGAAGAGAGAGAAGGTGAGAGAAAGAGAGAGAGAGATGGCAAGAGAGAGAGAGAGAGACCTTATCTCTCTACAACAACTTAATTGATCTTAAACTTCTGTCTATAGCTAGGTCATTTATTATAAGACAGTTACTAACCATAGTGGTTACATATTAATGCTCAGAAACTAGACCTGGTTTGGGGTTCTGGCCTTGTCATTTACAAGTTCTGTGCCATACAGAAGCTCTTACAACCCTTCTAAGTCTATTTTGTTTATCTATAAAAAGAAAATTATTACTTAATGAGTTATTGTGAATGCTCAGTTCACGCATGATAAATACTTAGCACAAGCTGGGCATAAAATAGTCTGCTCAATAAATGGTAGTAGCTATTTCCAGTATCTTTAAAATCATGTTAAAGTGCATTATATTTATTAAGGAAGCAGAAAGAAAAGTTTAAAGAAGCACACATTGATAAATCATAGCACACTAAGGAATTTAATTTCAGCATTATCCTCCATAAAGAAAATTCTAGTTAATACTGAGATATATCTGACTTATTTTATGACTTTGACAGGAGGAATGTCAATGTGTAAAGGTCTCTGCTAAGCTTACTAAAATTTATTTTACAAATTTTTGTGAATCCAAAAGAAGCACAAGTTCTGCCAGTTTTAAATTTTGAACCTAAATGAATAAGCTTTAATGTTAGGCTCATTTTAAAAGTTGGTGTTATACACACTAGACAACCTGATTTACCAGAGAAAAAAAACAAAGTTTAGTGTGGTTAACATGTTGTATTTATTATTTTGTATATTATCTAAAAAGTAGAATATATTGTAAGACTTATTTAAAAAATAATTCTTTACACAATTTTTGGAAGGTTAGTAGCAAACATGGTTTACAAGTAAAAGATCTAATTTTCAAACCAAAATCAATTAATGGTCTTGCATTTACAGAAGCAAATTAAGATTCAGCTTAAATATCTGAAGCAGTTTTTACATAAAGCATTTCCAAGAAATAGAAAACTAAGAAATTTAGATAAAGCACCAGCTGTCACCATGTCACCAAGTTAATGCTAATTCCTCACTAGTCACCATCCGATGATGAAGAGCAGAGGACAAAGGGAAGGAACACTTCTAGAAAGAAAGAGAACCCTGCAATTACATTTACTTAGGGGTTCCTCCAAAGGCATCTTGGTCAAGTTAATACATTTCTGAGGAGCAGAAATAGATTATAAAGTTAAGGCTCAAGATCATGCATTCATAATAAAATACAATTACTGATATTTAAGTGATATTGAATGTCATACAACATATTTAAAGTTTGTCACTTACATCAACAGTATGCATATTTTCTTTCTGAATCCTTTGGGATTTTGTGGGTACACTGTAATCAATCTTAATACAAATGGAACAAATATCAGAATCTTGAACTACATGGATATGAGTGGCTGCATTTTTATGATTATGTCAAAGACCAACTATTTGTGTCTATCTTTTAAAGATAATTTCAACTGTGAAAATTAATACTTAGGATTTTCAAGCTTTTCAAATATAAAAACATTTTACAGAATGTGTGATAAGATTAAAAACAGCAAAAAAAAACTTGGAAAGATAAATGACAAAGTAAAAACTAATCTGCATACGCTAATGTTATACAACACCACCAACAACAAACTTACACTTTAATCTATTCAGAGTCCTCACAGTTTCAGTGATTGCTGTCTTTCTCTAAGCTATAGAGAACCATAAAGTCAGTGAAAAGTATTTCAAAGTGGCCACAGTTTCCCAATTAAAGATCAAGACACTGCAAAAATCCTTACACATAATGGTAACCCCGACTCTTCGAATTCATATTATGACTTTCATTTGCCAGCTCTTACTACTCAATGTTGCATTATGGCTAAATGGTAAAAATACATCAGTGTTATGATAGATATGAATCTACTAACAGTTTCTATATCGTATCGTTTTAGTAAATGTATACTTTTTAAAAAAGCATAAATGAGAAAAAAATGAGAAAAATGTAGGCCATAACTATAGTTCCCTTTGCACTTCTTATTCTATGAATCCATTCTGTTGAAGAACTAGAGCTTAGGTAGAAGTAGCCAAAAAGATGAAAAACCAGGAATCCAAAAACAATTAAGCAATATTAATTCCTAGTACCGAAAGAAAGAAAGAAAGAAAGAAAGAAAGAAAGAGAGGAAGGAAGGAAGGAAGGAAGGAAACAAAAACAAAAACAAAAACAAAAACAAAAACAAAAACAAAAACAAAAACCAAGGCTCCAGTTAACCAAAGTGGCTTGAATCAGCCCAAGACTATCTGTGGTTGATCTCAAAGGCACTTTCTAAGACCTGTCCTTTCTCTTCCCCAGTTGACATCTGTCTGGCAAGTTTATGATTTAACAGCTTGCAGCACTGTGTTTTTATTAACACTACCCGACATTAAGAAAGTAATTGTTTATTTGTAACTAAGTCCTCTTAATGATGATTTGAATCCCATCAAGTTAAAGTAGACATAAAGTATACAAGAAAGCTACTCATCTCTACCATCACTTCCTCAGTCCTCTAGATGAAACACACACCATAAAAGCCAGATAGAGAAAACAAGCATTGGATTATCAAATGGCAAATTTAACCCATTTAACTCACTAAAGTGATTCTAAGGGCTTATCTTGGTTAGACTCAGTATACAAAGGTGAAAGTCAACTTGACATGGAGTCTTGTGAGCACAAGCTTAACTTCCATGGGTTGTAAACAATTGATTATTAAGTAAAATCTTTACTTCTCTGATCTTCATTTTTATTTCTGATTCAAACTTCTAACATTTTTAGAATATGTGAAAAAGGTGAAAAAAGGTGGCAAGTGGGATTAGATTTGGCTTTGAATAGTTAACTTTTCTTCAGCTTTGTCAAAATAAGCATTTTCTGTGGTAGCTTGAACTTCCTTGTCATCATCTATCATATGAATGTCTGATGTATTTTTGTCATTTCGCCTCAAGCGGTAATTTTTATAAGCACGCTGAATTATGGTTGCTGAGACTGCCTCTTGTTTTCGTTTCAGAGTAGTTGTAATTGGTTCATACATGATCTTAAAAGGGTTGGCTAATGCAAACCCTGATTCCATCTCTGAAATAACTTTCTCCATCCTCACATCTGTACCCATAACTCGTTTAGTTAAAGCAAGTAAGATGTCAAGGCAATGAATTCTGTCCCCAGCAGCCATGGGAAGATCCATGGCAACGAGCTGGCCCTTGTTTGGTTTTGCCATAAAAAGAGGAGGGTCAAGAGCAGCTGCAAGATCTGAAAGCTTGCTAGAGTCTATGTACTGGGTCCTATCAGGGTCAAACCTCTTCCATACCTGAAAGAATTTCTTAAAATCATCTTCACTTAATGTCTTGGCTTTTTTCTTAGAAGCAATATTTAAAAATTCCATGACAGCAATAATGTACATGTTTACAATGATCATCCATGATATGAAGATGTAACTGACAAAATAAATAATCCCAACAAAGGGATTACCACAATCTCCTCTAACCTGAGTGCCGGGGTTAATTTTATCAGGATCACAGTCTGACCATTTACTGTTGAAAATTGCATTGAGCATCCCATCCCAGCCAGCAAATATTGTAACTTGGAAAAGACAGAGCATACTGCTGCCAAAGGTTTCAAAGTTGGCCACATCATTAATTCCAAATTCCTTTTTAACATAGGCAAAATTGTACATTCCAAAGATGGCGTAGACGAACATGACCAGAAAGATGAGAAGACTGATGTTCAACAATGCTGGGAAAGATAGCATCAAAGGAAGCAGCAGGTCACGGAACACCTTTGGTCCTTTCCCAGGACGTAGGATGTGGATGATCCGTGAGAGTAGTATCAGTTGCACAACAGAAGGAGGCACAAGGTAGTATCCTACCATCAGAGGCAGAAATAGTCCTTGGTGTGGGAGAAGATAAAACAGGTAATAAAACTATTTAAATATGATTGTATTTAGAGGAATATAAATTATTTTACATTCCATTTTTTCTATATGTTAAGATCATTTTATTAATCCTTCCCATATAACAGAATATATTGAAAGTGGGGATTAGCCAAATACTCATTGTGGCAATTTTCAGGGTATCTAGCAAAATTTGGAAGATAATTATTTGAATCATCATCTTATTATGCCATTATAGATCAACTAATTCTGGAATCACAGATGGCATGATTCCATAATACAAAATAGTAGTCATATTCTTTTTTTTCTGATTGCAGTTGGATAAATAAATTTAGCTCAATCCAGCCTTTATTGGACATCTAGTATAAAGGTGTCAATGCAAAATGCAAAGATGAATGACCTGACTTCTGTCCTCAAAGGCCTTATATTCTAGAGAGTAGAGGTAGACATTTAAAGTAATTATAATGCAAGGCAGAAAGACCTAGTTGATAAATATAATTACAAAAATGTCTGGCATTCAGTGATTCACAGATTATAATTTATTTATTTCATAAATAGTCTTTGGGTTCTTAGCATCTTTAAATTGAATTAAATAAATGAGTCTTGGCCTAGAACTATTTTTGTAGCAGTTGTGGGTAGATGAGGGAGTGAGAGCTAGAACTATAAAATTACAATTACCATAAAAGTATAGGGGATGTCCTCTGCAAGTACTGGAGAGACTGTGGTTCATTTTGAGTTGAGAAGATGAGGAGGGGAGAATTCCATGAAGTTTCTAAATGATATGGTGTATTTGTTGAATCTGGAATGATCATGTCTCATATTTCCGTTCAACTTGATCACTGTCCATAACCTTCTCTCTGACATTCTACCTTATCTATACCTTCATTTCCACAGTGTATTAGTGAATCTTCTGCTCTGACTCAGATTTTCATTTTTCCTTACAATGTTCCAAATTCCTCCATTTTGCCAGAGGTATCCCCCTTTAATTGTAGATAATTTTTTCTACATCCTCATCTTAGATTTTGTTCACCTCCTTTCTTATCTAAAATCTGACTCTATCTTGAAAACAGTATCTCCCTTGGAATGTTCTCAAGTGTAAAGAGCTCTTTCTTCCCCACTCCATATTTCTCAGAGTAGAAAAATGGAATGACCAAGCATCTTTCACATTTTTCCAATGCGATTTCCAGATGCTTCAAGTCAATTTTATAAAGAAAAAAAAGAAATTTCTGTCCTGACACATTGTGGATCATGCCAATGAACTATGATACTATTGCCGACCATTTCTTGGTTCTATGATATTCCTCCCCCCTTATTCATATTCATTGGAGACTTTAGTACTTGGCTCACTGTCACCCTTTCCACTCCAACACTTACCATCCACGATTCATTGAAAGGCCAGTCTCTTGGTCTTTGACTTTCTTAACTGTAATCTCCATCACTTTACTTTAGTCACATGCAGCTATAGCTACATTCTGGACCCAGGATATTTCGCCTTCTCAGATTTCATATTCAAACAGCTTTCTCTCTGACTGTGATTTCCTCTCCTTTGAGATAGCTGATTCAGTAGCTCTGACTTTAATCCCAAAGGTCCCTTCTTTCCTTTCTTTCAAGCTTCTTGTACCTGTCTATCAATAGTTGAACTGCTTCTATTACCAAATGAATAAGCTGAATTTTCTGGAATCACAATTGAGCAAATAGTTTGTCTACCTTTTCACTAGTCACTGTATAGAATAGTGCTTGACACAATAAATATCTAAATATTGTCTCTCATGGAGCTTATATTCCAGTACGTATCTTATGGGGAGGCAGACAAGAAACAAACTTTTCCCTGCTCAAAACATTTTTATCCTAGAATCTTTACTTGTCTACCCCTATTCAATATGTCTCTATTTAGATTTTGCTTCATCCAGGAAGTTTGACCTCTGACCTCTACTTATTGATAGGTACTCCCCTTTCTTGTGCTGCTGTAACACCACGTGCTTCTTTCCTTATCATAACCTTAATAGCACAACATTAAATATGTACTGTTTAATCATCTGAATCCCTTACTACATTGTAAACTGTGTGCCTACAGGGATTATGCCTTCCTTATTTACTACTGAATTCTTTGGGTATAGCATAATATGTATTCAAATATAATTGTTAAATAAAAGACTGAGATCCCCAAAGTAAGAGAAAACTGGTGACAAATTCATTAAAGCCTAACACTCTAGTATTGTGAAAGTTGTAAACAGTTTTGGAGATTAAAAAAAAAAAAAAACAGGGAACTTGAAAGGTTATATCATGCTAAGACATAAAGCTCCTTCTAGACACATCCTAGAAAAATAATGTATGTGATATACTGAAGGGGTAATTAAGCATTTACCTGGTAACCTCTTAAGTGAAGTCTATGTATTAATTCAACAAATATTTTTTAGTATCTTATAGCTGTCATGTGTACATGTATGAATGTAAAAATACAAGCCAATGCTATTGGAATAAAAAGGGTCTCTATCTGTTTTGCCTACTAAAAGACTATATCTTGGGACATATTTAGTATAAGAACTTGCCTGAATTAGTATTACTATAAAAGAAAATCTAACTAAACAAACTCTTACCTGTAATAGAGAAAATAACCACCATAAAATCAAAAATGTTCCATCCCATGGTGAAATAGTTACAACGAAAAGAGATGAGCTTCAGTACACATTCTCCCGTGTATACCATAACAAGAAATAAGGTAATCCAGTAGAGAGCAGTGTCCATTTCTGAACTCTGTTCATCACTTTGTATCATAATGGTCATTGCTTGGAAACAGATAAGAACCATAATGAAGACATTAAAAACTTGGCTTGTTACCAAGTCAAACATGAATCTTTGGAACTTGTTCTGTGTGTAAAAAAAAAAAAAAAAAAGGTGGGTGTAATAGCCTTATTAGTAGGATATATACATACACATATAGTCTTTACGTTTATAATTTACCTCCCAGCATAAACAGGAAAATAAGTGAGTGCCTAAGTTTTTGTCAAACTAGAATTCTAATGTATAGTCAAAACAAACAAAAAGATCATCAAAACCTTGTTAAAGATCATATTTTTAAATTTTGTCAAAAGCATTTGTGGAGAATTTAACATTTTTTAAAATGTTTATTTATTTTTGAAAGAGAGAGAGAGAGAGAGAGAGAGAGAGCGCGCGCGCGCGCATCAGCGGGGGAGGGGCAGGGAGAGAAACAGAAACGGAAGCAGGCACAGAGCCCCACCTGGGGCTTGAACCCATGAACCACAAGATCATGACCTGAACCAAAGTCAGACACTTAACCAACTGAGCCACCCAGGCACCCTGCATTTGTGAAGAATTTTAAAAACACATATTCATTTTAAAAAGAGAATGTATGAAATAAACTTTTTACGAAGCTTCGAAAACAAATCTAGATGTTTTCTTACTCTTGGGCGACGTATTATTTTTTGAGAGTCCTCATGCAACAGCCCCCTCAGTGCATGGTATTGTCTCTTCTGTTTCACTGTTATAAAGATATTTGAGCCTCCCTGGTAAAGAAATGAAATAAAAAGATATTAAAATCACATGAATCTAAATTTCACCTTTTGTCAATATACATTTTGGAAAGCTTGGTAATTACTGATTTAACCTTTTATAAAGGTCTTAAAGGCAATGAACTAAATCACATTTAACCATGTCTGATTTCTGCACACAAATCCATACCGAGCACATGTAGAATATATGGTAATGACCGATATCAATGATGTTTTGGTGCACTTTCCTGTGGGCAGTCTACTCTTTTTTAACTTTTCAGTCTACTGAGGCCTACCTCATGTTAAGCAGAGACAAAGGAGAAACAGTGGGGGATAAATGGAAAGGTTTATCAAGAAAAACTGAACTCAAAAGCTAAGGAAAAATTGGTTTGTATCTTCTAATAACAGGAAAAAATATAATTGGGCATTTATGTGTTTTTATAAGTTCATATATTAATTTACTAAATAATACTTTCAAAAGATATTTTTTATACTATTAATCCAACAGCACTTTGTGCTTACTTCTTCATAGTACCTTTTAGAGCTTTTCATCTTTGTGTTCCTAGTACTAAGTATCTTATACAAAATATATAAAGTGAATAAGAGGTAAATGGTTAGTGTGTTAGTCTAGAAATTAGGAATTGTTACTGCCCTAAGTCAGGACTTAGTTACTTAAATTTGATAGAGGTCACCGGTTTGAAGCCCAGGAGCAAATCCTGGAATGTTATCCCACTGGATTGATCCCAAGAAGCTGAAGCTTCCAGTCAAATGGATATTTGATCACTGATCTTCTAATCCCATTTGATTAGTGGAGGCTGAGAGCAGTTTATCAGATGCTGCACATGACTAAACTTTGATGACATGGCTGAAAACAGAATTTCAAAACTAGACTATTCTTTTGATTTTTTTAGAAGGCTTTCCTATACCTCTAGAAAGTAGGTCTCTGTGGTTAAAATAAGCAGATTTAAATGACTTTTGAGGCCTTTGCATTTACAGAAGCTTTGAAGGCCTTTGTGTGGAGGTGGGATCAAATGGGTTTTTCAATTCTGTCTCTGAATTGTCCCTTACTGATTTCAAGCACTGCTATTTAGGACATGGGGTTAGGATTTAGGATACCCCCTACTTCTAGCAGAAAAAGCTACTGCACTGACAAAGATGTCTATGCTAGATATGACTCTGAAGGCTTTGAACATATCAGAGAGTAAAAAAGTGTAGCTTATTTTTCTTGAACTTCTTCATCTATTTGTGCAGATGTACCACAATATTACTTGTTGGTCAGCATGTCATTATTTACAAACATATATATATATATATATATATATATATATATATATAGAAACACCTGCAATTTTTAACCTTTTAACTTGTTTGTTTATATTTCAATATATAAAACAATGTAAAGATGAACATTTTAGCAATATTTATCAATATGCAGGAACATCAAATTTTTTTAATAGATAAGCACCAAATAAAAATTACATTAAGCTGAATCCAAAACCAATTATTTGAAGCAGGACATTCTTATAAATGTGTTTTCTCAGGTATTAATGAACAAAGAATATTTATACTTATCTTTATTTTATGCTTGTTGAAATTAGCAATAATAACACCGATCAGCATACTCAAAGGAAGAAATAATCCAATAACAATAAAGCTGATAAAGTAACAAGACATGTAGATGTTGTCTTCAAAATTAGGTTGCTTATTTACCTAAAAGTTAAGTTAAAAAATAATCAAAATAAGACAGGGCATAGTGGATTTTTAGGGCAGTGAAAATATTCTGTATGATATTGTAATCATACTTACATGTCAGTCATTACACAATTGTTCAAACCCATATAATGTACAACACCAAGTGAACCCTCAAATAAACTCTGGACTTTGGGAGAGTATGATCTGTCAATGTAGGTTCATCCTGGGTAAAAATGTACCATTCTGGTAAGTGATATCAATAATAGGCTATGCATGTGTGGGGTCAAGTGGGTATAGGGGAAGTCTCTACGCTTTCCTCTCAATTTTGTTGTAAACCCAAAACTGCTCTAAAAAGTAAAGTCTTTAAAAATAAAAATAAATTAAAAAGTGAAAAATAAGCAAAATATTGATACTAACGCTTTAAAACATAAGATTTATAAGACAACTTACAACAGGAAAATCCAACAATTCTACAGAAGTAATATTTTCTCTTTGCTCGTTAGTGAAAGGATATCATTGCTTTGTTTATTTGGATTTTAAAATTTATTGCATTGGTTTAACCATTGTTATGAAGTCTGATAAACCTTCAAATGGGCTTATTAGGGTTCAACCACTGTACATAATCCTGGAAGGATTTCGTTTTCTGTGAAATGTTCAATTTGAAATGTATTTAATTTCTGTCTACTATAAGCATTCACTTTGATCATGTTATCTATTCTATTATTCTTGGTACCCTCTTCTTGAATTGTAAAAATAACTTTTCTTGAATTTTAACAATGGCTGTAAGATTATATTATACTTACACCAGTAGAATCAACTGCTGAATTCATAATGGTGATCCATCCATTAAATGTTGCCTGTAAAAATAGCATGTATTTAATTCTTATGGAAATCTTAAGCTTTGTTTCAAATAAAAAGTGAAACTCAATTTGTTATTAATACAGTAAAACATTTGATTACTAAGGCTGACCACATTTCAATATACCCTGTAATTGAGACCTTTATCATTTTCATTGTTGCATTTCTATTATCTGTTAACAACTATTTAACAACTATTTATTTTTACTTAGCTTAATTGTAGTAGTTTTACTGTAGGATAACAAAATGTTGTAAGATAGTATAAATAGAAAGAGAGAGAGAGAGAGAGAGAGAGAGGTAGATAGATAAATGATAAATAAATACACATTGCCCAAGTGTCATTGTTAGTGGTAACTGCTATTTATGTGCTTTTCTACTGGGGTGGTAAGACAAGAATGAATGATTTATCTCCTCACTTCTGTTAGATGGTGGGTGACTGAGTAGCCATTCCTCATAGCACTGAGTAGAAACAAAACAGTAGTAACTTTAGTTGTACCAAAAATTGTGACCCTATTACCTTATCAGTGATGGTGGAAATAGGTTTGGCCAGTACCTGCCATCTCCCCCATCAGTCCTACCTTCATCTTCACTTCCTTCTCCCAGGAAAGCAGGGTCTGAATTTCACTTTCATCTTTCCAAATGAGCCTAGTGTAGTATGTTGCATAACATGTATTTTAAATAATTGCTAAAATATGTTATAACCAACTCTAGTAATCATTCACATTTTGTCCATTCACATTTGTCCACATTATGTCTACCTATAATATGCACGGACATCTAAAAACACTGATAAAAAGTAAAAAACATCAAAAGTGAACTTACTACTTGAAGCAGTGAAAGGAAACCATTTCCAACATTATCAAAGTTCAGTTTTGCATTCTCCCATTGCATGGATTCATTAAACACAAGGCTTTCACACTGACTCTTATTCATGACTTCAGATATAGGAAACCTTTCTCCACTTGTTGGGTCAATGCATTCATAGAACGTGCCAGCAAATAAGTACACTCCTATGATGCTAAAAGCCAGCCAGATCATTAAGCAGACCAGAAACACATTCAAAGCAGGTAAAGTTGTTTTTATCAAAGCTCTCACAACCACCTGGCATATAAAAAACAAACAGGTAAACTTTAGGTAAGAAATGTGAAATCACTTTAGTTGAACTGGAAATACTAAATGTAATGTCATATTGAAATAACAAAAACAGGTCATCTCTAAAGATTCAATAGGTCATCTCTAGGTCATCTAGGTCATCTTTAGGTCATCTCTAAAGATTCCAGCATGCCAGTATTTGAATTACCTAAATTATAAATTTCAATTAAAAATATACATTAAAAATCCAGATAGTCTCAAAATAGTTGTACTAAAAAAATCATGAAAAAGCAACTGTGTTGATTAGTAAAATAATTATTTCACTGATTTAACACATCTATCAGCTTCCTGTATTGGGCCAGAAATGGGCAAGACAACTGAACCTGTGCATATGTATGTGTACATATTATCTAGAGAGCACATAAAATGGGAAAGAAAGGCCTAGATCTAAGTCTGGGTGATTCTAACTTTAGGGAGGATTAACCTACAAAGCAGACACTGAAGTGGCAGGGGAAATACGAGGAGGACCAAGAGACTGTAGATCAATGAAATAAAGGCAAGAGACTATTTCAAGAAACACTGAATGGGCCTCTGCACCCTGCAGAGTCACAAACCTCTTCACTGCACCACTCTATGTCACTGGTGAGCCACTCCAGAGCAGGAAGTTTAGGAAATAAATCAACCACTTGAATTTGATTAATAGTAATAGTCTGGAATCACCATCTCCATTTCCTCAACTCCCTTCTCTCTTGAATATTATAATCAGATTTTATTCTTATCACTCCACTATAGCTGTTATGGCAAATGTAAAGCATTTCCTATAACCAACAGAAATATTCATTCTTGGTAATACCTTTCCTTTAGCATTTACACTTTTGATTCATTTCTACCAACCTCATTTCTCTCTCTCTCTCTCTCTCTCTCTCTCTCTCTCTCTCTTTTTGTGAAGACCACTGATTCTCTTTTCTACCATTCTAACCTTCCCTTCCCTTAGCCATTACTGGATACATACCCTTTTTGCTATACTTTTTTGCTGATATCCCTCAGTTTTCTGGACTTGAATAAATATTTTAACTTTTAATTGTGCTTTCAGTAACACTTTATTCCTAAAACTAAGTCACAGATCCTTTGTTGGAACTTTGGATATTTTGAGAAGTCCACTGATGACTCTAATGAAAAAAATGCTATCCCTATCAGAAAATACACTTATGTAAGAATAAAAGTAGTAGATACTGTTGATACAAATATTTTAGTAGTAAGAGTACCCAGCACCTGGAGTTTATTAAATACATAAAACATTAATTTTGTAATCATGTGGCTTCCTTATATATTCAATGGTATGTTTTCAGAACTCATTCAACTACAGAACTTCCAGAAGTTGAGATGAAGCTTAAAGATCTGGATCTGCAATAGAGCAGAATAGAGTCCAGAAATAAACACATGATGACACGGTCAATTAATCTACAACAAAGGAGGAAAGAATATACGGTGGGAAAAGACAGTCTTCAATAAATGGTGCTGGGAAAACTGAGCAGCCACATGTAGAAGAATGAATTTGGACCACGTTTTTATACCATGCACAAAAATAAACTCACAATGGATTAAAGACCTGATTATGAGTCCTGAAGCCATAAAAATCCTAGAAAAAACTGTAGGTAGTAATATCTTTGTTGTTAGCCTTAACAACATTTTCTCTTCATTTTCTGTCTCTTCAGACAAAGAAAACAAAGGCAAAAATAAACTGTTACTGGATTACACACACAAAAAAACTTTTGCACAGTGAAGGAAACCATCAACAAAATGAACAGGCAGCCTCCTGAATATGAGAGAATATTTGCAAATGATATATCTGATAAAGGGTTAGTTAATATACAAAATATATAAAGAACTTATATATCTTAACATAAAAATACCCATAAGCAATCCAATTAAAAAATTGGACCTCAATAGCCAAAGACATTCAGAAGGCTAACATATGAAAAGAGACTCAACATCACTAATCATTGGGGTAATGCAAACGGAAACCACAATGAGATACCACCTTACACCTGGCAGAATGGCTAGTATCAAAATGATAAGAAATAACAAGTGCTGGTGAAGATGTGGGGTAGGGAAACCCTCATTTACTGTTGGTGGGAATGTAAATTTGTGTAGCAACTATAGAAAATTGTATGGAGGTTCCTCAAAAAATTAAAAATAGAAATAGTACATAATTCAATAATTCTACTTCTGGATATTTACCCAAAGAAAATGAAAACACTAATATGAAAGTATATATGCATTTCTGTGCTTACTGCAGCATTGTTTACAATAGCCAAGATATGGAAGCAACCTAAGTATCTATGAACAGATGAATGGTAAAGAAGATGCTGTATATATAAACAATGGGCTATTACTCAGCCATAAAAATGAATGAGATCTTGCTATTAGCAACCACATGGATGGGCTTTGAGAGTATTGTGCTAAAAGAAATAAGTCAGACAAGAGAAAGACAGATACCATATGGTTTCACTTATATGTGGAATTTAAAAATAAAACAAGTGAACAAACAAAACAAAACAGAACAGACTCATCTATACAGGAAACAAACTAGTGGTTATCAGAGTGGAGAGGGGTTGGCAGTGGGTGGAGGGGATTAAGAGGTACAAACTTCCAGTTATAGTAAGAATATTTCTTCCCCAACACCAGCAATGCATTTAGGGAATAGGTTGATCAGGACTAATTCCTGTTATAATGAGTTGATCACAGATTCATATGAATTATAAAAATATTACTATCAGTCATGTACTTACATATATATTAAAGTATAATTAATGTACTTAATACATGTATTTATGTATGCATATGTGTATATATAAATATCATATAAAGATTATGCTATTAAAATTTCTGAAACATATATTTTGGTTTAAAATACTTTAAATTACTTATATTTCTATTTGTTTATAATAATCATCTATAATTATCTAAATTTTGAGATTAAAACAAGTATCCATGTGTTTGCCAAGTGAAAAGATCTTAAGTGTTATGGTTTATTAATATGTGGCAGTTTTAAAGTAATATATAATATATGAACTATAAGAAAAATACACATCAAACATAAATAATTTTCTTACTGGATCCTACCTACACTGAATATGTGATATTCTGTAATATTATTCAAGTAGGCAGATTAATGATAAATAATCTATATAAATAAAAAATTCAAGAAAACAGATGTATGGTTATGAAATAAAAGAAAAAACTAGACTTTTTTTCCCATTTATGCACATAGCTGATGACTGTATTTTACATAATTATACTATTTGTGGTGGCCATAAACTGTTTGCTCCATTAGGTCGAGCCATTTGGGGTGGGTTTCCATTGTAGGCACAAAAGATTGAACACTGGTTGTTTTATGTGGCTTTACCTGTTAGCTTCCCTCACATTGTTCAAAAGAGGTTTAACGTGACGGTGAGGGAGAGATGACAAGAATTCATAATTTGTGATGCATGACTTGAAAACATTAATTTATTTTAAAATTCAAACTTTTATTCAGTATAATTACTTAGCGTGTATCATATTCCTATAATTTTAAGCATCTAGGTGATCAAAGTTTCATTTTGTCAGTTATATTTTTAACATTGAGATAATTGTATTAATACTCATAGACACCCAAGTGGGCTACAATAGTACTAGTTTTTAAAATTTTATATTATTTCTCTCAACTATTAGGGTTTTTTTCTTATCTTTATGATTTTTCATATCTTATGAGCAGGAAAGTCCTAAAATCTTAATAAGCATAACTCATATACCTTTTTTCTATATTTGTAAATTGTGGAATATAAGGTTTTTGCATTAGTATTGTTAAAGATGCAAATGAGAAGACTATAAAGTTTTTAATTTATAGAAATTTATTAATCCTAAATAAAAACCTACATATTAGTTTAGACACTTTTTTCTTACCTTCATTCTTTCAAATTGAGATAGAACTCTGAGTGCCCGGAGGAATTTAACAGAAATTAGTGGTTTGAATTCTTCCCGAGATTTGCCTATTAAGCTAAGACAAAACACCTAAATATATTTAAGAAAAAAAAGAGTGAATAGGGTTTATTTTAACTTAATCAAAACAATCTGCAAAATAAACTTTGCACTTATTTAAAAATGATAAACAGTCAAAGCTTCCCAAGAAATATGCAAAGATGTAAAATATATTTCAATATATCTTAACAATGACTTAAAGAAAAGTATAAGAAAATAACCTTGTGTTAAAGTTACTTTAAAAAAGATAAAGATAAAACAAAAGCATTTTCTGGTAGTAGGAATATATATATTATTGAAATAAAAAATTTGTATATTTGACATTCTTTATGATCAAGGGTTAATATTTACATCCATTTTTTGTTTGAAATTAGATTAATAATCAGTTTCATGATTATTTTCCATACAGTAATAGTATATCATGTATTCATAAAAACAAAATTTGAAATATATTTACATGTGAATTCATATATAAATATGGTTAACACAGTATACAAAATAGTATTTCAGAGAAGAGGCATCAAGAGTATATGAACATTGTTAAGTTTAAGTACAAATTATAAAAATGTATACAAAGATACCAAGGTGATTTCTTAAAGTAAACATATGCATAAAGATCATTCAGGGTTAATAAATGTTAACAGAGATTGAGCAAGGTGATGGAGTTACAACTAACTTTTATAGTACCTTCATATTTTATGTATTTTCAAGCAACATAAATGAAAATTTGTTCTTTTTTATCCTATACTAAGAGATGGCCTTAAAGTGAGCTTTGGAGTAAACATATGATTTATGTAAGTGTCACGGGTTGTGTACACCTAAGAACAATGACTAGGAAACAGGAAGGTGGGTTGCAGATATAGTGTGATTTTTGTTGGAGGAGGTTAATTTGCAATAATTTATTTAGAAGACAGAGATCAGATACTGTAAGTCATTATTTATACAGTGAGAAGCTTCAGTCAATCATTGCTTATAGAATAGGAACCATTTGTTCATTCAACAAAAATTACTGAGTACCTACTATGATACATGAGTTTTTCTAAGCATTAGGAATAAGAAGAGAACCACATTGGGAAAGCATTTCTTCCCCAAAGGAGCTAATCTTTCAAAAGGGAAGACAAACAATCACAATGAATAAACAATGAATATCAATTAATATATAATATTAATAGGTGCTATAGAGATGAAGAGTGCAGAGAAAGGAAAAAGGAGCATTGTAGTAGTTGCAGTTTTAAATATGGTAGCGGGGAAAGACCCAATTTCTGCACTCTTATTTGAGTAGACATAAATGAGGTGAGCCAGCAAAAGTTCCAGGTGGAAGGAAAAATAACTGCAAAGGCACTAAGATGGAAGGAATCTTGGCATATGGGAGATCTTCAGGAAGGTCAGTGCAGGTGGAGCAGTCTATAAATTGGGATAATGGAAACAGAAAGTGATAGGAGACAAGACCGATCATGGAGAAACTTGTAGGCTTTGATGGCAGAGAATGTAGTTTTTTACTCAGAGCGACATGAGATGCTTATTGAAGAGTTTCAAGAAGAAAAGAGACCTGGACTGACTTCTGTTTTACAGCAGTAAAATGTATGTGGCTGCTATGTGGAGCTTAGAAGGAAGGTGTGCAGTGGCAGGGGCAGGGATCTGCACTGGAAATCCAACTGAGAATCTTCAGTAGCTTGGATCACAGTGGTAATGGTGAAGGTTATGGTAAGTCGTCTGTTTTGAATATATGATTTAAACATCAAGCCAACAGAATTTATTTTTTTTTATTTTTTTTTAAATTTTTTTTTTCAACATTTATTTATTTTTGGGACAGAGAGAGACAGAGCATGAACGGGGGAGGGGCAGAGAGAGAGGGAGACACAGAATCGGAAACAGGCTCCAGACTCTGAGCCATCATCAGCCCAGAGCCCGACGCGGGGCTCGAACTCACAGACCGCGAGATCGTGACCTGGCTGAAGTCGGACGCTTAACCGACTGCGCCACCCAGGCGCCCCAAGCCAACAGAATTTAAATATTTCAGGATGTCTATCCCATTAGTAGTGGGTTCATATGTGGTCATTAGAATAATCTAGGGGTGAAATGTTGAACTTTAAAATTTTTAGGTTGAGAGGAAAAGGACAAATGTTAAGTATTACAAATGAAGAAATAGGGGATTTTGGTGACTAAAAATGTACAAAGAGAGGAAAAAGGTAGATATAAGTAAAGGAAAGAGTTAAGTGAGAGTAAGAGTAAAGAAGAAAAAAATTGAATAATAGTCTTTAAAATTTTTCTTTGAAATACGTACAATGACAACCATGAAGTCTAGCTTATACCAGCTATCAGTGAAATAGGCTTTAAAACCATATGCCATCCACTTTAGAAGCATTTCCAGAATGAAGATGTAAGTGAAGATCATGTCAGCATATTCTAATAAGATTTTAATAGTCTTTCTCTGATCGATATATATATCTTCAAAAGCCTGTGGGTAAAACATTTGAGGATTAGTGTACATGTAATTTTTTAAAAAATCTTTTGGCATAGAGCGGAATGAAATGCTATCTCTAGCAAACAGATCATGAGCAAAGTCATAGGTTGTAGTTTCACGGGCTGGTTCACTTGGTTTGGATTTATTCACATAATCCATAAATAACATTTTCTGATTCTATGTCTATAGCAGACATCAGTAATTGGTCCCAGAATTTCTTATAGAGACTGAATTTGGCACCACAGTGATCCAGAATTCTTCTCATGAATCAGTTAATCAAACTTAATATAAGAGGCAAAACCTTTGCTCACATCTAACTGGTTCTTATCTCTAATTCCATGTAGCCAATTTGCAGATATGTGGCACTTACTAAGAGAGTAGAAATTCTTTTAAATATGTCTTCAGGAAAAATAAGGTAAAAACAGAGATGGAGGCAAAGCATAAGAGACTCTTAAATATGGAGAACTGAGGGTTGCTGGAGGGGAGGTGGGGAGGATGGGCTAAATGGGTGATGGGCATTAAGGAGGGCACTTGCTGGGAGGAGCACTGGTGTTATATGTAAGTGATGAGTCACTGGGTTCTACTCTTGAAACCAATACTACACTGTATGCTAATTAACTTGAATGTAAATAAATATATATTTTTAAAAATTATAAAATTGCTATAGAACATAAAAACACGCCAAATAATGTAAAGATATGCCATTTTGCCTAGATGGAAGACTCAATATTATAAAAATATTATGTCTGTATAAATTAATGTGTAATTTCAGTGTGGCCCCAATAAAACATCTAATAGATAATAAAATATCTAATAAATTGCTCTGCTGCAGAAATAATCAGGCAAACCAGTGGAAACACATGAATATGAAATAAAACTATAATCATTTCTCCAAAGCTTCTCAGATTAATAGGTCAACCTTTACTGTAGAGGACACAAAGTCTGATAATGTCACTGAAAGCAATTTCATAGTGTTTTTATCTCAGCATTGAAAAAGGCAATAAAGTACCAACAAAGTCAGGAAGGCTTGTATTAAAGTGCATTCAAGGTCAAAAAGTAAACAAAGATCGGGGCACCTGGGTCGTTCAGTCAGTTAAGCATCAGACTTCACCTCATGTCATGATCTCACGGTTTGTGAGAAAATGTTACTTTTATTTAACATTAGATTTATAAGAATCACACCATTATTAACATAGGATTACTTTAATCCTTGTTTACTTTTTTTAATGTTTATTTATTTTTCAGAGAGAGAGAGAACAGAATGGGAAAGGGGGAGGGGCAGAAAGAGAGGGAAACACAGAATCTGAAGCAGATTCTAGGCTCCGAGCTGTCAATACAGAGCCTGACACAGGGCTCGAACTCATAAACTGTGAGATCATGGCCTGAGCGGAAGTCGGGCACTTAACTGACTGAGCCACCCAGGTGAAAATTCTTTAGGTTAGACACTTATAATTTCTAGGTTTGTGGTAAATGTGTGGTAAATGTCAATATAAAATTTACTTTAAAAATTGTATGCAGTACAAAGTCTGGTTCCCAGCCATGAATCCATTCTTTTTGCTCTGTGTATCTCACAATTAACTGTTTCTTGTGCATCCTTCTCTGATCCTCTTTAATCAAACGCTGGAAAATAATATAATATAAATTCTATTTTTCTTTATTTCCTAAGTAAAATGTCATATGCCTCATTCAATATCAAATAAATAAAACAATTTTAAAATTTATGAATGACAGGGGAAACATGAATATTAATAGATACCTAATAGATACACTTTATTCTAGATCTTTCTCTTTTTTTGCACATTGCTATAACTTGCAATATTAGCATGCATACAGCTTTTGAATTTTCAAAATAGCTGCATGGTGTCCCATTGGATGTTTATATCAGAGCATATTTAAACAGTTACCTATTGTAGACTATTTTTACTTTTTAATCTTTTTCTATACAAAGAATTCTTCACTGAAGAGCCTTGTAAATGCATTTCATACTTGCTCAGATATTTGTAGGATAATTTCCTAGAATTAAGGTTGTTGTGTCAATGGGTAAATATATTTTTGGTTCAGGGCACCTGGGTGGCTCAGTCAGTTAAGAGTCCGACTTCAGCTCAGGTCATGATCTCACGGTCTGTGAGTTCAAGTTCCACATCAGGCTCTCTGCTCTCAGTGCAGAGCCTGCTTCAGATCCTCTCCCCCCCCCCCCTCTTGCCCCTCCCCAGCGCATTTACTCTCTTTCTCTCAAAAGGCTTCATAAATGCAGGATTGGGTGGCTCAGTTGGTTAAGTGTCCGATTTTGGCTCAGGTCATGATCTCATGGTTCGTGCGCTCGAGCCTGAGTCGGGCTCTGGGCTGACAGCTCAGAGCCTGCAGCCTGCTTCAGATTCTGTGTCTCCCTCTCTCTTTTCCCCTTCCCCATTCATGCTCTGTTTCTCTCACTCTGAAAAATTAATAAATATTAAAATATATGTATTTTTGGTTCAAAGGTTATTAAAAGTATATAGTACTTCTCTTTCCTGATTGAATAGGCACCAAAGTACTAGCACAGCACAAAAGTATGTATGTGCATATTCTTAAACTTTGTCTCATACATGAAACTTTATTAAAATAAGAATTAGGTATCTCACATTCACGTTTCCCACTGTCATTCTTATATTTCAAAATTGTTTGATTTATTTAATACTGAATGAGGCATATACAGATTTTAAGAAATTGTAATGTATGTTTCCCAAAAGTAAAATCACAGA
This sequence comes from Prionailurus viverrinus, assembly GCF_022837055.1. Classification (NCBI taxonomy): domain Eukaryota; kingdom Metazoa; phylum Chordata; class Mammalia; order Carnivora; family Felidae; genus Prionailurus; species Prionailurus viverrinus. Next base: position 61,523,264 of record NC_062568.1, on the reverse strand, counting down.
ATATGAACTTTACTGCTATACTAAGTATCTGGGGAAAACTAATTTGGCACTGTGGCTTCAAGTAACAGACTTCAGATACATTTTTCCCCATAAAAGTCTCACGTACTTACCAGAGCACCTGTGCTGAGCAGAGTGACAAGGCCAATGAAACACTTAAAACAACCATTTTCCACTATCTTGCGGCAGGTTTTCCTTATGTTCTGCCAAATTCTTCCTTTCTTGGATTCACCACTAATTTGGCCAGGTGAAGATCTTCGTCTATAACCTGTCAAGAATGAAACTGCTAAGAAGAAAAATCTTGAAAATTCATGAAAAAGTAGACATCCTGAACTTTCCACCATAGTCCTTGGTGATTACTTATGGAATCTAACACATGTGATCTCTGACTTATGAACATTTGATTTTCACCCCTGATGCTGTGACCATTGCAGTCATTGAGGGGAAACAAAAAAAGTTAACGTGGGAGAACACTAGAGGAAGAAATTGTGAAAGGCAGAGATGACTTAGAACATCCCCTAGCCTGGTGGAACAGAGTCTGAGAATAGAATTATCCCCATCCTTCAAATCGCTCCTCTCCCCCACATACAATATCTTCTAAATATCACAGTTTGGCATAAAGCCTGAAGATTCATATGGTATAATAAGCATTCTCATTTAAGTACATAGGTATTCAGGAACTGATAAGAAGTATAATATTAGTTACGTCAGTTAAATTGATGTCAGGTCTCAGGTGGTAGGAGAATGGTGATTTTGATTTAGACTTATTGAAGGAGCCCCCTGGATTACAGAGTGCTTTGTGGGTAGGGGGCATATGCATGGATTGGACTCTACATTCCTGTCAAGAGAGCTAGCAAAAAGAAATCCCAAGATAGAGAAGACTCTGCTTAACAGGGGAGAACATGAAGAAATAGAGGTGGGTGGAATTTAAAGTCAACACATTTCATTTTAGAATTTTACCTACTGTCAATTCATACATCTTTGGTCAAAAAGTATAGGAAATTTTTCCTCCTTTGTCTTGAATGATACAAGTTCTAGAAGTTGAGCTGCTGACAGCAGGTTCTTATTTTGAATACAGGAATTTGAACATTTAGCAGTTACCATGTTGATAGTTTCCAGTGATTTCAAATGCAGAGAACCTATAAATATTTGTCAATCTTTCTAGGAAATTAATTTGAATTACAAGTCATCAACAAATGTATGTTACATATCTAGTGAGTCAATCAGCTGACTGAAGCCTTATACATTTCTTAAGATTCATGTGGAATATAAAAATAAATCACCATTGCATGATATGTTTTCCTATGAAAGATATAGGATGTTTTCATGTGAGTATTTTGAATATTGACTTTATTCCAAGAGGCATAAAAATATACACACACAAGCACACATGCACACATCCATGCATGGACACACATGCATCTACACTAGTTTAATCTTTTTACCAATCCTGTGAGGTAAGTTTCATTATTATCCTCATTTTACATATTAAGAAATGAGCCTGAAAGAGGGTAAGTAAAGGTAGTAAATGGTCACGTGACCTGGGATTTGAACTCAGGCCTGTATGATTCCAGACCCAGTGCTCTTAACTACTGCATTAAACTTCTAGGAAATAGACCCTGCCCCTCTTTTCCAAATGTTGACTTTTCTATTGACTTTCCCTATAAGTTTCTGAGAGGATTCCTTTGGGCACATGTGCATGTGCTTGTACACACATATTTGTATGTGTGTGTTCCTTAGTTAAGTTAATAAACTCTCTAAAGTTAAAATATATCTAATGGCATTAGTTATGTTGAGAAATTTAGTCTATTTTCAATATAATGATCAAAGGAACTTATTTTTCTCTTACCATTTTTAAGCTGCTTTGGCTTTTCATGTTCACAGACGGTTTCTTCTTCGGAGATAGCAATATCCACTGTGCTGCATTCAGATGAGCTAGATTGCTTTACCTTCTGAAAAGTAAAGTCCCACCAAAAAAGCTGTGATTCAACTTTCTCACTGTGGTTCAGGCTTGTTTTATTTTCAGAAATAAGAAAAACTGTATACAAAAAGAACTTTACCAGGTTTAAAATACTGTTTAAGCTAATTTCATGATTTTCATTAAAAGGATACATGTTGGGGCGCCTGGGTGGCGCAGTCGGTTAAGCGTCCGACTTCAGCCAGGTCACGATCTCGTGGTCCGTGAGTTCGAGCCCCGCGTCAGGCTCTGGGCTGATGGCTCAGAGCCTGGAGCCTGTTTCCGATTCTGTGTCTCCCTCTCTCTCTGCCCCTCCCCCGTTCATGCTCTGTCTCTCTCTGTCCCAAAAATAAATAAACGTTGAAAAAAAAAAATTTTAAAAGGATACATGTCTCCGTGAGTTGAAGTTTTAAAAAATTAATTAAATATTCATTTAAGCTAAAATAACTTTTAGATTAAAATTAACATTTAGTTCATAACACTATTCTCCTAAAAGGTGTATAGGTTATCTCCAGTATCCAAAAGGGTTTGAGTTCCAAAGCCCTCTTGAAGTTGTTCACAAGATTCCATATAAGCCATTTCAGCTAGATGAGCAGCATCAGAAGTAATTACTCCTTGATGCTAAAGATGGGTAGACAAGAGTACATTTAGTTGGTATTGTAAAATTGAGTCCAGACATTCTTGTGTATGCCATCATAGGATGGGAATGATGTGAGGTTATCTTGAAGTGAAATGAAGAAATGGCACAAGGAATAAGAGTCACGAATAGACCTGGCAAAGTGGTACCAGCCCTATGCAGACAGGCTATTTGCAAGGATTGACATTGCTTCTCACTCTGCTCTTGACTGAAGGTCAAGACTGGATATGATAAGGTAGCCATGGCTTTGTATATGTGGTAATGATGCATGTGTGACATGCATGGCTTTTATTTGAAATGATTTTCTCATAATGCTTTATTTTACTTTATTTCAAAATTAATATTCAACACATCATCCTTTAAAATGACCACTATTCTAAGTTAATAGTATACACAATTGTTTTCTAATTAAAAAAATAAGATAAATGTATTAAAACATTTGGGAAAAAACAGTCTTATTTCTTAAAAAATAAGGAAATGTCTAAGTAAAGTATATCAAAAGGAAAACTGTAAATATTTTGTCCTACCTCTTGGTCTTATGCACAATAAGTGTCAACAAAATATCATTAGGAAGCCTTATTTGCTTTAGATCTTACATAGTCAGTTGTCAGTAAGACATTTGGCGCTCAACTAAAAATATATATCCATCAGGATATTACTCTTAAACAAATCACTTTTATTATTTCAGTTCTCATATTTTCATTATTTCTGATGAAATAAAGGCTATAGCAATATGAGAGTAAATAACAAATAAGTTAATATATAATTCTTAGGCATTCAATAATTGAAAATTATATACCTTATATTTATATGTTATTTTAGAATTTTTACATAAACTATTTGATGTGATTTTTCCAAACCTCTTTTAGTATGTATTATTCTAATTTTATAAATAAATCAATTGGGATTCAAAAGTAGAAATAATTTTATTAGAAGATGACTTAGGGGCGCCTGGGTGGCACAGTCGGTTAAGCGTCCGACTTCAGCCAGGTCACGATCTCGCAGTCCGTGAGTTCGAGCCCCGCGTCAGGCTCTGGGCTGATGGCTCAGAGCCTGGAGCCTGTTTCCGATTCTGTGTCTCCTTCTCTCTCTGCCCCTCCCCCGTTCATGCTCTGTCTCTCTCTGTCCCAAAAATAAATAAACGTTGAAAAAAAAATTAAAAAAAAAAAAAGAAGATGACTTAATGGCATGAGAAAGTGACCCTGATACATTGCTACATTATGAAAAAAGTTATAAAACTTGATATAAAGTTTGACATTATTTTTCTAAAATGTATATAGTTATGTTGTAATAAACAATGGCTGAAAGTTTAAATACAAAAGAAAGAAAAGAATGTATCTCAGAATTATCAAATCATGTGATTTTTATATTTTATTCTTTGGCTTTTGGTAGATCAGCATCTTAAAGTACTCATGAGTTGCATAATCTGGAAAGTGTCTAAAATATGTAACAAATGTACAGATAAGTGAATAAATCTATGAGTAGCCAATCAATCAGTAGGACCAAGTAAGTAGGCAGCATACATTACAACTTCTGAAGCCTCAACATTTACAATCATATTTAGTGTCATCTTTCCTATACATTTTCATATCCCAGACTTTCCAATTAGATTGGCAAGAAGTTTCCTGGAGCATTTCAACACAATGTGCTGTGATAAATAGCACTTTTACCCAGAAATAGATGGTAGTCAAAGTTATAAGTGAAGATATACAAGTGTAGCTGGAGAACAGTTTTCCCTGTTTTCTAGAAATGGTATTAATTAAAGGAAAATGAACCTCAAAATATTGGGCATGCTAAGGAGTGAAAATGTTTCTTTAACACAAAGAAAAAGGCCTTCAGTAGGATCCAGAAGGATTTTGAGTAATTACAATTCAATTCCTATTAGGCCAATATGAGAAGTTACTGCAGAGCAGTTGCCAAGCTGGAAGAGGTCTGGGAGACAAGATGATGCCAGAGTCATTTCTGGGGATCTGGAAAGAGACATTCTCTGCCCCTGGGCAGTGCCTGTGAGTGATCTGAGATGATTCCCTACTGAGGTACAACGCAAGAAGCCTGCAGAACAGATGTGATCTCTGTAGATGTAGCTTTCTATTAAATCATACCTCCTACCAAGACATGGTGCTTGCAAATGAAGACAGTAAGAATGTTTCCAGTAGGGTGTACATTTTATAAGCTAAGTTAACAGCAATATATACCCTTCTTTAAATGTGTTGGGTTATTTTGTTGTTTTTGCTGTTGCTTTTTTGTTTTGTTTTCTTTGTCCACGAGTTGATAAAGCTACACACTGTTCACAATTCAAACTGGTGGGTTTTCTTTATTCTTTTAGTCCAACTTAATTATATACGTTATAGTATATGCTGCACAAATAAAGTGATGAGAATCCTAGAATTTTAGCCAATAAGAAAGTATTTTAGCCATCCTGTAGTCCAATTTAACGTTTTAAAGATGATAACACCCAGGAGAGTTTAATGATTTCTCTAATAATACACATCGATTTTGAAAACTTAAGTTTCTTTGGTATGTTTTCATCACCCCACACTGCCTGCTTATAAATTTAAAGACTTTTAAAATTATATTTTCTAATGTTTACTAAGTGTTTACTATAGACTGGGCACTGTTCTGTGCACCTTTGAGCTATTTTTCTTAGTCCTATCCTCCCTAAGAAATAGATACAATTTTATCTGCATTTATAGACAAGGAAACTGAAGCTTACAATGGTTAATTAACTTCATCAGAAGCATAAAATCAGGAGCAAGGAGTGTAGAGCTAGGATCAAATGTGTACTCTAACTCTCCGCAACTTCAACACCCACTCACTTTCTTACCAAAATGTCATAAATCAACAGTAAGTAATCAGGATATTAAAACATCTTACCTCTTTGCTGCTCCCATCACCTGACTTGCTCTGAATCTCCTTATTATCCAGATTTTCTATATCAGATTCTCCTGAAGCAATTGGTACAGTTTCTGAGACACTAGGACTGGGTATAAGTGATTGACTCTCATTTTCAGTCATTGTGTTTTTCTCTGTGCCACAGCTTTTTTCCTTATCCTTGAAGAAATCTTGGGTATTGCTTAAATCAGAAAGGGTAGGGTCAGAAATATTCTCTCTAACATACACATTGTTTACATTGTCCATTGTCTCCTCTGAAATGTTTTGTTTTTTGCATGATATTTTAGGAAACACGTAGTTTATTCCTTTCTTAATCCTTTCCATTGCACGCTGGAGATTTTGTTCTTCACCATTCTCTTCAGTTGTTGGAGCCTTGTATGAACTAAAGGAGCTCACCAATGCCAGAAACAGGTAAATTATCTAAATGAGGAAACAAATGAGGTTAAGTTTATGTTACTTTTTGTTTCCTTTTAAACAATAAAAAAAATCTTGAAAAAAAAAATCTGACCTGAGATTTGAAAACAATTAGGAACCACAATGCCATTTAGGCTATTCAGTTCTTACTCCTATACAATGGGTCAGATGCTGTGCTAAGGGTTTGTACAGTATAGCGAGAACTCTTCTTAAGGTCACAACATTCTATGAAATATCATTTGATTTTCTTTTAGACACGAAAAAGGCAAGGCTTACAGATGTCAGATATCCAAGATCACAGATTGAACTTAAGTTAGTTTTATTCTAAAGCTTTTTTTCCTTCACTGAGCCAGGCTGTCTCTCCCAAGGTAAGAAAATGAATCGCTACTTCAGGTGGCTGACCTCACTTCAGCACTATCCCGGGAAGAGGTATAATGACATCTTCATGGGTTCTGCAAACCCACAAGGAATCTTGGGGAGAGAGTCCCAGTCCCGGTTCTGAAGCCTGTACCTAGTTTTCTTTGTGATATGCTAGTAGCAAGGTTTGGGTAGGTTAATTGATTCTCTGTGGTAATAAATTTGGTCAAATAAGAAAGAGATGAGTGATGGAGAATAATTCCTAATACTTAAGTTGTTTGAACTCAAGGACAGTGTATATTTTGACCTTTACTATCACTGAGAAATATGATCAAGCTACGTTTAGTTTCCAGAGAATCATATTTTTATCTTGTTTGTAATTGTAGGGTATAGATAATATTTTTGGGTTTTAGTGTTAGGGAGTCAATACTGATCATCTCTTAAACTAATAATTTGAGCATTTTGTTTGCTTATTATTGGAAGTCTTCCCCTCTCTTCAGATATTTGAACTTTTAAAGACTTAATTTACTTTATGTTTTACATATTATTTTTAAAGGGCAAAGTTTAAATGACATGAATTATGTTTAAAAATATAAAAGTATATAATATGAAAATAAAAAATATATAAATATATTTATATATATAAAACTTTATATATATAAATATATTTATATATAAATAAAGCTTACTTACAGATAGTATGAACAGGGGCTTTATGGCCCTTATAAGAACTACACTACTAGCATTTCTATCATTCTTAAAAGACAATGAGTTCAGGATATAAGAAGGCAACACCAAATATAATTTAAGGTAGTTGGTTGTTTCTTTTCCTTCATTTAGTTATTGGCACAGTGTGAAATAAGGAACAGGTGTTAGGTAAAAATTTCATGACTACAAGCTTCATATGAGCAGGAACCAAGTTTCTCTCAAGTAGACAACTAGCACAACACTAGGCATAAAATAAGTGATTAATATTTGTTGAAAAAATTAATTATAGAATGAGTAAAAAATAGATTTTGTGCCAGGATTTGGACAAGGAAAAATTTACTAAGAGCTTACAATCTAAGATTTCTTATATCTTAAACATAGCCCCCCATACACCAAATGCAGATATACATATACAGTGAAAATGTTAAAAGGCTTGGGGTACCTGGGTGGCTCAGTTGGTTAAGCTCAAGTCATGATCTCACTATTCCTGAGTTCAAGCCCTGCATTAGGCTCTGTGCTCAGGCCAGGCCTAGAGACTGCTTCAGATTCTGTGTCTCCCTCTCTCTCTGCCCCTCCCCTGCTAACACTCTGTCTTTGTCAAAAATAAATAAAGATTGAAAAACATTTGTTTTTTATTGTTAAAAGGCTGAAAATGAAGTTCAAAATTCTCTGGAATTACGGTATAAAGAAAAATTTTATATAAACTTAGTGTGACTTTGTTCTAGTTACAGTATTTTATATAGAGATTCAAAACACATATTTCTTATTTTTGTGTTAAAAGATAAAATGTGAAATAATGTATATAAAACAAAACATTCAAATGTCTCCCCTGAAATTTGCCCTCTCATTTACCTCAATGATGTCTATCTATTGGGTGAGAATTGAAAAACTCATCAAAATAAAGTAATATGGAATAGAAAGGAAATTCAAGATTTACTTATGTAATTATTTTTCAAGTACTTTTCAAGTATTTTCCAAGAATTTTTCAAGTATGAATAATTATTTGATTACTAATTTAAGAAATTCAACATGTATGAAGTTTCTATTTTAATACTATTCAAATTGTATCTTAACATATTTAATTGGGGAATATGTAAACATACATGGAATGACATCGATATTTATCATCAATGTCTTATTTTTAAAAAGCAACTGAATTTTCTATTTTCTATTTCTTTTCTTTTTATGTTTCTATATCCCTCATTGTTTGGTTTACGTCACTTTAGCTAGATCCCACAGTTCACTTAGTGGCAATTACTTAAATTGCAAGTGAAACATGTAGAATGTTTGCCTAACTGAAACTTCTAAATAATGTTTAATTAGCACAATTCTAAAGATGTGGGAGGTACTATTTTCTAGAGCTTAAAGAAAGTAAAACAAACATTTATAAATATTTATGAGTGCCAGCTGTTTTTATTTAACTTACAATAACTCTATATGGCATATATTATTATGTTCATTCTTCTATTAAAATATTACGAGGCTAAAAGAGGCAGGGTCATATACACAAAGGCATTTAATTAGTAAATAATAAAACTGGAGTTTGAACCCATGTTTGCTTGGATCTGAACTCTATTTTTTCTATAACTCAGCATTGCATGTAACTATTTAAAAGCCATTTAAATACTTGCTTTTGTTTATGATCATGTTTTACGGTTCCACTGCAGGCTGAATCACCACTGGAATGTTTATTAGGCAAACAAGACAAAATTAAGTTTTTAAAATGGGGAGTACCTTCTTTTTATACAAATGCTGAGTTTTGGTGTGAAATTACAATGCTGTAATGTAATGAGTTGAAAGTATGGGGGGAGATCTACAGCCTTACAGATTCTCTCCTTACATTTTTTCCCCTTGTATTTAGTCTAGAGTTGTTATCATGGCGCTTCACACATGATGACTGTTGAGAAAAATGAAGCTTAAAAGATTCAGCAAACCAAGCAATATTATGACCAATCAATTGGAAATGGAGGTTCATGTAGTTCCATTTCATTCTGAAATCCCTCTGCCCTTTGACATCAAGTTTCTGATCAGTAGGAATAAGAAAAATAAGAAACAAAGTGGAATTCAAAAACAAAGAAGCAGAAATGCAATTATACAATTGCCTCAGCATTTCTCCTTCTTTGCTTTTGAACTCTGTGTGTGTGTGTGTGTGTGTGTGTGTGTGTGTGTTTGTTGTTTATCTCAATAGCCATCAACCATAGCCTCTCCTATTCCCTTTTGGGAATAGAAACTTAATATTTCACGGGAAATCACCCTTATCTTATTATTAGTTGCATGATTTGTGTTTGGAATGATGCCAACTCCAGCTCCAAAAGAGGATTCTGAGTAGCTTATCATAATATATGTTAATATATTCCACACTCTGCACAATAAATAATAAATATATTTCATACTCTGGGCAATAGAGATTGGTTCACAAATGGACATGTGACTCAGAGCTAATGAGATAATAGGAGAGATTTGCTGTGACTTCTAGAAAAGAAACAGGAATTTCTCTTCTATTAGACTTGATGTGATATGAACACATGAAGCTTTAGACTGCAGCAGCAATCTTGATAAAATAGAGGCTACTACCAGCAAGGGCCACGCAGAAGACAGATCTGAGTTACACACAAGTCTGTCTCTAATGACCTTTTTTTTGAATGTATGTGTCACACCACAACTGAAGTGAAATCTATCTCTGACATTTTGAGTTATGCATGCTGATATATATGTTGATTTTTGTTTTAGCCAGTTAAAATAGTGTTATGTCACTGAGAGTTGAAAGTGTACTAATTAGCTACAAAGGCCGAGGTCATTGAAATATTTTTACATGTTAGACCCTGTTCTAGGCTTTGATGATATAGAGAAAAGTCATGATCCTTCCTTTGTGGAGCTTACAGTTTAATAAGGAAGGTAGACAAGTACATCAACAATTAAACAGAATGCCAGCAGTGATAAATAGATGACAGAGGTTATGCCCAAGGTGAAACAGAAGCAGTGAGGAAGGTTATTGATAGATAAAATGGTATCTGACCAGTGATTTTTTTTCAGTCTTTTGTAAAATGTATTTGATTTCTATGACTTATGAATAAAGCAAATACTGAGTCCTTTTTTTCCTTGTAAGAACAATTTTCTTTTATAATCCATTCCCTTTGCTTAGAAGAAGTAAAAGCTACTTACTCAATTCATGTAACACTACTTCAATTACTGGGAATTTAAAAGTGATAGCTATCCCTCTTCACTAATGCACCATAGTTTTATAGGTCAGCGATTTTCAAACTTTACTGCATAATTTAATCAAATGAAAAATTGTAAAAGATCCTGATGACTGGGCTATGTCCACATACCAATAAAATCGGTATCTCTGGTAACGTATCCAAGACATTACTATATTTTTATTAGTTCCCCAGGTAATTCCAATGTGCAACCTAGTTTGACAACCAGTGTTACATTTAAGTGCTTCTTAAAATTTAATGTGCATACAAATCACCTGGGGATATTGTTAAACTGTAGATTCCCCATAGGTCTGAGATGGGATCCAACTATCTCCCACATGATGCCAATGCTACTTGAGTAGCAAGGTTATAAACCAGTGCTCTCCAACAGAAATATGATGCATGTCATATGCAACTTTCTAGTGGCCACATCAAAAGCACAAACAAAAACAGAAACTAATTTTACTAACATTTTATTTAACTAAATATATCAAAAATATTATCATTTTAAAATACATTCAGTATAAAAATTATTAATAAAATAACTTACGTTATTTTAGCGGGGTGAGACTTCAAAGCCAGTGGGTATTTTACCCTTGTAGCACATCTCTAATTGGGCCAATTGTATTGCAACTGATCAACAGCCACATGTGGCTAGAGGCTACCATATTGGACAACACAGTTATAGACCACTGGATCCCATAAATTCACATCATGCAAATACTAAACTACATTACACAAGTTGTTCAAGGAAAATTTAAAAGCATGGAATACTTACCAATAAGTTTCCAATTAAAATGACCATCATGTAAAAAGGAAGGCAACCGAATTGGCCTGCAACCTTAAGGCAATCCCATAAAGTCTCTATCCACTCTCCACAGAGAATTCGGAGCACATTCAGGAAGGAGTGGAAGAAGTCATGCATGTGCCAGTGTGGGAGTTGACAGTCTTTGTCTATGTTGCAGACACATTCTTTGTAACTCCTACCAAACAGTTTCAGGCCAACCACAGCAGAAAAGAACATGAATGTGAACAACAACAGCACCAAGCCTTTCAGGGCCACCAATGAGTTACTCAGAATCAACATCAGAATCCTAAATGTCGGCCAGTATTTTCCCAGCTTGAAAATTCTCAACTAATACAGTAATGCAAGAAACAACAAAAATAAAAAACAAACAAAAAGAAAACCCTGGTCACTATTTATTATGATGTACATTTTATCAGCATCATACACATACACATATATAGTCTTTAATGTAATATTCAGTTTTGAGCACTATTAATACTAGCCATTGTTACACAATTCTTAATATGTGACACATATTCTGTATTTTTTACACTAAACCAATACATATCTCCTTCTATTGGTCTGCCAATTTCCATTCAATACTATGCTGTTATAATTACTCTAGTTTTATGTTTTAATATCTGGTAGGATAACTGCCCATTCTTTGTTTTGCTTTTCACAGTACACTGGAAATTCTCCCACATTCTGACATATAGATGATATTGAAAAAGTCTGTCAGGTCCCATTGAATTCCATTGAAGTTTCTCTTATGTATTTTATTTTAAAGTAACATATCAAAAACCAAACACAGCATTCTAGGTTTAGTCTGAATAGTTCTCTTCTTTTCACTAGATTTTTTGTTTCTGTTGAAATGGACAAGATTACCTTAACAGTTTTGGCCACCATATTACGGTGAGCTTAGTCATCTAAAACCCAAATATCACTGGGGCACCTGGGTGGCTCGGTAGGTTAAGCCTCCAACTTTGGCTCAGGTCACGATCTCAAGGTTCATGGGTTTGAGCCCTGCACCGGGCTTTGTGCTGACAGCTCAGAGCCTGGAGCCTGCTTCAGATTCTGTGTCTCCCTCTCTCTCTGCCTCTCTCCCATTTGTACTGTCTCTTTCTCTCAAAAATAAATAAACATTAAAAAAATTTAAACCCAAATATCATTTTTATATATGCTATACCTTCCCCAACTTTTTCCAGTACATAGTTCACTTCATGGACTCAAGAGTAGGACTTCACATTTATCTATGTAAGACTGAATCATTTATATCCAGCCCATGTTAGACTTTCAGATACTTTGATACTATCTTTTATCATATTTTTTATTTCCCAGTCTTGTTTTATCCATAAATTTGAGAGCTACGTCTTTTATATGTTTCTCTTACTCATTAGAAAAGTCTATGGATGAGGACTTAAGACAGGGTTCTGAAGAATTATTTGGATAAGATCAAGTCTATTTAGTTGTTCTTTATTCCTGCTACATCTCTTCAACTTCTTACTAGAATGTGACAATATATTACTTATCAAGTACTCAACGTTTCCATACATACTCTTCTAATTACATTTTCCTTGCCTAGTTTTCTGATTCTTACTACCACCATACATTACAGGCATACATATACCGATTCTGACTTAATTTTTGTAATAACATTCTGCTGGCTTGACTGGTCTTTTATAAAGTTTTCTACTCTACATTTAGAAATACTCACCTGATTGCAGTTCCTTAGTCATACATTGGCATTCATCTCCTGGGACTCCACATTATCCTGCTCCTCACAACTGACAAGTAACCCTGGCCCTGATTCCTAAAACTATACCTCAAATTTGCTATCAAACAGCTTACTTTGATGCTTCAGTGAAATAACAGCATTGGAAACTTCTTACTCTTCCTGGGGCACTTCCTAAGCTCTTTATATATGAATCAATTCATTTATTACTACAAATGTCCCTGTAGGATAGGTATTACTATTCTTCCCATGTTGTGTCTGAGGAGACTGAGAGAAATTTTCATAAAATAAAATTTAGATATTGGATTCTACTTACCACTCTGAATATTTTTAAAAAAGCCATTCCAGAAACATTGGCTAGATAAAGTTCTGCTAAACCATGGAACACAATCAGGCTATCAAAAATGTTCCAACCTACTTGAAAATACCCATATGGATGCATTGCAATTATTTTCAAAATCATTTCTGCTGTGAAAATTCCAATAAAAATCTAAACAAAAACAAAACACATGGATGAGGATATGATTCCAATAACACCATCAGAACCCACATATACAGAAACTGTAAGTTTCCACTGCCACAGTCTTCACAGTTGTTCTATCAAGATCTGATTAGTATTGGAGTCTGTATTTTAAAGACAGACTCTGGGGCACCTGGGTGGCTGTGTCAGTTAAGCATCTGACTCCCGGTTTTGGCTCAGGTCATGATCTCATGGTTCACGGGAGCAAGCTACACATTGGGCTTTGCACTGACAGTGCAGAGCCTGCTTGAGATTCTCTCTCTCTCTTTCTCTGCCCCTCCCCTGCTTGGGCTCTCTCTCTCTTCCAAATAAATAAACTTAAAAAAAAAAATAAGGATAGACTCCAACATTTCACTTAACAGTCTAATGTCAAACATTGCCTACAAAATCTTCAATTATTTAATAAAAGCCATCCTGAAAGACAAAAGAGACTATTTAAAGATGAAAATATTTTTATTTTGAACAGTTTCTTTTGGGATATGGAGTACATATTAAGATATTTAACTTTTTGAACCATAAAAGTGTCTAAGTGGAAAAAAAATAGTAAACCTCTGAAAACTGTCTCTTGAAAACTATACTAGCAGAAATAACTAAATTTCTATAGTGTTGGTACCAAGTAAATGTATAATTAAAAGTGGGTAGCAGTTTGGCCATTTATACTAGTACTAAGCAACAAACAACAACCATAAAAGAAAAGAAAATTAAACACTACATATTTCCTTGAATGTGACTTGATTTTAAACTCACAGAAATCTGTTTTGCTTTATGCATTGTATGAGGGAAAAAAAGGACGAGTGACTCTCAACATTATCTTACCAAAAGAATAACTTCCCATCTGAGGCAAAGGCAGGTAGCTAAAGCAGACAAGGCAGGTACAGTTGTAGTCAGGATTCAGAATTTAGGTGTCAGTGAGGAATCTGTATTTGTTATTGCACCTTTGTCCTGCTCCGAGCTGTGGAGCTATGGTACCAAGGGAGGATATATTTGGGATGGGAGAGGAAATAAATAATTTCCATTTAACCTGACTGCCAAGTAACTGACTCGAATCTCAAACTTAAATAGCAGAATTTTAAACCTTAGCTATAAACTTTTCAATGATAATAACACTTACAAATCAGGGCTAGAGGTGGTGGGTTGTGGATGAAGGTCATACTTCATCTAGTATGCATATAATGCATTTGCAACATATTGCAGTTACAAAATAAAATAATGAGGATTATGATGACTAAAGAAAAGTTGAAACTGCAAATGAAAATAATATACAAGAGCATTACCAGGTTTCCAATGCTGAGAACACTGGTGGTTTCTTCACTCATTGGATAACATTCCAAGGCCAAAAAACACACATTTAGAATTATGCATATGGTAAGGACAAGATCAGTAAATGGGTCCATTATAATCATGTGGATAAACTCTTTCAATTTTAACCAGCAGGGAGAACAATTCCAGATCAATAAAGTTTTAGCAAATCTATACAAACACAATGGGCGTCTCTTCCTGGATTTTTTAAGTTCTGAAATAAAGAATAAAAAAGTTAAACTTTAGCAAATTGTTGTTTTAGTTCTGGCTAATAAAATATTTTGACTTTCGTATGCAAAGAGATGTTTAAAATTAGACCTTTGATTTGGAATTAGCAAATAGAAATATTTTGTACTAATATAAATCAGAGCAAAGTCAATTGCCACTATTTTGTTAATGCTTGCTGAGTTAGACAAATGAAAACGAGACACACTGTGTATTAGAAGCAAAGCCTAGGAGTTTCTCTCAAGAAAAAAAAACATGGAATACAGTTGAGAGTATTATGATTTATAATTTCTAGATTTATAATGCTTTATAAAATAATGCCTTTTAATATTGTCCATGATAATGAGTTACTGCTTATGTATTAAAAAAGCAGAGACAATGCAAAAAAGGATCTTAATATATTATTGTTATATAATCCAACTTCTATTTGTAGTTGTAAGTTAATACTTCCACTTTGTTTTCAATGTTAAAGAAAATTTCTTACTACTCTTTGGTGACCCATTCCGATGTTTAAAATACCATGCTTACGGAATTGCTCACTTTAATATTCTTATGTGATTCCTTACCTTTTTCTTATCCTAAAATTCTGAAGAAATTGCAGGATTTACTTAAAGTGAATCTTATGAATATACCTTTCAGAGTAACTAAGTATTTTTTACTTTACCTTCTTCCTGTCTCACAGTAGCAGTAGAATCATCCAACATATTAAAAGAAGTGATCATAGAAGTTGGTGATCTTTTCTTCATTTCTATTTGTGTGGTCTTGGTCTAAAAAGAAATTAGATGAGTCTAATGCTGGCTTCTTCCTGTTGTAGATACAAGGCTATAACTATAAGAAGGTTTATAACCTTCTTTGAAACATTGATTCTTACCTCCAGAAATCTTTTTGGGTTCCATTATTTGCTACTCTTCACACTATAGGCAGTATTAAACTGGCTTAGGATTATTTGGATAACAAATGTATATAACTTGCAACTCAACAAAATCATTTTATACTATAAAGTCAACTATAAAAGGAGGAAATCAGATTATATTACTTGTATTACCCATATTTGACAAACCATTAAGCATGTACTTTATAGGGTTATTGCAAAATATCTGGTTGGCAAACATGCTGAGACAGTATTTCTATAACACCTTACATTTTTATTTAAGGGTATTTTAAAACTTTATAAACTCTCTTGATAAAATCAAAATTATTTGGTTTTGTGATAATGAAATAATCTTGAGTAGTAGCATGTAAAATAGTTGTTTTGGCCAGATCATACATGATGATTCCATAAAGGAATCACTTCTTTCTGTCTCTCATGTCTCTTGAGTAATGGCTTTAAGATACTCTGTTTTGCTGATGTGGTTATGCAGCGTTCAAAAGAAGCCTTGCATTGGAAATACACTCCTGGGCAGGGGTGGGGAAGGGGGTGGGGTGGGGCTGGGAGGTTCAGTCAGTAAAGCATCCAGCTTCGGTTCAGATCATGAACTCACAGCTTGTGAGTTTAAG
Organism: Prionailurus viverrinus; assembly: GCF_022837055.1. Taxonomy (NCBI): domain Eukaryota; kingdom Metazoa; phylum Chordata; class Mammalia; order Carnivora; family Felidae; genus Prionailurus; species Prionailurus viverrinus. The sequence continues at coordinate 61,507,045 of NC_062568.1, read as the reverse complement.
CCCTGCCCTGGGCTCTGTGCTGACAGCTCAGAGCCTGGAGACAGCTTTGAATTGGCTCCCTCTCTCTCTGCCCCTCCCCCACTTGCACTTGCTAGTGCATGCGCTCTCTCTCTTACTCTCTCTGTCTCTCTCTCAAAAATAAACATTAGAATTTTTTTTTTAACTGAAAAAAAGGAAATACACTCCTAGGGCTTGATGTAGATGTTACAAGTTCATAGTTATCACAAATAGAACCCCAGATGTTTCTAATGACCGTGTATAAAATTTATATTTAATTTAAACTCTAAGAAACTGACAATAGGTAGGTAATATTACACTACAGAGTTCCCAACGGTTTTTACATTTAGCAACATAAGAATGATAATATTGTATGTTTGTTAACTTGGTGAATAGGTGTGGCTAAATAGGTGAAATACATAGTAAATAAATTTGAACAGGCAAGCCCGCTCTGGCACAGAGGTAACTGGCATGGGGCTGCAGCTGTTACTAACACTGCAGGAAACAGTGTTCAAGTTCTGCTGTGGTCTATATGAGTCGGCATCACAGATATCAAGGGAATCATCATATTCATCTCATTCAGTATCAGTCAAGATCCCTCTAATTTCATAAATACTAGAATCAGAGGAGGTGAAAACCAACTCGACTTCATACTGATTCCATCAGGAAAATGACAGATTTTGCCGGTCTACAGATCCGTGTGACCTCACTATTTGTTTTAATTGAAAAAAGTAAGCTAAAAGCCCAGAATGTGATGTTAATTTATTTACTTAAACTATACTTACTCCAGAAAGTATTTTTTGACCCACTTACAGGATTCTATAAAATATAAGTTGTAACATAGGCAATTTCAAATTTTCATGAGTCAAAAAACCAGTAGAGGCATAATTGTTCTGTTATTATGGTCTAAGAGGGATCTCCCAGGTATATCTTCATAAAGATGATATTTTGTAATATAGTGAATAATACCTTCCACTGTTATTAATACAGAGGAATTGCTTCTCGTAAAGATGTTTCTGATAATGACAATGTCTGATGGAATCACCCCAAGAAGTAATTCAGTAAAGATAATCATCTGTGTGGGGTGGATAGAGTGAGTACAGTAATAATGTTATTGCGATATAGTCAATGTTAAATTTTCTACTTATTTGGCTTGGACTGTGGATATATTTAAAATTTTTAAAACTTGTTTTAAGTTTATTTCTTTATTTTGGGAGAGACAGAGAGAGCACATGCAGGGGAGGGGCAAAGAAAGAGAGGGAGAGAGAGAATTCCAAGTAGACTCCATGCTGCTGACAGAGCCAGACACGGGGCTCAAACTCACGAAACTGTGAGATCATGACCTGAGCCAAAATGAAGAGTCAGACGCTCAACCAAATGAACAACCCAGACACTCCTAACTGTGGATATATTTTAGAATATAAAACAAATAAACCACACCAGTCTAGTAATTTAGTTCAATGGAACTTCTTAAAAAATATTGAATGAATGCCAACAACTAAGGATATGGCCATTTTATAATGCAAAGTGAGAAGATCATGACTCAGTAATCTCCTTTTTGGAAGTTTAAGAGCTAATAAAGGCAGATCCAAAGTTAAAATTAGACTGCAAAAAGGGGCTAGAATTCTTCTTGTCACAGCTGGTTTAAATTTCCTCTGGAGAGTAGGTATGAATAAGGAAGAATCCAGTCATATTTCTAGCATTTAGCAATGAATAGCTGCAGTATTCATCTTGGGATCACACTTGCTCTCTCTACTGTAGCCACACTGACCTTTTTAATCTTGACGTAGTCTGTTCCCTCCCCCATGTAGCATGGACTCATTCTTCAGATCTCAGTTCAAATGTTGGTTTCCCATTAGAAACCTTTCCTCGGGGTGCCTGGGTGGCTCAGTCCATTAAGCATCCAACTTCAGCTCAGGTCATGATCTCAAGGTTCGTGGGTTCAAGTCCCACTTTGGGCTCTGTGCTGACAGCTCAGAGCCTGGAGCCTGCTTCGGATTCTGTGTTTCCCCCTCTCTCTGCCCCTCCCCAGCTCGTGCTCTCTCTCTCTCTCTCAAAATAAATAAACATTAAAAAAAAAAAAAGAAACATTTTCTTACCAGGGAAATCCTTTATTATAGGCTCTGAAAGCATCACATTTCTCACTTTTAAAGCACTCTCCACAGTTTAATTTATTTTTATTTTATTTTTTTAGTAGTGAATAATACCAGGTAGTGAATCGCCAGGTACCCAATATCCAGGCTTAACAATTAATATCATTATATTCCTCACTTCTCACATATTACTTACCCTGCTTTATTTAAAATATTTCAGGAAAAATATGTCAGACATCATATAATTCTCAGAATAACCTTTTTAAAAAACATAATTGTAATATTAGGATCGCAATCAGAAAATTAGTAATTCCCTTAATATTATCCAATACCCAGACCATGCTCAATTTTCTTTCATTGCTCAGAAACATTCTATTGTACTTGATTTGTTCCAATCAAAATACAAAAAGATTTACATACTGTATTTAGTGCACAGGTTTATTGATTATCTCATGCCTTTATTTTTTCTAATCTGATTTATTTGTTGACAATAATGGATCACTTATAACTATAGAATTTACACATTCTTGATTTGGCAGATTGTGTCCTTTCAGTGTAATTTAATGTGTTCTTCTCTCTCCTCTAGTCTCTAGAAGAAGATGGTTAGATCTAGAGGCTTACTAGACTTAGCTCAGGTTATGGCAAGAATATATTTTATGTGGTGTTTTATGTCTCCTGTTTCATAACATCAGGAAACACATAATGTCTAGTGGTGCTACAGGTACAATTTTGTGTTTAGGATAATTTTACAGTCTATCTCCCCATTAGACCATTAGCTTCATGAAGATAGACACTATATTTGTATTTATTAACATTTTAAGATATCCAATGTTTAGTACAATGCTTAGCATATAGTAGATTGTCAATAATGTTTTATTTAATTAGAAGAGTTATAAGGATGCCATTTTAGATGGGCAAATATATTTGAAAATATTTATATTCCTACAGTTGTATATATCTGATTCTCTTCTGGAGAAGAGATTGCCAGTGACTGTCAATTCTTCAGAAAGTTTCAGCTGCAAACTGGGTAATTGTTGGAATAATATAGTTTCAGCATTGAGCCCCCAGAAAAATAAAGTGGTGAAGAAAGAAGTCAAGTTTGGAGAAATCAGGTACAAATAAATACAGGTCAAATTTTATAACTGGAACTCCTCAATAAAGATCACATTTGAGGATTCATGAAGATGTTTATCACATGTGTGGAACACAGTTGACACTCCACAACATTATATACTATTATTATTATCACCATCATCATCATTATTATTTTAATTATCCCTAAAAGGGGGTATAGTCAAAGACTTAAGAATTTTATGTTGGTGGAGTATTCTACGGTGGAGTATTCTATTCTGCTGTACCTTCTTGTGTTTGTCTTCTTGTATTTTTTCCCCCAATTACTTAGTATATTCTAAGCCATGCCAAGTGTTTTACAAAAATTTATTTCATTTGAATCTCACAATAACCTATGAGACAGATACTGAAATTATAAACATCTTACAGATAAAGAAGTTCAGAAAGGTTAAGAGACTTGGTAAATATCATACATCTATTAGGTGGCTAAAATAGACTGAAATCTATATCTATTTGACTGAAAAACTGTGCTCTTAGCTAGGATGATCTACTGCTTTCCCATAATGTGAGAATATGAAGCATTTAGGTAATCTTTCAGTAATCCCAACATTGGAATTAGAGTCTGATTAGTCCTAAATCATACCAGTCACCTAATGGGTCTTCAATATGTTCCATTTTAAATTCTTCTCTTTCTAGTATTTTCTTGTGTATACACAAAAAAAGAAAAAGAAAGTACATCTTGTGAAAATGACCTTTGCTCTTACTTCCCAAAAAAGTTTTTCATAACAAAATGTTCTAGCACTCTTCCAGGAAAAGATATCCTTTACAATTGAAAGATTTTAATTAAAACCAGAAAGGCTTTATTTGATCCAAAACAGCCAAATGAATGGAGATATTAAGAAACTGGGAAATAATTCAAGTTCTTCCAGAGTTAATAGGGCATCTCATCTTGGGATAAGAGAATATTGTGCTCTTGAATACATTTGTGGGTAGCCCTTGACATTTGAAATATCACTTTGAAACAAATTATACATTCAACATATCATTCAGACCATCATCATTCAATCAGAAGGACCCCACACTCATTTCTGAAGACAGAAATCTTTTGTAATTTTTCTCTGGCTTCCTCATGGGTGATATAATGGCTACACTCAATAGCCTCTCTTTATACATGTTTTCTTCATACTGTTTATAATTGCTTCTTGTTTCAATGGTATGCATGTTATGAACCATGCAAATATAGTATTTATCAATAACTTTTAATTTGGTATCATCCTACATTATGTTATTCAGATTCCATATTTTTAGTAGAATGACTTTTCTAGAACTTCTTCATTGATGATGAGTAAATAAAGAGTTACATATGTAGGGAAGTTAACATTTTACCCTTTTGACCCAAAAGTTACCTTTGGTATTAACGAACCTCTTACCCAGCCTTACTGCACACTCCACTTGGTGCCAGAATGTATCTTGGCTCTTTGCTTTTCCCCACCTCTTTTTATCTTCTTTGTATGATAGAGTCTCAGTATAAGTCCTTTCTATCTTTTGTCTGCTCCCTCAATCTGTCCTTTTACCATTGAGGTTCTTTTTCCAGTGTAGACAATATTTACTAGCAGGTGTTAAGAGTGCAAAATAGTAACAAATCTAAAGGAATGGAAAAGGAGGCAGGGCATGGCTGTCCTCTCCCAAGTGAGGCCTTATAACAAGCCATTCTGGTCAAGGAGCACTCTACTGTGACCAGTTTGGGTCCAGCACCCTCCAAAGACCAAGCTCCCAGGCAAGAGGGTTCTTCACAACACAGGGGAAGGGGTCAACACCTGGAAGAGGCATGGATTGTACCCTACCCCAGACCCCTGGATCCTGCCCACCATACACCTCAACAGCTCTGATATGGGTGTTAGGACACTGGGCTAAACCTCACCCTCTCCAACTGAGAAAGAGGTGTGAAATTGCCAGGTCCTACTGAATATAAGAGAGGTACTTCTGGTTGCTTTCCTGGGTCCTGTTCCTTCTGGTACATTTACGGCACGATTTAGATTTTTAGGGATAATTTATATAACTTCGTTAGTGCTACTTCTGTCAATACTTTCAGATTCATAGATTGAATCTTTTGCTATGAGGCTAAAGACCTGAAATATACTTAAACACAACACTAAAATAATTGAAAATTGGAGTAAAACCTTATTAAGTTTTACTAATCATGGATTTAATTATTCCATGGAGAAAATAACTCCATATATCAAGATGCATAGTGCATTTCCTCTTGAAAGAGCTAGAAAGCCAGTCAAGTGCATGTTTTTCTCTTTCTACAACTTCAAGACTGTACTTTTAGTCCATGCTTTTAGTACTTCATGATTTCTAAATTATGGAAGGCATTATCGCTATTGAGTTCAGCACTGAAATTTTCCAGTTAATTCTGATGTGTTGTCTGAGCAAGCTTAAATCAATAACCTGAACCTGCATTAAGAGAAGTCAAGTTTGAAAAATCATATATCCATACTTTTCAGTAGTAGTTATACACATTCTGGAACAAAAAAATTTCGGTCTTAAAGAAACATTTATAGATGTTGGTCACTCTGTCCACAATACACTCAGGAAATAATGTTATGTAGCAAAAGTGAGAGCCCACTTATGAAGATTATTTTTGATCTTTTATCACATACAATGCACAGACACTGAGCACCTAGTAGAAAGCAATATACTCCAAGATCTCGAGAAGATAACTCAAACTCTGTGATTCTATGAAGCAGTATGAGAAATTTATACCTCGGCTGCTTTGTCTCCTTCTTGAAGTTCTTTTAAAGTCTGCTGAAATTGTGGCTCAGTCTTCTCAGCTTTTTCAGCAGCTTTCTGCTTTTCTTCTTCACAGGACATAGCAAGTATGCCCAAGAATAAACTTGCTATGTAAAAAGCAAACCAAAAGCTTATCACAACAAAAAATATCATGTAGACCTTCCCAGAAGCATACAGGATCTAAGGACAGTTGGAAAACAAGAAAAAAGAGAAAACTATTATTTGTCTTCCTATAATCTCCTATTTTAAAATGGAAAATGAAATTTTGTTATGAAAATAATTTAGTTGTGAGTGGAATGTAATCACAAGACAGTTTTACTGGCTTTACCTGGAGAAATAAGAGAAAAGCTCTTTATCTTTAGATATATATGTAAGGTACAGAATACATGGTAAAAAACCAAAGAGAGAATTTAGTAATTTAATTAAGTTAGGGTGAGCATCCAGTGTTTAGATCTTCACTAACAGAGAAAAGATATTGAAAGGAAAAAATTGTCATCTCTCAATAAAGAAAGCTGGAAAGCCTGAATTTGAAAGACTATTTCCTTTAGAGCAGAATCATTAAATATATGGAGCTAAATATAGTCAGAGAATGAATGTTTAGAGATTAATTTCTTCTGATCATAACTTTATGGAAACATCATAACAAGGTACAAACTTAGGTCTATTCAAATAGGTGGGGAACAGGAATATTTCTCTATCTGTTAGAAAAACTTTGGTGAAGAACATTTACACAAATCACATGGGGAAATCATATAATTCACTTATTTGAAGTCACTTATGGATAGGAAAACCAAGATTTTAGATTTCAAAAGTGAGCATTGACTAGCTTTTATTTCATAATAATTACATAAGATAGATAAGCTATATAAGCAATATATAAGCAATATACCCTATATAAGCAATACAGGCTACTGATTTATCATCATTGAGTAAAAGTATATAAACAAAATCTAAAAAAGGAAAAACCCAGATGAGAATAGTCTTAATTTTTAAGCATCCACTTGAATCAATAGATAAGTATTATTTACAGAAAATATTATGTTGTTATGACAGAGTTAAAAATGTTTACAGATTAATATGTTCCAACATTCAATCAAGGAGAATTCTGTATTAATCTATAGTACATTTATCTTTAAAAGTTTTTTTTAATAAACCTTTTTCCCCAGTGAGTCACCTATTTAGGATTTGGTTAAATATTTTTCTCACTGAACTAGCTATCATTTACATTCAGGCGTCAGTAATAGATATTGTGGGATATACTGCAGGCCATACACATTAATAAATACTTTATTATCTCATTAATTCTATGCAACACACTTACGTGGTATTTACTATTATTTCCAATATGCATAAGAAAGATGAAAATGAGGCAAAATGATTTGTCAAAGATCTCACAGCTATGGAGGAATGCCTGAACCCAAAGTTTTTGCTCTTTCCACGATTTGAAACCGGTGGAGGATAAAAGTATAAATATAAACTCTTATTATGATGGAAAAGTATACGTATTCTAGTTTTACTATATTTTAGTTTGAACTTGGGGCTAATTATAGCCCCTAAAGCATAGATTTGTTATGAAAATCAAATGAAATAGTGCATGTGAAGATGTACATAGTCTATGGAGAGAACGCATTGTTAAACATAGCGTTATGTTTATGTCTGTAAGGACTCACATTTGTTTTGTTCATTTCTGTACCCATGGTATATCAAAGAGTGCTTGGATCAAATAAATATCTGATGAATGGAGAATTGTATTCTCCAAAATATGAGATGTTTTCTTTGGGGATAGTAGCTGAATTTCCCTAGCCATGTCAATTCGGTTTGGGGCAATGCTGAGAGCGAATACCCAGTCCAAATCAAAGTGAACCTTATCTATGCTACTCAATAGAGTGCAATATTGATGAAAGTCTTATGTGTACTCCACTAGGGTACTCCCAGACTAATTTCTCATTTCACTGGTAGTGGGAAAGCATTTCCTTTAGAACAATGCTAACCAGAACATTAGAAAACATAATTTGAGGGCTATAACCAAAAAAGACAAAACATTTATTATTATATAAATTGATACAATCCATAAGTATTCGCTTTTATTTATTTATTTAAATTTCATCAAGCATTTCTATGTGATGCTGAGACATAAAAATTAAAATAAGACAAAATACTTCTTTTTAGGTAGTATATCTCCTAATGGAAGAAACTGCTGAACAAGTAATTAAAATAACCACAATTAGAGGGAATTATAGGGTGCCATGGAATTCTGGTGTAGGATTTCCTTGGCTCAGAAAGGAGGGCTTGGGGAAAAGCTCAAGATTTCTTTTGGCTTTGAGGTATGAATTTAAGGCATGAGACTGAATATAGAAAGAAACTTGAATTTAGGCTGAGGGTACAACATACACTGAAACAAGAAATTATGGGGAAAAGCTCACTTAGGAAACAGCAAGCCTTTTTTATACTCAAACAAAGCAGAGAGTACATATTGAGATATTGTTAGGAAATAAATCTGCAGAAGTATGCAGAAACAAGATCTTGAAGGTCACCACAGACCTTGCATTTGGACTTTGAACTTCATCTCATAGGAATGTGGAAACCTCTGATTAGAAGTAGGATAACATGATAAGATTATTTCAGAAATAAGTTCTTAGTGTTGTGGAGGAGGCATTGATACGTGTCAAAAAGTCTGGAAAGTAACAATATAAATAAATACCTTACAAAATTAGAAAAACATAATTTGCATTTTAAAAAGTCATTTTAATATTTTCATATATGTCTGTTACTAGAAATATAATTGTGCTGTATGTGTGTTTGTTTTTACTTGATTTTCATTTAATAACGTAACACAGTAAGAACCTTTGTGCTAAAAGTCCTATCATTATTAATGACTTGTACACACACACAACATAATTTATCTATCCAGTCATAAAACGAGGGGATGTATGTGCATGTTTAAAAAAAGAGTATTCTCCTTCAACTGTAAGTACTTTGGAAATTTGAAGTAATTTATTTGTTTTACCTAATAGGCTTTGATATTAACTATGCTGCTAAACTAACGTTGCGTATTCTACTATGATGAAACTTCTCTTAAAAGAGACATTGAATCTCCATTCAAATGAGTATTATATCTTTCTGAGAAACTATGGCACACAAATCATCAGTTATGAAGAGAGACCCTCAAGAGTTTGGATTTCAAGTCTTACAACAGCAAGCTTTCTGTTATAATAAGAACATGATTAAATATTAAAAGGGAATGAGAAGAAATAGAAGAATTAGAGTAAAATAGTACATTGTAGGCATTGAGTAAAAACAGTTCTTAATACATGGCAACCTCATTGGTTTAAATTTTTTGACTGAAGAATTAGTACTTAGAAATGTTATTTACTTGGTTAATATCAAATGAATGATATCACAGAGCAGGACTGTGATTTCTGGAAGATACAAATTTTGTAAGTTTGGAGAAGTTACCCAACCACTCTGATCTTAGTGTCTTCATATAAAAGGCATATATATATTGGTCTTGCAAGATTGTTTCAAAGATTAAATGTAATATGCATAAGGGCACAGACTTGGGTTCAGCATTAGCATATAGTTTGATATTCAGTAATTCTGATTCTCTTTTCTTTCTTCAAATTCTTTTCCTCATAAAAATTTAATAAACCGTGTTATATTAGACCATTATTTTAGAAGGGAGGGGCATGACACCATTTTTATGTGCAGTGCATATTCTCTCCATTCTTACCTGGTGGTAAAGTGCTTCAGGGTAATCTTGCGTCATTAACCGAAACAGGGCAAGTAATGCCCAGCCAAAACTGTCAAAATTTGTGAAGCCATAATCAGGATTTGTGCCAGCTTTCACACACACATATCCTTCAGGACACTGACTAAAGAAGACAAAGAAAAGAAAAACTGCTTACTCTTAAGTGACTTTCAGATTATGGCCAAATCATAAAATATAGAACATCCACCCATGAATAATAAAGGGCTCTTTCTTCCACAGGGAGTAGTCTTCTAAATAATTCCCAGTGAAAAACTCCAAAGAGGTCGATATTAAGTTAACATAAGTGAACAGTGTTAATTAAGCTAAAAGGAAAAAGGGGCTCACAAATGGTCTTTTGCCCAACGTCTTGTTAAAAATTTCTTTCCTACCCAATATCAAAGTGATGGAAAATAACAGCGCTAAAAGCAAAAATGCAGTGGCTGAGGGTTTAATTTTCAAATGCTCTAACCTCAAGCCCTCAGATACTATTATTTAAGGGTGAGAAAACACTTATCACAAAGACAATTTATAAACAGTACTTGCATGTTGGTACAAAGATCAGATTAAAGATTTATCTCATCTCCTCTCCTGGAGTCTTCATACTTTTGTCTTTTGGGGGCTTGGGTATTGGGGACGGCTATTACAGTAGTGGCCCGATAAATCATGCTTCCCTCTATCGACACCCTTGTGTACTTTCCTCCAATGTCATTCTGGCATTGGCCATCATTGTTTTGGACTTTGGTTAATAGTTAACAAATATGATGCAAAGAGAGGTTTAAAACGTACTCGCGCACTGAGGCTTGCTAAACTGCTAACCCACGGAATCTGAACAAATAGATTTTTGCTCTTGTCTTAAGGCACTAACTTTTGGGATAGTTTACGATGCAGCAAGGTATGGTGGCTACAGGTGAAAACACTGCATGACTTTCTCCTCTGATCTTGTAATACATCAATGTGATTCTGATTGTTTATGACAAGCTATTTTCAACAAGCATTTCAGGTCATATCTGAGTTGGGATGTCCATGAAAAGGGTTATCTGGAGTGTGGTGTGGCAGACACTGTGAGATGGGTTCACAAAATGGACTTGAGAATAGAATTGAAGCCTGGCAGTAGCTGGGCAAAGAGTTGAACAAGCAACAAAATGTCTAAATCACCTGAATATAGAAACTACATAACTCATGCCCCTCGACCCCCATATGATTTTTGTTAATTTGGGCCCCAGAGCCAAAGAAAGAGCTGAGCCTACAGAAGGGCATCCGATCATTTCCAGTTGAGGAAGGTAACATAAAGAATTATAGGAGTGCTAGTACTGCTGAGAAGCACTGCATTTCTACTTTCTTTTCTCTTCATTTGAAATTATAGGACAATAAGACTTGAGAGTCTTGTATCACTGAAGAGTTACTTATAAGTACTTTTTTTTTAGAGCAATAAACTTTTTATTAGTGTAAGTTATAGTCATAAAAGATACACAAACCATAAAATAAATGAAATAATAGTGCATCTTTCATATTTCTCCTCTTCAAAGGCTTCTAGCCAAAGAAAAGATTATACCGTCTTTCTTGATAATTCCTACTAGCTCTGGGGCATACTGAAAACAGAAGATCAGACCTCAGACCTGCCACTTACTAACTTCTTGACCTTGAATAAATCATTTAACTAGTCTGTTTATTGCTTTTTCCTGTAAAATCAGATTAATAGTATTCCATGTTGTATACTTCTCAGCATGGTTTTAGTGATAAAATGAGATAATGTTATTAGATGAGAAAAATAAGCCAAAGCAATAACCATTCAATAAATACTATGGATCAATGATACTGACTTGATACAAGAACATTAACACCACTTACCCAGCATCTGTTCTGTTGCCACAAAGAAGAGCATATATTTCTCCTTCCAAATAATAAAAATTTTCTGTTTCTGAAAAATAGGAAAGAAATTATATTCTGTATCTAATTTTGAACAAACAGCATATCTGATACCCATCTATATCTGCATAGAAGAGGAACATTCCTTGCTATAGTGAAAAGGAAGTCTTTTTAAAAAAAAATCTGCAAAACCCTACGCATCCCTCTTCGTATGATGAAGAGGCCAAGAGACCTCTGGAAATCCACATACGTCACTGCCCCAAAAGTAACAGCTCAGCATACAAAGAGGAGAATCCCTTTTAAAAATAGAGTTCTGGAAAATGAATATAACCAGTCAGGTATGACAGGACCTGTGAAGGAAAAATTCCCAAGACTGAAGTGTTTGAAAGCTGAGGACCTTTTCTTACAGGGCTTATTCCTAAATGATCTTCCTTCACAAAAGACCATATTTCTGCCTTTGGGTTCAACTGCCATTCTCTTCCCACTCTGAAGCTTATTTTTCTACACTGAGTATCCAGTGCCAGTTACTTGCCTGATGTCACCAGTTCTAATCACAGTTTAAATTAATCTGAATCTTAGCCCATACAAGTTATTCAGGTATCCTTAATGTGCTGTAATTCAAAATGTAAATTGTGTTTTTAGATATGAGCTACCAGGGATGGGAACATGCATGCTTAGGAGCGTTGATTTTAGGTCACAGAGAAGAACACATGAGATCTGTCCTGATTGTATGAGTGTGTATGTAAAATTATATACATATACATATACGTGTATACATATACGTGTATACATATACACACACACAATTGAATTACTCCAATCTCAAATAATGTCACTTTAACTTGTTGACTAAAATAATTTTAGAAGAATTTTTAAATCATAGTTAGGAACCATTGATCAAACCTTTTAAATGGCAGTCAAAAACCAAATGAAATTTGACGTTAGTAGAAGTGGGCAGTCCCAAATACTCTTCTAAGTGCAAGGACTATGACATGGCAATTAGGTTAAATAACATTTTACACATATAATATTTTTAGCATTCCTAACATGTTTTTAGAGGAGATGGAATGACTATAATTGGACAAATTTTAAAGTGGTAATTTTTAAAAAGTGATTTCTTTATCATATACTATTATGCTAAGATGAGCCTGGATTTGTTTTCCTAGCAATAACTAGTAAAGTAGTAAATACTGTTTATTTTTATATAATTTGCATATTTTTGTTATAACTAAAGAAACCAAAGAGTATTTCAACTGGAATCTAAGATTTAATATCCATTTTCTGTTGTCTTACCACTAGAATCAAGACCACAGAATAGACACATATAATAAGGAAACATTTCACATATTCATATACCAATAATTTTATATGACTTGAATCATAATGATATTATGGGGTAAGCCAGAGAGTAAAATTTATTCAGATTTGTTTTGTGACTTAATATATCCAAATACAAATAAAAGTCATGCAGAGGGACTACAAAAAATTCAACATTTTATTTTTATTAGTTTAAAAATACACTTTTATTTTTTTCTAAATACTATCAAAAAGGACCCAATAATTTTAATATGAGCAAAAAATCCAATAGGAGAGGATTTGATGGAGAGGGCATGGATTTGAAAGCCAGATTGATCATGGTTAGAATCCTAGTTTTAATCAGTGGATAGTAATAATATGCTGGAACGCTCACTGAATTTCTCGGAACTTCCATTTTTCTGTTTGTAACAGGGGCCATTCACTTCTCTGCAGGATTATGGCAAAGATATGTGATCAGGCATATGAATTACTTACATATAAAAGCCAAGCAATATTTATTTTGGCATTATTACTATTAGCCTAAAATATGTTTAATATTTACCAAAGGATGACCCAAAGCATTTAAAATGATCAGCAGTAATTGAAATCCAAGAATAGAAAGAATTTCTATAATGCAGGCCATTTTTTAATTTATAAGGTCACTTTAAAATTGCTAATGAGTAAACTTAAATTTATACTTTAAAAAACTTTATTAAATAAAGGTAGTATTGTGAGGATTCTACTTTGATGAAATTTAAAGTAAGACTTTGGTTATATTTATTTTTTAAAGGATAAAATTTACAAAACTTAGCAATTCCAAACATAGGTTTCCCTTATTGAACTGTCTGAAGATTGGAACTTTGCAATTCTCATAAATGAAACTGATCCATATCAGTATAGGTTTCCCCCGCTATCCAAAAGCAGAACATTCCTAATAAAACTTTTTGTAAATGGAAATGGCATAAAGAAACAATTACCATTAGTTTATAGGGAAAAGTTTGTGAGCATGGCCAGGCATCCAAAATAACCTCTCTTAGGCTTTTCTGATACTTTAGGACACATCTTGCTAACAGATGCATGAAATAAACTGAAATAAGGCACAGGTGCTCACACACATAATTCAAAGCTATGGCAGCTTGATGTTGAGATGCTGAATGTGGCTCTAGGGGAGGGAGCTTTGGTGGGGCCTCCTCTCCGTGCACTACCTCTAGGATGGCTTGCTGCAAAACAAATGCTGAATGCTATTTTTGCTTTTAGCCATTTTCATAAAAGTGAAAATCCTCTTCAGATTTCCTCTGTTAGCGAAAACAGGTACTCATGTAGGGCTTTGGTAAAAGTTAAGCGGCGAAACGTGAACTTTCAAAAAGCAGGGGATGCATGTACTTGAGCATAGTGACAATGTTTACAAGAAGTTTGTTCTGAAGTTGAGTGTCCAACATTTCTGTGAAGGCTGCTCGGCCTTTCAGAAAAGTTTTAATTTTTTTGATGCGGATGGCAAGTGATTCTTACCTCGAATATAATATGGATTTTCAGTTCTGTTGTGCAGGGTTACAGTTTCATTTTCTTGGGGCCATCGCAAACACTTATGCTTCAGATTGCCCATGAAGAGCCCCATGCCAATCAGAGAAAATACACTCAGAAAAAACAGAGTTAGGATAATGACACCAGTAAGTTTCTTCAAGCAGTGGGTCAGGATCCCTACAAAAGACTTCAGACCTAAAAAGAGAAAGGTTTGTTTTTGATAAAGTAAAATATCTTAGTAAAGCAGCATTAGCAAAATTCCTCCATGGCAAATGCCTATCCCATTAAAATTAGCAGCTTTGTATTTTATAATCTAAAATACATTATCTATATCTAATAAATAAAATGAATAAAAGTCCAAACTTTGAGGTTTCTATCTTATTGCTAATTTGTTACACCTGATAAAAAATTATTCAGACACAAATTTTAAAATTAGTTATTTGTTTTCCTATACTATAAAGAACAAGACTTTTTCTCTTGGTTACTGCTTTCTATACCAACCACCATTGTTTATAAGCATAAGTAAAAGTGTGAAGTTATAAATCAAAATGGATTACAAATGTCAAAACAAACAGTTTGAAATAGCAGTATTCTATACTATTCTTTCATTAACTTTCTAAGAATTCAATTTTTAGAACTGATTAAGTAGGACATGAAGAAATTAAGAATGACAATAATACACAATGGTGATATATGCAGGCTGTATTTACATCAGAACACTTACTAATTGAGAATTCAGCCTTAAAGCTGACTTTATTTAAGGAACTCATCTTTCTATTTATTAAAGAAAACCTGCTCCAGAAATGTCACGCACTGTTGGTGGGAATGCAAATTGGAGTTTCCCCCCAAAAATTAAAACTAGAGCTAGAGTAAAATCTAGTGATTACACTGCTGGGTATTTATCCAAAGAAAACACTAATCCAAAAAGATACATGCACCCCTATGTTTATTGCAGCATTATTTACAATAGCCAAGATCGGGAAGCAACCTAAGTGTCCATTGATAGATAAATGGATAAAGAGATGTCATTTACATATGTGATAGAATGTAATTCAGCCATAAAAAAGAATGAGATCTTGCCATTTGCTACAACATGGATACATCTAGAGGGTATTGTGTTAAGTGAAATAAGTCAGGCAGCAAAAGGCGAACACCATATGATTTCACATATATGTGGAATCTAAAAACTAAACCAAATGAACAAATTAACAAAAAGGATAAACAGACTCATAAATAAAGAGAACTGGCTGGCGGTTGCAAGAGGGGAAGGGGTTGGGAGATGGACAAAATTAGTAAAGAGGAGTGGAAGGTATAGGCCTCCAGTTATGGAATGAATAAGTCATGGGGATGAAAGGTACAGCATGGGGAATATAGCCAATGGTATTGTAATAGGACTGTATATTGACAGATGGTAGCTACAGTTGTGGTGAGGATAGCATAACAGACTGAGAGAATCACTATGTTGTACACTAAAGTTGATGTAACATTGTGCATCAACTACATTTCAATTAAAAAAAAATTTTTTAAACAAAGCTCAATTCTGAAAACACAAAGAAACAAAAAACAAAAACACTGTAATTGTATTTCATAGGTAATACTATGTATTTTCCTTCCTGCCTGTCTTCCTGCCTTCCTTCTTCTCTTTTTTCCCTTACTCTCTTCTTATTTGTTGTTGGTCTGTTTATATTTAAGATCCTAATAACTGTTCAGCTCAACAATGGAGAAGACTCTACTAGTTCTGCGATGTTATCAATATTTCTGTTTCCGTTTTATTAGCTTTAAAATGGGGTTAATAATACCTGTTTCATATATCATTGTGAGAATTGAAAATCTATTTTTTTATTTAGAAATTTTTTAATGTTTATTTGAGAGAGAGAGAGAGAGAGAGAGAGAGAGAGAGAGAGAGAGAGAGAGGCAGAGTGAGAACAGGGGAGGGGCAGATAAAGAGGGAGACACAGAATCCAAAGCAGGCTCCAGGCTCTGAGCTGTCAGCACAGACCTTGACCTGGGGCTAGACCTCACAAACCATGAGCCAAAGTCAGATGCTTAACCAACTGAGCCACCCAGGTGGTCCTGAAAATCTTTTTTAATGACCTTGTTGGATGATTGGGTTTCTTTAATGTCTTAGGATAGGGTTAAAAAAAAGTTATTCCTATGGTTTAAAAGAAATGAGATATCTAGATGAAATAAACAAATTTTAATTTCTATCATCCAGAAATACTTATTTATAGCCTTTTTTGCCACTTGGAATTATAGTATTAATTTTTTTTTTTTTTGCTATGTGCAAGTCTTATTTATTTATTTATTTATTTATTTATATTTTTATTAAAATTTTTTTATGTTGTTTTCAGAGAGAGAGAAAGCTGAGGACAGAGAGAGAGAGAGAGGGAGAGAGAGAGAGAGGGAGAGAGCTCCAGGTGGAGCCTTATGTGGGGCTCCAACCCATGAACCATGAGATCATGACCCAAGCAGAAGTCAGGAGCCTGATCTTTAACCAACTGAGCCACCCAGGTGCCCTGATAACACCATATTCTAATGCTTCTATTACCATTAGATATTTATTCACCAAGGGTATTATAGTTTTTATCACTTTTTTTTTGAAAGGGTATTATAGTTTTTATTACTTTTTTATTTGTCTATTTCATCATCTCATTTTCATCTTGCACTTGAGTCTAGGTTTTCTCCTTTTTTAATTTTTAATTTTAACTTATTCATTTAAATTCAAGTTAGTTAACATACAGTGTAGTACATAAGAAATCATCTTTCTTGTAGTGCTTCAGAAGAAAACCTAGACTCTTTGGAAAAGTATCTATCTATTCATGTCTTCTGCCCAATCCTTCACTGGATTGTCTGGTTTTGGTGTGTTGAGTTTGATAAGTTTTTTATAGATTTTGGATACTAACCCTTTATCTGATATGTCATTTGCAAATATTTTCTCCCATTTCATCAGTTGCCTTTTAGTTTTGTTGATTGTTTCCTTCACTGTGCAAAAGATAAAAAGCTTCTCAACATCCAAAAAACAAATAATCCAGGGGAGAAATGGGCAGAAGACATAAGTAGAGACTTTTCCAAAGAGTCTAGGTTTTCTTCTGAAGGCCTACAAAAAAAGATGATTTCTTATGCTAGCCCCTATTCCTTAGAGCATATTTTTTAAAGAAAAAAGAGGATTATTTTCATTCTCTTAAATAGTATATTTCTCGTTTTGTATTGCAAAATACTTTCATACACTGTATTGCTTATGCACCTGGATTATTTTCTTCCTTGAAAAAATGAGCAGTTTTTATCAGCCTATGTGTTTCTAACTCCAGTGAGTGTGTTCTTCTTGTATTAGCTTGGATTCACCTGATTTGTTCTATAATCTTTAATCCTGAGCCTAAGATGGAGACTCAGGTGATGCAATTTTATGTTCTAGCAATTTGCGGAAAGTCATAAGGGAGCTTGAATTGTGGGAATTCCTACCGGGGCAACTCTCACTGCTGCTTGTTTCCCGGGTTTGATGAATTTGCCATGCTCATAGGCAATTTTTCTTAAATAGCTTTATTGAGCTAGAATTCATAAATCATATAATTCAGCCATTTAATGTGCATAAATCAATGTTTTAATTTATCCACAGGGCTATACACCACCCATCACCACATTCTTCAATCTTCTTGCTGTTTTTCCCTGCCTGGACTCCAAGTACATTGTACACATATATCTGGCCTTATTGATGGTTTTGCAGTGGACAAAAATTATCTGTAGATATAATTTTTGGTATTATGACATTTGCCTCTGTGTTTATTGGTCCACCTGTTTCAGACTTCTGACTCAGTGGCCAACAACACTGAGTGGAGCTGTTCCTAGCTGATTGTTTTTATTCATTCTTAACACAAATTAGAAGGTGTAGGTGGACTTCTCTAGGAGATCTTTAGAAATGGGAGCTGTAAATTAGTCCTCAGCATCTTCCATCAACGTGGTCACAGCTCTACTTATTCAGCAGAACCTCCTTGAACTCTGTGGCATGTGGAATGCATCCTACCCAAGCACTCCGAGCCAAATGGAATTTATCTTATTTTATATTACTTTGTTCATTTCAACTCATTTTTAGATGTAGTGAGGAAAAGAAAGCAGATTAGATATCTGTATAGATTTCTATGTCTCTCAGAAGTATAAAGACAGTTTTATAAGATGCAAGAATATTTAAGATGCAAGAATAAATAAGTAGAAAATAATATATTTTGATTAATGTCTATATTTTGTTATCATAAGTACTGAACCCAACTCAAATAAATGTGATTTTTTTTTTACCTTTCCTGGAGTGGCTGAAGTAAACTTCTAGATCAGATAATTCATGATTTTAAAGACAAAACACTGGTCAACTTAGTATTTCTCCAAGCAATGACAGGAGAGTACAAATCAATACAGGGGAGTACATAAATCAAAATAAAGACAAGGACTAAATGCCATTTCTTACCTTGGTTTAAAGGAATAATTTTCAAAATTCTCAAATTTCTTGTAATTCGAAATATTGGAATGAAGTTTAAAGGTAAGTACCTTGTTACATGCCTGTGGAATTAAGTTAGAGTTATTTAGAAGTCATGTTGAGTTTATATTGCTTATGTTTGGCTTTTTACTTTTTACTTTTACTATTTAAAAGTTATTTTTAAAAGCACATATGCAAACATTTTCCTTGCTCTCACTGTTTTATTTTGCAAACACTTATATTATTGATTGGAAGAAAAAGATTGCTACAGTGCGAGATAGCCAGGTAAATACTACTCCACAAATTGTGACAGTTTATAAACCATTGACACTGTGAGTAGTCATAATTCCATACCAAATACTCTATATTATGTTCATAAATATTTTGTTATCTAGTCAGTGAAAGGTGGTTAACAATAAGAAAAATCTATAGCTTTTTAAGTAATGAGATTTACTTTAAGCACTAGGGTTTTGATGATCATGATGGTGATGACGATGGTGATAATGGTGTTGATGACAGCAGAAGGCAGGGAGGGTATATAGTGATTAAGGGCACAGACTGTTGCCAGAGTCCTTTGTGTAGAAATCCAGGCTCCCAACTTACTAGCTGTGTGACATGGAAAAATTACTGATTCTTTCTTGCCTCAGTTTCCTCAAAAGTAAAGTGGGGAAAATAACACTTCCTAATTTGAAGACTTTTTGTGGGGATTAACTAGGCGAATGATGTGAAATGCATAGCACAGCACCTGGCACATGGGGCTAAGTATTAGCTACCAGCAATGGCAATAGCAGAAATAATAGCAGTAATAGAAGTAGTAGTGATAATAATTTCAGTGATATTAGCTACTATTTTTTTTATTGCTTACAACATGGCAAACATTGATTATATGCTTTTTGTTTCTTTAAAAAAGTCAACCCCAAATGTAAAAATAGAATATTAGTTTAAGTTATTTTTAATAGGAGTTTGATGCCAGTCATCATTTCCTTATCCATAAAACAGAACACACTAAACAAAAGCATTGAAAAACAAGTATTCATGTCAACCATTAGAACTTAATGTAACACTCTTAGAAGTGTGTGTGTATGTGTGTTTAAAATACTTTATTCTGATATCTAGTATGTTTATTGGTCTCAAGCAATGTAGCTAAATAAAATGTAGGTTGGAGATAAAATCAAATTTGTTAGGATTGTCTCATAAGTCTCCAAGAGATTTTCTGTTCACTGAAAATAATCACTTAAAGTTCCAAAATTCAACCTCTGTTGTTTTTGCTTCAGATAGAAAACACAGATAATATCCCATTCCTTCCATTTTCATTGCATATTCTGAGGGCTAGTTCAGTTGGACCTGCCTGAGAGAATGCATTATGGTTATAATTTATGAAACATTTTTGTTCACAGAAATTTTACAAGCAGAAAACTTTGTCAATCTCAATGTTTCTTCATGAAAAGTACTTGCTTAGCAAGTTATTAAGATGTTTGCAATTTAAAGAAATACTCACTCAAACAAAGTTACACTGAAATCGAGCCAGTTCCATGGATCACCAAAGAAATAAAAAGGTTCTACCCAGATGCCTCTTGCAATGAGTTTTATAAGTATTTCAAATGTGTAAATTCCAAGCAAAGTATTCCTGAAGAAAATTTTTCAGATAGACATTGAAAGTGAGAATAATACATTGTCAGCTCCAATACTATGTCAATACTCCAATACTATCAAATAGTGATAACTATTTGTCAACCAATCAACCAACCAACCAACCAATATACCAACCAACCAGGTAACAAAAAAGCATAAGCCCATTGAACCATAGGGTAGGGCTTTAGTTAGGGCTTTTATGGTGGGCTATGTCTTACAGCATTAACCATGAAATTTGGCTATCAATTTTTTCAACAAGCCCTAGCTAGGGTTATAGTCTTGATACATATTTTGGAAAATAATGAAAATAAAAAGTATCAAATTCATTCCATATTGGAAATCCCACAATAATTAACTGAATTATTGTGGAGTATGAAATAACTAATTTTATTATGTGCATATATAAGAATTTCTGTGGTGAATCAGTTTTATATTTACCTTCCAAAATCAGTTAGTTTTAAGAATACAATTAAAGTTTGAGAGGTAGCACCAAGAAAGGCTTCTTCTCTAGAAATTTTAATGGGTCTTTCCATCACTGTAGTCCAACGAAAGCCACACTATTCATATCCCAAACTATTCTCATCACCAAAACATTAAAATTGTTTAATTGACATATGTGTTTTTACTAATTTGCTAATTGTGCTGTATGTACAAATATTATATTATGTACAATGAATGTTATAATATTATATATGAAATATAAATAGTAAATTATGAAATGTTAAATATATAGTATATAACATACTGTAATACAATGTTAAATATAAAATATAATTGTATATGAGATAATGTATAATAAAATTATATGACTTACTGTAATGCTGGGCCCCATTTTGGCAACTCAGTCATGGGCATAAATATGCAGTCAATCAGGACACTAATTAATATGAACAGTCGGAAAAAGGTAGGTTACAGTCAAGGAATAATGGATAAAAAATAATATTGGAAATATACGTCTCTATAATTTGCTTATATGTATTTACATTAGATAAAATAGCTTCTTAAATGTCAAAAAGTATACTATTCATATTGAAAAACAGGAGGATTAAGATTTGTTAATATTCACTACTCTTGGGTGTGCTAGAAAATATATTTTAAATGTATTTTCAAATATGGAACACTTAGTGCAGTTACAATCCAGATTCCAATATGACCCAAAATGAGATATTAATTCATAAGAGAAAAGTACTGCAGTGATATTTGACTAGAACAGTTGCATCTGATATTAGTACAGTCTAAAGCCAATAGAAAAGGATATGGATGAACCAAAATCTTAATAGTTGTTCTTCTAGTTAAACTGAAAGGAGAAAATGTACACCAAGTGGCACTGAATCTGAAGATTGTTCTTTTTTTATTTAATACTATGAAAGTCTGTAAAACAAAAAAGAACATCAACTAGGAACTATAATCTCATCCATTACACAACATATTGCTAATGATCCTTTCAGTCGTGAATTCTAACAGTTAACACTTTTCTTATATTATGATAGCCTTTTAGAGACTAAATCAAATGGAAAGGCTAATTTTTAAAAACATTTTCATTGATATTTAGGTTTATCTACCACTTTTTCTTTTGCCAGTGTTCTACTTAAGAAAGCCATTTGCCACACTCAAAGCCTCAAGTTTTCCTGTCAAATGGTGTAAAAGGAAGAAATCGATATCCTGATGGCTCATGAGAATGCAATTAAAGAAATCAGAATTTAATGAATATAAAAAAGGTTAATTTTATTTCAGAGAAAATAAGGTATGGGATTACAACAGTAAAGACGACCCAATTCACTGAAATATTTTATTAATCACTAGTAATTATCTATGGTATAAAAACCACTTGTATGTTATCATTGACATAAACATACCTAAAACAGAAAGTTACATTATGTAAGATAAATGTATTGGAATATAGAAACATTAAATCCAAAAATAATGAAAGATTAGAAACATCCTAAAAATGAGTTATATATGTATACATGTGTACATATGTGTATCTATATTATATTATTATATATTATAGAGACACAGTGAAAGTATCTACCTATGTATGTATGTCTTTGCATGTATGTCTATATATACACACATACACATATACACTTTTATTATATATACATATTCATTTGGACAATTCATTTATTATGGTGTGAGTAAAAATACATCATATATATTGAATATTATATAGATTATACTATAACATAATATATAATGTAGTATACAATGCAATATGAACAATATATACTACATGATATATATATATAAAATACAGTCTATTATATACTATAGAATTGTATATGACATAATTATATATTAGAGGTATCTATGGTGACTGTATATAAATATACTAGTGAATATAAATATGTATATTCATTGATAGTTTATGAATACATATTCTAAATGGAAACCAAACTGCTACTTCTCCTCAATAAAATACTTCCCTAATATACAATCTGTGGATGTCTGTATTGTAGTTATTTTCCCTCTTTCCATTTGAAATGCAAAGAGAAAAATAAAAGGGCCAAGAAAAATCTGATTATTTAAAATGTGCTTTCTGTTATTTATTAGAACAATCTCAAACTTCATACAAGAGGTAATATATGTGCCATCAACTAGTTTATGTTATTGTGAAGTAATGAGTAAATTCCAGATATAGCAATTATTCTCGATGAAGTTTAAGTGCTGAAATTATTTAATTTTAGAATTATTTATTGGTATTCCCCCCTTAACAAAATAAACAATATAATTCACATTTAATGATTTTGCATCATCATTAATAATACTACTTTTTATACTAAACTACCTTACAAATTTTGGCTTGTTTTATTTTTAAAAACCCTTGGTTTTGTCTTCAATAACAAACTTAGATTTGCCTACCATATCTGTATACACTACAAAGAACTCAGAACTCTGCTATATAAGAGTCACTTCTAAGGTTATTATGTTTTATCAACTGTTAGGTCTTATGCATAGTAAAGGAAAAGCAGAGATAATTGAGATGAGGACTTAAGATTTTCACTAAAATGTTCTGAGGATTTTACAGGTGTTTTATAGCTAATGCTGCATAACACCCATGGAAGCTACCAGAGATACTGGAATCTTTGTTAGTCTATACATTTACACTGTAAAATGCCAATATTCTTCTGTGGTGCCAAATACTTCAAAGAGTTATAGTTATGCAAAATCATCACTTTGCCTTTCATCTAGAGCCTTTGGTTCAATTCCATTTTGCCCATTTGGTAATTATCACTGAATGCTTTACAAGAAAATCAAATTACATTTGTCCACAATAGGGCTAATCCTCATATCTCCCAAACTTGGTCTTTGTAGAGTTGTTTCAATTTTGTTAGTAGCACCACCCTTATTCCAGGCTGGAAATCTTGGTATTATTAGTCTGTCTTCAAATCCTGATATTTCTTCTCAGGTTTGTTACCTTTTCCCCTCCTCTGAGATGCTCCTATAATCCAGGCCCTGTGACTGAAGGCCTGGATTACTCTCTTTTCTATATCATCTTTCTGAGCCTATCTCTTCCATGTAAATTTAGAAATATTCATATTAAGCTTACTTAAACATTGCATTCATCACATCAGCCTTTGGCCACCACATTAAATCCATGTTGACATCTTCATTACCTCATTTTATTCCCCAAACTTGCAACAAGGGTCTAGTTGTATTACCACCCTGCCTCTTCTCATTCCAATTAATAGCAAGATTTTCCCTTTGCATTGTGAAAATTTGAAGTGTTCTCTAAGTTGTAACTCAAATTCTATTTTCTTGAGGAAGACTCTTCCAGCTTTGTCAGCCCACACTGCTTTCTGCCTTTACTAAGCATAATTACTCTTATTTTTATCATTTTTGTGCTTGGCCTTGGATTGTGCAATTATTTAGTAGATTCTTCAAGTCATTCTGGGGATAAGACAGGAATTCTTCATTCTTTTTTTATACTATCTAAATTACATTTTTTGCATATCTGAAAAAAATAATGAAAATGCAGTCATGATAACTTCAATTAATCCTTACATTTTTATTCTTGTAGTAGGGGTCCACATCTTCCAAAGGCTCCGACACCATTCCTTGAGGAAGATTCCCATAAACAAATGGAAGCTCTTTTCCAACTTCCAAGTCAGTGTTTGGCTTTAAATCTCTTTGTTCCTCATTGTGTTTTTTAGCAATATGCTGTTTCATAAGTTCAAGAGACTCCCTGGTGAAGGGGACAAGACCCTTTGGTTCTGGGGACACCATTTCCAATTTTGTACCTGCAAGAAATGTATTTTCTTCAGTTCTATATAAAATTTGGGTATATAAAGAAAAATTTTAAATTGTAAAAGCTTAGGATATGAATAAAAGTGAACACCAAACTGAACATATGCCTTCAAGGAAAATTCCCAGGTTTTGTAGAAAATTTCCCAGGTTTTGAGTTGTTAGATTAGGTTTTGTTATACTTGATACTATATTTATTTGTAAGTTCATGCGTAACCAATTCTACTTCATAACCAATTCTACTTCATTTACACGTCTACTGAATTCTCTTTGTTTTATTAAAATCTGCCTTTCAGTTTCTCCCTCAAATAAAAGAGTTCTAAAGTTCTAGAGACTTTTGAGGAGCCAAATACAATTATTCCTCTCTTAGCTATATTTAACCATTAATTAGACTTATCTTCTTTAAACTCATTTTTCACTGCCTTTGGGCCCCATTCTTCTGTGTCTCCGCTAATAGCTCTATTACTTCCTTTAACTCAGTTCTTCGTGACAATTTTTAACTTTGATACCCTTTAAAATTCTGCCTTTTCCGTATATTTGTTATTTGGTGAATACATAGGCAAACACTGAGTTTCAATTACTATACATGGATATTTACATGTACATTTCCCAAAACACTCTCTTCCCTGAATCATCTATGTGGCAATTCCACCAATAACAGCAATTTAACAAGTAAAAACAAGATTCATTGTTTTCCTGAATGACTAGAATTGCTCTTTTACCTTTTAGCCATTGAAAAACAAAAGAAGGGGCACCTGGGTGGCTCAATAGGTTACACATGGGACTCTTGATTTCATCTCTTGATCTCAAGTCATGATCTCACAGTTCCTGAGATCAAGCCCCAAACAGGCTCTTCACTATCAGTGTGGAGCCTGCTTGGGATTCTCCCTCTCCCTCTCTCTCTGCCCTTCCTCCACTTACATGTGCATGCTCTCTCTCTCAAAATAAATAAATAAATGTTAAAAAAATTCCTCTGCACTGAGTTTAAAAAAAAAAAGAAAAAGAAAACAAAACAAAAATAAAACCACACACACAAATACACAAACTTAATACCTTGAAAATTACTCATGAAATTTTTGTTTGTCATTAATTCCTCTGAACAAAATAATTTTCCTACAATTATTTTCAATTATGTAGTTAAATATTATCCATTATTTACATATCTATGTCATGGTAGTCATCTTTACAATTCTATATCTGGATTGCTCTAGTAGTCTCTACAGGTATCTCTCAGTTTTTTTGTTTCTTTGTTTTTTTATTTTTTTACATTTATTTATTTCTGAGGGAGACAGAGAGAGAGAGAGAGAGAGAGAGAGAGAGAGAGAGAGAGACTGGGGGAAGGGCAGAGAGAGAGAGGGAGACACAGCATCCAAAGCAGGCTCCAGGTTCTGAGCTGTCAGCACAGAGCCCGACGCGGGGCTTGAATTCACCAACCCCGAGATTATGACCTGAGCTGAAGTCGTACGCTCAACCGACTGAGCCACCCAGGCACCCTGGTATCTCTCAATTAAAAAAAAAATTGGGGGCGCCTGGGTGGTTCAGTCGGTTGAGCGTCCGACTTCGGCTCAGGTCATGATCTCAAGGTTCGTGAGTTCAAGCCCCGCGTCGGGCTCTGTGCTGACAGCTCAGAGCCTGGAGCCTGTTTTGGATTCTGTGTCTCCCTCTCTCTCTCTGACCCTCCCCCGTTCATGTTCTGTCTCTCTCTGTCTCAAAAATAAATAAACGTTAAAAAAAATTTTTAATAAAAAAAATTAAATGTTTATTTATTTTTGAGAGAGAGAGAGACAGAGAGACAGAGAGACAGAGCATAAGCAGGGGAGAGACAAAGAGACAGGGAGGCACAGAACCCCAAGCAGGCTCCAGGCTCTGAGCTGTCAGGAGAGAGCCCCATGTGGGGTTTGAACTCACCAGACATGAGATCATGACCTGAACCAAGTCGGAGGCTTGACCAACTGAGCCACCCTGGAGCCCCTAGGTTTCTCTCAGTTCCAGGTCTTTGCCTATTTTAAGTCATCCTACAGGCCACTGAAGTTGGTTTTCATTAAATATAATTTCATGCACAAATTTCCCATTTACAAACTTTGTTCTATTTTCTCGTGTAAAAATATGTTTTTTTGCTGATTTTCTCCATCCCAATTCCTGTCAAACACATTTCACATATCACAGTTTCTTGATGGGAGTCAAAATGCTTTGAATTAGTATAATTTATAAATACAATCTACAGATAATGAAGTTTGCCCTTACATATAAAATCTCCCTTTAAAATATCTAATAAGCTTTCAAAATTGTATTCCTTATATAGACTTCCTTGAATACGTATTAAACAGTTTCTTAATGACTCGTGGTTATAGACTAGTATAAACAAAATCATAAACCTTGGAATTAAATATACCTACATTAAAATACTAAATTCTGTTACTAATATTCTTAGCAGTCTCAGTAAAATTACTTGATAATCTTGAATCTGTCAGTCACAAAATTGGGATTCCTTTTCAGGTTAAATAAGGATAAATAGAATTATATGGGTGAAAATGCCAAGTACAGTGGCTGGCACACAATAGGTGGGAAGTAAATATAAATTTTTATTTGTGATAAGATTTTATATCTTAGTAATGGACCAAATTTAATAGAATAATTCACAGGAGGAATACATGTAAGGTTTTGAAATTTGAATGAAAACAAACCATCTGTACAAGTGCAGTAGATGTGTTTTTGCAGCAGAGAAAACTGCCAAGGGGGTTTACTTAATAGTAATTGCAGTATAAATCAATACTGGTTTGTGTCTGCCCAAAAATGCTAATATAACCTTTGCCTGCTTTGAAGGAAGATGGAGGAGACAGTCTTTCTCTATTCTGCTGCATTCCATGACCACATCCAAAAGGCCTGTATGTAAGCTGAAGGGTCTTCAGAAGGGGTCAGAATGTTGATTAGACTCAAGTCACATCATCTACAGACCGGTTAAAAGAATGGAGAATATGTTAGTTGAAGCAGAAAAGACTCAAGTGTAACGTTATTGTTTCCAAGTATCTGAATGTTTCTCACATAGAAGAGAAAGTAGATTTAACTATTATTTGGAAAAAAAAAAAGAAAAAAGGTGAACTAGGATCACTGAGATGAAGCCAGAATAGATTTGATTCAAAATAATAAGGTACTTTCTAAATAGCTGTAAAAAAATGGAATAGGGTGATTTGGACATTAATCTTCCCCATAACCAACCATATGAAATCATGGACTTGTTGACAGTTGAGTAGGATCATTTAAATGGGTCCAAATATTGCTTGGTTGCTGCCTTATAATTTTTGAACTATTCAATCTTAAAATCGTTGAATTGAATTTTTACATAACCTAAAAATATCACATGAACTAAAAGTCTGGGCTATTAGCTAAACTGAATCTATGCAGCACTGAATTAACAAAATCAAAATCTTTTTTTTTTACATTTTTTTCAGATTATAATAAAAGTACTTTTAATATCTTATATTTTTAGGGATCCATCATAATTCCTAACAAATATTATTAAGCTTGCATATGTAAAGAATATTATTCTTAAAAGTAGACCTAAAGGGAGGTTCAAAATTATTGCAAAGATGCTATTGTTAATGAAAACATTTTTGGATGCCTTCCATTGAAACCTCAAAATTCAATTTGCAAGCCAGTCTTCTTATTACATAGCCTAAATATAATTTTCTTTTTTTTTTCTGTTATCACCTCATACATAGCAAAATAATCTTTGATTCCTTATTCCGTCACCTACTAGCTGTGAGACTTTGATAACATAGCTTGGTATACTTTCCTCATATGCAAACTCTGTAATCCTTTAGGTACCTCACAAGGTCATAAATATTAAACCAGACCATATACAGAAAGTCTGGACCGCAGTACTGATTTTGTCAGTGCTAATTCTCTCTTCTAACCCAGTAAGTTATCCCAGAATACATCTTTAGTAATAATTTGATGTTGAATGAAACTACTCTGGATTGTTGACTAGGTGAATGAATGGACAGTAGGCATTATCTTCTATGATATGACAAAGAAATGCAAGCACTTACCAGATGGAAGTGGCTTGCATCCTACTTTTAGATGGCTAAGTGAAGACTGTAAATTATTGATCATAATTCAATGAAAGCATTTCTGTGGGGAATTTATAAAATATGGTCCGGGTACTATGCTTCCCAGTGAGTGATCTTAATATAATGCTAAAGCCTGAAAAATAGAAAGATTAATAATCTGTCCATTAGACTACTTTTTAAAAAAAAAAACTGAATAGCTAAAGTAAGCTTTTGGTAAGAATGTATCAAAGTAAACTCAGACTTGGACTCTAACAAGTTCCAGTTGTACTAATATTTTATACTTTTGATGAAAGTGCAAGCCAATTCTCTTGGACATCAGTTGAAAGAAGCAGAGCCAGCATCAGTATGGGGGAAAGAGGTATGTTCTTATAGAAAAAAGATTCTCCTTAAAACAAATTTTAAGCATTTGAGATAAGCCAAAATTTATCATAACAATTATGGCAAATATAATTATAGTTACAATTACTGAGTGACTACGATTTGAGAGGCATTCAATGTACATGTTTTTAATTCTATTGCCTCATATTCTCACATATTATCCTTGTGGTCACCATTTTACCAGTCAGGGGAATAGAAATTGATGAGTTTCATGATGTCTCCATCACTGTATAGCTAGTTATGTGGTGGAGGGAGATGTTAACTCAGGTATGTCTAAGTCTAAATTTGAGTATCTTTATTTTTGTTGTTGTTTTTAATTTGAGTATCTTTAAATGATACCACAAAAGTGCTTATAAACTGTAAACTTTTAGATAAGTGTAAACAATTGATACCTCAGAATGGTTACCTTAGAGATATTCAAAAACCAATAGGCTTACTGGGGTAACTTGCTTTACTAAGTAACTGACAGATTGACGTCAGGTAGGACTGTCCGGAAATTTTCTTTATGTAAGTGTTGAAGTCAAATATTTCAGAAAATTTTGTAAAATTGAAGGTGAGCTAGCATAGAAGACATTAATTTGGAAGGGAGGAGGTGCTGTCTAGTAATGTAATCTACATAGATTGGGGAAATTTGTTGTTGTGTGAATCATGGTGGGACTCTTCCTGCAACAGAAGTGGAAAAGACCAGAAAATGTAGATAATGACTTTTCAAGGGTCTTATGGATCTAAGGAGTGACAATGTGATCTTGCCAGACAAAACAAATGCATCAGCTCAAGATTTCTAATTTAGATTTAATGACACAAAATAAGAAATGCTGTGGAGAATCCCTTTTTTTGCAATAGAGGCAGAAGCTTCATCAGGAACTTCCGTAAGTTTTGGGAGTAACAGTAGCAATGGAGCCAGTAGCAGTGACCAGTGCTTTATTTTTGGTGATTTGAGCAGAGGTATTATGCCCACTGTACTGGTTCTGTCGTATGATTTTGGCTGTGATCTTGGCTATGACTTAACAGTGCTCTGCCTATGACTTCTTCCCGTATTTTCTTCTGTAGATACCCAAATTTAGGATCACTGAGAAATGAGTTTTAATCTATCATACAGTTTTATTTTACCCAGAGTGATTTTGTTATCATCATTAAGCATAATTTTTTAATGTTTACTTATTTTTGAGAGAGAGGGAGAGAACGAGCAGAAGAGGGGCAGAAAGAGGGGGAGACACAGAATCTGAAGCAGGCTCCAGGCTCTGAGCTGTCAGCACAGAGCCTGATGCAGGGCTCAAACCCGTGAGCCATGAGATCATGACCTGAGCCGAAGGTCAGACACTTAACCGGCAGCGCCACCCAGGCGCCCCTCATTAAACATAATTTGAAACATTAGTGTAAGTAGAATCTACATAAAAACTGAATAGTTTGTTTCAAATAAGAATGGGAAAATAGAGGTTATTACATAGCTGATACAAGGAAGTTCACAGAAAATGCTTTTTACCTCCATTATTTTCACAATTAGGGTGAATATTCCCTTTCTGTTAGTCATTTTAAATCAAATTTAGAACCTATATTCCATAAGGCCTTTGGAGCATGAAAAAGCATGCAAATGAATTTGGTTTCCTTTACAGGCATTTTGAAGTTCAGGCATTCTCTGCCTTCTAGTTATGCTGATGGTGTGGGTTTGTATAGTTCTATTTGTTTTTATTTTGTACTGTATTGTGTGGAGCATATATGTTGAGGTTCAGAATTGGGCAGTTTCCATTATCCTTGTCCATATACTTCTTACAGTCAAATAAGATTGAGATGGTTCAATAATTTAAATGCAAAATAAAATTTAAAAAAATCTAAACAATGAAACTTATTTGAAAAAACTTAAGTCAACATATTCATACTAATTTAAAATGGAAGTCCTAATTTCATGATGCAAACTTCTGGCTAGGATTTGAGGAAATAAGCATTCTAATTAACTTTTTTTTGGTAGTGTTAATGGTACAACTTTTCTAGAAGGAAGTCTGGCCGTAGTTATCTAAATTACTCAGATTGCTAGGGTAAGGTGCTCTGAGCATTATTTTAATAGTAAGAATAAAGCAGGTAACATGTATTTCAGGTGCAGCTGCTAAAATAAATAAATAAATAAATAAATAAGCAAGCACACAACACATACACACATATATACACATGTATGTATACATACATATATGTCTGGATCATATGACTGATTGCAATACCACAAAAAGAATATGGAATATGGAAGAAGTACCAGTTTAGATTAGGGATGGGAGAGGTAATGTTCTGTATTTTTGGGGTTTGATGCGTATCTGAAATACCTAAAAGGAAAAATTTAGAGATTAATTAGAAACTTGAATCTGGAGCTTAATAAAGATAATTAGATTGTATATGTTTGTGCATATGTTTTGTATACATACATAAATGTATGTGTATACATTAGTACATATATACACATATAACTGTATATGTATATATACATATGTGTGTATATGTATGTGTATATATATATATGTATATATATACACACATATATACCAAATATGGATATATAGTTATATAGATATATAAATACTTGAAGTCCAAAGAGCACAAAAGATTATGTGTACTTGTAAATGTGTGAAATTCTTTATGGAATGATATTAAGGACAGCTCATTGAAAAGCATCTACCTATCCTTTAACATTTGAGATTTAAAAAAAAAATTTCAGAAAGTTATTTGACATATCATTACTAATAAGTGTTTTAAGCCACACGGGTAAAATATTAAAAAGAGATATCATAGTCAAAATATTGAAAACACTAAAAGAAAAGTGACATATATTAGGTAACAATAATAAGGATGATTACTGGCTTCTCATCATAAAAATACAGAAACCGGAAGAGTATAGCAATGTCTTTAAAGTGTTGCAAGGAAAGACAAAAAGGTAAAGCTAGAATTCTACAGAAAGCAAAAGTATTTTTCAAGAATAAAGACAAAGATATTTTTATTTATTTTTTAATTATTTATTTACTTATTATTTTGACAGAGAGAGAGACAGAGAAAGAGAATTTACTTATTATTTTGACAGAGAGAACAGAGTTGGGGAGGGGCAGAGAGTGAGAGAAGGGGAGAGAGGATCCTATGCAGGCTCCACATTGTCAGCGCAGCACCCTACTGAGAACCGTGGGATCTCATGAACCGTGAGATCATGACCTGAGCCAAAGTCCAGAGTTGGATGCTTAACTGACTGAGCCACCCCGGTGCCCCAAAGATATTTTTAGATGTTTCAGATGGAAATTTAGATCTTCAAGAAGAAATGGAGAGAAAGAAAAATGATAAATATTTGGGAAAATATAAAATATATAAAGCTAATTACCAAAACCAGGAAATAGCCCAATTGTCCATGAAATGAATAGACAGAAAAATAAAAACTGACATATCATATAATAGAACACAGTCTGACAATAAATAATAAAAAAATGAACTACTGGTATGCATAAGGAGGACTAACTCCAAAAATATTATGATGAGTGAAAGAAGCCTGTCAGAAAATACTACAAACTACATGATCCACTTTATATGAAGTGCCAGAACAAACAAAACTAATCTCTAGGGGCGGAATAGGAACTGACTGAGAGGGATGATGGAGCTTTCTGGGGTGATAGTAATGTTCAACAGCCTATTAGGACTTCAGAGCACACAGGCATACACATTTGCGACTACTGATCAAATGACACCCTTCAAATTTGTGCATTTTACTTGGTCTTACCTTTAAAAAGCCCATAAACAAATACTGGGTTCTAGATAAACATATGAATTATGAAGTGTTTATGAGTGAGGCCTGCTGGTATTTGCAACTTATTTTGAAAGACAATATGAAAATGTGAAGAATTGATGGATAGTTTGAGGAATGCATAAATAGATAAATGATAAACTAAATATTATAAAATGGCAATTGAAGACTCTAGGTTCTAGGTGTGTGAATGTTCATTATACAGTTCTGTCAATTTTCCTATATGTTGGAGATATTTTATAATAAATGTTTGGGAAAAAGTTTGGTTTTGGGGCTAGATTATCTGGATTCAAACCTGGGCTTTAGCATTTTCTGCGACCTTGAGCAAGGTACTTAACCCCTCCATTCCTCAGTTCCTCAACCATAAATGTAAACAGTAAGTGCTTACTTCATAGGGTAATGTGAGCATTGAAAGAGTTAATAAGTATAAAGTACATACAACAGTGCCTGCCAGGTACTACACAATAAATACTAGGCATTACTATTTTCGTCCTTTAAAGCATGGTATTTTTATGTTTAACCATCTTTTTTTTTTAACATTTATTTATTTGTTTATTTAGAGAGAGAGAGAAACAGAGACAGAGAACAAGTGGGGGAGGGGTAGAGAGAAGAGTGCTACACAGAATCTGAAGCAGGCTCCAGCTTCTGAGTTGTCAGCACAGAGCCCGACCCAGGTCTCGAACCCAAGGCCAGTGAGATCCTGACTTGAGCCAAAGTTGAACACTTAACTGACTGAGCCACCCAGGTGCCCCTATGTTTAACCATCTTTTTAATTGAAATTATGGCCCTATTTCCTGGAATTTATAAAAAGAATATGCAGAATGTCACCTAATTTCTTACTGATAAATCAAAGTGATGATAATATTCAATTATAATAATTGCAGTACTATGTCATCCTTAAATAATTTTTCAAACATAAGGAGTTCCACTTTTTACATTTCTTTTGCTTTATTTATTTAATCTCCTTTATCATCAGACTTCTAGATTTTATTCGTGCTGCTTACAAGTTATTTGCTTCTCTCTGCTTTCTCTTCTAACAATTGCCTCTAGCTTGTTAGGTATAAACACCATACTAATCGACTGTGAGGTGGCAGCCCAAGATCTCCAATGGAGAAAGAAAATCAACCTTACTTTAAGTGTTCTGGCACTTCACAGGGCGCCTGGGTGGCTCAGTCGGTTGAGTGTCCAACTTCGGCTCAGGTCATGATTTCGCAGTTTGCGGGTTCGAGCCCCGCGTCAGGTTCTGTGCTGGCGGCTCAGAGCCTGCAGCCTGCTTCGGATTCTGTGTCTCCCTCTCTCTCTGCCCCTCCCCCACTCACACTCTGTCTCTCTCTCCTTCAAAGGTAAATAAACATTAAATTAAAAAAATAAAATAAAATAAAATAAATGTTCTGGCACTTCATAAACCTTCTCCCTCCTCCCTATCCCTAAGCGTCATTGTTTTCTTATCCTGAGATATAGCTGGAAGGGTTGAAATTGATGAAGGTTGACTCCTGGATAAATAAGGCAGAACACACATCTTTTTAGATTCCCAGATTCCATGCAGCTTTAGAAGAAGCTGATGGTATTTCTCTTTACCATAAGTATAATCTAAAACATGTCACAATTGTTACCCAATGACTTAATGTCCCAAGGGTATAACTATTTCAACGTGGGAGGACTAATTGGAAGGCAGCTTGCTGGACAGACCTACCATGTGATGGAAAATAGCCATTTACTCCTGTAAGCATGCAAGCTCTAGTCTCCAAAATTGGCTCAGGCTTCGCTCCATTTATTGCATAACTAATTTATATTCCTGGATTCTTCTTGTATTTATATCTCTTTACTCCAGTGTGATGATCACTTTCTTTATTCCAACTATTTTTCTTGCCCTGTTATTGTTTTACTCTTTCCTGACTTAAATGACTTCAGATTTATGGCTCTCATATTTTTATTATCTGTGGTTGGGTTCTGCCCAGAGTTCAGCCAGTTTTGGCTAAGGCTCCTCAATATGTGTGTCTGATCCAGGATTGACCTACTCTGGGTCCCCCTTCTGGGCTTTTGGTGGCTTCAGACTTCCTGATTGATCACCTCCATCCTTCCTTAGTTCCCTTGCCCTCATCCCTCTCAGATCCCTGGAGTACATTATTGGAATATGTTCTTTTGCAGAAAGAACTATGTTATTGTTTTTATTTGTAGTTCTACATTTTAATATTTTAATTTCAGATATATGGAAAAAATGAACTTTAATTTTTTTAAAAGGTTGTTCTTCATTTTTATATGTCATATAGGGCAGGGCAGTACATTTAACCATGGTGTTTCTTTTTGACATAATTTATTTAGCAATCATTTGTGGAACATATGCTTATTAAGTGCCAACACTGGAACTACTGATAAAATATAGTCACTGAATTTAAGGACAATGAGAGACAGACTTTTAAACAAATAAGAAGCAAGTCATCTTGGTCATCTCTGAAAACTAAGCTTTAAGAGCAACAAGGACTAAAAATCATCTTCAACATGTCAAATTTTCCAATAATCTCAGAACAATTAATGTCTCTCTTCTTGAGGGAGGATAAATCTAGGACATTAAGCTTCAGAATGATACAATCAATATACACAATAGAATTAGAAGTTCATAACAGTGTCAGATAATAAACTTTCCCTATTTTCATCTGATTGCAGAGCTATGAAGAACAATGAACAGAAGGAAAACTTAGCGACAGTTGAAATACCAGGAAGGGATGCAGTTGACTAGGAATAGGATGCCACTATGCCAGTGATAAAGTCAATAGAAAGCGAGGTTGCCAAGAACACAAAAATGAAGTTGGTTTTGCCTCAAATATTCCCAACTGAGTCTTGCAGGACAAGAAAGGTTTTGGTTTCCTACCAGTGAGTCTGGGAAACGGGTCTAACCCAACATTCTAAACCACTCTATGTCCCAGATGTCCCCAGATGTTCTCAAAACTTCTACTGCTTTGTGAAATTGGCTTCTAGACTTTCTGAATTATCCCTTGTTACTCCAACAAAATGAGAAAGTTGTAAAGGAGCCAGGATCTTCCTAGAATTGTATTTATAGTGAACCCAATCTGTCATATTCTTGACCAAAAATTTCTGACCAGAGCCCATTACAGCTCAACAATTGAGAGAAAAATATGCTTTGTTCCTTCCCAGAGGAATGCAAAGGGGCTCTGTTATGCAACCAGACTCTATAACTTGCCTTTAATACTGAAGTCCTTGATGCATCTGGCTCCCCCAATATGCAAGACCTGATTTCCTTCTGTTTAAAAAAAATCCAAAACTGGCACTCTCCTTGGAGCTCTTGGGAACACTCACAACTAGCTGACCTCCATGAATATCCTCTTAGTCTGCATGAAACTGTTACATCCCCATGAACCTTCACTGTTGCCCACTTTTTGAGCAGTAGAACTAAGCTCGTAAATCCACAAACTATGCCCCAAATCTGTGACCAGATGGAAGAGTTCAAAACCAGTTGTTTTATATGGCCCACCATAGTCTGCTCTGGGTTAGCTTGAGATAGGCACAAGACCTTCAACAATGTACCAGACCTCGGGCAGCTGACTAGATAAGGTAGTCAAATCTGCAGTTCACAAATACTGGGGCTTCTGAGAGGACAGAGATGGTGAGAGGATGGTGGTACTGAGAGTTGTAAGGAAAGAAAATCCTCATAATGCAGTTGATTTGAATTATACCAGCCTTTCACTGCATATTAGAAATCTCCTGGTGCTAATATTGAAAATCTAGGAGGCAGCAACCCAACCCGAACAGATAATTTCAGAATACCTTGGGCGTGGGCCTCTTGAGATGAATCTAATGCAGCTTGCTAGACAAAAAGATTCTCTTTTGGCATATACCCAAGCTTCTTCCACCCACCTTTATAAAGCAAGCAGAGACATTACATTTTGGGGGATTGTTTTTTCTTGTCTGAATTCCTAACTACAAGAGGTGGAGAATATACTAGAATTGCCGAGGCAAATAACTTCTCCAGAAGATCCACATATTTTTCACTTCTTTGGGCACCTTTTCCCCCCTCATCTCTAAAATAGTCCTCATTCTCTGGATGCCTATTTGGTAATGATCTTACCAGATGTTGTCATTTTGTCACAGAGGTCCTGGTGTAAAACAGCTCTGATGTTTGAAATCAAAGAAATGCAGCTGCGACATCCACCTTATCCTTCTTCCAGTTCCTTCCAAGATAATTTCCAATACATCTGATCTCATATTTAAGTAGCATAGCCATAAGTCACAGTTTGGGGTACAGTTTGGATTCATGTTTAGTGTTGAGAGCTAATTATTAATAGCACTCTCTTTCCTTTTCCAAAGCATCTTTAATTGAATGATGAATGACACAGCCATCCAAAAAGTGAGCCAATGCTCAGCCTCTTTATCTGAGTTCCTAGGGAAGAGGCTATATGGAGAATATTGTATATCGGCAACTGCAGCTGTGTCGTCTCAGAGACAATGAAGGACAGCCAAGAAAGGGGTGCCAGATGTTTTTCCTCTCTCTTTATCTCATTCCCTTTTGCTTCCCCGTCCCTTAGTTTGATTCCCTGAGTGGAGCGTGACAGGCATGCAGTCAGGCTGGGCAGACAGATTCTGCACATGTAGGAGGGGAATTCCCAGGACAGCCACAGCTTTCTTACCTTTTTCCTACCTTAGGGAATGGAAAGTACAGCATCTAAATAATCAACCTCTATGCTTTCTGGGAAGCTGGAGCTGATCCTAGGGATGAGCTAGGTTAGCTTTGCCAAAGAGAATTATGAAATGTTCCACTCTATACTATATGATAGATATTTATTTACTCTCCTAATATATTTACTAAAAGATTTAGAGTAGCTTACAAGAATGTAGGCCATATAGCAAGATAATATAAATGAAGAAAAATGAGGCAAAAATAAAAACAAGACAGTAGATCCACAGAGTAAGGATAATATCCCAAATGCCAATTTTACTCTGACATGAAATAGGAAATAAAGGGTAAAAAGACTTCTCGCTTAGTTTCCAAAGTATTTTCAAACAATTATGCTCTCAATCAGACATAGACAATGCATCGAGCCTATTGTGCCAATGACATTCAGATAGCTCTAAAAAAAATAACAAGAGTAATGACAAGACTGATAAACAAATTAACTTGAGACTGGAAGGTACTGCATGCATAAGTGAAGGAGACAGAGTTGATGTGATCATTAAACAGAATCTATATTGTTGACAACATAGGAAGCATACCTGCTTTGGTGACATGACCAATTTAGGTTGACATTTTTGTTCACTGAAACCACTTAAATGCACTTCATATATACATTATGGCTTATATTTCATCCTTCCCACATTCTATAATGACTCAGAGCTAAATTCTCTGGTGCCGAGGC
Source organism: Prionailurus viverrinus (assembly GCF_022837055.1). Classification (NCBI taxonomy): domain Eukaryota; kingdom Metazoa; phylum Chordata; class Mammalia; order Carnivora; family Felidae; genus Prionailurus; species Prionailurus viverrinus. Next base: position 61,468,738 of record NC_062568.1, on the reverse strand, counting down.
TTTTCCCTTAGAGCTTTCTATGACCTTTCTTTTTCTCCAGAGTTTAGAACTCAAATGATATTACAGGCATTGATTTTTTTTTTCTTATGGAGAATACAAAAATAATATCATTGTCTTTTAGGAAGCTGAAAGCTATGAGGAAAGATGACTGAAGCTCATGAAATTCTGATATATATGGATAAAAATTAAAAGAACCAATTATGTTTACAGTAAAGCTCTAGAAGACATCACTGAGACTCTTCTTAACAGATGCAACCTCGATATGGAAGCAATGTACACCCTCATACAGTTTACCTGAGAGTGTAAACAAGCATTTTTTTTCTGTTTAGCAATAGTTTCTAAAATAAAGTTGCATGTGCTCTTTGGCCCAGCAATTAAGTTGTCTTATGAATATTCTTGTTGAAGTTTGAGATGTCACATTTGCAAAGATGTTAATCGCAACACCTTAGGGTGGACAATCAAATAGTCCACCCTAAGGAGCTAAAACCATGAATTTCAGTATGCTGCTATATAGAACACTATTTAGTAATAATGAAGAATGAGATATGTCTGTGCTCATATGAAAAGATTTCCAAAATAGATTACTAAAAAACTTAATGTTGAAAATGGCTTTCATTGTTCACCTTTGAATAAAGTATTTTATAAGAATTATATGCATACTGTTATATATGCTAGTGCGTGCATGTTTCCCCTCTGGAGAAAGTAAGCCGTTACATCTGTGGAAAGGGGTTGAAAAAATTTCAGGGGATTTTGTCATATTTCTATCCTACCTGAACATAGTTTACCACGTATATGTATTACCAAAATCCAGAGATGGAGACTTTACACACTGAAGGCTCAGGAATAAAGGACAGATTGATCAGAGTGGCACCAAACCACCTGGAATTTTGTAGCTGTCTCTTCATCTTGACTTAAGCTTACTTGGTTTTGTGCTTTGGGATCATTTTTCCACTTGAGCTTCTTACTTCCTTAGTTGTGATTACCTAACTCCTACTCTTTTACCTCTCCCTAGCATACAGTTTATCTTGCCAGACTTAATTGACTTTTTCTCCTTTGTCCTTGGACCTGAAATCTTCCAGTAGCTCTGCTTTGCTCCCAGGTCAGCCTATTTTGGCTTCAATATATCTACTTCATTCTGGACTCCACTCCTTCTGACAAATTCAGCCAACTATTCCTAGAACATATCATCTTGCAGAGGAAAATTGTAAATAAGTAACTTTCTCAAAAACATAAGTATTGCCATTTTGTTTTGGTAATATTCCTTAAGAATTTTATTCTTAAGGAATAAAGGCATTTTTTCTTTTATTTATATTTCTTAATATTCCTTTCTTAATATTTCTTAATATTCCTTATATTTATATTTCTTAATATTCCTTAAGGATTTCATTCTTAAGGAATCCAGGCATTCTTCTGGATGCAAAAGCTAGGAAAACAGCTTTGTAAATAAATGAGCACCACCAAAAATCCCAGCAGACAGGTCCCATCTCTCCTTAAATAAAAATTTCTCTTTTGAGAACTGAATTCCCCCCAGATCTAGTAAACTTGGATTCTAGTAATGGTTCATTAAAATAACCAGGAGCTGGGGTCCTTGTAAGTGTCTTCCTTCCAGACAGGAGGAGTTCAGGGTGGTACAACTTAAACTGAAGAGAAGAAATCTGGAAAAAAAATGTCATGACAAAATCTGAGCATCTGGTCTCAAATTCACTTACCTGAATCAGCCCAAGGTAAGCTCAGTGGACATTTGAAAGCTCTGAGGAGATGCAGGACAGTAAGTCACTGTGTAAGATGGAGTTTCACCAGGCTGAGCCATTATGACTAGCTATGGAGAGGGGGAAGGCTTCCAGGAACATGAAGGAAAGCTGCCCTGGTTTTAAGTATGCTCACTTGAGCTTCTCTATGGCAACCTCATGGTTCACAAGCATGGTTCACTTATTTCTATGGATACAACAATAACTTCCAAGCTGTGCCTGTCCAGCCCACCAAAACAAGCATGTTGGGGAAAGGCCAGAATCTTTACAAAACTAATTGTTCTTGTGACCCTAGTCAGTCAGACCCTTGACCAGAAGAAACTGGCCAGAGGCCATTTAAGAGCTCAGGAAGGAAGAATGAATTCTTGCCCTTGCTAGAGTAATACAAAGGAGAGATTGTTATGCATGTAACTTCTATAGTCATCAGCAATCCTGAGAACTTTTGGGCTATGGTTTTAGATGTGACCAGATCTGTGAAACGCAAAATTAAAAAAAAAAAAAATTCCCCAACTGGTACATTCACTGGAACGCTGGAGGCCTCTTAGAATTGGCCACTTGCCTCTGCTCCTGATCACTCTGCAAGAGTTGGTCTGCATTTCCAGGATCTACTCCCACCCCAAAACTATTCCAGCTTTTCAAATGTAGAATCTAGCACAAAGATACCCAATCCCTTTTCAAATTGGAGAGCAACTTTGAAACATGTTAGGGTGAGACTAATATGGACCAGAACCAAAGTTCTAGCCTGTAATCAGGTACTTGGACCCTGCAACCTCTGGGAGAACTCCAAGAATCAGAGACTGGTGGATCAGGAGCCTCACTCTGGCATTTGAAGTAGAAGGGAAGAAATATTCTACTCAGTACTATATATTCAATCAGGAACTATGGCCCCCAAATCAGCATCTTCTGATTCTAGTTTAAAACCAAATGCTCTGTCTTAATCTCAGACTTTTAAAAGTCATAATTTCTCTGGCCTGGGCAGTGGGGAGCCGGTAGGGGGTGAGGCGGAGATTTTGTTTAATGCTGATAGTCAGTCTGGCACCTAGCTGGCATACAATAAAAGCTGTCCACAGAGTGGTTATCCTCAGCTAGCAATAAGTTGAGTCAATTCAGTCAGAAATACTGCATATACAACACGGATAACTGTTTGCCAGACAGAGGAGAGATCTCCCATCAGCATGGAGTACAACTAGAATAAGCCTGATTTATAAATAGAAATGAGTGAACAAATAACATGGGAATCATGATCCCAGTTGGGTCAAGAGATACTGACCAGATGAAAAACATCCCTACAAGCCCTCACATGAAAACGCTCTCTTTAGCTTTAAAGGTTTCCTCTTGCAGCATTGTGGAGGTGAGGGCTTACTTCCCTGGCCTTGGTTAGCCGACACTAATAGAAGAGAAAGGGACCAACTCCAGGAAAAATGAGATTTGTCTGTATAAGTTCATATGATGGGTGACTGCATTGCTGATAGTTAGTCAGCATGGGTGGAGCTTACAGATGTCCTCTCACAACTGACCAAATGATGTTGGTTATTGAAAATGGTAGGACCAGACTCCCAGAAATCAAGAACGTCCTTTTTATACTAATGCCTCCACCATAAACTTTCAAGACAGTCTTGGTAGATATAGGGTTGTCAGTCAGTCTCTGAGTACTCTGGTTGTGGTGTAGATCCTGTCATAATGAGATCTAGGGCTGAGGCATATTAGGATACTTCCTCCCTAAGTAAGGTTGTTTTCATTTCCAGAGTGCTTCATCCTACCTGGGCAAAATCAACTACCCTACAGACCCTTTCCCACAGGAGGTTATAAGACAGAATGCCCAGTTCCTAGGTGCTTGTTTGGTTCTACCTTCTGATCTCTAGTGGAGACTTATGAACAGCAGCAGGTTCTGGGGCCTGCCTATATCATCTGGGGTCTATAGGTCCCTTTTCCTGAGCCTATACCCAATTTCAGGTTTTATAATTTTCAAACACATCGATGGGAAAGAAGGGGCTCACAGTACCTCTTACCTGAGTCCAGGATTATAATGAACCCCAGCAGTTAAGAATAGAATATTGTACCTAAACTTTCACTTCTCCTATATTAATTATTGGACCAAATAAATTCAGCAATATCCAATATACTTACCTCCCAAGGAAGTAAGACCACATACCTAACATAAAATTTAAAACTAAAAAGAGGAGGGTAACACATATTTTGAGAATATTTGAAAGTATTTAAATATGAATTGTTAACCATGGCACACAATTTTTTGAGGATAGAGTCTCATGTTTTAGAATATACTTTAAACTGTAGAAGTGAGAGATCAGGACCTGGAGACATCAAGATCTGGATTTGAATTTCTTTTCCTTTAGTGCATTGTAGTGAGGCTGTCAAAGATCCTTTTATGTTTATATTGAACTAGACATAAAATGAGAGCTAGAATAGCTCTCTCTTCTAGAGAGCTAGAAGTGGATAAAAACACAAAAATGATCCCTTATACAAGCAACAGTTACACATGATATTATATTCACAAAACCTTAATGTAATTTGTGTCATTTAGTCCTTAACAGGATATGCAAGTTTTTGATGTGTCATTTACAAATAAGAAGAATAAAGCTTAATCAAAAGTTAAATAACTCTTTTCATTTTTGAAAATGAAAATTCATCTTTATCATTCTAAATCTCAAAGTCTTCTTCATTGGACCTTTAGCTCATTTTTGATTAGCCAAGTAACCTCAACAAATTACCTATGGGTCTTATCTTTATTTGTAAAACTAGCAGCTGGACTGTAGAAACTTTAATTAGGGCTGGAAAACGGCAGGTGCATAGGACTCTATTTATTATAGGGCCCAGATTCCTTTTTTTTTTTTTTCCTTCTGCCATAAGCTATTCTCCTGAACAAGAGCCAGGAAGAAAAGTATCCACAAAAAGTACCACCCAGCCTTTTCATTTCAAGACAGTTTTCTGACCAATATCCAAATTTGACTCCATCAGTTCCATTAATAAAGGGAGCATATCCATATGTTTTTATTGTTTTTCCTGCTTTCACCAGTATCCTAAGTATTTGAGGCAACATACAACCAGAGTCACAATGAATACATCATCACTTCTAGAAGAAAACCTCTAGAAAGTATGTATTTTATAGACCTAAACAAGGCAACAACAACAATGACGACAACAACAAACCTGTTGATACAAACAATATCAAAATGTCAAGCCATTTAAACTGGGCACACCATTCCCCATTTTCTATTTTTCTTTATTTTTAATTTTTTTTATCTATGCCTCTAATTTTATACTGTTGATTCATACGTAAAAAGCACCAATCTTAAAATCACTAAGTTACTTAAAATAAGAGACAAGATTCCTTCGAAGTATACTCCATCCTGTGTAAGCTTTTATTCCTTCCATTCCATCATTGTGTCATGGAACCTAAAAGTCATTGCCATTATGACTAGAATTTTGCACTAACAGAGCATCTGGGCTTCCGAAGCTTACCTGGTGGATGAGAAAAACTGACCACATACACAATGCAGAGTAAACATCCGCAGACCACTGCTGCTCTTGAAGTAGCTTGCTTAATTCAGGTCCAGAATCTAAATTTACTGCTGAAGACCCTAAGGGTGTGCATGGGGTGGGGCGGGCTGGGGGTGGGTGGTAAAGGCTGGCAGCAGATGGCCGCAATCACCATCCCGGGGGTTGGGCACAGAGCAAGAAAAGGGACTTACTTGCTACCATGTGTCTGGTCTCCAACAGCACCTGAGGGAACCCTGAGAAGCAGAACTGGCTGGATCTCTTTTCTCCCTCTGGGCTTCTTTTTCATCCAGGATCACTCTGGCTTCCTGAGTTCTGGTTGCTCAGGAGGTGCTGCTAAGCTGGCGTTTGCCCTCACCGGCTGATGCTACTCAAGCCACGACGGCTCCTTGGTAAATGGGCCCCACTGACTTGCCAGCTAGAAACTGCGTCTCTGGGGCGGCTGCTCAGCCACAGAACCAGAGACCCCTCCTGGCCAGATGCGCAGTGGAGCAGCGCCTGCCGCCTTGAAGCTGTTTTTGTGTCCTTCCCACTCCTCCCTCCCCTCTCCGAGCCAAGCCACCCTCTCCCCCGCCCTCATTCCCAGGCCGGTGCGAGACTTCCTCCGGAGCGGACGTGGGCGGGGTGATGGAGACAGAGACCAGCAGCCGCCACTGCTGAGGCCAGAACGGCAGGCAGCTGCTGAACATCTCCTCCGCAGCTGCCAGAGAACGGAGGGGGCGAGACGAGGGAATCGCTGAGGAGGGGGAGGAGAGAGAGTTCTGCGAGGGCAGGAAGGATGGAGAGAAGAGGCCGGGCGGGATGCAGCTTTGACTGTGGAGCGGTGGGAATAGGAGGGAGGAGAGGGCCGGGGAAGAGAGGAAGGGGAACAACTCAAGTTTTAGCCTTTGGGTGCTTTCTCTCTCGCCTTGCCCAGGAGAGCTTGTCAGGGGCAATTATCAGCCTGCATTCAAATCTGAACTTTGCTTAGGTGTGGGGGTGGACGGGGGTGGGGGGGGGGGAGGTAGCTGTTTAGGAAAGCGTGGCTTGGAGCTAACCACAACCTCACTCTAGATTTCTTTCCCACTCTGGTGATGTGAGATACGAAGGGCAGAGGAAAACATTATGCATACCTGGAAAAACTGGTGTGCAACAGTGAAGTCTGGGGGTGAAGGGAAAAGGTGTTGGACCTTCTTTCCCAAGTGGACTTTGGAAACTTTGCTATGCCATAGAACGTTTTTATAACCCTGTCTTGTTTGAAAATGGTGAAGTTTCCTTAAAAAGAAAGAAAGAAAGAAAGAAAGAAAGAAAGAAAGAAAGAAAGAAAAAAGATTTCTACAACACACCAAGAAAAGATAACAAAAATGAGGAAAAGGGAAGAGAAATCCTGTATGCTTCTAAGAGGCTCCAAGTTTATATTCCAACGTGTGGGACAGAGGGGCAAAGTGGAACTAAACTAACATTGGTTCTGTGCAAATCATGTCAGAGACTGCATGTTTCATCCACGATTCACAGAAGAGGCCTTGTGACATGTACTTTCCTGGTTTAAATTTTACATGTTATAAAAAATTTCAAACATAAACAAAAATACAAGGAATATATAATAAACTCCTATGTACTCATCACTCTGCCTCACTCTGCCTCAACTATTGTCAACATGTAGCCAATCTTGTTTTATCTATACTTGCCCTCCAACCTTGGTTTAGCTTCAAAGTAGTCCAGACATTGTATCATTTTGTCCAAAATTATATCAACATAAGCTTCTGAATAAAAACTTTTAAAATACAACCCACCCTCAAATACAATCCAATACTATTATCATCCTAAAAATTAACAATTACTTCATAGTGTCAAACATCCACTTGATTTCTTTTTAGTAGACAATGTACAGATTACCGTCTTCTCTTTCCCACACTTTGTGATGACAGTACAAGTGAATTTTCTAATGCATAGAAGTTTCCTTTGGGGTAACCCAACTTATGTATTCCTTTCACCTAGGAAAATCTATGCATATTTCAGTACATTCAAACATAAGAAACATTTAACAAATTTAATAATAAATATTTTAAAGCTTAAATAAGATACTTGACATAAACTGCTTTGTATAATGCATAGTGAACAGGCAACTAATCTCATGATGTTGTACAAACCAATAAGAGAAACAAGAGACAAATAGGAGGGAAACTAACGATGTTGGATTTATCTTCTGAGTTGGGCAATCATTTTTTGTTGTTGTACTGGAGCAAATCTGTTGCCACCATTGTTAGATAATATTGCTAAGTTGAGTTGACATTACGCTCCTAATAATGAGTTGATGAGATTCTTTTGAATTGTTTAGCAAGGGGAAGCTGTTTGTTTTCCACACTTCTTCCTTAAGAACCTTATAATCATGTTTTCTAAGCTGTGTTTCCTAAGTATGTATTTAGAAGGTGGAAGCTCCAGACCTGCATATCCTGCCTTATCAAGAAAAACCTGCTTTATCACACTACACTTGAACCTGATCGGCCCCTAGGGGAATTATTTTCCTTGGAGCTACTTAAGTGGGGGCTGTTTTTTCTAACCTCAAAGACGTCAGTGTCAGGAGTGTGGATGAGACTCTTATTTTTATTCTGATTCCACATCACCACATCCAGGGTTGGTAAAACCTTAAGCAATTCTTCCAAAATGCAAACAAATCAAAATTCCTCTCTTGAACATATGTTCTGTACGTGTGCCATCTTTTTCTTCTTCTCGTCTAGCATTCATCTTTTAACTTTATGGGAATTCTTATTTATTATGGATTTACTTTCTGGTTGACAGTCTTCTCTTTTATCCAGACTCTTAGTATTGTTAATAACTTTCCCATCCATTTGAATGCCAACAACATTTGGATGAAACTTCTAATAGTCTAGCTTCTGATTTCTTCCCTAACAGATGATCTTTTTCTCCACTCCATCTCAGCTATAATTTCCACATTTTGAATCTTCTCATAGCTAGCAACTGGTTTGTTTTTCTCCATAACACTTATCTAGCATGCTAAATATCAATTGCTTATTTGTTTATTTTCTGTTTGATTCTATCAGAATGAATGCTGCATGTCAATTCTTGCTTGTCCCCTGCTATGAGGTAGCACTTAGAACACACGCTGTAATATAGTATGTAGCCAGTAAATTTGCTAAAGGAATGAGCAGCAAGCATGCCTCTAATTCACTATGTGCTTCTCAAAACAATGTAGTGATTCATCATAGAAACAGATCATAGAGCACACATAATATGAATAACATGACAATTGTTTATTGATCTGCTTTCATTTTGCCTAAACTCTGGTACTTATATTCTTTAATGCTTTTGTCATCTATAGGTATGAAAATTTCCCCTGGCTGTAGAATCTTGATATAAATTACAGGCCTCCCTGAAAGGAAATAGTAAAAACAAGAAAGTCCAATTATATCTATGGGGAATACCAGGGCACTCAAAGAAATAAAACACTCAGCATCAAAGAGGTACTAGACATTGGTTTGGGATTGTTGTCAAAATCCAGGTTTAGATATCTTTCAGGATGAATATAATGTAAATCATATTGTAGAAAATGTCTCCCTGAATCATTTGAATTTTAAAGATCTTAAGAAATTTTTTTTAGCAAATACTAGTTAGCTTTCTACGTGTCATGTGCAATATCATAGGCAAATACCTAGAATCATTTTTGTTTTAGTCAGTTAGGGACGCTATAACATCCATCATGGCATTCAAACTTACAACCCCAAGATCAAGAGTCACGTGCTCTGCCGACTGAGCCAGCCAGGTGCCCCCATCCTTTCTCTTTTTGTTATCCTCATATACCTACATAAAGACAGTGCTACAAAGCCAGCATCAGTTCCTTATTACTATTTTTATGTGTATAGCATTCTACTTATGATTCCATTTATATGCTCGAGTTCCTTAGATCTATTCTAAGAAAATCTTGCCACAGTCTTCCACTCTATCCCAGGTTTCAGAACTATAAGAATCTGGACAGTGAATAAAACTGTAAAGAGTTGTTTAACAGTGTCAGAGGAACACAATAAATGGCTTGCTTATTAGCAATTCTTAGAAATTAAATAATAGACCATAGATGGCTAAAGCTATTTGGGTTCCTCTACAAAAGAGTGGGCAAAAACACTTTTAGAGCATTAAGTATCAGTTGACAAATTTCTAAACTGATTTCAATTTCTTAGCTCCTTGGATGTATGTACATACATACCTGGATTGCATTTATATTATGTTTATGCATATGTTTATGTATATGTGTGTGTGTGTGTGTGTGTGTGTGTATATATATATATATATATATATATATAATAACATAGATAAGCATATTTCACATATATGCATGTAAATTACAATGGGATTTATAGATAAATGACAAGAAATTGCACATTTGTAATTTGTTTTCTATTTTATTTTTTCACTTGAAAATATTTTGGGCTTCTGCCAAGCTTCATTAGGAACTACTTGATACTTGATTATTGGATATAAAATTGAAAAATGGAATGTATTGTAATCCGTGTTTACAGAAACACATATATAAACATTGACAAAATGTTGGCTCAAACACTTTTATTACATCTTTTGCTTTCCCAAATTTTTCAAGACAAGGAGTACAGAAACCAGAAATTGCTAATGGGATTGTCAGTGAAACTATGTAACATTTGTTTTGTTTTGTTTTTTAATATGAAATTTATTGTCAAATTGGTTTCCATACAACACCCGGTGCTCATCCCAACAGGTGCTCTCCTCAATACCCATCATCCACCCTCCTCTCCCTCCCACCCCCCATCAACCCTCCATTTGTTCTCAGTTTTTAAGAGTCTCTTATGTTTTTGGCTTCCTCCCTCTCTAACATCTTTTTTTTTTTTTTCCTTCCTCTCTCCCATGGTCTTCTGTTAAGAACTTATGTAACATTTGTAACATCAAAATGTTACATGAAGTGAAATGTAGATGAAAAACATTAAAATAAATGATTTAGGAAAGTGAAACAAAGAAGTCTGAACCTAATTGTCTATAGAGAGTGATACTGGTGAGAGAAACTAATCCTTTCTGCAGACAGCTAGAAAATCTCAGGTATTAAAGACACCTGGTTACCATACAACTGGGCAAATTTGGGTGCTATAAAAAGGAAGCTATTTGAAAATCTTTAGGCCACGGGAGGCCCAACTCAAGCCCATTCTGCTAACTGTTCTCTTCCTCAACTCTTGGTGAAAGATATGTTCTCTAGAAAATTGGGATTGCAGGGGCGCCTGGGTGGCGCAGTCGGTTAAACGTCCGACTTCAGCCAGGTCACGATCTCGCGGTCCGGGAGTTCGAGCCCCGCGTCGGGCTCTGGGCTGATGGCTCGGAGCCTGGAGCCTGTTTCCGATTCTGTGTCTCCCTCTCTCTCTGCCCCTCCCTCGTTCATGCTCTGTCTCTCTCTGTCCCAAAAATAAATAAACGTTGAAAAAAAAAATAAAAAAAAAAAAAAAAAGAAAATTGGGATTGCAGAGGCTAGAAATCTGGAATACTAAACACAAAGGAGAATGAAGTAAGGTGCTGGACTGAAAAGAGGAACATTAGTAAAAACTTGTATTCTTAATGTTGAGACTCCCTTCTTCCCAGGTTCTTTGCCTTAAACAGTGCCCAGAATTCTAATAGTTACATTTTATATTTCAGAAGACAGATTCTAGCATCTTCCTTTAGAAAACATGATCTATCCCACAGGATAGGCCCATTGATTCTGGCAGTTTGGTGTCTTCAAGAAAAAAGCTGACTGATTACTGGATTATCCTAGAATAAAGCCTTCTATTCTACAGGATTTATTCCCTCAACCTTCAAACACATGCATAAATGTATGGAGTATCCAATTGTTTAGTGATCACTAAACAAGAATCATTGAACATTTGAGGAATGTATTTAGCATGGCAGAGAGGAACTGAAACAAATCTATAAAAAGAAGTAACTGTGGACTTAGAGACAGAGCAAAGCATAAAAGAAAATTCAAAGACAATATAATTAACATGATAAATAAGAGTGATATATCCATTGAACAAGAATAAGATGCCCTATTTTAAAGGAACAGTATATGAAAGATCTCTTGAAATCTTTATCTATGATAGATGATGACAATGATGATGATGGTAATGAAAAAAGAGTTTGGATAATAAAATTGTGGAAACCACCAAGCATGTACAAAGAGTCGGATGGCAAGATATTAAAAATAAAATTCGAGAATAAATTCCAAAGTTTCAACCTTCAGCTGACAGGAATTCGAGAAAGAGAGAACAGAGAACAAGTGAGAGCCAATTGGTAAATAAATAATACACGATAATTTCTTAGAATTGAAGAGCCTGTGTCTTCCAAGTGAATGGACCCACAGAAAACCAATCAGTTTAAATGAAAATAGTTCCTCAACCAAAGAAAATCATCATGAAATATTAGAATTTTTGGATAAATGTTTTAAAAAACACCTAGATAGAAAAAAAAGTGAGTTAAAGTGCAAGGGATGGTTAGTATACCTATTGCCCAAATCTTGAGTGCAATATCATTCTCCAATTAAAATTAACCAGGACTCTTTTGAGAAATGGCTGTTTCTAGGACCAGGCCTGGAAGTATACAGGGTAAATCTGGAGCATCTTGTAATGACAGAAAATAAGGGAATGCTAAAAAAGAAAAGAAGAAGAAGAAGTAAACACCAGCCCTCACATTAATGGGGGTGTGTCAAAGCAAAGGGACATGAAAGCCAAGTGAAAGAACTACTAATGATCAAAGCTGGAACAATTAGAGCAACAAAATAAAGTAGTGTTGGATTGTAATTCAAAGTATAAAATATCCATGAGTCCATACCGATATAAATAAATGATTGAATAAATTAATAAATGTGGGAGGAGAAACAAATATCCCATGCAGAAGAATTCTAAATAATTTATGTGGATATACCACATTAAAGGAGAGGGAGAGTAACTCTTTACCCCTTAAGTGTGGGCTGGGCATAGCAACTTCCTTCCAAAGCGTAAAGTATGAAAATGCGGAAAAAGAGTAGCTTTGAAGTATAGAAAACTGAGAAACATTATTTCAGCTAGGTGATCAAGGTCAACGTCAACAGTCACAAATCACGTTGATAGTATGAACTCTTGGTACGACTTGGTGAAAAGGGCATTTCACATCTGTCATCTTCTTCCCAAAATGCATGTCCCCAGACTAAGAAAAAAAATTAGGCAAATCCGATAGAGGAACAATTTACAATATACTTAAAACTGTTAAGAAAAACAAAAGAAGGAAGTCTCAGAAACTATTACATCCAAAAGAAGCTTAAGGATATGACAGCTAAATGTAAATATGGTGAGCTGGATGGGATTCTGAAATAGAAAAATTACATTATGTTAAAAACAAATGATATTTGAATTAATTATGTACTTCACTTGATAATTATGCACCAATATTGGTTCATTAATTATAACAAATATACCATACTAGTTTAAGATGCAAATAATAGGGGAAACTGTGTGTGGAGAATAGGAGCAGTGGTATATGGGAACTCTCTAGATTATCTTAAAAATTTTTCTTGGTGATAAAATGCACTGAGAAGGCATTAATACCACTTCTGTGGTATTTTGTTAAGTATGCATAAACTCACTTTAATGAGGAGAACACATAGGACAAAACCAAAGTGAGGGATATTCTACAAAATAACTAGTCAGTACTCTTCAAAGATGTCAAAGTCACTGAAGTCAAAGAAAGACCCAGGAACTGTCATAGACTACAGATACTAAGGAGACACAACAAGTGGATATAATATGGAATTCTAGATTAGATCTTGAAGCAGGAAAATGACATTGGTGGGAAAACTAGTGAAGTTCTAATAGATTCTATAGATTAAAAACAACAACAATGAGGCATTGGGCTATAAACAATAAAAGATTTATTAATAGCAGCTTTGGAATCCAGAAGGTTTTGAAATCCAGAAGCAGCAAATTCAAATTTCTAGAGTAAAATTATCTCAAATCTATATTAACCATCAGTTAATATATGAGAAGAATGTAAATGATTTTCAGACATTGGAATTCACAAAATTTATTTGCCATCTATAATGGAAATAATACTTTTTCATCTATACATTCCTACTTAAGAAGTTATTGGACAATGTGATCTAAGAAGGAAACAATACAAAAATGCTCCTGGGATCCAATAAGCAGGGTTTCAAAATATTAGAAATGCAAAGAGGCATTTCCTAATGATGACAATGAATGTGCCAAAATGAGAGATGAACTATGGGTCCCAGGAGCAGCCAGTCCAGATTTGAGGTAGGGGTACATTGAGGTATATGGAGGCATTTTACAGAGTTTTTGAAGGGTGTGAAATACTTAGCCAATGGTTAACTTTTTTTTAATTTAAAAGTTATCCAAATATTAATTCTGCAAAAAACAAAAATGCATATATGTAAGGACTACAATTACAGTACTGCCCTTGACTTAGCAGAATCTTATCATGAAAGCAAAAAATGTGGG